>NC_139762.1:9769906-10447078 GCF_965231275.1 Zosterops lateralis
TAAAATTAATTATGGTATTTTCAAGAATTCATACCAATTAACAAAGTGTGGGCAGCAGAAGAATTTTGAATTTTTATTTTGGTGTTTACAAAAGCCACAATTTTAGGGGAGGTGTGTAAACATCTCCCCTTACAACCATCCATATCAAACCTTGTACTTAAGTTTTGGAGTATGGACTCAGGAAAAAAATCTGTGCAAGCCCCTAAAATTAGCTGCTGTGGAACACCTGGGACTCTGTGAGTAAAAACTGTTCCCCCTACACTGCAGCAGCCAGTTAATTAATTGACCTTTTTGCAGGAGTTTAGGTAGACCAGTGTGTCAATCTCTTGGTGGTTTAATAACACACAAATGGAAACGTTGCTCTGTCAGGGAGGTTGAGGCAACTTGGCTGCTGGAGATAAATTTTCAATCATCTTCCTCAGCCCAAAGGTGCCCAGCTGCCTGTCCCTGCAGGATGTAGGGGCTTTGCTTGGTGGTGGGAGCTGACCAGCTCTGCTGCTGTGGCAGCATTGCCAAGTGTTTTATGGGTGTGAGCATTTCACTTGCTGCTGCTGCCTGAGGTGGTACAACACAGGTGTTACTGTGCAATTAGAGGAGATGGTTTTAACCTTACAGTCTAGAATTACAATTGCCTTTTTTTCCTCCCCATTGAGACTTGCATTAATTGTTATTTCTCCCAAAGAGCTTATATGTTTTGTTCAAAGTTAGTGTTATCAGAGCCATTGTATAGTTACTGAAAACAGATTTTACCTGCCTGGGATTTTACATTTGCAGATTTATGTGTAAACATCATTTAAAATAAAAAACACTTTCCAAGGGAAGTAGCAGAAATACACTGCCAGCCCACAGTGCTGTAGTGACATCAATGATGGGGGTTGTGGGTGATTCTGCACAAGTCCCATCCTCTCACTGTGATTCAGTGAGGGAATAACTGTCTAACAGAAATCTGACAATTCCAAGATCAATGTGAATTCCTGAGTCGTGGATCTTGTCATATTTAACAACTTTTTCCATGGTCCTACTGGCCAGACTGCCACTGCTGTTGATGTACATGAGCATCTGCAAACTGTTGCTTCAGTGGTCATTACATTCCAAGGATATAAAGCACATGTGAAAAGGAAAGCAGAGAGGATTTTGTACTTATAAATACACATATAAATATTAAAACATATATGTAAAATGTATATACATTTTATAGGTACTCTACATGTATGCTTCCGTGTCCAAACATGCATTATGCACAATGTATAATTTTTTGCATGTATCGTACTTCTAACCCTGGAGAAAAAACTTCTTGTCCCAGCAGAGCTGGCCCTGCCAGAGTCTCTCCTCCTTCTATCAGGGCTGTAAGGTAAGAGCAGCAAGACCAAATGCTGGTGGTTGCCTTCCTGCAGGACTGCACACTAAGCACTGCCTGCCAGCAGAGACTGCTGGGGAAGTTACACCTGGCTGGGATATATTTTGCTTTGTCTGCCACAGAATAAGAGTTTAATAACGTACGCAAAATACAGCCCATTGAGATTTCTTCCTGTTGAGTATTAGTCTGGCAGCCCACGTCAAACCCCTGTGAGAAATGGTCCATGATCATTCCGGTAATGGAGATGCCACTTAAAATGTCCCAAATTCTTCCACACAGCAGCTTTGGGAGAGTTGCTACTTAATGAGAAGAAAAGGGGTTTGGATTGGTAAAAATACAATATGCTGGAAAGCCAAGCAGCTACAATTGCAACACTAATCCTTACTCCCACCAGACCAATTGGAAAACACGGCATGATTTGCTTTAGATGCATTTAACAAAAAGCCGGATGTTTGATTTTTTAGTTGTGTAGCAGAAAATTTCAGTTCCCCCTTTAAACAGCACGATCCACTCATAGCTATTATGGCAGCTTCGATTTTTGTTTTTCTTTTAAGCTGGACAGCAAAGTTTTAAACTTTCTCTGTTTTCTGTATCAGAATTAACAGGGCAGTGCAGTCTGGTTTTTCGCTTTGGCCCGAGTGTTACGCTGATAAATCATACACAAGTCCTCTTGGCAGGGTTTTAACACCACACCTGAACGAGCCAAGTATCTGCAGGGCTTTTTTTCACTTGACATTTTTCCATTGTCCTGCAGGCCGGGGATGAGGGGCTGATGTCAGTCGTGCTCCGAAGGTGCAGACGCAGCGGGGCTGCCCTGCCTGGTGCTAGCGAAGGTGTGCAACCCAATCCTATGCTCAGAGCACATCTGGGATCGTTTAATCCCCATTGTTCTGCGGGTGAACTTTGCACATGAAAAGTTACAGCCCGGCAGCAGCCGGTGCACGACAGTGATTTCAGCTTAATAAATATATGAGTGGCAACTCTAATGCTCCAAGTTTTGTTGCACTGATGGTAATTGCAGCTTAGTGCCCAGCTACATCCCGTGTGTGTGAGCCAACGTGTGATGTTTTTTTCCTGCAGTTGATAAAGCAATTTTGTTTTCAGGAGACAATTTGATCCGTAGGGTCACTTTTAAAAGGCTGAGTGTACGTTTTACCCAAGACTTTTCGGGTTGGACTGTTTTCAAGGATTGTAGGTTAGAGACATGACTCTTTTACTATATGGCACTTTTTGTGATTTCATCTCCTGGAGGAACTTTCCTTCACCCTCCAGTAAAGCATGGTTTAACATGAGGCTTGCAGGCATGGACATCACAGCTGCCTGTAGGAAACAGCTGTGCTATCCCCAAATTCTGATGTGACCTGCAGCCTTGCTTTAAAGCAAATTACCATAGCCATCCCCTAATTTGGATGCATGCACAATTCCAAACTGGATACCACGTGGTTTCCTAATAACACTTTAAGGAAATGAATGAGCATCTATCAGGGATAAGCTTAGGAAGAGCCAGCTGGCACCAAAAGTTCCTTAAAACTTGTGTCCTAGGACAAAACTGTTAACACACCAAAAGCAGCTCACCTTGTGTGAATTGAGTGGAATTCATTTCAAAGTGAATTTAAAATGACTGAGTAATGTAATAGAATGAGAGGTACAGAGCAAAATTAAAACAGAGACCATTTTTGAATTGTTCCTTAATAGTCTCTTATCAGTTATAGTGAAATGGTTGTTTCATTTTCCAAAATGAAAGATTTCCATGCATTACACGTTTTCATTAAAAACTCCATTATGGACCTTTTACAATCCAGATGATAAGAGTACTCTCAAATCTCTCCTGGGTGCACATGTCCTCATGGCTCTGGTGTGGAATAGCAGGGAATCTTGCTGGAGGCACTGAAGTTCACTGGGGAGCAGCCATTGGTTAGAGCCAGGGGACAGAACAATGTTTTTCTAATATAGAAACAATAATCCAAGATATGCTTGGTGTCACCTTGAGGAAAAATAAGTCACCTTGATTGCCTTTTCTAGGCTTGCATCTTCAAAAACTTATCTTTCCTCCTCAGCCAAAGTCTTAGATTCTTAATGGAATTTTTTTCCTTACTCTATAGTTCAAATCACCCTTAAAGCATTGGCTAAATGGTATTTACTTTCCAAATTTCCCCACCTAAATGATTTGAAACTGTGTGTTGGTCCCTCGGAGATATTTATTATGCCAGGGATGATGCAGGTACCGTGTGTCAGGGATGAGCAGTGCAGAAAGGTGGGGACAGCACCTGAGAATCCTGAACTGTTCCTGTGATGACAAAAGCTGTGGAGGGAGGTTCTAGGGAGCCCTTCACCAGCACCGCAGAGCTTGAGCAGAAGGCAATAGATCTGCTCAAAAGCTGCTGTGGGTTTTGAATCAGTTCAATTTTCTTATCTCTGATCTGAAACCTGTGTGAGAATCAGATCTGGAGAGACCCTAAACCCATCCATGCTCCTGGACTGCCTGGTTCTTGGGAAGCCTCGCACCAGGTTTGTGAGTTTAAGGAGCCTCCAGACTGCTCAGAACTGGAGAAGCAAACCTTTATTCCTGGCCAGGTTTTTGACACCCTGAGGGAAGCTGAGTAACACTTTCCCTGCAATGGCCTCCTCCAGGAGGGAGCCAGGGCTACCCGAGGCTGATGTGGAGCTGTCAGAGGCACAGGAGTAACAGGTTTTGCAGAAGAGCACATTTATGACTTTTCAACATTATCCCATTTTCATCTGCTACCAAAATCGACCCTCAAATCTAACCTGGAGATGTAATTATCAGTCATAGAGATGAAGATGTGGAGGAATGAAGGAGTGGGGGGTTCAGGTATCTTGCCTGAACCTGTAGTTTATGGAAGAGATTTCTTCCTCCCACCCCAAAGCCAGAGGAACCCCTGAAGTTTTGGGTTACTGCAGGAGTGGCACATTTCAAAGGCACAGACAGGGCATCTCACCTCTGCTAAAACCTCCACCATGGGCTTTCCATCACCTGAAACCTGTGTTACACTGAGTGGAATCTGATCATAAGCTGAAGAGTGAAAATGTGAATAGAATTCACAGGTTTTATTACCGCAAACCACACACTTAAATAGCTGTTATTCCATCTCCTCCACAGTCACCAACTGAGGTTTCCAAGATACACAAAAAGACAAAACAAGGTGTGGGTACCAGCTGTTTCATGAGGCGGAGGCTCAAGAAAGGTGAAGTAGCTTGCACACACACTGTCTAAGTAAGTTACCTGCAGAATAGAGCTGAGTGCCCTGATGCTCTGAGCAGGAGCATAGAGGCAGCAGATCACTGCCCCACATCACCCAGATCTGCCTGTCCCAGTACCCGCAGCTCACCCTCACAACACCATGTGAAATGCTATTCAACAGCTTAAAAATCCTCAGGCTGTGGTGAATTAGATCCTTCAGAAAAGCTGGGGCCCAAGAGCATGGGAGGAATGAAGGGAGTGAAGAGATCCCTGATGGAGGGTGAGAGCTGAGCAGGAGCTGGGAGGGAAGAAGGAGGCAGCACAGACAGCAGGAACCACTGGCTGATGCTGCTGAAGTGTCATCTTAATTATCCCTGGCAAAAGAACAGTGATTAACATCAATGACTGTGGACAACCTTTATGTAATTACTCATTAACATTTCTAAAATTGCACCTAGCTGCTGCAGCAATACATGCTTTATAGATTTATCATTTTGAAGTCCAGAAAGAATCATTAGATGGTCTAGGCAGACCCCAGCACGGTGCCAGCCACTATTACACTGCAGAAATCAGCACCAGAGGCAGCTTCTGCTTGGCTTCCATGTCCTTTCCAGAAAGGCCATCCAGGGATACCAAGCAATGGACAATCTGCCCCACCCTTTGAGGTGCTCTAAATGGAGATCACTCCCCTGCCCCAGCCTTACATCAAAATCCACTCTGGCTGGGGTTTTTTATTGTTACTTATGGAAATGGTACTCACAGCCAGGCAGGGCTGGATGGGGACAGGAGTTCTCCATCCCCATCTCCTCTGTGTGGGAAGAGAGGAGGCAGCTGAACCAGGAATTTCTGCATTGTGCATCCATAGTCCCTCTTCAGACATGAGTCCCACCTGCCAAAAGGTACCATAGGCCAAGAACATTAACAGAAGTCCTATGAATAGTCGTTTTAAATAGTGGATTGATTAGAGGAAATTGTGATCTGCTTGCAAATATCCTGCAGGTAGTAAAATGGAGCTAAGCCTTGCAGCTACAAAATTCATTGCAAGCCACTGCCTCTGCTGAGTTTTACTAGAGGAAAACGGCATTGTTCTTTATTCATTTTAGAGACCAGTCCCAGTTAGATTAACTCAGCAAAATGTGGAGTTTTTTCCCAAAAAGAAGCAGAAAATCAAATTTTATAGTAGTTTGTGATCAGAGAAAAATCATTCTATTTCCTACATGTTGCAGGAGATCCATTTCCATGCAGGCACTTCCATTTCCACCTAGGACTTAGTTAAAGTTCTTCTGTGTTCAGAGTAGGAAGAAGACAGTAAATATCTCCTCAATCCACTGTCCTTGTAGAGAACTGTTTGGAGGAGACATTACACAACCCACAAGGCAAGAAAAATGAAGCAAAAAGTCACAGAAAAGACAAAAGTGCAAAACGGACAACCTCAAAACACTGTTGCCTTGATTCTGGTTGCATGAGTATTGGTGAAAAATAAAAAATCTGTGTCACAATTGCTGAGTAATTCTCAGAGTGCAACTGGTATTTAACTCTGGCCAGACCAGACCTGACCATTTTTGGGGGCTGGAAAAACTGTAATTTGGTCACTGCACAACACCCAAGGGAGACTAAGGAGCTTCATCCCTTCCACTGTTTGTCCTGTGTGTTTTCCTGGGATTCAAACAGCCAACCAAGAAGTTCCCTGTACACGACAGGAATGATGTATGGCTCAGGAACTAACAAATTATATTCCTGCTTTCACTGCTGAAGCACAGTGTGGTTATCTCGGCACCCTCAGTGCTCAAGGGGAAATTTGGGAAAGGAAGAAGGGCATCTACTCAAAGATTCACTGTCCTGGGGCACCTCTGGTGTCACCTGGAGAGCCTCAGTGTGGCTCCCCGCGGGGGAATCAGGGCTGGGAGGGTCCACGGGAGGAGGTGGCCGCAGACACCCCCAGGGGAGCAGCAGGGGCAGTGCCCGCCCCCCCAGCGTGTCCGGCCCCCAGGCACCAAGGGAAGCGCTGTCAGAGGAGGAGGAAGAACCGTGGGACGGGGTCTTACCGAGAGCTAGAGAAATCACTGAGAAATAGAACATTAATCTCCTAGTTTGGGATGGACGTAATGGTTTGGACTTCCGAAATAATCAATAGTCTTTCTGCTGGCGGAGTATTTCATTCGCAGCAGTTTCAGGGAGAGTTTGAGGGAGATTATATATTTATGGTTTCCCATTTGAAAGACTTTTAGCAGGTTTACCTCGAACATATGGATCCTGTTTTGGTTCTTTTGTTTTAGCACTTAATGCTTGTGAAATTGCCAGTTAATGACATCCATGCCTAAACCATGTTGCTTTTTAAAGCAAAATGTCCACCAAAGGTCCGTGTTCATACTTACCACTTCTCAAGTACAGCAATGAAAATTTTAAGAGCTTTGTTACCTACTGCGTCTGGGGAGGGAATAATGAAATTACAAACAGGAGTTTAGATTAAAGCCCTGCCTGTGCTGGGTGTTGAGACAACGCAACCCCAGCAGCACCAGTGGGGCACCCGGGGCTGGGAACGGGCTCGGGGAGGCCCCACACCCGCAGGAAGGGTGGTGTGGGGGAGGCAGGCTGGAAGGATGGGGCTCTGGGGCAGGGTGAGGGTGCCGGGGGACAGGGCTGGATGTGGGGACACACCGGAGCCGGGGAGGGGGGACCCCGCTGCGGGCTCAGCCACAGGGCTCGTCCCTTCTGCCGCAGCCGTGGCCGGGCTGGTTTATGGGTGATAACGGGGCCCCCCGGCAGAGCCTCCCCGGGCCCGGAGCGGGCGGCACAAGGCACCGGCTCCGCTGATCGCCCCCAGCCCTGATCGCCCTGCACGGGGGACGAGCCTCCGCACTTCAAAAGAGCGTGGGAAATCCTGATTAAAAGGCTTTTCTCCCCCGTTGGGACCGACACCTTCTTTGAAGCCCTTCCAAGCGACAATGCAAACGCGCCCAGCGCCGAAGGACCGTATCTATATTTTAAGTGACTTTAATTTCTCTTGCCCCCTCTCGCTCTCTTCCCCCCTCCTCTCCTTTCAGTTTTGGAAACACCTGGTAAGTTGTAAAATGATTTACGAAGTGAAAGTGTTAAATGAGGCCACCAGCTGTAAGACTGACAGAGCTTTATGAGTTTTATTAGGTGCCCTATTATGGAAAATAAACTTTAATCCCTCCATAAAAACAGAATCTGAAAAACATATTTGCCCTTGTAGTCTGGAACACTGAAGGTATTCTTGTGAGACGCTGGGCTTTAAAGAGATTAATTTTATTGAGACAGACACAATGCACCGGTAGGACTTTGATACCGAGGCCGTGAATAGCTGCCTGTACCCGCAAGGCTGGTTTTCCTGGGGCCGAGGCCAGTTTGGGCACACACCTCTTGGGCATACAGGAGATCTCCGGCCCGGTGGGCACGTCTGTCAGCTTAATTAACGGGTGTTTAATTGGAAATTAATGACTGAGGGAGGATCTTTATTGTTGGGGGTGGGGAGAGGTGTGATCTCAGGTAGCTGCTTTATTATTATTATTATTATTATTGTTGTTGTTGTTATTGTTGTTGTTATTGTTATCATTATTACTGATTTTTGTTGGTGTTGTTATATACACTATGCATTATATGTAATTTATTGATTTTTTTTTTTTTTTTTTTTTTTTTTTTTTTTTTTTTTTTGAGATAGTGCAGTGTTGTCCAGGCTGATACGGTTCAGACATTTTAAGGTACAAGGGAAAGGTGAATCCGGCTGACAGGAACTCGGAGCGGGCCCTGCCCGGCCCTTCACCCGCGGAGATGCGGCCTCAGCCAGGGGAGCGGAAAACCAGGGAGACACCAATGCCTTTATTTTTCTATCGTCTCGAAGTCTCCACAGCCTTTGGCCAAAAGAAAATCGTTTACAAATTTAAATCAGAGCCTCCGACGCGATCGTTTCCGTGCAAGGGGGTAGGTATCGGTCAAGCCAAAATCCAGATTATCCCGATCAAGTTTTTTGATGTACGAGTTCTGTTTAGATTTACGATAAATCACCATTTTGGGGTGTCGCCCCGGGGCCCTGGGTGTGCGGGGCCGCTGAGCGGGTAACGGCCCCCGTTACGCCTGATGCCACCTCCAGCCGACACACCCGGAGCTCTCCGTGAGGGAAAACACTTTCCCTTCATGAATCTCATCCCGTAATCTCACGCATCCGCAGCCTGTGTTTCACGGGGCGGATTTCTACAGAAGCCTTTAAGAGGGGCCACGCTGTGCCCTCACAGGGCGGGTTAACGCGGCTCTGTAGAAAATACCTTTATTCAAATTACTGTATATTTATTTTTAAAGAGCAAGGGAGTGGGAAAGCTCTGTGTTTCAGAGCTCCGCACTCTCACCCTGCGGGGCTGGAAGGGGGAGCGGTGCCCCACGGGCGGTGGGTGCGGGAGCCGGGTCTCTCCGCCCGTAATTCACCCGCCGGGATGGATCGCCAGACGTGGCCCCGAGCCGGTGGGGATGAGCCAGTGATTATATTTAAATTCGCTATAATTGATTTCGGGAAGAGCTGCGGTGACAGGGATTAATTGATCTGCAAATTTATTGGCCAGATAAATGGCGCAGTTATCGAAACCCCCGCGCTCCAGCGCCCGCGGCCTGGGGAGCGCCGGCCCGGCCTCGCTCCTTGGGAAGCCAAGCCGCTCCTGGAAAGCGGCGCCGCTCCCTCCTTTCCTTTCCTTCCCTTTCCCGGCCCCCGCCAGTCCCCGAGCGCCCAAAGGCCTCACACGGCCGGAATCGCCGCCGCCTGCCCGAACCCCGCCTGGGGAATCAGAGCTGGTACCGGGGGCAGCTTTGCCCCTGCACCGAGACTCCTCTCACTATCATACATTGCACTGGGCTAAATTCGGCTTAGGAAGCGGTTCCCCTCTCTCTCCCGGGCGCTCCGGCCCCTCCCAAAGCACCGGGATGCCCTGGCCCGGTAACGGAGCATCCTCCCCTCACACAGCGCTCATACACCGCCAGTAAAAAAACGCCCTTTATTTCCCCCCTATCGCACTGGGCGGGAGGACCTGGGGAATAATTTAGCATGCATAAGTAGAGGCAATTTTTAGGTTTTTTTATAAATACGATATACAAAAATAAAGACAGTATTGAGATTTCCAGCAGTTTTAACGTTCATGACATAAACAGATTTCCCGATATATAGTAAGAACAAAACATTTCCAATACTCAGCGAAAGGAACGCGCTTCCAGGGGACAGGGATGGGGGATAGGGGAGCTCAAGTTTTGTCTGGTTTTCAGTCAATAATAACACTGTATTCACGATAAATCCTTTTCCCCGCCCGGCATGCGGAGGATCCTCTTCTCCATCCCTCTCCGAGCAGGGAGAAATCAGACCAAGGGGGAGCGGGACCGGTGCCAGCCAGGAGCGGCTGGAGGGAGCTGGACGTGCGGGGGGCGCTCACTGGGGCGGCTGTGCCGGGGCTCCGTGCCGGCCCCGGGGCTGCGTGTCCTCCTCGTCCGCCTCGGAGCAGTCGGAGGAGTGGTACGGGCAGCATCTCCCGGCCGCCGCCGCCTCCTCTTCCTCCTCCTCTTCTTCCTCGTCCTCAGGTTCGCTGTCGGGCAGCTCCCGCATCCTCCTGCCGGCGCTCTTCTCGGGGCCGGGCAGCAGCAGCTCCTCATCCCCCTTGTCCTCGCCGCCGCCCCCCTTCTGCTTCTCGGCCTCCTGCGCCGCCTGCTCCTTCGCCTTCTTGCTGCGCTTCCACTTCATGCGCCGGTTCTGGAACCAGATCTTCACCTGGGGGAGACGGGGCACAAACACATCCCCTCATCCACCGCCCGCCAGGGCACCGCGCCCGCCCAGCCCTGGCGGGGCCGGGGACACCCACCTGTGTCTCGGTCAGCATCAGCGACGTGGCCACCTCGAAGCGCTTGGGCCGGGAGAGGTACTTGTTGAGCTTGAACTGGTGCTCCAGCTCCAGCAGCTGCTGGCTGGTGAAGGCCGTGCGGGGTCGGCGGCACTTCCCCAGGAGGTTGGACTGTGCCTGGGCTGGGAGAGGAGAAGGGGGAGCGCGGGGCTGAGCGCGGAGCGGCGCTGCCAGGGCCGCGCATCCCCCCAGGGCGGTGGGGAAGGGAAGGCAGGAAAAGCTCTGTGTGTGTGACCGGGACAAGGCTGGAGCATCACCCGCCGCAGCCGGACCGAGGCGGGATCGCCTCCAGGCCCTCGGACTCCGGGGTTTCTCGGCTTCCGCAGAGTCAGGGGATCGCCCACAGGGACCGAAAAAAAAAGGAATTAAATTAAATCTTTTAAATAAAGGAAAATATGTCTCTTGATTTCCCAAGAGCCCGACAAACGCGAGACAATAAACCGAAGGCAGGGATCGCGGGGAAGGGGCACGGGGCTCTCCGGGGAGCGGCAATTTGCTCCATTTAATGTTTCAGTTAAAGCTGCCGCGTTCCCTGCCCGCCCACAGCCCTTTAATTAGCGGGATTGCGGGCGGGCACACCCCGCGGGCCGGAACCAGCACCGGGACCGGGACTGCGAGCCCCGGCTGCCCCCGGACCGTAAATCAGCAGCGAGGACTAGAAAACTGTCTTGGAAACGGAGAGAAAAAAAAAATATAAAAGTGTGATTTCCTCGTTCAAAAAATAATTAAACCTAAGGATTTATTAGGGGGAGAAACAAAACACCAAAACAGAAAAAAAAAAAAAAAAAAAATCGGCAACGAGAAAGCGGGAACTGAACCTCTTTGGAGGCCCCGACACCTCTGGGCATGGGACTCGGCAGCGCTACAGACCATTTCTCTAAGTATTTAGATACTTTGGCTTATTTAGTTTAGAAAAATAATTTTTTAAAAATCTGGGAAAGGGCGGCTCCTGCTCCCCGGCCGCGGCTGGAGACAGAAAGAAAAGGACAGTGTCCGCTCCCGGCCCCAGCGCCCGGGCGATTTCTCACCGCCGTGCGATTTTCCGAGACTCGTTTTGCTCGGTTATTTATTCCTCTCCGCCCCTTGTTTGAGAGTCAGGGCTCTAACAGCTCTCCTAATTATTTTTTTTCTTCTTGAATGTTCCAGTTTAAACAATCCCAATTCGAGAGAAAACAATGGACTTTTTTGTCTGCGAACGTGTGTGCGGAGTGGGAGAAGGGGGAAAAAAAAATCGCAATTCTTTTCCTGGCACGATTTTCGTAAAACTACACCTCCGGTATTGTTAAACCGGCCATTCCCACCGAGAGCTCACACCTCGAAAATGATCTTTGCTTAAACCAGATGCACGGGAGCTCCCCATGGCCGCGGGGCCTGGAGCTCGGCCGGCGCTCTGCCGGGGCTCGGGGCTCGCCTGGTTCCGTCCAGCGCTCCCAGCCCTTCCCGGGCCCGAACCCAAACCCTTCCCACTGTACCACTGTCCTATTCCTTATCTCCGGGGAACGCAGAACCCACAAGTTTTTGGCCGATCCCAGATCTTCCCTACATCCCTTTGCCTAGAAGGCCTGACATCACTATTATCTGCCTATTTCTGATAAACGAGAAATGAAATGAAAACGGTAAATGAGTGATGCGACCTGCTATCTCACTTTTGGGGGGTTACACCGAGGCTGGGATTTTGGGGACACCATAAGGAGTCCTGCCCCTGCCCTGTCCCCACCACCCCCCACCTCCCCCTCCCCGGCGGCTTTTACCCCCAGGGAGCGGCGGGAAAGGGCATTTGCCAAGGCAGGAGCAATTTGTCACCTTCCCGTTTAACCTGCCGGGAGAGGCCGGGCTGTCCGGGCTCCTCAAGGGCAGGGAATGGCCCTGTGACAGCAAATATCCCTTTCCCATCGCGGAACGCGGTTTCTTTCTTCTAACATAATTAAAAAAAAAATAAAAAATAAAAGCATCTCTTCCAGTTTAAGTCCGCAGCTCGTTTAGGGGGGGCAGGAGGGGTTCTGCCCTCTCGGGAGGCGGCAGCTCCCGGCAGGCCCGTGCAGGGGACGGGGGATGGACGGACGCGGCCGCGGGGCGAGGGAGGCAAACACTCACAGTTGAAGTCGGGCATCTTGGGCAGGATCATGCCCGCGGTGGAGGCCCGCAGCCACTGGTCCAGCTGGAAGGTGCCGGCGCTGAGCTTGATGGGGTCGGCGGCGGGGTGGGAGGGGTGCGCGCCCTGCACCTGCGAGTAGGGGTAGGAGAGCGCGGGGTGCTGCCCGCCCAGCGCCGAGTACCCGTACACCGGGTGCCCGTAGAGAGCAGCCTGAGCCGGCATGCCCGGCCCGCCGGGCGCCGCGGGGTGCAGTCCCAGGGCCATGCCGGCCGCCGAGGCGGGGTGGGGCGGGTGGGGGCCCGGGCCCGCCCCGGGCAGGAAGCCGGGCTTGGGCACCAGGGCGCAGTGCGCGGCCAGGAGGCGCGGCGGAGAGGGGCTGTCGGTGCGCAGGCAGTCGGCGGGGCCGCCGGCGGGGTGCTCGGAGGAGGATGAAGAGGACGAGGAGGAGGAGGACGAGGACGGGGGGCTGCCGCTCCCGCTGCTGCTGCTGCCGCTGCCGCCCAGCGAGGTGACCAGGGCCAGCGGCGCGCTCTGCCCCGCCGCCGCCGCCGCCGCCTTGGGGGGGTCGACAGCCAGCAGCGCGTCGATGCGGAAATTTTTGGATTTTTCCATGGGAGCGCCGGCGGGAGGCGGCTGGGGAACCGCGCGGTGCCCCGGGCCGGCCGCGTCTCCCGGCGGCAGCGGCAGTGCGGCCCCGCTCCGCGGCGCGCCCCTTCAAGGGCCGCAGGCGGCTCCCATTGGCCCCGCGCCGCTGCGGCCTCGCCCGCCATTGGCCGAGCCGCCCACCCGTCACCGCCGAGAGCCCGCCCCCTCCGCGCTGCGGGCGGCGGCACCGGGGACGGCCCGGGACACCAGGGGGGACACCCAGGGGACAGCCCGGGACACCCACCGGGGACGGCCCGGGACACCCACCGGGGACGCCGGCTGCTCCCCGCGGGGAGAGCCCTCCCAGCCACGGCAGCGTGCCGCTCTCCGCGGGCCGCGCTGGCCCCGCCGTGTGCCCAGGGACAGTTTTCCAGCGTTCCCGCACCCGGCAAATATTTGCCGTAAACGCTCCGCCGGCCGCTTTTTAACGAGTCGGAAAGAATAAACACCTGCGGGTCAGGGAGTCACCCTGCCACCAAATCCCGGCTCTGTCAACAGCCTTATTACACCTGCTTATCTAAGGCAAACAGCCTGGACAGAAAAGGGAAAGAGCGGGGTGAGGGGTCTCTCCTTACCGGGGTCCCGGTTCCCGGGGGGCCGCGGGGACCCCGCCCCGGCCGTGTGAGAGAAAGGTCACGAAGGGCTGCCAAGGCAAACACGTTCTCCTTTCAGAAGTTCTCCCCGGAGAAGGGTCTCGGCTGCGGGAAATGCCCAAATCGCGGCTCCATCGGCGGGTGACAGGATTGTGCCCCAGGGGCGGCCGGGCCACCACAGCAGGGATGCGCTGTCCCTCCCGACCCCTGCCCCGGCGGGGAGGAAAGTAAAATCGAGGAAAAGAGGGGAGGAAAAGCGGAAAAGAAAGGGAGAAAGGGGAAAAAATGGAGAAGAGAAACGGAGTCCAACCCACAAACAAAATATCTGACAACTTCGGCCCTGTCTCCTTGGGAGGGAGGCCCGGAGCACCTCAGTGCACACATGCACACGTACAGACACCCTTTGATCAGTGCCCTCGTATTCCCCTTTTCCCCTGCACTTTTCCCCTCGCCCTTGACCTCACTAGGGCCTCCAGACACGCTCAGGACAGACACAGGCAGGACAGACGTGCGGACACAATTCCAGCAGACACACGGACGCCCCGTGCCCAGGCCTGGCAGGACACACGGAGCCACAGGCACACACACACACACAGTACCCGCACACGGGCACCGGAGATGCCCACAAACAGCCGCTGCTGCCCGAGAAACCCCAACAGGCCCCGAGCAGGGCCCGCACACAGCCCGGGGCCGCGGCCGAGCCCCGCAGCCGCACAAGACCCCAGTGCCCCCCGTGATGGGGACACCGCACCGCTGGATCGATTTAATCAGCCGCTTGGGTTTTGTCGGGGCTCTGGGGAGGCCCCAGGGAATGGACCCGGAATGGCGGTGGCCGCCCCGGGCATCCCAGCCGGCCCCAGGTTTCCCCTTGTGCCCCACGCACGGGCAGCCCCAGAGCAGAGAGCGGCCGGAGCAGGGGCTCGTTCCTGCGGCAATTCCAGAGGAGGAGGAGGAGGGTGATGGACCGGCACTCGCCTCCTTCCCGCGTCCCGGCCCCGGCAGAGATGAGGGTCAATGTGCGGTGTCCGGCCCGCGGGACACGGGGACGCGGCTGTCACTGGCTGGGAGCCCCGGGCAGAGCCGGGCCAGTCCCGATACCCGGGCCCGCCGTGCAGTTGTCCCGCACGGGGGACACGGCTTTGGGTGCAGCGTGCGGGCCTTTTCGGGGCAGTTTCGGGGACGAGGGACCGAGCTGCGGGGCAAACCACGGGCTTAGGGCTCAGGACACCGGTGGGGACGCGTGTCCGCCGTCGGGGGGAAGCGCGGCCGCGGTGCGGGGTGGGCGGTGCCGGGAACGCTCCTCCAGGCGGGGATGGGGCAGAAGGTGCGGCCGGCTGGTGGGGGACGAGGGACCGTGTGACCCCTTCCATCACCGCCCCGGAGGCGGGCTCGGGCCGCCCGCCCCGTCTGGACACCCCGCGCCTTCGGCCCGGTGTCGCATCTTTTGGCTGATGGATATTTAGTGCTTGGAGAAGGATTTCGATTTTCTTTTCTTTTCTTTTCTTTTCTTTTCTTTTCTTTTCTTTTCTTTTCTTTTCTTTTCTTTTTCTTCCCCATTTTAAAAAATTCCTTTCCTTTCCTTTCCTTTCCTTTCCTTTCCTTTCCTTTCCTTTCCTTTCCTTTCCTTTCCTTTCCTTTCCTTCTTTTGAAAAACCTTTTTATTGGTTTTTATTTTCCTTTTTCGTTGCAATTTTAAAAGCCTGGTTTTTTTCCCTTTCCCCGCACGGCTCCGTGCCGTGTGTGTGTCCGCACAGGTGCCGCGGGGCATCGGGGTCTGCTGGACTCCCCGCACCTGTGTTGATCCAGCGCATTGCCCGGGAGCCAACAAAGCGCGATTATCTCGGCGGAGATAGCGCAGGGAGCTCCCCCGACCCCGCCGGGTGGTCCCTTTCAGCAGAGCCCCCGCTGCCCCGGCCGTGGGCAAACACATTCCTATGTGGCCTTTAGAAAAGCCGGGGCGGTGCACCGGGGTACAGCCCTGGGAACAGCCCTGGGAACAGCCCTGGGAACAGCCCTGTCGTGGGGGCGTCTCTCGTTTTTCCGAATTGACTCCCCCGGTGTCCCCAAAGCCGTTCCGAGCCGCGGGCGCGGGGCCAGCCTTATTGCCAAAAACACGTATTACACTGCGACATTCTGTAAATGAGATAATGATACATAAACCTCCCTGATAAATGTGACATCCTCGGGATGTCTCCTCTAAATTAGCCGCTCGCATTGACTGCTAATAATGGTGAGTTTATGAAAGCAATTTCAGTGCAAAAAGCACAGGGTCTTCTCGGTGTAATCAGCTGCCTCTCCTAATGGATGAGGGGGTCAGGCGGAGAATTATTGACACTCTGCTGCCCTTAACCTGTTTCCCAATAAAGCTGATTAGTTTTTGTCAATTCATCAGCTAACCACTCTCGCCGGGACTGCATCAAAGCCTTATTTGCTCAGGGGAAATCAACAAGTCACAGATCAGATCCATTAGGGAGCGGAGGCCGCTCCTGGGCCGGGCCATTCCGGGGGAAAACGGGACCCTCCGGTGCTGGGGCTGGGATAACACCCTCAGGCACCCGGAAAACGCCTCTACGTTGTCAAACTTTCTCCGTTCGCCCGGCAGAGAATTTGGGGTTGCCGGGCGGGCTCTGGGCAGTTCCAAAGGGTCTCCAGCAGCTCCTTGTCCCCCCTGAGGTCCCGGGGGCCCCGCCCGCCCCTCCCGGGGAAAGGGCATTTCACACACTCCAAGATCTCGGAGCTGCGGAGAGGGGCCGGTCTGCCCAACCCCGCCCTCCCCTCAGACCCCACATCTGCACAAAAAGCCGGCCGTGCCTGGGGAGGCCGGGATGCTTTTTCTAGACGTTTTTTGGTTGTTTCCTTTTTTTCTTCCCCACAAACCGTTCTCAAAAGTTTTGCCTGGATTGCTTTAGATTTGCTCCTTAGATAATGTCAAACAAAAAATTTAAATTTATTCCCGGTACCGCCGCAATTCCCGCATCGGTCGCGGTTTGTCTGGAATAGCGGACTCTGGACAGTTTTGGTTCATCCACAAGAAAACAACAAAAAGCCCACCCAGCGTGCGCTGCCCCTTTAAGCCCGACCGACATCCTCTCAGTCCACCCCCCTTCAATTTAATTTCATTAAAACAGAGCATGAATATTTCTATTAAACCTAAAATGAAATATGAAGCCATTTAGACTCTGCCTGCACCAATCACCCAGATTTATGACTTTTATTCATCACATCAAGAGCTGGGAAAAAATGAATTTTCTTCACCCAGGAAGGAAATAAAAACCCAGCCTTGGTCATTTCCAGAAAGCTGTTAATTTGCCCGTGTGGTAATTACTTTCACAATTAACTAAAATACAAATCAACCTGACAAATCGGCTTAGTTTATATATTAATTAGCCGGTTTAAATTTATTCATTATAAAAA
Source organism: Zosterops lateralis (assembly GCF_965231275.1). Taxonomy (NCBI): domain Eukaryota; kingdom Metazoa; phylum Chordata; class Aves; order Passeriformes; family Zosteropidae; genus Zosterops; species Zosterops lateralis. The sequence goes on from NC_139762.1 coordinate 9,787,104, forward strand.
GACAATTTAAGAGGACCTCGGGTGTCTGTTTTATCGCAATAAATTACTGTTAGGAAATGGGGGCTAATAAAGCATCACCGCGCTGGAGGGCACCGCGCGGGGTTTCCGCGGGCCGGGGCGCGGCTCTGCGCGGGGGCGGCCATGGGGAGAGAGAGGGGCCGCCCCCGCCTCCGGCTGAGCTGATTTAACACTCCATCGATAGGATCATTCCATGCCTTTTAGCTTGTGATCTTTATAAATGTCCCGCTATTAAATTAGAAAATGATTCTCTCCTCGTTTAATTGTATTCTTTCGTTTCTTATTTCCAATTAATTAGTCCTATCGACGTTGCAATATTTTAAGTGACTGGAGTCCGTTTACAGTTTAAAATATATGGGTCAGCGCGTGCAATTTTAGACGAGGCAGAACTGTATAATGTGGGTTTTAACTACTCTTCTCTCATACGTCTTAAACATCTGGCCGAATGCATCACTGGGAAACACCGCCCGGCGCGTATTTTGCGCGCTGGGGACCGGCCGCTCCGCCCGTGGCCGCGGGGGCTGCGCGCCCCGCGAGTCTCTGAAAATCCCTTGCGCTGCTCCTTCCGCCGCCTTTGAGTGCAAACCGGGATGTTTGGGGCAGAGCTGAGGGTTTGCTTTGTTTTGCTTCGTTTTCCGGTGCAGTTCTGGGGGCGGCAAAGCGCCTTTGGGGCTCCCCCCGCTCCCCCTTCCCCTGGCAGAGCCCCCAGTGCTCAGGCAGCTGAGGGGATGGGCAGGGACACCCCCTCCCCTGCTGCCTGTCCCGGGCAGGAGCCTGGGCTGGGACCTAAAGAGGGAATTAAATGTACATCAAATATCTGTAATTGCCATTAAATAACCAGCGCTCTCCGGGCTGGGGGGATCTGCAGGGCCCTCCCGCAAAGCACTGCCCAAGGGGTGGGCTGGGGATGGAGGGGGATGTGTGTCCCTCCTGTGGCAGAAGCAGCTGGGGAGGGCTGGTGCTCCTTCACCTTCTCTGCCCCTCTCTCCTGCATAGGAAAGAGCTGTCCCAAAACACAGGTGATCACATGGGTGATCTTGTTTAACTCCTTTCCAGGGTCATCCTACCCCCGGTGCAGGCCCCCCTCCCTGAGCAGCCACAGACTCTGTGCAGTCCCACCTTCTCCATGAGCTGGGTTGGCTCTGTCCCCATGCTGTGAGACTTGGGGGACCCCACGAGCCCATGGGGACACCTGAATATACACAAGACCAGTGGAGCAGCCCCCCAGGAGCAGGATGGGTGCAGGGATGGCCTGCCAGAAGCACTGCCTGGGCAGGTGAACATGGCTGGGCTGTGACATTGCAGGACTGTGGAGGACATGGTTTGTTTCCTGCTCCCCCGTCCCCCTGGAGATCCCATTTAGTGTCCATGGACATGAATATCCCTGGTTTCCTACTGCTACATCCCTCAGCTGGTGCCTCCTCTCTGGTCCAGCCCCTCCCACCCCACCCTCCAGCACCTGAGGGCTCGGGGGCCATTGTGGGGTCTGAGTGTCTCAGACCTTGTCTGCACAGTTACTGGGACATCCTGGGGCTTTCTGGGTGGTCCTCCACTGATTTGTGCTTAAGCACCATCACGGAGAAGTTGCCTCCCATCCATACCTGGGGTGATGCTGGATCTCTCCACGATAGCTTGAGCAAAGAAAATTTGAACAGAGTCACTCCTGCAGCAGGCAGAGTTATACTTTGCTGTCACTGGTGTCACTGGACTCTCCAAATGGGAATGTGCCAGGGTCCATGTGTCCATGGATCTTGGAGGCTGCCTTGAGCGTCCATATTTAGTGGTTCCCACCTCCATCTCCAGCCCTGCCTCCATGGGACCCTCTGTCCAACCAGGCAAAGCTCCTTGTAATTATTTTACAGGAATTATTTGGAGAAATAAGAGATCCATGTGGATGGAGAGTGGGACATCTGCCATCTCTCCAGGTGAAGCCTCTCTTCACCTTCAGGCTGTTCAGCTCTGGGGCTGTTTGGGCCTCCAGTGTGCATGTCAGAGGAACAACATGAATGCCAGGGAGGACAAAAGATGAATCGTAAGGGCAGATTAATAATGTGACAAATACTATTGTTTCCTGGCCAGGGCTCCAAAGGTCCCTCCTGCCCATGGTGGGCTCAAAAAAGCACCAAATGTGGTAAAACCTAAATGTGAGCTGCTCTCACTATTGATTGTATCAGATGTCACTGTAGTAACATCAATCACAGCGAGTTCCTCCTGCGATTTAGGAGATTGTAATATGTGATTCCATAAGACTCTCATTGTGATTTAGCATTGATTAATGTCCGTCCATAAAATGATATAAAACTTACTTCTCTTCCATTGTAGAGCCCCAAACCACATTCCAGCCAATAATTCAAAACCTTGTTAATGTAACTGCTAATTTCAGAGGGTGATGGGGATGGTTATGGTGTACATGGGCTGGTGCTGAGGGGTCTGCAGTGGGGGCAGGAAGAGGTTAGAGGAATTATTTCCAAAGCAGAAAATTGCCGTCCGGTTTAAATTATTTTAGGTGCTACATGGTCATTCTGCTGTGCCTTCAGATTCACATCAGAGTTCCTGAGGAATTTAATCAGTACTTTAAAGTGCCTGACTCTAAACGATCAAAAAATCAAATTATTTTGGTGATAAACCCCACAATATTTTTACCTGTGGCTTCTTGATTTCTGCATAGGATTTGGCCACTTTCCTCTCCCAGTGAACTGGCTGCTCTGATGATATTCATAGATACAGTTTGCTTTCACTGTGTTTTCTGGAGGTGGGAGGCTCTGCTTGGCACAGGGCCTAATACAAAATAGCTCATGCTTTTTATTTCCTTTTCCCTTCTCTTTTTTAAGACACATACCAGGGATTGTGGTGTGCATGCATAATGGTATGTGAGCCAGGAATCATGCTCTTGCAAAAAAACCATCAAATTAGTGGAGTGGGGAGGAGACTGAGTGACTAGCAAAATGTTTAGAGAATCAAAAAAAAAAAAAAGGTTGAAAATTGACATCTGGATGGAAAACAATATGTAATAGGAAGTTGAACAATTGGTGCTTTAATATAAATAATTTAGTTATAGATAATAGACAATAGAGAGTTCACAGGATTGCTTGATGGGAAATATATTGATAATACAATCTTTCTTAGCAAAATGTATTCAATGATTGCAGTTTTGGTTTAATAATAAGTGTATCTTTGAAGAATCATTTGATTCAAACCTCTGCTTTTCTAATGGCGTTCAGAATTATTAATATCTGTCTAGCCAGCTAAAGAGGTTTTTAAAAGAGTATGCTGGGTGTTCTGCAATTAGAGTAGCCATCTGCCCTTTATTAAAACTCCATTAACCTTTACATTAAAATACATTTAAAATGCAGACACACTGAAAATATCAAACACAAATAAAATAGATAAATCTAAGTGGTTTCTCTGCTTAAGTGGCATATTTGTGCAGAACCTGGCAACTTGTCGTGGCACCTAAAATTTTCTGGGGACAGATAACAGCCTAGAATAAATTTTCCCATGTTAAGGATAGGAATTAATCACAAGGAGGTAATGGAATTAATAACATCTGTGATGAAAATTTCTAGAACATGATCTTGTTTATAGAAGGCTAGAAAATAATTTAAAGTTTATAGCACTAACTTCAGAATAAAACCCCTAATTTTAAGAGCAGAAATAAATTGCTTTGCTTATGCAGCTGATTCCAGTGGAGCTATTTTTGTGGTAGAACGACTCATGCAAACAAAATGATTGAAAAAAAATCTGAAAATATTCATATATATTGTCAATATAAAATCCAACAGAGCTCATGTAGATGCTGCTGCATTGTTCATTGAGCTGACTCTCTAAGGAGTGAGAGCAATGCTGTATTTTCCCTGCCTGAATTACTATTACCCTTAGCAGAGCTGCTGACTTTGGGAATAAATATGCCTAAAATACCCTTTCCAAGACCTGTTTTAACTTGCTTCAGTTTTCACACATTTGATCAACATGGACTGAAATTCCTGAATGTCTGAAATATCTGCCTGCATTTAAAAAAAAAAAAAAAAAAAAAAAAAAAAAAAAAAAAAAAAAAAAAGTCTCAGCCATTTCAAAGACCCAGGTTAGGAAATAATCTCGTTTCGGACGGCCGAGTCCCCCGGTGAGGGTGTTTGCCCACCCACCGAGCCCTGATTTACAGCCGGGGCTGGCCGGGATCAGCCCCCCACGGCACAGGGCGCACCTCCCGTCACTGATCCCACAAACCCAAAATCATAAAACTTTCCAAAGTGGCTCCTCCGTGAGCTGCACACCCTGCTCAGCTGCATTTCCCAGGGGCTGCCTTCGCTCCTGGTCGGGATCCGAGCAGGATTTCCCTCCCTGTCGCTGGTTTTTCTGTCTCCCATGGGCTGCGGCGGCCGGTGCGAGGGGAATGAGGGGTCAGAGAGGGAAGGAGCCGGGACAGCAGGGGCAGGGGCAGGGATGGGTGAGGGATGGGTGAGGGATAGGTGAGGGATAGGTGAGGGATGGGTGAGGGATGGGTGAGGGATGCCCCCGAGATCTACGGGCACCGCACCTGTAGGGCTGGCAGGGAAATTCAGAACTGGGGGCAGTTGGAGGGACACCAGGGGCAGAGATGCTGGAGCTGGGGGAAGGGACAGGGTGGTGGGAAGTGAGGAGGGACAGGGAGGGTGGCGGGGCAGTGACAGGCAGCGCCTGCAGCGGAGCACAAGGCAGAGAGAATGGCAGCGAGAGGGAGGGGTCAGCGGTGGTGGTGGTCAGTGGTGGCCAGTGATGGTCAGTGATTGCTGGCAGTGGTCAGTGATGGTCAGTGATGGCTGGCAGTGGTCAGTGATGGTCAGAAGTGGTCAGTGATGGCTGGCAGTGGTCGGCGGAGGTCAGTGATGATTGGCAATGGTCAGTGATGGTTGGCAATGGTCAGTGATGTTTGGCAATGGTCAGTGACGGTCAACAGTGGTCAGTGGTGGTGAGTAGTGGTCAGTGGTAATGGTCAGTAATGGTCAGCACTCTGTGCAATCAGCCACTGCTGTGCTCAGCAACTTCTCACAGAGGAACAAATTCCTCACAGTCCTAGGAGGACTCATTTTCATTGCAGAACCTGCTTTGCAAAAAATTTAACATGGCAAATAATTTTAATCCACAGTGCAAGAAAATCCTTTTAGTTGGCTTGACAGAATACTCTCAAAGCTCTGTTCTTTCAGAAATCTGTACAACATTTGCAGTTTATTTTTGTTCAGAACAAACACAAATGTCAAAATTATAGAGTTTCCCAAGAACCACATATGCTGCTTCTGTCAAAATTATAGAGTTTCCCAAGAACCACAAATGCTGCTTCCTTTAAGGCTCTGGTCTCAGTGATCCCTGGGTATCCCAGTAATCTCCTTCTGATGACAAAACAGTTGAGGAATTAAACAATATATTTCCATGGACTATCATGCTATTTTCTTAATGATATTTTCAATAGCAGAATCCATATGTCTGTAGATTGAAGGATCATCTTGGATATAAAAGCTCAGCGTTCAAGCAGGTTTGCAGTTTTGCTAGCTGGGTTTATATATGGTCCTTATATTGACAGTAGTTTTTGATTAATATTGTGTATAACATTCCTTAATGCATCAGCTGAATTAATTATGCAGAAACATTTGGCCACCTGGGCATACTATTGATGAAATGACATTTTATTGACAAAATGACAATTTAATACTGAGCTCTCCTAAAGCTCTCTACTGAATAGAATGTTTCAAGAAGTGGAAGAGGGGCTGTGGTCAACTTGGAAAATCTTTTTTTTCCCCAAAAAGTTTCTCAGTGGGCTGTGAGTACCTCAGGATTTCTACTGGAAGTTTGTACTGGGCTGCTTTGTGTCCTCAAGTCTGGGTTGCCTGGGGCCCTGAGCAACCTGATCTAGTGGGTGGAATCCCTGCCAGTGGCAGAGGGGTTGGAACTAGATGATCTTTAAGGTCCCTTCCCACCCAAATCATTCAATGATTCTGTGATTCCATGGCTCTGGCAATGGATAATACACAGAGGAGTGGTTTCATCCACAGCTTGTTTTGGCTGAGCTCAATGTAGTTTTCAAAAATATACCTGTGGGTCATGGCTCCAGCATTTCCTTCTGGCAGGAGCCCTGCTCTGGCTTTGGGCATTTCAAATTATATTGGTAAATGAGTGGAACTGAGGCTGGGTGACAAACATGACTATTAAAGAGGAAAAAAGAGCTGCCTCCACCTGCATGGCTTGCAAAGATCCCAGGTTTGCTGCCCTATCCACATGCAAGAGAAGGGAGTGCTCAAAACGTCCCTTTCTCACCACTCTGTGGACAGTAAGTATCATCTTGCTTTGTGGTCTCAAATAAGCTTTTGTTTAGCTTTTGCTATGTCTTTGAATCTCAGAATGTAAAAATCAAGCTGCACTTCAAAATGATAGATTTAAACTGGGATTTTCAAAAGCTTATGAGTGACTTTGGAACAAGAGTCCTATAAGATTGCTGGGCTCTTCCATCATTTGGGCACCTTAAAAAAAAAATCATATTCCTTATTAGGACCTTAGTTTAACTTCCTTAAAAAATTGGAGTGTAGAGGTGGTCCTGATGATGGAGAATAATATTGACTTTCTGTAGCTGATAGCAGAGATGTGAGTGGGCTGGGAGTTTTCCAACCAGATGTTTTTCTCTTGGAAAATGCTGATTTATTAAAACTGAAACTTTTCATGGGAACATATCAGTACTGATTAAATTCTGTTGAGAGAGATTGCTAGGGCCTGAGCCAGAATCTCTGACTGTAACAAAAAATGAAATCCTTGAACAGGGAATGGCCAGCAGGTCAGGGCAGCCATCTGGAGCCTGTCTGGGTCAGGTAGAGGAGCTGAAGGGCTGTGAGTCTTTCACATAACTCACAAAGCCCTTGGGCTATTCCTTGCTCCAATGATCATCTACTGGTTTTTCATAAAGCAAACTTAAAAACCTCTCCAGCTTGTTGCTATGTGGAACAGGAATAGTATTTCTTGCCTAGGTTGTTGTGAGAATTAAACACTTGCTGTGACTTTGAAAATCTGATCTATCAAATCATTCGTATTGAATTATTAACAGTAATTTGGAGAGGAGAGTGCATTGCAGGGTACAATCATCAGGAACACTTTGAAGAGGATGAGTGAACGTCAAGTCCAAAGACTTAATCCTCTGGAAGCAAATTACTGGTAACTGCATTATGGTGAGTTAATATCAGTAAATGTTATTAGCATGAGGATTTGTTCCCGTGTCAAAACGATGTTAATACAATATTAGTGATGCAGGTCTTTGGTGTCAACATAAGAATATCAGATGCAAGTGGAGGAAAATTGTATTGGATTGTGGAGATGATGGCAAATCAATGACACAGAAAATCTATGGAGAGCAGTTCACAGTGACACAAGAAAGCAGTGTCTGCATAAATCAGTGCAGGCCAATGGACACTGAAAGGGAATTTCCATGCAAGATTAAGTGGACACAGTTATCATGTCAGGACTACATGAAATAAGTGCTGCAAAATGAGGATGATACTGTGATACTGACATTTAGACCAACCAATGTCAACAGAAATTGCTCTCATGAAAAGAAACCAACAAGGCTCCTCCAGTACAAACTCTGACAGCAGCAGGAGCAGCCACTGGGCTCCATCAGGCCTGGGAACTCCTGTGGTGGATCAACCCCTGCAGTATTTGGTGCTGAGCAAACACAGACCTGCACAAACTCTCTTGGCCCAGAAAGCTGCCACAGATGGGGACAGCAGAGATCTGTAAGGGGGACATGGAAAGGAGGGTCCAAAGGACAACATGGGCAATGTGGGGGCAGTGGCCTCTGCTGTGCTGAATTTTCTGGTTTTTTTGTGAATTTTTCTGAAATTTCTGTTTGCAAAGGAGAGAGGTGAAAGATGAAGAGGGTGATGCTCTGGGGACTCACGGGGTCATGAAGAAGAAGGGGAGGGGGCTGGAGAACTGGAGTGGGAGTTGGCAAGCTGATGCTGATGGAAGGAAAAGCTGATGCTGGAGTCACCCAGTGCCTCTTCCAACTAGGTGTGTGTTTAAGAAGGTAATCAATATTGATAGGTACCATCATCTTACCTCCTTGCAGTGTGAAATTTAGGGAGTTTTCCTGACTGTGTCCTGATCCACCTGTCCAACCAACACTGCAGCCCAGCTGAGTAGCCCTGTCACCCAGTCCAGCCTGAAGCCCAGAAGGGCATCTCAGTATGTGGGACTGGATGACAGAGCCCACATATATTCGTGAGGCAGCTCACATCCAGCACAGGTACAGGCACCTACCCTGGGAAGGGCAGGAATAAACCCTGCTCCAAGCACTGCACCTGTGCAAACACCTCCTCAACATCACAGGCTCATTGTTGTGGTTTGAAAGCAAAACGAGTGAGAGGCTCCAAGTCAAAAATACAATTTAATAAGAAGAAAGAAAAAAAAAGTAAAATAAAATAAATGCAATAATACAAAAGACCACTGACAGAGTCAGAATATAACCTGAGCAGGGTGGTGGAAGCAGTCCAGATGAGGTGGACTTCCTGAAGGAGTGATCCTGTAGAAAGGTCTGGTAGCTCTGGTCCTCTGGCAACCCAGTAGGTAAGGGCTGCTTGTACTGTCCCAAATCCCAGATTATATCCAGGTGAGAATGCTTGGCTCCTCCCCCCGGGTGGAGCATCTGACAATGGGATGATGAGTCATGAAGTGGGTCCTTGATGGCCCATTAAACAGAGATAACTCCTGGAGGGAGTTCCCTGTGAGTCATGGGCAAGGCGTTAATGGGCCATTAGCAGAGAATAGCCCAAAGGAAGGGGGCCTGGGAAAACACTGCCCCACCTGGTTCCAACAGCTCATGAAGATGGTGATAGAATAAATACTTTGTGTACATCCTACACTTCAACCTGGGACACTCAGCCAGCCCATGCACAGTCTCGTCTCCCAGCAGGTTCCTTGTGTATCTTGGACTCAAGGAGTTCTCTGCTCTGGGTGGAAGTGAGTCTGCATTTTCTACATTTAGTGCACATTTACTGTACATTTATGGTACATTTATTGCACATTTGTTTAGTTGAGGCCCACTGAACTGTGTCTCAGGGAATTCAGTGGGAATTTTGCCACCAGTTTGACAGTGAACAGGACCAGGCCCTGTGTCTGCAGGGCAGTGTAAGTGTCCTAATGTGCTTAAAGTGTTTATAAAATTACTTAAGTCAGGCACATATTTCAGTCCAGCCCATTAGCCTTTCACATGTGTTTGTGCAGAGCACAGTACCCAGGCAGACTGGCGGCTTGTAAATGTTAAATCAGCATAAATATCACAGCCTCCATGAGGCCTGTTCATGTGGCTACTCACAGCATGATTAACATAATGCAGGGAAAGAAAATATTGACATTTTATAAATCTGTATCTCCGTAATGCTGCATGAAAAGTGATATCTGCGATGCTAATGGACACCTAATTAATGTTATTATAATACTTACAGTTCACTGAGAAGCTAATGAGAGAGCCTGTAAAAGAGATAAGATTAAAAGAGAGAAGAGTAGTAGTAATTTCAGTGACATTTCTGGCAGCAAGCTCTGGTGCAGCTCTTGCTTCAACTCCTACTACAGCCACTGCTGGCACTTATGGCTTCATAGCTATAGAGGCTGCTCCTGCAAGGGTGTTGGGTGGTAAAGGGGAGCAGAGGGTGCTGAGCAAAAAAAGTCAGACTTGGGAATGAATCAGAGAGATTCTGTTGCCAGTGACATCTGTGGCTGCATCTCAGAGCTGTCCTGACAAAGCAGAGGGAGATGGAGAGGAGCTCAGTGGCAGCGACTGTGACAGCAATGGAACAGGGAAATGCTCAAGGAGGAAAGCCAGAGTCCCTTCCTGCCATGGTCTCTTGCAAATGTGAGGTTCACAAGGTTTCATGGGGTCCAGTTAAGCCTCTGTTTTGTTGTCTAGTTAAGTTTCATAGCTGGCTTCCCAGACCCTGTCTTAACCAGCAAATTTGGTTCAATCTCAGTGGTGACAAACAGGCATTGGCTCAGCCCTGTGCTGATCTGGGTGAGGAGCTGCTGAGTAGCATTTGAAGAAGCATTCCTGTAACTTGGAATTGTGTTCCTCCCTGCCATCCTCAGGGGCTGAGCAGGGGCATCATGGTGGGCCAGGGGGGCTCCAGGCAGGCAGGGAGGAGCTGGGCCTGGCACGCCCCATCCACTGCAGGAATACTGGGGACCAGCATTGCAAGGACATTGTGGTGGGGTGAATGGGAGACTCTGGAAAAACAACACTGAAGCCATCCTTGGGCTAAACCACTGACAGTGGTCAGGGCACGAAAGCTCAGGGTGGTTATTTTCTCTAACAGAGCTGCAGGATTTGTAGTGACATTGATTTGTCTCAGGTACAAACAGACCTGCCTTCTTTTTTCTCCGCTGTTTGAAGGATGCAAACATTTCCTGGAAGTGTAGTAGGTACATTGATATTGACGGTATTCCAAAGAGGGTCTCTCTCCTTCCTCCAGCCTCTGGAGGTGTGTGGCACTCTTTGAAATGCTGACCTTGCTGAAAGCTCTGTCCTCCTGCAGTGAGGCTCTCATGTTGCATTTTCCTGCCTGCCCATCCCAACCAGAGTGCCACTGTCACAAAGGGCTCTGCCAGGCTATTGCAGGGGAACACAAAAAACACACAGCAATGCCAGAACTGCATCGAGTCATTGAAGGCAAATCCTCCAGTGAAGTTGCTGTGAGTGCACCAGGAATTCTTAGGATGAAAGGACTGAGGAATGATGTGCAGATACCTGTGAACACTAATCCTCCACTGCTTGTTTGTCTCCAGCTCCTGGGGTGTTGATTTTGCTTCCACCACATTTGAGCAATTAGTTTTAGTGGCTAGGACATAATTTGTATGGTGAATAGCCCAAACTCTTTAATACAAGGCTGTTTGCCCCCAGAGAGGTTTAGAATTTTCCTAAAAGATGGCAAAGAGCCACTATGCTATCTTGAATCACAGTCTAGTTCCAGAACAATCAACTCTAAGTTGTTTAAGAACACTGGGTACATTAAAGTGGCTGTAAATCAGCATAATGAAAACAACACTACATATAGAAATTCATTACATATCTGATATGCTGGGGTGTTGTTTTTTCATTTGGTTCATTTTGCTTTATGATTGTTTTTCAGCATAAAATTCAGCTGATGGATGTGAAGTTACAAACAGCTTCCACCTCTCTCACAGTAAACAGAAAGCATTAAAAAAATAAATAAATAAAATAAACACCTAAATGTTTTATTATAATAAAGTTACTTGAGGCCAAGAGTTCAATAAGGAGAATTTATAAACATATCATTTCAGATCTTGGAAGGATTTCAACATAATTTGCTTGTGGTATGGTAAGTGAGGTGAAATCCATCTGCAAGTCTCTCTGGAGTAATAAATATATGGAAGTGTCTTTTTATATTTGCTATGAATTTACTGTAGCACAAAAATGCTCTAGACTATCCAAATCAAATATGCATGACTTTTGGGTCAGGAAGAAATTCTCAATGCACTCTACTCTTACATAAGTTAAATTCTATTTCTCCACAAAACACCAACTTTATTTTCTTTTAACTATTTTGACTCCAGTGATGCTACTCAGAGGGCAAGCTTTTGAAGAATCAGGCCCCAGGGCCCCAGCTTTCAGCAATATTTCTGAATATGTTTTCATCTAAGCTGACAGTGTAAATAAATTATAATAATTGAGACTTCATTTTATGTCCATTTGTAAATGAACATAGATTTTTCACTTTATCTAAGTAATTAACCTTTATCAGCACTGCTGGCTGTAATGCAATGACAATTTCATACACAAATAGACACAGGTGATTATCTGTGGGTATTTTGGGCTTGGTAACCAAAAATTTTGAGCAAATTCTCTCTTGTGCAGGTGAGTATGGCTGAAGAGTCACCTACTGTAAAACTCCCCATCACTGTCAGCAGCTGCCTCTGCAGGACAGTGAGAGATGGGGTTGCTGAAAGGAACAACTCTCCTAGAGCAGGACAATTTTTCATTTAGTGGCACTGCTGAGATTTTCACCATTTTTGGTTCCATTCACCACTGAAATTGAATTAACTTATTTAACTAAACACAGAACTTTTAAACCTTGCACAAGGAATAGGAAAAAAAAGAAATAAAAGGATGGCCATTCAAAGCTTCTGGTGAAATTTTATTTAGGGAAGCTGTTAGTCAGTAGATGTTATATATCCCTTGTCCCACTCTGGCAAAAATACTGCCTCCTGTCCAAATATCTGGTTTTAGGCTCATTCCCTAGAACCTCATTGTTCACTGCAAACCAAATTTCCTCACTTGGCACAAACAGCCAATGCCTCTCCAGTCTCTGCCATGTCATCTCTTTCTATCCCACACATTCGAAAAAAAGGGTCAAGAAAGGTAGTAATTGCCAAGGCCACCCCTTTTCTTAAACCTCTAGTCAGAACTTTTGTAGGTGGCTCCTGGGAAGGAGATCTGTTTGCAGACATTTGGGAGCAAAACAAGCCCCACTTTCCATCTGCAGTTTTGCAATGATCTGGAGGCTTACCCAGGAGTTCAGATATTTTGTCTTTGAAAAGGTTATTGATTTGTTGCCTGTACAGTCTTTCAGAGTCAACAAAACCATCTGTTCTGATTTAAAAAAAAAAGTTTGAAACATTTTAAATAATATTTAAAAGTAGCTCTAGTCTTTATACATTCAGAACCCTCCAGTACCAATACTGAACCATAGGGGAAACACAACTACATAACATCAAATAAACATATTTCTGGGACTTACACTTTTATTGAATGAAACCAAAGTCTTAAGAATGAACCTTCTGCACCAGGTATACAGCAAAGTTGGAACTGAAGGTGATGGACAGATTCAAACTCTGATCATGGACTGGGCTGTATAAGGAAGGTCAGTGTTCCTGCATGAGCAGCTTGTAAAGCATGAAGGGATATATCCAGAAGCAGGAGAGGCTTGAAGTCTAATGCAGAAAAGTACTTTTTAGTAGATCTGGCTAACAAAAGTTCAATCAGAGATTGAGTTGATATATTTGATCACACCCTGGGGACTGAATCAAGGGCTTCTCAAGGTCTTAGACAAACCTATTTTCTAAGGCCTGAGAGCAGTTCCAGGCTGAACTGCTGAAAATCTGCTATGTAATATAATTGATTTTAAAATGAACTATGAGTTATTCTGGCCAATCCAAGAGAGAGAAAATGTCCCTTCTGTCCTCCTGGCTTACAAATCCTAAGCTAGATAATAAAATACAGATCATGACAGAATTGCTTTTCCCTCGGTTTTGGAAATGAATGACTTTCAAACATTGGCAATCTCCTCTTGCCTACGAACTCCCAAACCCATGTTTAAGCACATTTGGTTCTTTCCATTGTGCGAGGCAAGGTAAGCATTTAAATGCTCTGGGTTTTGGCAAGCAGGGAAAAAGAATCATCAAACCCTACTATTATTAAACTCTTGAGAAAGCAAGCAACACAGTCAGCAAAAAGTTGCAGTGAAAAGGAGCCACTCCTCAAGAGGAGAAGCTGTGGCAGGAGAGGAGCATTGAACTTACTCTGGGTCAACAGGGATCAAGATGGTGGCTCTGTGCCAAACCCTTAAAAAGTGAAGAAGGTCTGACATCCCACCAGGCCTAGAAATGGGAAGGGTGGAAAGAAAAAGAGGGAAAAGTTGGCAATAACTGAAAGTATGCATGCAAAGCTTTGAAATCAAATCCCTGGAGAAGGATGGTTGCACAGCCCTGTTTATCAAGTCCAAAGGATGAAGTGAAAAGGCTCCAGCTTGTTGTGATTAACAGTGGGAGTTGCTGCTGTCAGGAACCAGAGTACCTTTTTCTGGCTCTCTCAGATCTCAACAACCTAAATTTTTAATTTGTTCTTCAGGGACAGGATGGTGTGTGGTTTTTGTCTGTGGAGGAAATGTGTTTTCTGCCCTTGTTCTGAGTCAACACACAATGGTCAATTTTTGCCAGTGGGATGCATCATTTTCTTTACCAAAACTGGCCTTTCCTGCCAATCATTGCCTTTGTCCTGCTCAAAGTTGCACCTTGCCTATCTATCTGCCATGTGGCACATGTCAGAGAGAGCAAATACTCCATGAAAAATCACTCTATAATTTGTGAACATGAGCTGAAACTGCTGACCTAACAATGCAGTGACAGCTCCCAGGCAACTTCTGAATGATCCTGCAAAAGAGTAAAACACAAAGTTAAATTTGTTCAGCAAAAGGCTGCCTACAAATTCTTATTTCTCCTGTGCAGAAATACCCTCTGTAAGCACAGTGGATGTTACCTGTGACTGTGGCAGGCAAACCTCATGGCTGCTCTTTATCTCACTTGTTTTATCTGCAGATCAACAGCAACTTCATGGTTTGATGTGACTTGAATTTGCTTTCCTATGTTTCAATGGGTTTGGATGGAATCCCATGAACTTAACATGCCTGATGGTCCTCATGCTGCCTCAGGTGACATTGCAATTGCTTTAGCAGTGATTTATGCACAGCAGTTGCCTCAGATATAAGCACCAAGTCTTCTCCACAGCCCTTGTTAACCAAATTTGGCAGGTGCCAGCACTTGCTCAGGTGAGAGATCTGGACCCTTCCTCCTTGTGACAGGTGAGTCCTGAAATCAGTATTTTTTGTTCCTCTTTCTGACCAAAAATTCCAACCACAAGTGAGGAAACATTTTCTTCTAAACTGATGTGTTAATGCCAAATACTTTGCTAACTGGAAAGGATTTAATTGAAAAGTTACTGTTCTGTTCTGGTGTATCCTGACACCAAACTCAGCAAGAATTGGGGCATCCACAGACCCAAACCAGAAGGTTACAAACTGGTGCAGTCCCAATGAATATAATAAATTCCCTTATATATTATATCACTTTAGGTAGATAGTTAAATTCAGTTAACTGAGTATATCTTAATCAGAGTCATTGAGTGAAAACAGCAACATAACCTGTGCAAGAATCAGGGGTTGCTCTTTTGTTCTGCTCACACTGTCTGGGGTAAAGCAGCCCTTTAGTCTTCCTGACAGTGTTAGAAATTAATATAAAGTGAAGACATGTGGATTCATTCTCCTCCCAACTATTGTCAAGCAACCTGGGAGCAATTCCACTAAAATCAGTTGTTATGGTGTAAAGGTCAAAAGCTCAGGATTTTTCTAAAATTTGGTCTGACAAAGAAAGTATTTCTTTTGTCCCAGGCTGCTTCTGATTTGCTGGGTTGTCTCTGTGGTGTCTACTCCAGTATCAGTGAATAGGTTTCTTTCTAGACATTTTCTCCATCAATTTCAGAATATCCTTACTGGTTTATGTTTTTAATGTGAACTGAATGTTTGGTAGCTGGGAAAAAAGTCTCTGCTGCAGAAGAACAGTGAACAATTGCAATGGGAACATATAATGGCCAGCTTGTGATTAAAATACTCGTGTTCAATACTGGGAAATATCTGACTCTCACTGAGTTTTAATAAAAATCAGTCAGTCAAAAAGGGTGACATCTGCATGTGATCAGTGACTCTCATATCCCTGATGTAGTCAAGTCCACGACCTTTTTCTACTGAGGAAATAGGGGTAACCATTGGACTTGGAAGTGTATTTGTGGGTCTTAAAAGTTATGGAGAGGAGGGGTCACTTCTGCTTTTGAAGAGAAGTTATACAAACTCTCCTGCACCAAGGACTTGAGGCAAAGCCCATTGATTGGACTGGGCATGCTTCTGTAGACTTCCCTGAACTTGGCCCAGAGCTCAGAGCAGGCAGGATGTGCCCTTCCTTGGGCTCTGTTTCTGAAGTGCCCACACATGGAAACTTCTTGGCACAGAATTGGAATGGGCCTTTCCAAATGTTACCTGAGACTCTGGATACTCCAAGCTCTGTGCTCACCATGGGCACTTTGACACAGCTACTTCTGCTGGCTTTGGGGAACAAGTGGGAGAGGTGGAGGAATGATCTTGATGAATGTTCCTGGTGTGAGCACCAGCCTTTGCTCCCTGTTGTTTCATCTGGAGATTAATTTACCTGCTGTTACAGCTGTGTGTGAACAAGGACCCTGCCTCCATCCCTGCTGCTTCTCCTGTTCTGGTGAAGTTCTCAGAGGGTTTCTGGAAAAGCTGTTGACCTTCAACAGCCGACACTGAGAGGAAATGTTTGCACTGGTCAAGGCTTATTCTCGTTTGTTCAAAACTGAGCCCAGGACTCCCTGCAGGGGAGAGAGCAGGCTTGCTCAGTGCCTAAGTGCTGGCCTGGCCATTTAGCTAGGAAGAGTAAAAAATGCTACAGCCCACCTGGCCAGCAGCTACCCCAGGCTCAGTTCTGAGAGAATTCAGTAAAGACAGTTACTAAGCCCAAGCTCAGGTGGATAGAAATATCTCTTAATGCTCTCAGACATGGTCTTTACTTCAGGATACAGATCCAGCTGTACTCCTGGGGACACTATTCTGTGGGGTCTGGTTCAGTCCTGACATTAGGATGCCAAAAAATGAAACCCATGAGGCTTGCCCTCACCTTTCCAGTGTGATTTAGAGAAGTCAGGTGAACCTTGTTTCAACCTTGTTCTTGGGTTCTAAGTGGTTGTTTCATTTAGGACATTTGACTAAAAGCCCTTTTCATGGAACCAGCTTCTGCAGGAAAGGTGCCAGCAATTAATGAAAGATGATAAAATAATAAAAGAAGTAATACATTAACTATATTATCTTTGTACATTTGGGCAGTCTTTTTCATTATATCCTCTTTATGGACATCCTCCAGCAACAATTGAAGAGCTTCTTTATTGCTGTTCTGTGACTGTTTTGGTTTCTAGACATTAAAAAGTTATTTAAATGCAGAAGTTCTCTCTTGCTCATCCATTTCCTACTGGTAGATTTGATTCAAATAACAAAAAAATCTCTGCAATATGTTGAATTTATGCAATTTCTATGTGTGTAGGAATATCAAAAGGAATTTGGATTCTTGACTTTCTTCTTTTTTTCCTCTCCTTCCTGCAAACACAAAGAGATGCAAATATTCCTTATATACAGGTGTATACTCTGGTTGAATAGCACAGTACTGTGCAGCCCCATTGTTCTGATGACTAAGAACAGGATTTTCTGAGCAGAGAAACCAGAGTGAGCTCACCAGCCCACAGGGCAGTGATTTCTCAGCGCCTTGGAAACTGCAACCTCTATCCCTCCTGGGCCAGGTGGGAATTGCACTGGCAGTTATGGGCAGATTACTCTCACACAAATTCCAAGGCCCACTGACTCCTCTGGTGCTAATTCTTCTAACACCAACACAAACACCTGTTTGGAGGCACCATTCAAAGCTTGACTCTGCTTTTGTACAGAACAGAAACAGCTCTCCAGGCAGTTCTGACTGCTGGCATCAAAACAGGGTATCTGGTGGGAAAGGGCTGGTTTGGAGCCCAGGTTTAACAGGCAGGCTGGGTTATTTAGAAACAAGAAAAGTAGGTATGGCCAAGCCCAACGAGAAAACTGAAGGGATTGCCTGGTATGTGATTCATTCATTCCACTTCCTCCAAATGCCTTCTGACAACTGCTTAAGAAAGGCAGCAACAGAACCAGGTCTGGGAGGAGGTGATTCCTAGGTGTCCATGAACCATAGCTCTGTTTGCTGCAGAGTATGTTTATGTCCTACACAAAAATCAAGTGTTGTATCTGATTTTTCATTCTGCAATAACCCTGCGGCTACAGAGGCTGATGAAAACCACCAAGGTTCTCAATGTTGTTTTTATTTAGCCTATTTTTACCCACCTGCACTTCTTCCAAAGGACTTGTTGTTCCTGATCCGTATATATATATTTAAATTCTCAACTATCAAACAGTAGTTTGCCATTCTGGAAAAAGAATGTCAATGAATTGTCAATTCTTTATGTTGAGTAATTGATTAATTGGCACCTTTATCTCTAAATCAGCAGCAATAAATTCTATCATTTTCAATCTTGACCTAAAAGTACTAAACCACTTCTAATTGCCACTGTTTCTGCTGTAAAATGACTGATTAAACTGCATTCATATAATAATCTTTGTTGCTTCTGAAAAGTCTAATTGAAGTTACATCAGTGACTCGGTGCCAAGAAAGGAAAGGACCTTGGTTTTGCTTTCTCTCAGGAATTATTTGGATGGGAAAACCTCATATTTCCCCTTGTCTGTACTGGACACTGGCCTCTAATTTTAATTATTGTTGGAATGCTATTTATTGTCTGCATTGAATCCCAAGGTGCTGGGTGTTTTACAAACCCCAGACAAGAGGAGTTCTAAGCCCGAGAGTTGAAGGAGAATATGGAGAAGTAGGTAAGCACAAAATCATGATGAAGCACCACAACAAATACCAGTTCCAGAGTATGAGAACTTTCTCAAAGTTTTCACCAAGCATCAAACCACATGGGACTTGTGAGGAGACTTTTAATTTTATTTTCCAATTTATGGAATTATTTTCTAGCAATTCAACATCACAAAGACCCTGGAAGTCAGCTTTAGCCTGACCTTTGTACACATGCCTAGGAAAAGGGATAGAGCCCAAAATCCCAGCATTATGGTGAATCATAAATCCTGGGAGCCACAGGCAGCTGGGATTAATGAACAGTTGAGTGGCCCAAGGATTAGGATGACCATGTCCAGGTTTCCTTTGTTCTCATGCCTTCTCCATGCTGAACACAGCTCAGCCTGACTGGCTAATCCAGCCCTCTTGTACTATCATCATGTACAAACAGGATTTGTGGAGTGGTACTTTAACTTCGTGTAAAGCAGAGTTTTCTGACAAAGAAGCAGAGCAGACCATCACGATCCAGACAGGCCTTCTTTGAAGCTGGGGGAACTGGGGATGTTTTCTGACAGACAAAATACCCCCACCCTTCCTGTGTGAGTTATGCAAACTGCTGAGAGACTTGAGTGGCAGCTTCAAGTTGTAAAAACCTAAAAAATCACCCTAAAAAGAAGTAAAAATAATAAAGGACCCAAATCCTGCTGGATTAAGCTGAGGCCCAACTTCTAAACTTTTGGGAACTAAGTCAGCATAAAACCCATCTAACAAAGTTACAATGCTTTCCATCCCAGGTTCTTGGATTCTTGTTCTGGTTTATTCATTATCAGCCCAAGTTCTGTAGCTGCAGCTTTATTATCATTCTAATTCCACATATAGTTTGCAGGTGAAATAAATTTTGAAACTGTACCAGATGTGATCTGAAAGAAACAGAAAAAAAGAAGCCCAGACCACCATAATTCTGTAACCATGAATTTAGATTTTGTAAACTTTATCCTGCTTATTGCATTTGACAGTGTTACATTTTAAGGGGCTCTATTGCCTCAAATAGAGAGTTCAAATCTGAGAAGCCTTGTTTTATCATAAAATTGATTAAAGGAATCCAAAACAACTAGAAAAACACCAAACTTATCAAGACCCAGCATGAGCAACATGAACTTTCCTTTTGCCTCATTATTACAGCTTCCCATGATCCCAAGGACAACACAGGGAGCAGCTGAGTCCTGTAGAATTTTGGAGACAGGTACTGGCACAGCAGAGTGAAATAAGGAGAGGAAGGCTGCAGCTCTTAGCACGGGTTTCTCTCAGCAAATGCAGGGCACACACCCGTGGGTGTAGAGTAGCAATAAGTGTTTTTAAATACAGGGGAGTGAGACTACAGGGGATGGGGACATGAAGGACAAGGGGATTCTCATCTCATGGATGTCTGAAAGGACAGAGCATCTCCTTCCCATGCTGGGAAAAGCCTCACATTTTCCTGGTTCATGGTGTGGGTTCTGAGTGGAACACGAGTGCACTGGTGCAGTGTAATTCTGCTCCTGGGGGTCAGCACCAGAGTGCCAGAGGGCTGTGGGTGAATCCTGACACTCACTGTTGCTTTTTGATGTTTTTGAAGCAGTTTGATGAATACAGTTAACACTTTATAAAAGTATTTTAGGTTTTGGGGTTTTTCTTAGGAGGAGGTTTTGGGGGGGTTTCTCCCACACCATCTTTGGTTAATTTGCAGGGAATTTTCCAGCTGTAGCACTAGGAAATGGTGGGCACTGAGTGAGTGAATGGGACAATGAGCTCCAGAGGAAATAGGTCTGTGAAGCCAGCCAATTTAATCTCCTCCATGTAAAATCTTGTAGATGAGAAGGAAACTCCATCTGATGGCCATCTTTCATCAGACATTTCTGTCATTTGAAGTTTCCTCTATGAGGATTAGAAAGTATAAAAGTATGGAGTATTAATCACAACTAATTTGATTGTTAAAATGACCTCTATAATTTCTTTAGGGTTTTCTCTGCTTTCAGAACATCCAATTACTCCATCTTGTGCTTTAAAAGCAACATGAAAATTACTCTTAAGAACAGCTAAAGAGCACTGAGAGAATTTGTCTTATTTCTTAAATAAAAGATTCCTTCTACTTCATTGTTGCCTTAAAATTAGCAGAGTTCATTGGTCATTTCTGCTTTTCCTGGATGGAGCTGGGTAATTTGGAAGGTGTGTGCTCTGATTTCTCTGATCACAGGGGCCAGGGTGGGAGTAATCTGTGTCCAAGAGAGAGATTTGATGTCTTATATACCAAACACCTGCAACTGCAATGACACAACTGTGAAAACCAAACCCACCCAGGGTCCCTGGAGCCATCTGACAGATCATCTCCAAGGCTGCCAGTCTCATTCCTCTGGTGATGTGCACCACGGATTGCTGACCCAGTCAGGAGCTGGCTGAAGTAGTCTGGGAAAAAAAAAAAAAAAAAAAAAAGGTGTACCCTAAAAAAATTTCTTGTGAAGCCCAGACTGCATAAATGTCCCAGATTTCCTTCCTTGTCATGAAAAAGCAAAAAATTTAAAAGGATGCAAGTTCAGTTTAAAAGAGAAAATTTCAGGAAATCTTTGTGTAAAGGGATAATTCCTGGCCCTTACTGAGACTGTTTCATCCCATTTCCTCCTTTTTTCCTCCATGTGTGCCAGGTAATACATGATGTAATGCTCACATCCACAGAGTGATTTGTACAATAGTCAGATCTCAAATACAGCTAAAATAGCTTACTTAACTGGAAGAAGCCACGATGGGACTGTGTGAATTTTTGGCACCATGGAGTAATTATTCATGGGAAGGAGTGGGATTGCTGGTGGATTTCTTTGGGTTTATTTAAATGGTGTCAAATCCATTTCTCACGGTGCTTTTGCCTTCAAACCTCTGACTTCTGTGAGCAAACCTGTAGCTGAGCATCTTCACCATGGCCCTGGAGCTGCTATATGAGGTTGCTGTACTGAAGTAGCAATGATGGGTTCAAACCCCTGTGGGAGGATCCCCCCATGGAAATGGAGGATGTTCCTCTGAGTCACTTGGAAAGGTCTCTTGAAAGACCATGCATGGCTCCAAAATTCTAACAAAACCCATAAATTGAGAACTTCTGATTGCTAGGAAATGAACATCCTTGGTTGATTTGAATTTCAAGTTTTCTCCAGTGCCGTGGGAGCTGTAATTTTGAAACTGGAAATCACACAGGGCCACTTGCTCTAGGACAGGGCAGGGAGACAGAAAAAAGGCAAATCTGGGGCTGCAGCAGAGGGGCTTTTTTGGCCAAGAGTTTAAAATCTCAGTGAAATGCCGAATCACTCAACTGGCAAAGCTGAAGTTACTCTGATAAAATCCTTTATCTCTGCTGTTCTCTGTGTGGCTTGTCCTGGAAGAATACAGTTCATAGTTTATTCTTCACAAGTAATGAATACAAAACCATTTGTGTGATGCAGTATTTGCCATAAAAATCTTTATTACAAGCTAATTTTGAAAGTAATTTTTAGCAGATACATTTTGGGAAGACTGTTATATGGCAAGCTCTGGAATGTGAAACTGTGGTGACTCTGTGAAAGCCAAAATTTACGCATTAGTAAACCTTAAAATAGTCCCTGTCCTAGACTTTAGAGTAATCTACAAATGGATCATTTTTCAGCCTACAGACTTCAGAAGCTACCTTTAGACAGATCCAAAGAAGAATTTTATTTGCCAGTAAAATTTTCCAAAGGAGCTGTTTTAAAAATGGTTAGAACATAATGTAATGGCTTTAGCTAACATTTTCATCTAATGGTTTTAGTTTCCTATGACTAAGATTTTGGGACAGAGACATCTTATTATTCATGTATTAGAAAACAATTTCATCCCTATTTTAAAAACAAATGTCCATATAAACCCAAGTGCTGGGCTGCCTTTTAAATATTTGTCATCAAATCCATTAATCCTCCAAACCCTGAGTCCATTTGTGATTAGATCAATCTGTCACATTAGACAGCATCCTTTCTAAAATAGTAATCAGTGGAACATTAAGTGACAACACCCACATGATGACCTGCAGATTGCAGAGGCAAGGCCCAAAAAGATATTAGTGAATGAACTTTCAATCTTTCTCCAAATTTATAAGATTTTTAAACTGCCAAAATTTTAAAATAGCATAGTGCCATTGCCATGAACATAATTAAAAAGGAATGGAATTGGAGATGCTACATTAGCAGATTCACACAACTGGAATGTACCATCAGTCCTCTTTTGCTACAGTCCAGTAGCCAGATTTCACAGCACTAGATCTCTGAAATGTATTTTTGTACTTTTAACAGTCCTTTACATATGGGTTCTTCAGTACAAGGCAAACATGACCAAACCCTCATTTTTTTTTAATATTATAGAAAAAAATCATCTAATAATAAAAAGAAAAATAAATAAAGTTAAACCCCCAGAACAAAATTTTGATTTTCTTGTATTATACAAGCTGCTAGACAAACGTATTTGTAAATTTTCAGAAAACTTACTGTAGTCAACTGCAGCTTTCTGCAGCACAAAAATAATAAAACTAAATTCTTGTTTTAAGGGCATATGTCAATTCAACTGTCAATGGAGAAATATCTTGGTGGTTTCACATTAAATGCTGCTTTCAAAACTCCATTTGTAATCTTGTCATAGAAATCAATTGTACAAGACAAATAATATGAAAAGTCTTCGAATTTTTTTTTCAGCCCACGAAGACTGTTAACTGTAAAGGAATGAAATTTGAACACGAAAATGAATGAATCCAGTTTTAATGTTAAATATTGAATATGAACATTGAACTTCTTTTGGATGATGAAAAATTGCATAATTTGCCAGTTATGGTCTGATACTAGGAGGTGTCAGTGTTCATAATGGCTATGAATTAATTTTATCTTAGTAATGTCATCACTACAGAGGCAACAGAGTTTATTTTTGTGTAGGTTTTTTTTGTTTGTTTGTTAGCTTCTCTTGAGTTATTCTGTGAACTAACATTAGAATTGTGTCCACATTGTTTTATATTTATTCATTTGTCCAACGAAGACAAGTTTTATATTTCAAAGCACTCGTAAAAGTTGATCTGTTGAGCAACCTCATTCCTAGTGAACATGGAAGCATTTTTTGACTCCTAGAGGATTTGTAAGAAGGCCCTGGTTGAACAGAGCTGGTCTCAGCCCACATTATCTTGTGGCTGTGTAAGGACCGAGTGTGGACTGGGCCACTTTGGCCTCTTCACCCCAGTGGTTTAATCAACTTGAGTTCAAGACATCACCCCTCTAAATTAAAAGCTTCTGTGTGTGGATTTGACTGTGACTAGAAACTACATTTCAATGATGACATCACTTAGCTTTTCTGTAAATACCAGCCACATATCTATTTTCTTTTAATTCCAAAAGTATTTGTCACTTGGTTATTGGACCACTATTGGACACCAATAATCAGAACTTTGGAGCCTTTTTTTCATTGAAAAACAATGAAACACCAATTTCAGGAAGTCTGTAGATGATCTACCATGATTGAAATCACTTGAATTCTAGACATGTCTCCCTCCTGCCTTGTTTTTCCTTACTTGTCACTTTGTATGTGACAGTGTCACTTTGTTTCCATGTCACAGCATTTAATCCTGCACATTGTAGCAGTGCTGGTCATCGGTGAGCATTTCCTGATCATCCTTTGCTACAGTGATCTGTTCACCATATTTCATTATTAAATGCCAGGTAAAATACATTATAGAGGCATTGTAGGCAGGAGATTTGCAAGGTTAATGCAAATACAGCAATAATTGCTCTTTGAATATAATTATACTTTCTTTGTATTCACTCAGCTATTTTCTTTTCCTAGAGACCAGGGTTATGCCATGGAAAATGTTACACTCCATCAGGCCTTGTTATTTGAGTTCTTGAGATAAATGTTCTTAAAATCAAAATGCATCTACAGAAGATGTCGTGTCTTGGAAAATTATTGCCAGAGATACTTTATTTAGTAAATTAGCAATCAGCAGTGACACATTGCTGTAGCATATCAAGTACAGTGTAAGACTGCTCTGCAAAAGTGTCATTTGAGCAGGAACAGTCTGAAACTAAGTGAAGAGTTTTTCTTGAGTTCAAAAGTTAAACATACCCATAAAATTTGGTTCTCTTGTTGGTTTTGCATACTAGATGGATAGTGTACAGTGCAGGGCCAAGAAATGCATATCAAAGGCTGTATAATTTTTTGCATCCCAAGATGTTTTGTTTGCTTCTCTGGCTCTCAAATGCAGGAGACTTACCTAGGAATTATGTCAGTTTGGTGCAGAGTCAGGAAGAAAAATCATCATGGCAGTTTCTAAAAATAATTTAATTACAGCTAACAAGTAGCTAATATTCATGGTCTCATTATTTTATCTCTATAGTCAGGTAAGTAAACATCTGAAGATTATCTGTGATGTACCACCTGGTGACTCCCAACCATGTTAAACACACTTTTTTATACATACTTCATTGTAACTTAAGAATAAAAAAGTGGAGTCAGGGGATTTAGCTGGCTGCCAAATAAATAACAATAAATAGCATACTCACCTGAAAATTATTAAGACCAGCTCTAAGCAATAAGGAGCTCAGATGCACGGGCCAGGCTCCTTTTTTGAAATAAATTCACGACCTTCTGTTCACTGAAAGGTAACTTTTAAATATATTTTTTCCAGGAAGCCGTCCAAAGGCAACCTACCCTGGAACCAAACCCTATTTAAAAAAGCTTCACACAAACAAATGAAAATAGCAAGAGCAGTACAGTAATTGACTGCACTTAACCTGTGGTGTGGGGGGTTTTTTTTGTTGTTGTTGT
Organism: Zosterops lateralis; assembly: GCF_965231275.1. Classification (NCBI taxonomy): domain Eukaryota; kingdom Metazoa; phylum Chordata; class Aves; order Passeriformes; family Zosteropidae; genus Zosterops; species Zosterops lateralis. The sequence goes on from NC_139762.1 coordinate 9,812,190, forward strand.
TGGGGGGTTTTTTTTGTTTGTTTGCTTGGTTTGGGGTTTTTTAACGTTTCCTCTTGTTTAGGCTTTACAGCATTTTGGATGGAAAAAAAAAATCAAAAAAAAGGTTAAGTGGTCTGACATAATCTGTCTGCTTTGCGACATTACATTTTCCTTAAGATTACTGTAATCAGAGTTTAGTGAAGAAAAACTTTAGTCAAGCAGAAATTGTCTAAGCTGAGGGGTCACCAGAGATGTTCTCAAGTGCCTGTCCAGCCTGGGGCTTGTTTTGTACAATTTTTCTTTCAATGACCATGACACACATATCAGAATTTGCCAGAAGTAAAAAGTTGAGAGACACTGTTCATACTGAAAGGCATCTGAATATCCAGGACAAAGAAAGTATTAAATAACTAAAAGTGCTGGAATCAAAACCTGCCAAATTTCATTGTGCAAAAGTGTCCTGCTTTAGGGGAGCCATCAGAGGGATTTCTGCCATAAATCGAACTCACCAGCTGAGAATGTCTAAGGAAAAGGGAAATCAGGATGTACCAGTGAACACCAGAATCATTAGGAGACAACAACATTATGCAGAGATGAGAAAAGTGAATTGTCCCCCAGCCTTGGCCAGACATCCTGACAGAAGGTGTGAAGAAGGGTTAATGAGATGATACGGGGAGTGGGGAGCTGATCTTACAAAAAGACATGGTGGTTCCTAGTGGTGGGCTGAACAAGCCCACTTTTGACCACCTGTCAAACTGATCCTGCTCCCTAAATCAGCAGAAAACTCTTTGTATTTTCTGCTGATTAGAATTATTAAAATTATTAAAATAGATTTAATAATCTATTTTATTTATACTGATTTAATCACCTACATTAAATGGTCAGACAAGAGGCAGAACCAATTGCACAGGAAATACACACAGATAGGAGAGAGAAGAGGAGGAAGAGAAGGAGGAAGAAGAGGAGGATAAAATCAGGAATCATCTCTTTCAAAGGCAAGAAGCTGATGGATGGACTCAGCCTGTTTCTGGCAACATCACTTAACTCAGCAGAGCAAGGCTTGCTCAGCCTAGAAAAACTCAACAGGGCAGAAAGGAGTTTGTCTCCCAACATTCAACCAGATAAGACAGAAGCCAGTGCTGTTGCAAGAATAAATGGACATATACTGTCCATCAACAGAGCTGGGCTGCAAGTTAGAAGAGTGGTTTTAGGCTCCATACCAGTCAGATTCTGCAATTTCTAGTGGGATTAGTCAGGAAAACGGGAAAATCATAACCACTGAGGGACACCCAATAAACACTCAAGTAAAAAACTTAGAACAGAGGGCATTACTTTCTTCACCCACAGAGCATTTATAAGCATGCAGCAACAGGATTTTGCTGTTGGAGGGTGTTACAGAGGCCACAAGGATAAATGGGCTCAAACAGGGAATGGCTTAATTCCAGAAGGGGAAACACCAGTCTCTGATTCAAACAGCCTAAGTGTTCCCAGGATGGAGCTCCATAAATTTGTGCAAAGGATAATATGTAAGGAATGTGTGGTAGCAAGGGACCTGAGTGGATGGTGCAGGATGCCTTTTCAAGTCCTAAATCCAAAGTGTATGGATCACTGCAGAGGCAAATGAACCAAATTCCATGTCCTGTATTCCACAAGAGACCAAATAAGCATTCTTATCTGGCCAAAATTTTTCCTTGCTTAAGACTAGGGTATCAGATACTGCAAAACAAGCACAGCTTGTAGGCAAGTTTTCCATTTCTCGGTTAAAAATATTTCACTTTTATTCTCCACCATCCATCACTTTGCTGTTATTGATTTCAAATGCTGTAGGGACTAATTGGTAAGCATAGAAAATGGAACTGATGAAAGTGAGTATTTAATTAATACAAAATCCAGTTTTGCAGATCTTATATCCATTATTTGATTCAAATAATTTATTTTTCAAATTACGGATTTGTGTTCCAGGAATGCACAACACAAAATATCTAGCAAATGGTTGTATCTCTGTTACAGAGTTCCACAAAATACTATATTGCCAAGCTGAAATGCTCAAAATTTGTGAATGAGATCCCAATAATCAGGACACATCCTTAAAAATATATTTCAAAAGGATTTCAAGAAAATTCTGACTACATTAAAGTCAATGACAAACCTTTTGTAAAGTCAATGACGAAATCCATATGGGATTAGTTTTAATTGCCTTTTGTTTTTTATGAGCCTTCAGGACTCACCTACTTGCCATTTCCAGTCTCTGTAATCAAAAAATTAATTTTCCTCTTTAACTGACTGATGGAGTTATCCCATAGTCTAATAAGTTCAGGAGTTGAGGCAATAAGAGAAGGACAAGTTATCATAAGGTTTGTGCTCTAATTAAGTGTCTCCAGTCAATTGGAGAACAAATTTTTCTTTTAAACTCATCCTGCAGGAAAAGGGTAGTGTCTCACAGGGAAATTTGATGAATTGGACAAGAGTGCCCTGGAATTAAGGGTTGGGAGTGTGCAGACAACTTTGAGAAGGTAGAGGGACCAAGGGCACAGACAGGGGTGCAGTGGGAGCAGAGCTGTCAGATTGTGACTTCATCTGTGCCTGGTGTCACCCCTGCTTGCTTGGCTGCATGTGGGACAGAGGGAAGCAGAGGATTACCCTTGGAAAACGTTTAATTTGAGGCCATGTATGTTCAGTTCAAGCTTGACACCTCAAACAATGGCAGCAGATTGATGCAATTTACAGAAGATGGGTTTATCTTCTGCTGATGTTCGCTGACTTTATCTTTTAGACTTGACTGACTTCATTCCTGGAAGCTGCTTCATACAGCAATGGTGATAGTGGAGTAGTGAAGACCTCTCTTGAGGCTGGAAAAACCCCATGGAGAATAGCTGGAAATACCTGCTTGGAAGATAAGAGCTTAGCCTAAGAAGGGAAAAAATCTGCAAGAAACAGGAAAGACAGGAGAGGGCCAAGAGGGACAGAAACATTTTAAACTAAAAATAAACCTCAATTCTGAAATTTAAATATATAAAGCTGTCTATTAAAAAATAGTACCAGATTACATCTCTACAGTGCCAAATAATTAATAACTTTTAATAACCCTAATAAATTTGGATTTCATCAAAATCTTGTTGCATATCATTGACTGTTTCAAGCAAGGACTACGAGTTCTTAAGGGAGACCAGCATCTGTATTAAAATGTACACTGCTGACATCTTTCCCAGGTACATCAATTATAATTAAAGTGTAATAAGAATGCCAGGATGGACTTCACAGGCACTTTCATGCTGGAGCCCTAGCATTTAAAATTAAATCCATTAATTGTAACTACTGTACGTTTGTGATCTCTCTGATAGCGTACAAACTAATTCATTGCTTTTGCAGCCATGCCAGTCTTTGTTAATTAAGGTTTGTGATTTATTTAATCTGAGCAGGGATGTATCAGAGTGCCCCAAACTGGACTGATAAAAGTTCATTAGTTTGTACTGTTTAAGGCAATTTGGAATCTGATAATGAAAAATGTTTCTAGGCGCCTGACAAAAATTGATTAGCAAAATGGTCTCTAATTGTTTAAAGGAAAGCTCCATATTTTCTTCAACCTACCCATCTAAAAGTTCATATGTTAAGAAGCTCTTCTCAGTCTGAAGTGGCTGTGAAATACATTTGAAGATAAAAGGCTGATTTAAAATTATTGTTGGCATTGCTTAGGGGAGGAGGGAGCCACTGTGCTGTCATCATCTGGAAGGCTTTATTTCTTTCTTGTCTTTCCATACACAGCAGCCAACACCACAGTCTCTGAGTGAGAGTCAAATATTAACAAAAGTATTCCTCCAAAAAAGTATTAAGGTAGGAGTTTCTCTGCTTTGCAAATGTGAAAGAGAGCTGAAGAGTGTGGGACCGATGTGACCAAGTTGTGGCTTAGAGGAGACACCCCCTTGCCATCAGAAATATCTCAGCAATAGAGCAATAATCCTGACCACAGACTAGTGAGTCTCGTCGTGAAGCTGGCAATGGAAGAGTCACAACAGCAGTCCCAAAAGGAACTAGAGCAACCAGATGAGACGTAAACAACCACACCATAGCCATTAGTTTAGTAAACTGAGTCACCTGTGGGCAAAGCAGGACAACTGATGGCTCAGCACACTGTGCAGTGTAGGTTTGAATGTCCCCAAAGATGCAGGTTTCTCAAGGTATCTCTCTGGGTCCCATCCAGAGTGTTTCACCTCCACCAGCATGAAATACCTAGCTGAAAATAATCTAATTTCCCTTGTTGCAACTTGTGTCCATTGCAACTTGTGTCCTCAAGATGAGTTTGGTTCTACCTTCACTATGCACTCTGATTAGACGGTAATAAAATGCAGGGAGGTCTTTCCTTCAGCTTGTGGTCCTGAGGCTGAACAAACCAAATCCTTTCAGTCTCTCTTTGTATCATACAGTCCCATCCCTCATTGTGTTGTTGGTCCTCTGATGATCTCCTCCAGTATTTCAAAATCTTTCTTGCCCTGAGGAGCCCAGAGTTGCATGCAGCTCTCCAGATGCGCTCTCAGAGAGAAGAAAGTGCAAGGAGTGCAGAGAGAAGTTCCATCAAGCTGCTGGCTATGCTCTAGTTAATACAACCTGCAACACAGCTGGTTTTCTTTGCTGCAAGAGCACACTGGCTACTCACGTCCAGCTTCTTGCCTAGGCGCAGCCCAGGCCCTTCTGTGCACAGGTGTTTTCCAGCTGGCTTATCTGGTCATGATTATACAGCAGGTTAGTGGAAGTGCCTGGCATTTAAACTACATCTCTTGAATCCTGCGGCACCTTCATCTCTTTCTAAAGGCACTTTGACAATGCAAATTTACTGGAAGAGATCAAAAGAAAAATGTCATCTCTGTGTCTTTTTCTAGAATAGATGCTAACTACAGTCTTTAGAATTGGTAAAATGGGAATTATTTAGCAGTCTCCGACACTTTTCTCAAGTGAGTGTCCTTCTGTGACACTAATAATAACCCTGAAGAATTTTATTGCTCATTCTTCATTTATGTCTTAAAATCTGTTTAAAAGTGCCTAAGCATCATTGCTCCTATTTAAGGATAAAGGATAAATATATTCTTTATTGTTTTATTTTCTTTATTTCTTTATTTTCTTTACTGGCTTGTTTCCAGTCACATGGAAAGTGAACTGACTCCAGCTAACTTCAGCCTTGCACATGGCAAGTGCCCAATCTCATAATGAACTTTCAGTCAATCAGCACTTCCAGTGACCTGAATCCCTTATAAGGAAGGAGTTTAGAAGAGGAAGGAAGTGACTGTCTGTGTGGAGAAGTCTAGATGAAGAGGTCAGACCAGATGCCTAATATTTAAACAGCTAAAATTAGATTACACTGATGCCACTTATAAAGAAATATAAGAGCAGGTAGGAGTAAAATTCAGGAACTTTATTCTAAGGTAGCATAAACTGTCTTAACTCCTACTGAATTCATGTGTACCCAAAGTAATTTTTATCAATGGCAAACCTAAATGAATGGATCTGAACCACGCAAAATCTAAAACTACAGAAGAACCTATACAGCTCATATAGGACTAAGGTAAAACATCCATGCAGAAAATTAATCTGAATAACTTGAATGATACACAGATGTAAATCAGAACAATTTTTCAGGATCCCGTGGCTAGCTGTAGTAAATTCTCAAGAATAATTTTAAATATCAGAATACTGTTGCTCCCTCTTAGTTATCTGAACTGATTTTTGTGTTTTGTTTGTTGGGGTTTTTTTGTTCTTTATTTTGCTTTCTCATAATTTTTTCCCACAAGATCATAATTTGTGTCTCTTAAATACTTTTTGAATGAGTCTTCAGAATATTAATTTACTGGGTGTGTTTAATTTCAAGCTGCTTCCAGATGAAGGCCACTTTCACCTCATAAGAACTGGTCAGGGAAAATTTACTTTCTGAGTGGACATGGTACTGACACGTGTTTTCAGGTTTTTTTCACTTTTACAGGTGTCCAGGCCTTGTGCAACAAACAACCCATCTGAGTGTTCATATTTAATGAACAGAGGTTGAGATGTGCTGGGATCTTCTTCAGACATTCAAGACTGTTAACATTTGTAATTATGAGTAATTTGTTATGAAGGACCTTTTAAAATTCTTTTGTGAATTCCTGCATGAAAATACATCCATAAATCCTTGTATCAATATATGCACATGTAAGAATGCATCTGCTTTTCTGGATCACAGGGAAGCTCAGGTGACTTAACTTAAAGAAATAATCTGGTCTGGTTTTCCTCAAACATGAAAGATTTGACTTCGACAAGGTTCTTGTTTACATGGGCACCAAGGGAGGGTGAAAATACTCCAACCAATTTAAATAGGAAATTAAATGGAACATGTTTTAACAACAACTAGATGTGTACTCGCCCATAGCACACATGTTTCTCTCAAGATAAAATCAACATGTTGGAATTGCTTGGAATACTGGTTTTTATAATGGTTACATTTAGGGAAAGCTTCCAGGTGTATCAAAGGTGAGCCAAAGATAGTAAGGTAAATATGAAGTTATGTTTGTGCTCCCTTGAGTGTAATTATTCTTTAAAATTAGACTTTCAATGACATGTAAGAATCCTGAATGTTCCATTCTTAATAAAATAAATAGTTCAGGTTTTAGACTTGAAATAGATGATCCTAATCTTTACTATTTAGCTGAACATCTTTGCAGCAATAGTAATTGAATTAAATATGTTTATATTTTTAAACGCCAGAAAACAAAACAGGATTTATGGTTAACTAACGTTTGCCAAATAACATAATAATATCTTACAACTATAGCTTTAAAACTATAACAAGCCCTTACCCCCAGTGCTACTCAGAAGACTGGATTCTGAAAATAAATGATCTTGCTCCATCAGAAGATCCAAATGAAATGTAGGCACCTCTGGGGGTGGAATTTTGCTATATGGATGTTATAAAGAAGCTGAGACCAGAGGCTAATAACGTTTTCATCTTAGAAACTGTGGACATAAGGTTCCTCATCTCTCAGCTCAACATGCCTTTAGAGGAATAAGGTGTCAATACTGAGAAAGGTACCACTTGTTTGACTTTTTTACATTCTTAATAGCAAGAACAGAGGGCAACCAACAGATATTTGTAAATTTCTAATGGAAACCCCCAAAATCTCACTGAACCAAGCCAACAAAACATGGAATGACGGCCCCAGACTGGAACCCAAATGCACCACAGTGGTTTATTGATGTGATTAGCTCTGTACTACAGGATGGAGTCTGTCCATTTTTGAAAACTGGGCCAAAGCCTTGAACAGTTGTTTTGGTAATGTAGATGAGCCTTTAGGTCTTAATAGTTCCTACAATTACTGCTGAATCTAGCCTTGGCTCAGGAATAAACTCCTTGTATTGAAAAGATTTACTACCCTAACTATATCTGTATCTCAATTTAATGAAAATGTTAAGGATAATTTGATGGTTTCTTGCCAGTGTAATTTTAAATAAAATGTCTTCATTCCTTGGCAGTGTCTATTGGCATTCAGGTTTAACTAAAGGAAGTGCTTAAGTGAAGTGCTTTTTACATTACAGTCTTGCCAGTATCTTCTCTGATAGAGTAGATTTAATTTTCGGTGTTTTACCCAGAGTAAATAAATTAAAAAAAAAAAAAAAAAAATTACCTCCCACCGTCAGTCCATGTGGTAGCAAACCTTACTAAAAGCATTACTAAAAATCAGATATTGGCCTATCACAGCACTTGGACTAATCTCAAGCCTCATCTCCTGTAAATTAAAGCATTTCTAACTTATTTACTGTTCATTTTTTATGCACTCCTGTAAAAAATCTTTCTATACCTTGGGAAATAATGTAGCACATAATGAGGTGCTGTCAGTGCATCTTAGATTTTCATCTGAGTTCAGCAAGTCAGCAAAAAAGTTTAGGACACTTTATTATAATTGCATAGGGAATGGAAAGTAATGGTAAGGTGGTGACAATTTGGCCATCATACTCTACAGAACTGAGCAATTGCCAAATACAGTTTTGATTGTTTACCCTGTCTAAATCAGGAATATGTGTACAGAATGAGGCCAGAAGGACAATACATCAGAACTTGAATTGTTTGGGGATAGTCTGAGAATAGAAAAAAGATTGTAGAAATAAAACAGTGCTCATTAAAAGGGTAAAACACGTGTAACATTTATTTTCTGTCTAAAATTTAAGTGCCATTGATTTGTTTTAATATGTAGAAAGAGTATTTACAAAAATTAAAAAATCTCCCTGACAGAGGCAGAGTATGCTGCTACTTACATTGAAGTACCAGAAGCTCATAATTTTAAAGGTTCATAAGTCACCTCAGTAATGTTATCCTTGGCACCCAGCACAACAACTCAAGACCTTCATCACAGCTGGGAAGGAATGATTTTTCTTGGTATTATTGCTACCCACCAAATCTTAATTCCTCTTTTACTTCTGCTCAACAAGAGACATTCAGAAGTGTCGACAAGAGACTTTTAGAAGGTGGCTTTGCTCCGAGCCACTCACAGTGAAAAAGAAGATCTTATGACAGCCATATGGGCACCACAGATTTTTCCTGTCCCTTGGTACCTAGAAGGCCCTGGAGACACTCTACAGGTAAGTTTCTCTGTAATGTGGATTGACATGTTTTCTGCAACTGTGACTACCTTTGTGTTGCTGCTTCAATTTCTATGGCATGCATATGCAAGAAAAATATGGTATTTGTACACACTTGGGAAACTTGATTTCAGGGAGTGAAGAAAATGTTGAGGAATGACATCTTTTTAATTGACTGCATCTGATAAACAACTGGACCAAGCCACCTGTACCTGGGAGTAGTGTGTGCAGAGGCCTGCAGAGGCAAAAAGGTACAATCACAGGGCAGGGAACTGTGACCAGGAGAACACAAGAAGTCTTGTGGAACGGGTAATAAAGAGATGAGAAAGATGGGAAAGATTGCAGCAGGTGAGGCAGGTGGGTTAACACAGCATACTCAAGAGCAGTACTCCTACATCCTTGAATATATGTTTGTCAGGGCCCTGGATTACCCTGAACAGCTTCATCTGGGGTCCTCACTCACTCACTCACTCACTCACTCACTCACTCACTCACTCACTCACTCACTCACCCCACTGCTCATCAGTCTATCTAGGCTCAGGTGTACCTGTCTCCAGCCCTTTCTCCTGGGTGAACTGTGCACCTACACCACAGCCCTGTCTGGCCTCTCAGGACTTGTCCACTCACCGTGCCTGGGGCTGTCAGTGAATCCTGTGTAACCACTGCCAGGCTCTGCTCTCTCTGGATCCTGTGGAATTATGTTCTGACCTGGGAGGGCAGGGCCTCTGCTGGGGGCATTCGCTTTGCTTCCTTCATGGAACAACCTGTTCTTGCTGCTCCCTGAGAATATTAAACCAGTCATGGTCTCAAGGGGCACACGCAAATCATAGAATCACAGAATGGCTTGGGTTGGAAGAGACCTTAAAAATCATCTAGTTCCAACCTCCCTGCCATGGATAGGAACACCTCCCTAGAGGAGGTCCTATCCAACACTAGACCAGGTTGCTTGGGGTCCCATCCAGACTGTATTTGAACACTTCCAGGGATGGGGCATCTGCAGCTTCTCTGGGCAACCTGTGCCAGTGCTCACCATCCACACAGTAAAAAATTTATTTTTAATATCTAATCTGAACCTACTCCTTTTTTGTTTAAAGCCATTCCCCCTTGTCCTGTCACTACATTCCATTGTAAAAACTTTCTGTCCATCTTTCTTGCAGGCTCCCTTCAGCTACTGGAACACCACAGTAAAGTCACCCCAAAGCCTTCTCTTCTCCAGGCTGAACAATCCCAATTCTTCCAATCTTTCCTCATAGGAGAGGTGGTCCATGCCTCTAATCATCTTGGTGACCACCTCTGGACTCAATGCAACAGGTTGATATCCTTCCTGTGCTGGGGACGCCAGAAATCACCAAGACTCCTCAGACACTCATCAGCTGGGCCTGTGTCATTTACCAACCACTTCTGCAGAAAGCAACAGCCAGGGGCAGCAGAAGATACTGTGTTCTTCTGACACTGAAACTGAAACCTGTCAAGTGTGTATCAGTGAAAACCCTACTTCATAGAAACTCTGCTCTCTGTAGATTCATGTTTCCTTGGCTTCTTACATGAGGAGGGATTGAATCCCTAAGTTGTCTTTGCTACTAATAAAGATGGCAAAAACTCATGGCCTAGCAGGTTTATTCTGTGCTAATGAAAATTAATTAATTAATTGCCAGGGACACCTAGACTAGTCCTTTTTTTGTATGAGACTTACAAAGTTTATCAAGGCCAAAGTAAATTGAAAATAATCTTGTCATGTTTGGAAAAAAACTTATTATCTATTTCAATACAGAGTGGTAGGATATTTCATCAGCAATGCAATGTGTTGAAACTATGAACAAACATTTGAAGTGGTATTTCACAATATCCTAAACCCCATCTGCATTTGTAAACAGTATTTAAAGAGGCCAGGCTTGCTTATACTGAGACGATGTTATCTGGGGAAATGCCAGGCTAATGCTTACTATCCACAAACACTCATTCCCTTATGAAAAATCTGAAATTTTAAAATTTAGACTCTTCTGAACCATCCAAATCCAATGAAATCTGAACAAATTTTTCATTTGCTAGTCAGCTTGACAACAGTTAAAGAGTCAGTTAAAGTGTGCTCTTGGTATGAACAGCTGCAAAGCTCATACATCCTCTCCTGATGTGGATGTTTGCCAGGTGTTTGTTGTCATATGTTGGTGTAAGAATTCACGAGATAGAGCTTGTGAAATCAAATTTCTACTGAAGGGAATGAAAGCTGGATTTGACCACCTATATTTATTTACCACCTTGAGCTGCAGACTGAGTAACTGCTTTTTGTTATTGTTGTCTGTGCCACCTGTGTATCTGGAGGGACGCAGTCACCACACTGAAAAAATGGAGAACGGGCTAAGAAATGTGAAACAGCTTCAGGTGTAGTTTCACCATTTGGGTCTGCTGCTTTTACATTACAGGCTTTTTGCTGCTTTTACATAACAGACTTTTTCTCTTTCCACTCCTCATCAGCTGAGGAGTGAGCCCACTTCTACCATGGACTTTCTGGAGTTTATTTTCATGGCTGTGTGAATTGTCATGGCTTAGACAGGAGCCTGTGTTGGTGTGCTCAGCGTTCAGTCTTCACCCTGATCACAAAGTCTTTGCCATGGGGCCATGCCCATCACACGTCCATCTCCTCCTGGAGGAGAGGAGGCTCAGGAATGGCCTTATCGGTCCCCACAACCCCCTGAAAGGAGGATGGAGCCAGGCAGGGGTCGGTCTCCTCTCCCGGCACAGGAGGAACTGGCCCCAGCCTACACCAGGGGATGTTCAGGTTGGACAATAGGACGATTTTTTTCACAGAAAAGGGTGATTAAACATCGGAATGGGCTGCCCATGGGAGTGGAGTCACCGTCCTTGGAGTTGTTTAAGAACTGGATGCGGCACTTAGTTGACGAAGTCGACTCTATGATCTCAGAGATCTTTTTCAACCTTATTTATTCTGTGATATGCTCATGCTACTAAAAGTACAAATAGTATATATACACATACATAAATATATGTATACATATATATACATACGTGCGTGTAACAAGTGTGTTCCCATAGCCCAATGCCGCTGAGGAGGGCAGCCTGTGCCAAAGCCCGGCTGGACCCTCAGCTCGTTTCCCCCTCAGCGCGGCCCGTCCGGGCAGGACACGGCACCACAGCGCAGCCCGGCCCCGGCTGCTCCTGCACAGCCGCGGGCAGCTCCCGTGGAGCCCGGAGCGGAGAAGTTTGCCGAGGAACCCCCTCAGCCGGGACGGCCGGGACGACAGAGACAACCCGGACAGCCGGGACAGCCGGCGCCGCTGAGGGCCGGGCCGGGCCGGGCGGGCCGGGGGCGGGGCGGCGGGCGCGGCCGTGTGTCGGGAGCGCGCCCGGCGGGCGGCGGGCGGCCGCCATCTTCTCTGCGCGGCCGGCGGGAGCGCTCCCGCTGCCCCCTCCTCCGCTCCCTCCTCCTCCTTCTCCCTCCTCCCACTACGCTCCGCCGTCGCCGCCGGTCAGGAAAGGGGCGACCGGGACAGCGAAGGCCGCGGGGAAGGCGGGGGACGGGGAAAGAGCCCCGCGGGGGCGGGCGGGCCGCGGGGCGCCGGCCCGGGGGGTTCGTGCGGCCCCTCCGCTCGCCCTGCCGGCCGGCCGGGCCCCGCTCCCCATGGGATAAGCTGTAAACATGTTCAGCTTTGAAGGGGATTTCAAAACAAGGCCCAAGGTGTCCCTCGGAGGAGCGAGCAGGAAGGTAAGGAGCGGCGCCCGCCCGTGCCCGTGTCGGTTCCGCCGCCCCCCGCCCTGTTACCGGCGCTTTCACCGTCGGGCCTTCGGAAATGGGAGCAGCGATGACTAAGGTTTAATAGAGGGGGAAAACCCTCCCCTCCTGATGATGTGTTTATCTCCGATCTCCCTGCCTGTCTGTTATTATTATATTTTTGTATAATCAGGCCACACCATCCCAGGCTTGTAGTGTAGTAAGAATTGTGGGAAGCGAGGAAATGTCTCCTTGGCTCGTCCCCCCCGCGGGCCATCGATCGATCGATCCCGGTGCCGTGGCCGGGGCTCCGGGCAGTCGCTCTCCGGGTCTCCCGGGGGGAAAGGACTCGGAGACCTGCTGTCGTTTCCCTGCAGAGGGACTGTCTGGCGTGGACCTGCCTCGCCGGAGGGATGTGGGACACACAGAGCCCGAATTGTTGGGGGAGGTTCACCCACGTGAGCCGGGGTTGGTCTCTGTCAAGTTTAGGTTCAGTCGATTTGTCGTGCGCGGCGTGAGTAGCGGTTAATTGTCAGCTCTGCCAGACTGTTTGATCCCCGTGTGTTTATTGATGGGAAAGAAGCAGAATGATTTATTCCGATCTCGCTGATTAGACAGGGTAAGCAAATGTTTAGTCGAGCACTGGAGGACACAGGACTTGGGAAGAACGACAGAAAGGACAGAGTGTTTTTAGAAGTGGCCTGATCTGTAGAGGTCACTTTAATTCGCTCTGAAAATACTGAGTCTCCCCGTTGTCATTGGAGATGACTGTGTGGGAAGCTAATGACTGTTTCCATTAGTATTTTTGAATTTTAATTGGGTAAAAAAAAAAAAAAGTCCTAAGTTTTTATTAATGTGCACTAAAAGCAAGTTTGATTCTTGGAAACATTTAAGGTTTGGCAGTGCAGTGAGGAAATGAGCAAAAATACTGCAGTATGTGATATTAAAATCACAATGAAGTTTGCATTTTGGCATATTGACTTAATATGAAGGGAGTGTATACAGAACTGCATTTAGATTATGCAGCTTTTCCTCTGATTCATCTTCTGTCTATCTTAAGACATTTCTATTTGTTAGGTCACGTAAACTGGCATGACATGAGTCAAAATGCCATAAATACTCCCAGCTTAAGTAGGAGTTGGCAGAACCTGCCCTGGTCCTCAGCTGTACACTTCAGGTACTTTGCAACTTTTGACCCTGACTTGCTCATAGTCGTTCCTGCTGAACGTGTTGCCTCCTACAGAAGTAAACAACTGTCATAACATCTCCTTTTACACTTAGCAATTCATGAAAATATATCAGAATTATGTCTATTTTAATTATATGGGACAAATTTATTAATGTTATGCAGGCATAAATTTCCAAGGGCACGTAAAGGACTGGAAAGTGAAATGGATGCATAACCTTCACTCTGTGCAGTAGAGGTTGTGGTTCCTGATGAGATTGATACTGACTGGTGCACAGATTTCGTGATTTTACATTGGTTCACTGAAGTGCTTGTGGTGCATCAGTGCAAATCAGTTACACGCAGCTTTGGGCATCATGGTGACACAGACATCCCAGGGTGTCCTTGAAATAGCTGCTTGTTTTCAGGAGCTGTGCACAGTACTAATGAAAGAATTTATTTAAACAGTACTAAAAACTACTTCTAAATGAGGTTTACCTGAACTTCTATGAAAACATACTACAGCAGAGATTGCTGTGGGAAGCGTTTATGTGGGTTCCGTGTGATGCCTTAAGTTTTTTGTATTTTTCAAATCCTACACTGCATTAGTACATAGCTTTAAACTCCATATAAAGTGTAGTTAACTGTCTTCACATTTTAGTCAGACAAAACAATCCCTCTGGGCCTGTTATCCAAGGATACTCTACAGCCTCAGGCCTGGAAAAGTATAAACAAAAGTGATTTGCAGGGGAGCAAACTGGGGGGATACCATTACCTGGAGCTGTAATTGGAGGATTAATGCCTGGTAGGTAAATAGACTGAACTTAAATCTGTCTGAAAAACTTGTGACCTTCATCCATTTTGAGTGTAGCCCCTTGGGGTGACTTTGTCTGCCCTTAAAGTACCTGAAGGCCCTTCATTAAATATATCTGCTTTTATCTTTTAACTTTGTCTGGTCTCTGTTTTTAGGTAAGCCTGAATTAGGCATTACATGAGTTTTCATTATTTCACATCATAGGCTCCTCAGGATCATGTTTCTCATGCATATTGGCTTCATTTTTACAGAAAGCTGAATTGTAAATGATTTCCTTTCAGCTTTTAGTACACATACAAAAAACCCTAATTTTTTTGACAAATGGCCTTTCTCTCCCAAATAGTGTAATTTTAGAAAGATCCAACACTATACCTCTGCCATGCTTTTGGTAGCTAGCTGCATACCTAGTGCTGTCTGTTGTGATTCCTTTGGTGGAAGAAAGCACAATTCAGGAACACTGGGGCCGTGCAAGCTGCTTAATGCCAAGAATAACTCTGTACTCAGTTTGGGGAAGTTTCCCAGACGTGGTTGCACCACTGCAGAGCAATGACAAAACCTCCCTGTACGGACATGGGGACACTTGTTTGGGGATCCAGTCAGTGCTAAAGATGCCAGTGGAGCCTGATGTGAGTACAGCTACACCAAAACAGTGATCAGCAGCAGTACCAGGAGTGTGGTTATGCTGATGGAAATGCAGCTGCAGACAGTAAGTGTGTTGGTCACAGCTCATGTGTTGACACCTGTCTGGCACTGCCATGTATTTCTGTAGTGTTCCCTTAGGCCTCACAAGGGCTGACTTCAGTAAGTTCTATCAGTAGAAGCAAAATGATAGAAGTAAAATTGGAGACTTGCATAATTGTGACAGTTGGGTACTGAATCTAGTGTGTGTTCTCATCACTAGCTTGTATGGCATTTTTGAATTACAGAAACAGCTTTGTATCTGTTTTTGTGCTATTTGCATCTTACATTCATGTGTATTATGGTCTGAATTGTGTGTGCTCTTGAGAGGCACTTCAGTCCACCCACATCAAGCATCACTTGTTTTTTTTCTAGTCACAGGCTGCAAATTGATGTTCTCAAAATTACTACCTTAATGACTAATCTTTTCAGAATATCATTGTAGCATTATAATAATGCATTGTACAAAAGTGTAAAAATGTCAGTGATATTGTCAGTGCTTGGACTTTTCCTTCCATACCTGCTTTCAAGAATCTGCTGATTCATCTGGACTGTTTGCCCTGTTGTACATGTCTAAGGGTGAAGATGCCGGATTTTATTGACACTGTGATAAACTAATGTTAGAGGGGTTTATTTATTTATTTTTATTTTGGAGGTGGTTTATCATCACCTTTAAAACATGGTTATTTGCTTTACGAGGTTCTTCAAAAGAATTTTTCAGATTTAGTTTAATTGTAACTGGCAAACCATATTTTTGTGCTTCTTAAGTAAAGTAGCCTCCAAAAATGAATGCTTTTATTGGAGTTCAATATGGGAACATCTTGAATTACTCATGGATGTTTTGTACAGGACAGTAATTGTTGCCTGAAGACTGTGGCTGCAGAGAGTGTGTGGTGTGTTAGGCAGGAAATGCAGAGCTGTGCATGAAGAGTTGGCTTGGCCTCACCCAACCCAACTGCGCCGAGGGCTGGAGCAGATGGTCCCTTCACCTGGCTGCTTCCCAGCCCATCCCCTGTGTCCCTGCAGTGAACATATTTCTGCTTGGTGGAGTTGTCACCAGGCTTTCTGGGGACACCTGGCAGCTTTCACTGGTCTTAGCACCAGGTTGAACACAGCCCAAAATTGGTATAACCACGTCAGCCTGATTTGAGACACTCGGGCCTTGCGTTACTTCCGTAATTTCAGTATTAAGAAAAATCTGAGGTAGCAACAGTTTAGTACATCCATGCAGGGGATCCCCAGGTCAATGCTGAGGTGTACAAGGGGCTCTGTGGCTCCACATTGTTTGATTGTGTTGTGAAATGTATGAACGACACCTTGGAAGTCTAACAGGAGAAATGGGTAAAAGAATATTAAGTCAAACATGCAATATCACTTGAGCTATTTGCTTTTACAAATCCCTAGACTGTTTAAAATAGAATATTATAAAATTATAGTGCATTATGAGATGATTTTTAAAAACCCCTCCTTTTTCAGAATTTGTAATACAGATATGAGTTAGCATGGTCGTGAAAGTGAAAGTGAAAACAACTTCATTGAATTTGGGGTTCTTTTTGATCTTTGGCTTTTTTTGGTGGAAGACATAGAAACTTACTAATAAGCAAATACTGGTGACTCCATCTATATTTTAAAAAGTCTCAGTAATTTCTTTTAATATGGACACTTTTACTAATCAGAGATCTTCAATTTACAAAGTTAGTTTATATTTTAATTTAGTAGTTACTGATTTGCTTTCTTAAATTAGTAGCATGACATTAATCATTAGATTCTTGTTTATATTTCCCCCTGCTTTCAGCTGAAGGGCAGAAGTAGAACCCCAGAAGCACCTTGTTTGTGTAGTCTACACATGAAATAACTTCTTGTGGAATTAAAATTAAAATTTTACAAACAGTAGGCTGTAAAATTGCCAGTGTATGGAGAGATCTGCCCATGTTGGGACTGGTTGTTGTGATAGATGTCTGTAGGATATAAGCATTGATGGGACAGTTAAAAACAATTTTGTTTCTTACTGATTGAGTGAGGAAAATAGTTAGGAATTTTAGGAAGGAATAATTTTTATTTTATTATAACTTATTTGACCCTGCACCATGCCACAGTGGAAGTGAAATGATGCTAAGGATTTATAGTATGGGAATTCTAGATCAGAATTACAAATTGAGTCTTTATTTTTGACTGGTGGGAAAGAACTGTGATGCTTTGCCCCCTCAGACCTTTGTCCCGTCAGGTGCACGGTGCAGCTCTGTGGGCAGGTCAGTACCTTATCCTCAGTCAGCTGGGTTTTATCCTGAATCTTGCCGTGTCACAGCCTAAGGCTTGAAATACTCTTGGGATTTCAGATCTATGACATGGACTTGCATGAAGACCATCATGTTGTGAAATAATGACTGCCTGTCAGCAGGAAACTACGCGGTTAACGCATCCTTGATTCTGAGGCATTTTTTTCTCTCTCTGTAACATTTGAAATTCTCCTAATTTGAAAGCAAGCTACAAAAGATGGAGTTGTAGTTAGCTGACAGCAGTGATTATGCTGTTGTTTTCAGTTATGTGCTATTTTTTTAGATTCAAACCAAAAAAAATCTGCTTTTATAAATACATTCCCCCTGCTTGTTTCTTCAGAAAATGATGAGTCATAGAATGGTGGGCATTGGAAGGGACCTTAAGGATTAGCCATTTCCAACTCCCCTGTCATGGGCAGGGACACCTTCCATGGAATTGCTCACCCACAGCTCTGTGGACAATATACACCTTAAAAATCATAACAGGGACAAACTGAGCATAAATGTACAAGCATCTTGCATTTCAGTTGGCCTCTAGATGCTCCAATCAAATTCTGATTCCACCCTGTGTGGTTTTGTGGTACCATGATAGAAGAGGTTCCAGATCCTCCCAGCATCCCACAGAAAATTTCAGCCGAAGTGCTGAGGTGTTTTCTAACAAACATTGTGACAATGTGACAATTTCTGTGACATTGACTTCAGTGAGGCCAAATGACTCCTCCCGGGCATAGTTCAAACTCTCTTCTGCAAGATTGTCTGCTCTACATATAATCCTATCTCTAATTATTTATATCTTTATTTAGAAGAATCACAAACTGGTCAAAAGCAGAGTATTTCAAGCTGCTGAACATACTCAGACATGTTCAATGGAATTTAAATTGTTGAGGTTCAGTTCAAGACACTGTAAGCCTTTTAAAATGCAAATTTCGTTTACTGTTCAAGTTAAAAATCCCAATTGGAGTTCATCTTGTCTAAAATAATCTTGGGAAATAGAAATATTGTTGAGAAGGTAGGAGATATCTCCCAGTGGCCACATTTATTCTGTGAAAATAAATGTTAAAAAATTTTCCATTTATTTGCTGGAGTTACTGAATACTTGTGTTGAAAGGAATTTTTTTCTATACATTACTTAGGTCACTTCATTTGTTTTGGGAGTTGTTACTGATTTTTATGTGGTTCAAGTTAAATTCAGCTGTTAAGTCGTGTTCCTCATTTTAAGGAAAGAAAAAAAGATTCAAGTTCCTGGATTTTGTAGATGAAATCCATACAAGTTTTTATAAAAATTAGAAAGATCAAGTGTTTGTTTTTTAAAGAAAATTTCATAAAAAGTCATGTCTTGTACTTTGCATGACCTCCTGTAATGTGAAATACAAAGTAATCTCAGCTACTAACCAAAATAAACCTTCTTCATTTATAAAGAAGCATCATACTTTTATTAATAATATTAATTTTTTGGCTTCAGTATGTTATTATTAATTAAAAAAAAATCAGTGTTTAGCTAGTACCTGAAAATAATTATTCAGTTTTATCTTTGCATCTGGGCATATTTAGGTTTTAAATTTAATTGCTATAAGATAGCTTGATTAACATGGCTGCCCAGGAGTGTACAAATTCAGATTTTAAGAGTCAACACATACTAGAAGTGTTAAAAATAATTTAGTTATGTATGCATTTTTTTTTCTGAATCTGGATTTTGAGCCAAGAGGACTGAAAGTTTATTTCTCTCAAGACAAAGTATTCAAATGCAGAAGGAAAAGAATAATAGTTTCTATGTTTGTGTACCCTATTCAGTCTTTGTCTAGGATATGTGAAAGCTAAGAGTTCTGCAAACATGCTTTTGCAACCAAAAAATGTACTTCAGCAAAATAAGGATAAGAGAACAACTTGAATTTTTTTTCTTTCATTATGGATTGAACTGCAGTGTTCGAAGCACTGACATTGACATCGGTGGGGCGGTTCTCAGCTGCTGCCTCACAGCCCTGCTGCCACCAGGAACTTTGCTGTACACGGGAGTCTTTGTTATCCCCATGTACAAATTAACATTTCAAGTGTTACTCAACATTTCTTTGGTGGCAGTCACACCTTTTTCTTTCTGTGCTCTGTCCTCCATCTGCTTCCCTGTTTCCATCTCTTTCCTCCTCCTGTCTTACCCTCGGAGTCATCGTCTGTAATGTCACACTGTGTTTTGCTGTCACGCAGGCTTTCTCTGCTTTCTCTGCTTTCTTGTGTCTTTGTGCTGTGCCTCACAGAAAACTTCTCCAGTTGAGTTTTTCACGGTGCTGCAGCTCACATCCTGGAGCAGAAGGTTGATTGTCTTTTCTCTGATGGAGAAAGTGTCAGGCAGGAAAGGGACTGCCAGATGTCTCCTACATTGCTTGAAAACTCATGGACGGTGTATTCCATGTTCTGCACTTGGGAGGGCAAGCCCTGAAGGAAGGAGATCACATCATAAAAAGTCAGGACTGAGATTCAGGGAATGGCTTTTCACTCCATTTGAGTTAGGGGTGACAGGGTCAGGACAAGCTCATGCTTCCTTCCCCTGCCTTGTCTGCCTGCCCACCCTGAAAGGACGACTCAACACCTGAGGTGTGCCTGTCTGGCAGGTGAGGAAAGATGGTGGCATAGACAGCACAGGATCGAGGCAAGGTGGGGGGTGGGAGTGAGGCAGGTGTGATCTTTGGGAGTTCCTGTCGGGATCTCCTGCTGTGAGGAGCTCTGGCTGTGGGCAGCAGGAGCGGTGCTGGAGCTGCGGCTGTCGCTGGCAGCACTCGGGAGATTGTGGGTGGGAGTTGTCAAACCTGTGTCACTTGAGTAATGACACCAGTGTTGTCATTCACAACCAGCTACAGGGCAACAGCTACTGAGTTTGGCTCCTTTTCACAGCTGGTTGTCAAGAGCCAGTTCAGGGAGGATTTCAGAGGTGACTGCAGTTACCTCTCTTTAAGAAATTATTTTGATAGAATGCCCTTTGTATTGGAAGAAGATTATTTCGTGGTTCTTTTTATCTCTTTCCTACTGCAGGTTTGTTTTCTTTTGCACATGCATGGTTACTTTTTAATTTCTGAAGAGACAGTGTATTCCAGCTTGGTTTACTAACTCTTTAAAGGGATATACTTTTCTTGAATTTAATTTAAATGTGTTCTTTAGTCATAGTTATGATCTATGTGTATCTTGTGAACATGAGTAACAGTATTATTTTACGCATAATAATTTGTTAAAGGTGGTATGTACTTACCTGAATATTTTATTGTCTTAGGACGGTTCTTCTGTTTTATTTAATTTATACTTTAACAAGTTGGCAGTTTTTTTAAAGTACTCAAAGCAATTATGTGGCTGACTAAAAACTTAACTTTTGTTATTTTAAGAGTGAATTGGATTAGACTGATTGCTACAAAGAGACCCATCAGTGAAAGGCTGGTGATACACTAAGGATGCACTGCTCTCCCTCTTCAAATGATTTAAATTGTTTGTTTCTAAAAAACCCTCTGGCCACTTATTTTCTTTTATCTACTAATAGTTTGTATTTTCTGTCTTAGCGTCTGTTTTGTCTTACCATTCTCTTCTCCATTCACGCATAGCAATTTGTTTTCCCTTTCCTGTATTTTGTTCTGCTTTTTATTTCAGTTCTCTCTGAAGTATAAGGACAATTACAAAGCATTGTTTCTAAGCAGAAATGCACTTTACATGGTGCTGTCTGCAGAATGATCACTTCTAAACTGGGACATTTCACCAACTTCTTTAATGCATTGGGTATCAGCTGTTGCAAAAGTCCTGAAACTTTAAACCATTTATTGGTTATTAATTTAATACCTTATTTTGTCTTTGTTTGTGCCTTTCTGTACTGCTTGAGTGGGGATATATCATCCTTTTGTATGGATTTCCTTACATTTGCTTTTACTGTGTTTAACACATGGAGCAAACCCTGTCTTTAGAGGGCTGTAGTTAGTGGCGTCTTTGGCCATAAATGCTGTCTTTAGAGGAAAGATGGTTAACCTTCTTGTGGGATTTTTTTTTTCTTTTTCACTCTCTTGGTGGTCTGTGTTAGAGTATTTTCTATCCTAAAGAAGCTAAGAGAATCATGACTTTGCTTGCTCTGTATCATGAAAAAAGAAAGGCAGAAGAGTTTTGCTCTTATTTTTTGTATCTGCTGATAGACTTTGAGAGTATTCCAGCACCGTTGTTTTAGCTGTAGTTAAATATTTTATAAACATTTGTTTGCCAGCTTCAAATTGATTTTTCTGTATTAAAATACAGTACATTTTCAGCTTGAGTGTTTTTTAATTTCTTAACTCCTCTAGGCTAATAGGGGCATACAGAGAAAAATGAAGTTGTCATATGTATCGTAGTGTCAAAAACATGAAAATAGTTTCCTTAAATCTACTGCGTGTTTTAGACCAGATTTGGGAAGGTGCCAGGGTGCTTTCATCTATCTCCTGTTGCCTGCAGTGGAAGCTGAATACTGTGCATCAAAATTGAATTATTTTGTATATTTCCTTGGAAATTACCCATAACCATCTAGTAAGACACTTGCAAATAAAGCTTTGTTTATATATTGTAATCTGTGAGTACTCATATAAGATTGTGGTTTAAAAGCTAATGCATGTTTTTTCTGTTTTAACACTGGGTTTTGAGGCCTCATGAATACTTTAGTATTCTTATCTTTTCCTCTGTTGGTGAGAACATTGTCCTGAAAGTTTTGATGCGTAGCCTTAATTTGGGTGAAGAGTTCAAAATATTAAAAGAAAAAATTCCTGCCATTTATGCTGTGGCTCTCTTGACATCTTTTCTGGACAAGCTTTGAGAAAAAGGATAAGTAAATATAAGAGTTTCATGCTTTTCTGCAAGTTAGACAAAAGCATGGAGCTTTGGAACAGGATGTGATTGCTCTGAACGTGCCACAGCTTGCTGTGAGCACCTGGGCCAGGGATTTATGTACCCTCCAGGCAAGGAAAACACTCAGACTTGTGGTATGATCTGGTGGGACTGCGACCTTATTGTGCTCCAGCTCTGCCGTTTGTAAATGGGTGATGTTGGCCAGGGTGGTTGGGATGCTGGGAACACAAACATGGACAGGGATCAGTTCAGTTTGCTGCTCTTTGCTGTCCCTTTTCGTAGGACCATAACTTCCTTCCATCACTGCTCTTTTGGGAGGGTGGCAGGTCGTGTATTTGTGAGTTCAGAAAGTTATTAACACCTACTTTTCTCAGTTTTACATGTTATACATTTTGAGTAATCCCTGAAGTGAAGTCTGCAGTGAACATTCTGAACACGGTTGAAGCACGTTTGGATGGAAATGCAGTAGTATCTTTCTTTGTGTCTTGTAGGAAGAAAAGGCTTCTCTCCTTCATCGTACTCAGGAAGAAAGGAGAAAACGAGAGGTAAAGTAGCCTGTAAGCGTTTACCTGCCCACTGGATTTTTCTTTGGTGTTACATTTACAGTGCAAAGTACTTCTGCTGCAGTGGGACTTAGTTCAGCGTGTTTTCTTTCAGTTTGCAAGTTCTGTATAGTCTTAAACTATGCTTTAATTGGCAAAAAAATTCGAGTGCTTTAAGATGTTTCTTAGAAGTGCTTTTCATCTCAAAAGAAGATAAGCATGCACTGGGTGTGAAGGGAATTTTCCCTCTTATTTTGGTGTTTATTGGATGTAGTCTTTGTTGAGAAAAGATAGAGATTTGGCTAGTAAATTGCAAATTTTACCTTGTCCATAATCTACTATGGGTTGATTTTAGCAAACTTTCTTCTGCTCCTGGTTCTGCTGTGGTTTCTTGGCTGACCTTTAGTACTTCACTTCCCCAGTGTGTGCCTCAGTTCTGTGAAGGTAAAATCACAACAGTGGTTCTTGAATGCTTTGAAAAGTGCTTTGAAATCACCTGATAATTAAGGAGCAGTGAGAAGCTGATGTGTGAGGCTTTAAGCAACCTTAATGCTGGTTTATGATGGAAGCTTACTGCTCCAGAAAATTCAGTCTGGGGTAATGCAAAGGAGGAATAGGCACTGAAATGAAGAACACAAAATTTAGTACTGTGGAATTTGAGTCAATATGTTAATTTTATAATTTTCCCCCCACTCCTCCCATATAAGTTGAAAAATAGTTAAATAGTGATTAAAAAATATAATTATACAGGTTTCATGCTCATGAAGAAAACAGCTCTTTGACCCTTAAAGGTGTGTTTGACCCATGCTGGATTAAGCACAAGTTCTGCAGTGGCTCCTCAGTTTCTGTGGACAGTTACTGCTTTTTTTTCCTCTCCAGCCATAGGTGTGTAGTTATGGACTAAGTTCAGGTATGAAAGTACCAGGATTTCACCTGTTAGTTCAGAAATCCATGAATAAGCTGATGAATGATCGTGAGTCCTTAGCAAGATATATAAAAATTCTTCTTTGTGGTCCATAAACCCATTGAGTTTCTTGGCTCTGTCCTTTGCAAAGCCAATACTCTCATCCCAGTGGATGTACACATGTGCACACAATGATTTGCTGTGGCATGGAGCACATTTTCACAAAATGAATGACTCCTCTGGGAATAAAATCAGCTGTAGCTTTTAAAAACTGCCTGTAGCAGAATCTTAGCAGTGACCTCAGACTTAAAACCTTTGCAATTAGGAGTCTCTAATTGACAATTATGTGTTCTGAGATAAAACCAGTACCTAGAGAGAAGGAGAAGTTATCTGGGCTTTAGTTGAACCTTATGTTATGATTATGAAGAGACACTGCCTCTCTGAAACTCTCTCCTGATTGCACTTCTACTGTCAATACTTTGGGGAGAGAAATACCCTTTGGCCCATCAAAATTTTGATTTTGGTCCATATTTTAGAGGCAGTTAGTGTCTTCAAGAATCTGCTTATTTGGATAAGTTGCTTTAAGAACCAGGGTTCTCCAAGAAAAATAAAATGGGCCTTGAACAGCAATTTTGTCTGGTGTTTTCTCTGGTCAGTCAGAAGAGACTAAGAATTTTTATTAATTTCTATATTTTGCTTCTGGGCCACAATGAGCTTTAAGCATAATTTTCCTTTTGAGAGAGGTACTGCCTCCAAATAACTGATTTTTTTTTTATTGTTTTCCCCACATCTAAACTGTGCCAGCACCATAATGCTTTTATATTATTTGAATGAAAACAAATAAGTGGATTGTCAGTGTTTGCTGCTCTATGCAGAAAGAGGCATGATGTCATTGAATTTGATGAATCCTTCAACATTTTTCAACATAGTAGTAAGACTTTGTCTTAATTGTTACTGTCTTGCATTAACAATAAAGTGATGCAAAATAATAAAATATTTATGTTGATTTCTGTAGTATTACATACTTACTGAGTATTAAAGAGTCTTTTGCAATATTTAGTGGTAAATTTGCATTTAAAACATAAAAAGCATTCTCATATATGTGTATTGGGTACAAGCATTAAAATTATTTATTTTACTAATTATTACTGCTTAAATTTCATTAGAAGAAATTAATTTAATTTTCATTCATTTCATTTTCATTGAATACAAATATATTTGATAAAATGGGAGAAATTAGAGTCAGTCCTATGGTGTTGATTTTGGTTTTCTTGCTTTGTTTTACAGGAAGAAAGGCGGAGGCTGAAAAATGCAATAATAATCCAGTCGTTTGTAAGAGGGTACAGAGACAGAAAACATCAAGTCAGTACCTGGTTATTTAATTAGAAAAATGCTAAATAATTTTGCTGAAAATGAGACTTTCTAGTAAGAAATAATGTCATTGAAAAATCATTTTGAGTATTTGAGAAAGTAGAAGTTCTTTTTTCCTTCTTGACATTTTCAATTCAAACTCAGTATTTTAGTAAACAGATGTATATTCTGCAAAGCATGAATGTGACTGGACCTGAGTGGGATCCTGCCATTTTTTTTAGCTGATAAATTGGATAAAAAGCATTAGATATTAAGAATTTTCACACACCAGTGGAGGTTTTAATTTTTTTTACAGTATAGTAAAAGTGGTAGTTTGAGTCAAAAAGTTCTATGTTGCTGTTGGGTAGATTCTTCTAAGAAAGAGTTTTGTTTAAATTCATTAATTTGAGTAAACTAGACTAAAATGTTTGATGTGATAATGCTTGATAAGCAGCAGGTTTGTTGCAACTGTACTTTCTGAGTTACAGAATGGAGTTATGGCTTCAACTATGATGCCATGTATACATTTGATCTCTTGACCAATACGTGTTTTATCTATTTCACTATTTTGCAACCTCTCAGGATGGGAAGCTGAAATTTTGTGTCTCTGTTTTAAATCATAACCTTTACTGATACATTGATGCATGTTTTGTTTTTAAGTACTCTATCCAAAGAAGTGAATTTGATCGTTGTGCTAATTTGGCCCAGTCTGGAGGAGCCTTTTCCACTGCTAATGGAGCGAATTTGACTCTTTTAGTTCGCCAGTTACTCTTTTTCTATAGACAGAATGAGGATTCAAAGCGTTTGGTGAGTACTGTTACATACTTTGATCTGTAGGACTTGCATTTCATGCACTTTTAAAGTAGTCTTTGACTTGAAAGTGCATTTTTACTGCATTTTGCTGTTTCCCATTTAGTCACAATAACTTAAAATTAGATTTTACAAGTGCATGTGCCCACACACAAACATAGTATGTGAAATGAAGCCTTGAAAAATCCTATGTGTATTATTCACAGTAGTTTTTTAAAAATAATATACTTTATTAGGATTTTAATTTTGAGACATTTCTCCTTAGCCCCATTGTCATTCCCAAGGTGTTTGGGCGATACTTCTTTTTTCACTGTTCAATATTGCTGGCGTATCAATTGCAAAGTCCTTGCCAGCTTCCCAAATGTATGATTCATAGTGGCTGTTAATAATGGCCATTAAAGAATTATGGCTGTTTAAAACAAAAAAATTACCAGATGGTGTAACTTAGTCTCAGCTTTGAAAGTTTAGTACTAGTGGTCATGGAGTTTATAATGAGTAACAACTTTTTTTTTTTTTTTTTCAATTGAATGTGATTCAGTCTGAGTTTCTGTTTTGTAAGTCCTCCAGAGGCATTTACAAGAGCATTGAAATATTACTGTCTGACTTGCCATAGATGATAGAACTTGTCCCTTATAAACTATGAACTTGTACATATCTTGTTGCAGGTATGGATGTGTCAGAATTTAATTAAACAGAGTTCTCAGTTTGTTAAGCAATTGGATGGTCCAGACAGACTTACTTGCTTATTCCAAATAAAAAGACTGTTGGGGCTGTGTTGCAGGTAAGTTCATTTTTTCTATGTGCTGCTATCTTAAAAGTGTTAAAAAATTATGTTGGCTGCTTGTTTGTTTCTTTTTGTAGCAAGTAAAGTATTAAATGTACATTAATTTTATATAGAGGAATGTTTATATTAAATATGTGTCAGCCATGGTGTAGGATACCTGTTCTCATATAGAACAGTCAAATGTTCTTAAGCTGTGTTGACTTTTAAGTTCAACATGTGCTTAAGGAATGCTCTCCTAGGATAGGCCTGAGTATGTTCTTAACTGTTTTTGTATAGTGATATCATTGGCAAATTTGTGACAACCAGGCTTTCTTGGGAACTGATAGTGTTTAGATGTTACTATCTGAAATACTAATGTTCTAAGGATATGCTTTGGATAGATGTTGTTTCAGAACTAATATAATTTAATATGGCTTTCCTCACACTTTATTTTGAACTGAAGGTATATTAAGCAGTTACTTATTGTCTTCAGCATTAAATTTATTATTTGTAGTGGGAGGATCACAGGAAGATAAATCTGTTAAAGTCACTTGAATATCTGGCAGCTATTGTTATTCTGTTACTAGAAAACAATATGTTTGTTCTTATCAATAATAGCGACTATTTACACTCTGCAGAGCTTTAAAATACTTGTTTTTGAGGAAATTGTTTCATTGATGTCACTGAAGCTTGTGTTCTTATATATGTGTGTAAGCTGTATGTATGACAAACAGTGACACCAGATATTAAAGAAGACTTGAGTGGTGGGTTTTAAAGTCCACGTGCAGTGGGACACAGCTGTGGTGTCACTGCATTGGATTGTACATTTTCACTACGGTGGAATTTGTGTTTTTGTAAATGCAGCTCTTAATATGGATGGGGGAAAAAAGCACATTGTTAGGGCAAGTCAGCCCATGCACATCTTGCACTAAAAAATACTTTGAATTCTAAACAGGCTCTTAATCATCATTATTTCTGTGGTTACTGGTAGCTGTTGCATAAGCAACTTGTTAAAAAGCTGGGAATGGTTGTATTTTTAGTATTTCAATCTGTAATCAAAGATGTGTTGTGTTAGTTATGCACATAGTGTTCTCTAGCACCTGTTCCCAGCCTGTGTTGCTCTGGGGCTTTCATGGCTTCATTTGTAATATGTTAGTGGTACATGTTGGTAAAACATGAATTATTCTTTGCTTCTTTTCCAGTTTATGCAGTAGGCCTCTAAATTTTCAAATCACTCAGAGCATTTAGTACTCAGAGAAACTCAGAGAATTTAGTAGGATTTAAAGGTGGAATGCCATATTCGTTACCCTAAAATCAGGAGTTATTAATAGAAAGATGCCATCAAAAAGATGTAGCTGAACTACTGAGAGCACCTGGAAACCAAATAGAAATAAGTTACTTTAAGATGAATGTGTGGTGAAATACGAGAAATATCTTGTTAAATAATTTTAATTTCATTTATAGGCTACTGCAAAATTGCAATGATGACAGTCTGAATGTTGCACTTCCTATGAGAATGCTTGAGGTATTTTCATCTGAGAATACGTATTTGCCTGTTTTACAAGATGTCAGCTATGTGACATCATTAATTGAACAAATTTTGCACTACATGGTTCAAAAAGGTGAGTAGCTAGGAACCAGAAGTTCTGGGAAATAATGGAATAACCAAAATTGAACACCTGAAGCCCATATTGTTTAATCAAATTTTTGTCTTTACCACAGACACCATGAATAAAGTGCTGTGTACACTAACCTGTACATTAGGTGGATATTGTCCTTGCAATGAAGTCATGGCTTGAGAAATTACTGTTTGATTTCTTTGGAAATTCTGGTTATAAATTGAGTATTCTACTAAGTTACTTACAGAGACCTGTAGCACGGATTTTTAGAGTAGGTAGAGATATCACCTAACAAAAGTTTTATTCCAGTATCTGTTTAATACTCTCACATGGACACACACACTGTGGCAGAGCTAAGCTTCAGTTGTGTAAAAGTTGGTCATTGTGTTGCAGTACTGTTCTCTGTAAATGTTAACAGGCATTATTGTTTTAGATTGGTATTACCTTTTCACCCTGCCAGCACTCAGACACCTTAGCAGAGACGGTGGCCTGGCTTTTATTTCTCTCATGCCATCATCAGCAAAACTGTTTGCTAAACTGCAGTCAGTGACACCTGTGCAAACATACCAAAAGTTAATGAATTGGATAGTTAGCACCAAAATGATGTTTAGTTGCAAAGAAACTTTCTTGTTCTGGGAATGTCCAAAATAAATTATTTTGCCTTTTTGATATGGTGACTTGAGTTTGCAAAACTTGTGGATTGTGAGGAAAGACAAAAACATTTTGAAATAAATCTTTTGGTTTCAGCCTCTTTGGTACAAAATGCAGAAAGAGCATCTTCCATTGATTAGTTATTGGAGTATTTCTATATAATATTTCAAGTATATTCAGTGGACTTGACTACCTAATCATGTTACTAAGGACTGTATGTTGGAGTCACTGTGAGAAAAAAAATTACTCTTATTGTAGCACATTCATTTTACTTGCTTTGGCATAACAAAAACTGTATATGTGTCTCATTGGTTTTTATATAATAAATATGTCTTCCAAAATGCATGTATTTGTTCTTATAGTAAAATATTCTGTCCTTACAACTGATACGTGAAAGTTTGATATTATAGAATCATATTTTTTTTACTAAAATTTAGTTTCATTACCTATATTGAAAACAAAAAGAAGTGGTTTTGTGCAACTGCAGATGTTCTGTCTCCTAATAATTTTTGATGCTTAACTTGTAAAGAATCTGTTACCACTTTTCATTACTGTATGATTTTAGATATAATTTGCCTTCCATGTGTGTCTGGTCAGCATTGCTAAGTCATTCCTTTATGGGGACTTCCACTGTGACAAGTTAGGTGGTCCCTGAGGTTCTTAGACTGGGCTCTCAATGATGTGACACTGTTTATGTATTTACAGTGTTCCTGTAATTGTGGAACTTGTGTCTTAGTTTGGGAGTTCATTGAGCATGAAGGAAGTTGGTTTGAGAAGAATGAAATCACGTGGTTCCATTTGTACTTCAGTGAGACAAAAATAAATGACTCTCTCTACATGTCTTTATGGCATGAGTGGTAATGCATTTTATTACTGTCTGAGAGAGTCCTATTCTGGAAATAGTGATTGTGTTCTTCAGCCTGCTAAGGCAAGGTGGTCACAGAATTGGGCCATTCTGCCAGCAGGTCCCTTGCCTGTATGATGTAGTCGTGTTTTGGACTAGAGTAGAAAATTGTTCATTTCTGGAAGAGTGGAAGGACAATATGACTAGAGCCACTTAAAGGAGAAGACAGCATCTTTTTCATAATTCATTATTTAGAAAATCAAGTTATTCACTTCCTCAGCAAGAGTTGATTGATCTTTCAAAATCAAACTGACTCTGAATATGGTTATTTATGAATGATGTTATAATGTGGTGTTTCCAAAGAGATTGCTAATACAGCCTGTTAATTATGTGAATGTGACTTGGACTATTGTAAAATGTCTTCCTAAGTCACGTTTCATGTAATGAATTATAAAGTGTTTTTCAACTTAATTTGCATTTTGTTTTGTATGGAAAAGAAAAAATAATGCTGTATTTAAAAGCAATTTTTTTTTACTTGCAGGCTACTACAAGTCGCTTTATTTGTTAATTAACAGTAAGCTTCCCTCGAGTATTGAGTATTCTGATGTTTCTCGTGTCCCTATTGCAAAAATACTTCTGGAGAATGTTCTGAAGCCATTGCACTTTACATATAGCTCCTGTCCAGAAGGTGCAAGGTAAATAAATATAATATTAAACATTTGTGTACTCATTTGCTATAGTCAGAGGCGCAGTTTGTTGTTGTCTAGTGTTTGGCCATTCTTTCAGTGCAGTTTGATGTATTTGTACAGTAATGATTTTTGATAACACTACATCATTGAAACAATGTAGTTGCAGGTGTGTTTAAGAAAAAGGCAATAAAATGCTGAATGCTGCAATAAACAGCACAGAGAATAGCAGGTATCACAGTACATGGGAATGAGGGTGTGGAAAATTTAGATGGGAGAAGAGATGCAGCTAAGAGTAGATGAAAAGAATTTTAGAGTTCAAAAGAACTTTGTGACAGATGGGCTGAGGTTTATGGAGAGAAATTACTGAGGCAGCTTACAAGTAAAAAGAGCCAGGTATGTAGACAGAGGAGATGTAAATTCAGGTTGTATCACGTGCAGTAGTGTTTTTTGTTACGATAGGATTTTGTGTAAAAGGGTTTTTTTAGATGTATTTTTTTCTTCAGTATTAAAAAAAATTAACTTCAGAATAGTTTTCTTGCAGTTACTGAAAAGTTTAAAGGATAAAATTGCTTGTAAGATCATTAGGAAGAGGATTTAGTGTAAGAAGTTAATTTTTGAGAAATCTGAGAAATTTGATGTACTAGGACAGAATTAATGGAGCACATCTTTGCAGTCCTCTTGATGGATGTGTTCATACTTGCAAAATGATCTATTATTCCATTGGTATA
Organism: Zosterops lateralis; assembly: GCF_965231275.1. Classification (NCBI taxonomy): domain Eukaryota; kingdom Metazoa; phylum Chordata; class Aves; order Passeriformes; family Zosteropidae; genus Zosterops; species Zosterops lateralis. Next base: position 9,843,157 of record NC_139762.1, read on the forward strand.
ATTGTGGGAAATTTTGCCTATATTTTCTAAAGCAACAATTTTTCTTCCTTTCAGGCAGCAGATTTTTGCAGCCTTCACAGAGGAGTTTCTGGCAGCACCTTTTACAGATCAGATATTCCATTTCATCATTCCAGCGCTTGCTGATGTGCAGACCATTTTCCCTTATGAACTCTTTCTGAATGCACTATTATTAGCAGAAAGTGGATGTTCAAGAGGAAGTGATCAAGCCCCATGGCTTTTCTACTTTGTGTTAACAGTTGGAGAAACATATTTGGGTGAGCAAGCTGAGGGGATAATTAATTGGTTTTTTTCATGTTGGAATTGATATGTTATGTATTTCCTTAACATGGTTTATTGCCAAGTAAAAAGGACAGTGGCTAAGTGGTGGAGACATCTGTTCTGTTACCTGTTTTTACCCTTTTCATTATAAAAATGCACTAATTTGATAAGATTTGGCATAACTTGTTTTGGTCAGGTATTTCTGGTAATTACAGCACAGTGTGTTCCTGCTGATGGTCTTTTGTTTCAATGTATCTGTTCTAGGATCCCTTTCAGAGGAAGGACTTCTTGTGTATTTGAGGGTACTCCAAACTTTCCTCTCTCAGCTGCCTGTGTCTGCTGCTGGTACAAATCGTCAAGATGCAAACAGTGATTCTGAAGATGAGGATGAAGAGATCAGTAAAATGACAACTACACTGGTAAGCAGAATTCCTGTGAATGGATTTGTACTACAGCAGCAGCAGCAAAAATAGGCAAAAGCATGACCCTAAGTCCAGTATTTTTCTATAGGTGTGGAAGGGAGCCTCTTTGCTTCTTAAAAATTGATGATTGTTAACTGCAAGCAAATGGAACTGATTGTTTACATTAAAGCAAACTCAGTACTATAATAATAGATCCTAAATGACAGATAGCATGACTGTGGAAGTAGAGCTTTTATTTTAAAAAAGGCTTAAAATTGTCTTTTTACATTTGTATTTTACAGAGATTTTCTTACTCTCTGTATTCTGTAGGCCCATGATGATGCTGAGATATCATGAAATACACTTATACTCCAACTTAGTTTTTTCATTTTTTTTCTTCATGGAAATAACTACAAGTTCAGCTACAGTCTCTATCCTGTAGAACAGTCTGTATATACCCACTAACTCAAAAGCCCTCAAAGGGAAACACCTGCTTTCTGTTAAAATACATAGAGACATTCTTATAAATAGAACTTCTTCACTATAGTTTAAACTTACAAACAGAATAAGTCTGTGCTAACTTTAGTCTCCTACTACTCATATCAAGCCTTTGACACACCAAAGTTGGACAGATGTAAATTCAACTGTTTCTTACTGGCCTTTATTCTTTCAGAAGACGCAGCCGTTCAAAGGACTTAGTGTGCATGCTTTCCTTCTAGAATGTGAGAAATGTCACCATATTTAAAGTTCATTAAAAAGAGACTTAGGCAAAGCCATGCTGCCAGGGAGTACTTGCAGCATTTTACTTGAGTGTTTTTAGATGCTGCTGTGTTACTGTCACACCAAAATCTTTACCAGCATATTTAAAGCAAATACCTAATTTGCCAGGCACGCACACTGTGTGCAGTGTAAATATTGGCAGGTTCTACTTCTGGCTTAGAGATGGGTGATGCTTAAGAGGTGATTAGGTAAAAACAAAGCAATAATTTCTGTCCACAGGTAACTTCCACTAATTCCTAAATTAGAAAAAAAAAATCTGCTGTGAGGAGGCTTTATATAAATAATGCTATTTTTTGCACTATGGCTTTTTGTGTGTTTCTGCTGTGACTTTTTTGTATGTATTCTCTATTTTTGCCTGTCTTACAAAAAACCCTCAAAATGTCAGTGGGTGGGGAACCTCTTTTCCTTAAAAATTTATAACTAGTTAACTCATCTTCTTCAGTGAGTATGACAGCTTTGCTCAGTTGAGGGTAAGATAAAGATAGGAAATTAGGAAAAGAAGAGGTTGAGGTGGACTCAGTTGCATGCCAAGAGAAAGCATTCCTCTTCACACACTGCTGGTACTACCCAGACATGTACTGACCACCCTGAACTTTGTTGTCATTTGTTAACCCAAGAAATGTGAATGTGAAAATACTCCTTGTAAAGGAATTTAGAGTCCACACGCATTTCTGGGTTTCATGTCCAATGCTGACTGATGTCAATGGAGAAGAAATGATAATTCACATGTTTCTTGCCAGAAAATATTTTGCCTAATTGTGTGTAAGTGTTGCAGAGCATTCTTACAGTAAAGGCAGTATTTCCACTGGCCTCAGTGAAGGAAGGATACCAAAGCACAACACTTACCTGCCTGGGACTTTAAGTTGGCTCTTGAATCTGATATTTTGAAGACTGGATTATGCATATGTGCTTCTGTTTTATTTATTTCATTGTTCAAGAAAATTTCATTCTGGTTAAATTTGGATGTATTTTTTTTAGAGAAAAGGGGATATAATTAAAAAGAATTAAAAGTAAACTTCCCTTTGATGTGTTTGTTAGGGTGATGGGAGAATATCAGTCCAGTACATAACTGAGGAGTGCCTGAAGAAACTGGACACAAAGCAGCAGACAAACACTCTACTGAACATGGTTTGGAGAGATTCTGCCAGTGAAGAGGTCTTCACCCTGATGGCATCAATCTGCCACACACTAATGGTACAACACCGAATGATGGTGCCAAAAGTCAGGCAAGTAGAAATAATAGTCATCTTGAGCTATAGTACATCTAAAATTAGCTTTCTTGGATAGACTTGTTTTAAATTCCTTGTGGAGTTTTTTCTGTTTTCTTTTACAACTAGCTGAAATAAATTAGAATCTCAGTATTTAAACAGTAATTCCAGGCAAACCAAAGAGTGGGTTCTTTGTTTCTTACTTGTCTTGCTTCACTATGCCCTCTCAAGATTCTTGAAAGCATTTCATCTGTTCCCTTGCTCAGAGGCAATATTGAGTGTTATTCTAATAGAAATTGGACTACACTGTTTTTAAAACATTCAGTGCTGTGAACTCCCCAGTCTCTCTGGCTAGCTGAGCACTTGTTCACACCCTTCTTTAGTATATGCCAGAATCTTTTGCTACAAACTAAATTAATTTCTGACTGTTGAAAATCGCTGTTGTTTGGGGAGCGTTTGGCACCTGAGATGAAAATAAAGGACATGTTCATTTGTGCAGTGTTCTTTTACAAAGATTGCAACCACAGATGTCAGAACAATGGGAGAAGATTTTTGACCTTTTTATTATCAGACTGAGACCCATAAGTATTAACACTGTTCTGGTGCAAGTAGTTTTGAGTACCTATGTAGTTGCTGGTAGTAAAGTAAGTATTTAGGGAATGTTGTAAACATAATTCAAACTGCATTGTAAACAGTGATACAGAAAACTAATTAGGTGCTGTCTTAGCCCAATGGTGTTTATAGCTGCTAGAGGAAGTAAGATGTCAGTGAAACTGTGATTGCTCGATTAGGGTAATTAGTTCTTTGTAGACTAATTGCATTAGAGCAGGATGTGAGACCTGAAGATCATAGCAGCAGCTGAATTAGTGTGCCAGCTTTATTGTTGCAAGTAGTACATTGCCTTGGATAGTAATTACTGAGCTTAAATGGATCACTGCTCTCACTAGAGGCTTGCTGGTGATCTGTGTGGAAAAGGGTGTTTAATGACTAAAGAAGTCAGCGAACTTTAATTGTATGAGTATGGCATCTATTTCCTCTGAGAAGCTCTATTGGGTCTTTGCAATTATTTGTGATAACAAGCTATTTACACACTGGATAAATTCAGGAGTTATGAAAGCTCTACTCAGCATCTTCTAGTTGAAAATAATTAACAAATTGTAACTTTTGAATAGCTGAATTTTAGAAATAAGTAGTAGATACTAAGATTTCTGTCAGTGATACCACAGTCAAAATGAGCTTAATTTACACAGATATTTGGTAAATTAAAGTAGACTTTTAATTACTAGTTCTGACTTAGAAGTCAGCTCTAAGTGCTGGGTTTGCCAGGGATCATGATTTCAGCAGATGTCAATCTTTTGTCCTATTGTCAGTTCATTTTAGACCTGGCCTAAGTTACCAAGCAGCTATTCTAAATACAATTTTGAGCATTTTTGAAGGACAGATGATGCTTATTTGTGCCATTTAAAAATAAAATCAAAAGACTTTTTGTCATTAAGTTTCACTTTTTTGTCTGGTAATGTTTTTTTTTTAGTCCCCAAAATATTTTATCAAGTTTAATGATAGTCTTTTGAAAAATGCTACACTTGCTTTGTAACTTTTAAATTACTTAATATCCAGAGTGAAGCATATCTACTAATGAAACCATGTAGAAATAGTTAAGCAAAAATAATTAATCTCAAATTATTTTTAATATATTCTAAGAGCTTAATAGTGCTTTTTTATTTTGTATTTGAAGTCATGCTGGATCAAATGGTTTAAGATAGAAGGAGTTGTTAAAAAGGCTTAGTTTATTTAACAGCATATACGTCTGTAATATAAAGTAATGATAAAAACACAGAAGGTTCAAATCTGAAAAGTGGGATGATAAATAGAGTATTAATTGAAAATAATTTTTCAGTAACAAGAAAATTGGGCTAAGATCAATGCAGGCTTTAGAAGGGAGCAAATGACAAATATCTCAGTATTGTTTTAATGGTTCTGAGGTTTTTTTTCCTTCTTGGACAAAGATGAGAATTTCAGAATATAGATTTGTATCACTCTGTTAAAGCTGATTTTTTTTTTCTTGAGGCTTCTCATTACTTTTATAATATGACTGATGATGGTGATATTGTGTGGCATTAGGAACATTGGTGTTGCTGAATCATCTCAGTATTTTCCTTGGTTTTGCAACAGATGCCAAGACCAGAACAAGATACCCACAAGTATAATGTAGTTTTGAAAGGACCAATCCTATAATTTTCTGATGCTCTAGACAGGGTGGTGGGATGCAGAGGGGATAACTGAAAAAACACATTGCTTTGGGTTAGTTATTAGGAATTTTGATGAACTCTGAATAATTCTGGAAATAGGCAATCAAGCCAAATTAAAGAAGGAAGTCACAATACAAGAAAAACCTGACTGTAGCATGTGTTCAGTAACCTGGATGAGAGGTGTAAAATAAAATCTTGGTTATAAAGGAGCTATTGGGAGTTCTGCTTGTTTTCAAAAAATATGGGTCTTTAATATTTTCACTATGAAATTGATACATATTATTGAATACAGTTATTTAAAAAAAGAGAAAACTTGTGTCTTGGACTGTAGTTCTCATAGAGACTTGCAAGGCTTTTTTTCATCAAAACTGTACTTCAAATAAATAGTACGTTCTGTTTCTGTAAAATATTTTGGGGTGTAATTTAATACCTTAGACTTTGTCTTTATTACAGCTGAGTATTAAATAGTGGGGGAAGCTGTGCTGGGACATCAGTTGTTGTCAGCCATCTGATCTGTGCCCCTGAATTCACTCACCTTGGATTAACAGCTCCATGGTCACTGTTCATCACTACTGCTTAATGCCTGTAACACTGCTCATCTTAGCCTGTGGTTCAGAATTGTTTGGCAAATGCCACTCTGATGTGATCTGAGCAGCCTGTCTTCATCTGTGTGCTGAGATTTACAGGCTTTACGTGGGGCTCTTGGGGTCATTCTTTAGGTGGCGTTCTGACACTGCTGTGTTTCTCTTAAAGCCAAATTCATTGTATGTGCAGTTTTAATCTTCTTTTTTTAAGCCTTGCTTAAAAAGCCTTGCTTTACATTCTTGGTCCAATACAAGCAGAGGTAGAAGCATAAAGCAGCCTGAAGTGCAGGGCAGCTCATTCAGCAGTGGCTGTGGCTGTCTCATACCTGTGACACCTCACAGCTGTGCAGTGACAGAACCCGCTGCCCCGGCAGCACTGACCTGTCGCAGGCTGGACCAGCTCCTCTCATTCTGCTCTATTCTCTTCATTAACTTAAATGGTCTCAGTGGGAAACTGGGCCCAATTTATGACCTAGACTGAAAATCTTGCCTTTAACTAATTAACTTGTAGTGGTGCCTCAGCTAAATTAAGCTTAATGGGTCATTTAATCTGTCCCATTGCACAGGAGGAATTTGACACTTTTTTTAAACCAGAGGTGCCCAAAATGCTATTCTGGCAAGTAGACATAAATCATGTGGCCTTTGTGGACAATTAGATACCTAGAGAGAGAAACAAGGTTCTAAATAAATGATCGTTATGTACTTACTTTTGGGAACAGATAATTTAATTTGGTATGATTAAAATTGATACTTAACAGGAATCACCCAAGTGAATTTAACTCTATCACAGCCTGAGGTTGAGGCACTGCATGTTTTTCCACTTGAAAGGAGTTTTTCCTTTCTGGTGGAACAGAAATGTTTCTTTCTTCCAAACAACTATGCTAAATCTTAATATTGGACTTTACAGAAAATCTATTAATGAATCCAATACATAAAATATGTATAATGATCTCATAATAAAGAAGTTGGTGCATTCAGTGAGATTTTCTAGAAAATGCAAGACCTCCAGATATGAAGAATTTAAACTTGAGCTGCTTAGATTGTTTTTAGAATAGTGCAAATATTGAAAATGAAACTCCTGAGTTAGATTCTACAAGTTTACATAAAAATTTAAATGTCTGTAATCTTTTTTATTTCTATTTTTTTGTGTGAAATTTTTTTCCTTAAAGGAAAAAGTGATCAAGACTGTATGAACACTCAAACTTTATATTAGCTAATCTCTAAACTTTGTGGATTCATAAGGCTTCAGGATATATAAGCCATCCCTGTACTCTTCCACAGTTTATCAGGAATTCTTGCACTCTGTAATTTTAATGTAGCTCTGCCTGGAAAGGCTGTTTTAAAGCAGATTAACATCCTTTCTCTGATAAGGAAAAAGACCAAATAGAGTAGATTTTTGACTTATTTTAATTCTCAAAGTTTTAATTTTTACTTAATTTTTTTTTCTTTTTCACAGTCCTTTTTTTGTCAATGTGAAACCAAAAGCTTTGAGGCTTTATTACAAGCAATTTTGTGTAGATACAACTTTTCAAAGCCATCATTGCATTTTGTGGTGGGTTTCTTTTTTGCATTTTTTGGTTACAGTTGTAATTTTCAACTTTGAAAGCCAATTTTTGTACTTGGAGTGGGAAGGTGGCTGTTTTTTTCTGCCATCTTTACTTTTGTAATGGATTAAGTTTCAGGTGAATCTAGTGATGCAAATCTCTTTTAGCACACGGCCCAATTCACCGTTTTGTGTTCAGTTTGCAATTCTGTGTTTGTTTTCTGGTCACAGAAACTTTAGAATTGACGCTTTAGACCTGATGGATTAATTTGCTTCATATTTACAGTTATTTTATATGAATGAGACAGGTTGTTGGTTCCCTCTTCTTCCAAATGTGCATTTTTGTACTTGACCAGGTTTTCAGGAAAGGGAAATGTGAAAGTTGAATGCATTCAGCATTTCTGGAACTGAGCCATGAAACAGAGCAGTTGCTACAATTGACTGCCTGAATCACGGATATGGAATAAAAATGGCTAAAACTTAGACAAAGGTTATTATTATAAGCTCTTAAGGTTTGTCCTTTTTTCCCCTTCATTACTGCTGAATATTGCTAGAATGAAAAAATGAATTACATTATGATGGGTTCATTGTCCATAATGTTTGTTCATTTCTGCTCAAACTGTTACATAATTTCCAGGGATGATTGTGAAATTAACAAGTTTTTACCTGGAAGCTGCATGAGATCTGAAGGCAAATTGCCAAATTGCTTTTCATTTTAAATATGAGGCCGAAAACTGAAGGTCACTGGGGAAATTTCTCATTTCGGAAACCAAGACATCTGAACTATCATTCAGATATTTAAACATTAAAATACAAATCCTATTTCTAAATTAGCTAGATATGATAAGGCTGTCCTGATATGTTAATGCATAATTTTCACCAAATGTCAAAATAATGTGACTTCAGAAGGGAATAGAATTCTCATGCATCAAATTCAGGTTGAGGTTTTTTTTTAAAAAAACCACATAGATAAAGTAGAACTTCATGTAACAGCAAAGCTTATCTTAAACTGGCATTAGCTGTGCTTTCTTCAAATTTAACTTGGACTTGGTAGTGTCCCCAATGTGCAATTTCTTTGAAATAAGTGAAGCCCCCAACTCTTTTTAAAGGTACTGATCTATGCATTTAAAATTCAGAGGCACACTGAATTCAAGGTTGCTTGTTTCATTTCTCAATTTTTTTGCATGGCCCTACTCTATTTCCAAATGTGAAATGATCCTTAGTGCTTAGTGAGGGGCTCTGTCTGCCTCATGCTGCTTTATCCTGGCACAGATCCTTGTCTGTGCAGCTGGATCTGGGGGATGCAGGTGAACTGGGAGCCCGAGGAAAGGACCAGCTGTGGGGTCAGGACTGAGGCTGTGCCTGGGGGAAAGGAGCAGGAGGAGCAGCCAGGACCCAGGGACGTGTGGCATTGTGCACTGGTTTGTCAGAGGGTGTGTAGGTGTTCTTGTGTGGGAATTAAACCATTCTCCAATGTTTTTAAGCCTTTATTGATATATAACTTTTTTCCCTTAATGAAATCTGTACTTCTTTTCCTTTTGCCATCTGCTAAATTTTAATTTCCATGTGGTCCACAATAAATACTTTGTTTCCTGGCACCAGGTGGTGTCCCCTCCCCGCTCCCATTTTCCAGCCTCCTATCTCTTGTATGCCTGGTCAGAGAATTTTGATGTTGCAAAACTGTTGACCACTGAGACACATCGATCTCAGGGTTTTTTACCTTAATTCCTAATAGGAATTAGGAGACCTAGGAAAGTGGCATCTAAAAAAATTAACTGAATACTTTTCTTTGATACCTGAAAAATGACTGCTTAGTCAGTGAAATCCAGTTTGGTTCCTAGAAGACATTGTTTCAGATGACTTTGTCTCATATGTTGTTTCCTGCAAAAGGAAGAAAATACACTAGGGGTGACTTTTTAGTTTCAGGAAGCTATATATTTCTCTTTTTTATAAAAAGTTTTTGATACTGTAATCATGTCTGAAGTAATGTGGTTAAAGTCAGTCCTCTGTGTAACTGACTGGTGAAGTTATACATTTACTTTTACAAAGTAATAAGATATTCTCAAATAAGAAACAATTTTCAGTCGACAGATGGGTTAGTGTACATGTAATAGTCCTGATATTATTCCATTGATGTTCTATTTCTCTCTGCCAAGCTGAGTATACCAGTAAAATTGCTGTAATTCTGACATAAATGAAGGTATTTTAATCTACCTTTTGCAAAAAATTGCTGTTTGATACTGTCAGAAGTACCACAGATGTGACATGTTAACTAGTTTGATGTAATTTTCTATATTAGAATTTAAAAAGTCCCAGATCATTAATTCAGCGTTATGTTATTTTTATTACTATATGTTGAATTCTGCAGAAGACTGGAAATGTGGGTTTATATTGTATAGTTTGTTGCTGATTTAATTAAAGCTATTATTTTTGGTATAAAGTTTTATATGGTTGGTTTTCAGCTTTTGGGGCTTTCACCAGATTTGGTCAGAATGAGACCCTTCATCTTGAAAATGTAAATTTAAATTGTTCATTTCTGAGAAATGCTTGACAGAAAAGTTCTTATAGAAACATTGTGTTTTGTGAATACAGTATGTTGGAAGACACAATTTATTTGAACTTCTTCTTGCAGGCTTCTTTATAGTTTAGCCTTTAATGCCAGATTCCTGAGGCATCTTTGGTATTTGATATCTTCAATGACTACACGAATGATTACAGGGTATGTATTGTTCTACTTCTGGAACTGATTCTTTGTTAAAGTAGGGCATATCTAGTCAAAGTCAATAGGACAGTTAGAGGTATGGTTACTTATCTCCTGTGATTTCATAAAACTGAGCAAAATCTTGGAAATCAGACAGAATAAAGAAAATACTTATTTAAGATGAGTTGAACATTTTGTAGTGCCTGGAGTTTTTGGACCATTCTTGGAGCACTTACAGGCAGTGTAACACTATTCAGTGTAACAAACACTGAAGCTCCAGGCCCTTCATCCCAAGTGTGTGAGTTTTATCTCACGTACTCTGACCAGTCCAGAAATAGATGGTGGCAGAACCACTTGACTGGGAATTGAGGCACTGGACCTACAGATGTGCTCAGTGCTGACATTCAGGGAATTATTCTCTTTGTGTCTCCAAAGTATCTGCAGTCTGTATTAGTTAATGCTCAAGTTTATTTGTCATGGAGACACTGAGGTACCCGTGACAAGAACTTGTGAAGAGTAACCTTATTTTCCAAGAATTGGAAATAAAAGTTGTTTAACTGAAAACACCAATGTTATGTTGCTCTTGGAGCTATTACCACATTCTTTTACTAGAATGCTGAAGATAGTACTTTCTCAGAGTATTTTATTAACCCTCTCTTTTAAACTGCATTTTGTATTTTAAGGTCTATGGTGCCACTCCTTCAAGTGATTTCAAGAGGTTCTCCAATGTCTTTAGAGGACTCTAGCCGAATTATCCCTCTCTTCTACCTTTTCAGTTCTTTGTTTAGTCACTCACTTATTTCTATTCATGATAATGAATTCTTCGGTGACCCAATAGAAGGTGAGTTTTGAACATACTGAATAGCAGTGCTTTGTAAAATGTTTTTGTGTGAGGCTGGAGAGCTCCCTGGGCAATGATTTGCTGACATCTGGGAGGAAGGATCTTGTGGGCTGGCTCGCTGATGGTCCCTTGAGCACTCAGCTGTCAGCTGGCTCTTTTATGGTGATTGCACTTAGAAAAAAGAGAGAAAAATTAATGGTCTGCGCCTTGGGAACCCTAGCTTTACACAGGGTCTGATATGGAAGTTCTTAATCATGATAATTTTTAATGAGTTACTGAAGAGAGCGAACTTCTTCTGGACTGAACCTATAGTTTAATGTATAAATTTAACATAGCAGGAATCACAAAAGAGATAAGGGGATATTGTAATTAAAATAATTGTGACTGCTCACAATCCCGAGATTTGACCTCCTTTCTAAATGTTCACTCATTCTCTTTTTGGATGATGTTTCTTTTCTCTACCTTTAGATTATGTGTGTGAATATTAATGTTTAATTAAATAAGTAGGATTTTTAAGTCATTTAAGGAAACTTAAGCTTGTGTTTCATGTAGTTGTAGGTCAAAGACAATCATCAATGATGCCTTTTACACTAGAAGAGCTTGTAATACTCTCCCGCTGCCTTCGAGATGCTTGTCTAGGAATCATAAAGTTGGCTTACCCAGAAACAAAGCCAGAGGTTCGTGAGGAATATATTGCAGCCTTTAGAAGTGTTGGAGTAACAAAAAACACAGAAATGCAGCAATGTATACAGACAGAACAGAAAAGGTGGATTCAGTTATTCAAGGTAAATTCTGTCAATTTTCAGAACATAGCTGAATAAAGTTTTCCTGATTCTGCCGAAGATATGAAATTAGAGATTTTTTTTTTTTCTCTCATGTTATTGCTGTTGCAACAAGGAATATGGATTTGGGCAGATTGCTGTTTGGCATATGTGCTAAACTTCAAGTAACTAAATTCTGATAACTGTAACAATTTTTTTTTCCTTCTGTCAATTCTCTATTTTCTTGCTTGTCTTGTTTATAAAACAGTTACTGTGTAAAATATGGGGTTTAACTCGGACTCCCATTCACCAAGGTGCTTAAGCATGTTGTCATAACTTTGTATAGGTGTGAAATTCTAACAAAATGTAATGATTACTCAGGTACTTCTCTATTAGAGACTTCACTACAGTGGTACCATGCTGTATTGGTTTTGTTGGTATTCTAAAACCTGTTGGTATTCCTCATTTTGAGTTTGCTGGCATACTAAAGGGAAGGTGAATCTGTCTTAGCAGATGTGAATTTAATGCAAGTTCTTTCTGGATATCTACCAGTGTTTTTCTGCTGGTTTTATCTGTGGCATCCTTGCTAAGACATGAGTTAAGAGAAGCTGAAAACGTTGGCAGAAAAAAACCCCCCCTAATATAACTGTTGCTGAAAAAAAAGAGTGCTTGACTTGTCATGAAAATTCTGCAGCAAACACATCTAGTCAGCTAAAATTGCTCATTAAAGAAGTGGGAGCAGAAGAAATGCATTTTCCAAATTGAATGCTAGATTTACAGTCTGTTTAATACTGGCGACCTCTCGCACACTAATGTTCAGATCGAGTCATCAGCTGTCCCTTCAGGTCTTTTATCACTGCTTTTGTCAAGCTATCTATTTAATTGAAAGAAGTTAATTGAATGAAAATGATCAACTAAGCTTGTATTAATATTGCTAATGGAACTTTCTTCTTGGCCATGTTTGGAGAAAGATGTCATGCTAGACTTTAGGAAAGGCCCATTAAGGCTTGCACTTAACCTGATGGGCTAATTAAGGAATGCTTATTCATTCTACAAGTCTAAGGTAGCCTCTATCCAGCCTATTCTGCCTGATTTTACAACACATTTCACTTATGAGCATAAGCATTAATAGCAGTGAGAGTAACTGATAATGTTTTGATTGCATTGAATACAGTCCTAATGCACCACTGAATTTGTAATTTGCACAGATTGATCTAATATATGTTTGCACAATGTAATTTACATATTCGTCTTTATATTGCCAATAAACTTTTGATTTTGAGGTCTCGAATGAAACCCCCAATATGTCTTTTTATCTGAGAAAGATCTCAGACCAGGGGTATTTTTATTCATGCAGTTCATATCACGCCTCCTTCTTTTTGTTTGCTTTAGTTTGTTATGCTTAATCAATCTTTGTATAAGTTAGTGGATTTCAGGTGAATTTGATCATATTTTGCTGTCATTCAGAAAGTTATAAAATCCTGAGTTACCTTATCCCACTTTGGCAGTCAGAAATTAAACTTGCAGTGGAACTGTCAAAACCGGGGGTACTCTTTACTATGTTCAGGAGCCAGGGTTGTCTTCCGTCAGCTGAATTGGAAATACAAGTCTTGAGGATATCTGGAAGATTCCAGTTCTACCCAAAAAAATAAGATAATAACAAAGTTTCCCTTGTTTACTTCTTCAGAAGCATGTTTGTTGTTACAGATAAAAAAAAATTGAACATGGCTAAAGTTAATATCATTGAGAGACTCCTGTGACAGCACTGAGTCTTTCCTGAGGGCAGCTTCAGAATTGCTTCCTGCCAGTAAACAGGCAGCAGTGCTTTTTTCCAAATAATTAAACAAAGCTAAAGTAGTTAATTATAAATTCAAGTAGAAAATGCTTTTTCTTTCTTTTGCAGTATGTCAAATATATCTTTCAAATATGAGATTTATCTTTGCTAAAGCTTTTGCAAGCTGATGGCCCAAAAAAAAGACACATTCCTTCCTTATCATCTGTGCTTTTAATTTTGCTTTTTCCTTTTATCTTTCAATTCCTCACTTTTGTTTTGTTAAACAAAAGAATTATTTCACAATCTTGAGTTATTCCTGTGAAATCAAGCTTCTGATTTTGCTGAATTTTAGTTTTAAATGCTGCTTGCACTGAACACTTTATTGGAAAGAAATCCCCATTTTAATATTCTTTATTGCAGTTCATCTTCCCTTTCAATAGATTACATACTTATGAAAATTTTTACAAAGGAATGCTGAGTTGGAGTGGCAGCTGGGTTAGTGGTCTCAGTATTCATGCATTCTGCAGAGAAACTCCAATTTCACCTAATCTGATTCAGCTTCCTTAAAGGTTTCCTTAGCTGCTTGTAAAATATTGTATATACATGGTCTTCCTATGGATAGTCTTTTCTGATTTTATTTTCCTTTTTAAAAATGTTCGCCTCACTTACAGTGGTAATGGGACCAGAGAGGTTCAGTGACTCATGTAACCTGCACTGAATTTTATAAGGAAAAGGTGATGAAAATTCCCATGTAATCAGACAGTTCCCTTAATAGCATTCTTGGTTTTGTCTTGAATGAAGACATTACTTTAGAACTGGATGTTAAAAGCTCTTTTGTGTAGCATGTAGACACAGAATCCTTTAGAAAGCCCATTAAACTTTGTTACTCCTGACACCTGTCTATTAAGACTGTCTTTTTGCAAGATCATTTCAGAAGAGCTCTGTGTACATCTTTTTCTTATTCATTTTTCAAGTGCTATACTTTAAAGTTGCCAAACAGATGATTGTTCACTGTAGCAGTGATAATGTCTTTTTAGCCTGGTAATTTACTGTTCTATTGATTCCACTTAATTATGTTTTATGTAGTGGTGGGTGAACTTGATTCAGCTTTGGACAGAAGGCAACTGAGTGTGGCAGTTCTGCTTGAGGTGGAGAACTTGGTAGCTTGGTTTCTCTACTTTTGTTTTTTTTCTGGATTGGAGGAAACTGCCAGGAAAAACACTAAAATTGCAAAGATACCCTAGTGACCATTGATAATAATTTTTCTCAGCCTCTCCATTTTGCTAGGAAGATAAAAGAACGTTATATACATACATAACATACATTGGGTGTATACTTGGTTAGGTGTTATTTTCTTTAAATAAATAGTTTAATGTTGGTAATGATTTGTTTGGGCTTCTCTGAACTGGCATGCAGCACTTGAGGTGTGCAGTACTGCAAAATCCTGGATTTCGGAATGAGACTTTATTAAACCAGGTTTTTTTTGATGTCTTGAAAGTGAACCATGATTACTTAATCTCATTCTCAGATATTTAACTCTAACAGCAAGTTTTTGTGAGTTAAAAATAAGTGGCAATTTTATATGTTACAGATTTTCTTAAAAAAGCTTTTGCTTTGTGAATTATGTGATTTCATTCATAGTGTTAAATGTATGTATTTCTGACACCTAGGTTATCACAAATTTAGTGAAAATGTTGAAATCTAGGGATACAAGGAGAAATTTCTGTCCACCAAATCACTGGCTCTCAGAACAAGAAAACATTAAAGCAGATAAGGTAAGAGTCATATCCTTTTTCACAAAGCCTTACAGGTGCCAAATTTTCACCGATGAAGTGTTTGATTCCTGACAGTATTAATGATGTTGCACAGATTGTATGGTTTAAAACCTGGAATAATGTTGCTTTTCTCTGATGTTAGAGTCTTGCATCTGTTAAGAAAATTGTATATTAAAGCACATTTCCAATCCATAAAGGGGAACTTGCCCTACAGTGCAAGAGTGTAAATCATTGGCATTTTTAGCAGAGGAGACTGGGAAATCTGGTAGTATTTAGTTGCATCTTCTCACAGTAGAAATGCTAAATGAAAGAATTGCTCTATAGTGGAGAAAATTCTCTTCCAAAATAAAAGAAAATTCAGTAGCATTTTCTGTACTTACCTCACCTAGAATTTTTTTCTAAGAGCTTTTGAAAAGAATGACATTGATCTCAAAAAGTGCATTATGTGTGTGCATGACATGTGCTCAGTACAAAATAAACAGAATATTTGACACCTCAAAATTCAAAGTCATCTCTAGTGTCATAAATACCAGAACTGAATGTAACATTGTGTGGTATCTTTGAATACATGGGATTTATATTGTGTTGTTATTAATTGTGCAGCTCTCCTGTAAGGCACAGCAGAAATGAAGATGTTAAGGCATTCAGACACACTCCTGCATGTGACAACTCTGTGTATTTAGTATGCAGTAGTAAATTGTGATGTGTAATTAGGTTTAACTGTGAAATCCTGTTAATTTGTGAGGTCACACAGCTGTATGTGCCATCGGCCAGACATGTCTGGAGAGTCAGGAGGATGGGGAGAATAGGACCTCTGCAATCTACTTTGGATGGTAAGACACTGTCTATGCAATTTCAGCTTTGCTAAGTCAAAATAAGAGTTTGCCTTATGCAAAGAAATCTGTCTTTTCTAGAACTCAGTTGAGTGTTTTGTATTAAAATCTCAGTAGCCAAAAGCAAGACAATCTTTCATAATTTTGGTTAATGTATTTTCACAAGTTGTGTACTTGTATGCATGTGTGTATATCTTTAGAATGTTTAATGTTATTTAATTTAATTTCTTTGCCAGAACTTCTGCTGGCATTGATGAGGCAAAATGATAGGCGGAGAAATGATGTGTGTTTTAAGATAATGTATTAATATGTATAAAAGGCAGTTGCATAGAATAGAAAATTAATACAGTTGCAGAAGATGCAAAGCATTGAGATTTTACTTTAACTGTATGCTATAAAGAAACATTTTCATTATGTATTAAACTGTAACAAACAGGCTGTACATGGTAAATATTAACTCCTGTTTATAAAGTGTCTCTAATTAGATAAGGCAGAAACTTAAACCTCAGAATTACTCAAAATATCAGGATTTTATGGAACTTGCACAGCAAGATTTGAGAATGGCACAAACTTAGCAATCAGGGTAAATTTACACTAGATTAGTTGTGCCAATATGCTTTCTTATGTAGACAGTCTGTTTCTTCCAGTTTTTCATACCTTTTCAGCCTCACTATTCTAGAATTTTACCTCCTGTGATCAGGTAAAATAATCATTAAATCACTGGCACTTGTGCAGAATTAATAATTAAAAATGGAGCCTTTAAGTGGCAAAATGATTCATCTACAGGAGTCCTTCCTCTCTTTTAAGACAATGCAATCTCTTGAGTTAGTTTAGGCAGATACAGTAGATCATGGAGAGACTGTACCCTTTGTATGCTGCTGTAGAGTTGTACAGAATTAAGAGCTTTGTCCAGTGTTGAAGCCTAAAAACTTGTAGTGATAGTTTTTATTTGAGTAGCTATGATGGTAAAAGTTATTATTTATTTTTATTACCTTATTAGTGTAGTTGCCAGCTAATAACTAGTTGGCTCAGTTTAAGTACTGCTGAGAATTTTTAATTATACATTTTTTCAGTTTAGTTTCTTTCTCTGGAAGTCACCTCTTCTCCACCTCAGCAATCCTTGTTTCTCTCACTGACCTACATGACTTTCCACAGCTGTTTATACTGTCTGGATGTTCTCCACTGTCAAACCTATTCCATATTTATCACTTCCACATTCTCCTGGTCTCCTTGCCCTCATACCTACAGTACCTTGAGCTCTCTGCCAGACCTTCCTTCCCCAGATGCCCCCAGTTCTCTCCATTTCATGCCTCCCTTGGTGTGGGTACTTGGGGACAAGGAATGCCTGTGCTGTGCTGGTGTGAGCAGCTGTGTGCTGCTTTTCCTGGCTGGCTGCAGGTGAGCTGGCACAGTGAGCTCTGCTCTCCTGGCTGGGCCTGTATGCAGGTCACTGAAGAAGTTTCTCCTCTCCTCTCCTCTCTGGCCTGTTGAAAATTTTCACAGTACTTGGTATTTTTGAATCCCTTGTTCTCTGTCAAAGTTGAAGTTCAGCTGATGAACTCAAGAGGTGTGTTGGAGGCAAGATGGTGAGGAAAGACAACAGTGTGTTCATGTGAACCTCGTTTTCATATGAGATCAGGCTAAAATGAAAGTGCAGTCAACACAAATGTGTGAAAACAAGCAGGTAACCTTGTGCACATGACGTGTTTAATCCCTCTTGACTCCATATGGGTTAAAGCCAATTAGCATGAAAGTACTGCTGAATCACATATGGTCATGTTTATTTGTGCTTTTTCATTTACTTAAATGGCAGACTTGTGAGTTCTAAATGCCCTCTGTATTGATGACTCCATCCCATATTTCTCTTTAAAGAAAGAAGCTGTGATGGAGAAATGCAGATAAAATTGACTAATTGACTGAAATAATTGAACTGTCGAAGTCATGTAGTAGTTTACCTTTGCTGTACATGCACTTTTCATTTAAAATGCTTTTAACTGTTAGCTTAATAGGCTTCATACATTGACTTTAATTAAAAATGTTTACTAAGTAAACTAAAGATAATCACAAATAAGCATTTTATCAGAAATTTCAAAGGCTTGCAATGTTGAAACCTGCTCCCAATGAATATATATCAAGATTAGTGATGTTTAGGGTCATATCCTATTAAATTGGTACTTAAAATATCCTTGCTTAAAGTGCTTTGAGGATTTAAAAAACAACAAATAAAAAAGAACATTGAAGTGTTCAGTGCAGAAGATTGCAGAAGATGCTTGTCACCATGGGTAGAAGCCAAAGAAAAAACCTTGAAATTGATCAAAAACTTCCAGACAGGGTAGTGACATGAAGCATTTACTTATTTTGTAATACACTCTATGAATAGTCCAGACTCTGGAGTCTTTTTTCAGAGAGGTGGTTTATTAAACATGAAAATGAAACAGCCAAGTAACTGGGTGTTGTTACCTCTGTAGACTGAAGTGAGGAGGACCTTTGGCCTCAGTAGCTCATGAGTGAGCAATACTGCCTGCACTTCATTAATTTACAGACAGAGATGGCTCACTGGCTGACTTTCCTCCCATGAAGTTAGAGCAGGATTGTAATTTCTGCTGTGCATCACCAAGAGTTGAGTTGTTTCCTAAAAATACCCTCTGTGGGTTCAAAGGAGCTGCACAGAATTTCGGGAACTACAAGAATGAGCCTCTCTGCTGTGGCTTCTTGAATTCTTCTCCAGTACTTTTGTCTTAAGTACATTATGCAAGTTCTTGATGATGTTTTCACTGTTTCTGCAGTGACTGGGATTTAATGTGGTCACTGTGACTTTGCTGTTAGGAGAGAAAACTCATTGAAATAAATGTTATTTTTCTGTCATTTTCCTTAGATTTGGTTTAATTCTTAAGGTTTTTACCTGAAATGACTTGATTGAAAGTAGTGATGTAGTTGAAAGCACAAAGACTGTAAACAGTTTTGAGCATGAGAGTAGGAATATTGTATATTTCTGCAATGAAAATTCTAAATCATCACAGTTACTAATTGTCTTCTATCATGCATTTTTTTCCTAATTCCTAACTAAAATGTCAATAAGAAATTTTTTTTCTGACTAAAATAGGGGTATGGAAGTAGATATTTTTATATGCATTTTGTTTTCATGTGTTTTCACTACTTATATTTCACTTTGCCTGTAGCAAGGAATGTTTAAAGAAAGGTAAGGCTTTGAATATGTAGTAAAGAAACTATTTCAGTGTATGTATTTTTATATGAAGTAGATTGAGTCACTTGATACAAAATAAATTGTTTGAAAAAATGTTTTTTCCAAAATTTTTAAAATTATTATTTCTGTTTTAAGTGGGTTTGGAACCAGCACCTCTGTCTGTATCTGAAGAACGACAACTTGCAATTCTGACAGAGCTACCTTTTGTAGTTCCTTTTGAAGAAAGAGTAAAGGTACCTAATTTCTAATTTAATATGCAATTGGTTTTTTTAGCTTTTTGTTTTGAGTAAGTGTAAAAAGAACACTTAGTGAAGTAGAAACTGGGTTGATTCCCTACAGAAGGATATGGCAGTCTGCACTGTTTTTCTTCAGTACTCATGCAGCAACTGAACATTTGGAGTTAATGACTTCTCTCTTACTTTCCAGCTTATGTTGCCCTTAATAATATTAGCATTAGAGTTAGAAACATTTATTCCGAGACAGAAGAGAGCAGTTTGCAGTCCCGGCTCAGAGATGGCTCTACATGATTGCACCCTCTTGTGGTGGCACAGCACCGGTTGTGTGTCTGTACCGGTGCAGGGTCACAGCTGGAGACTTGGGAGCACTAGGGGGGTGTGCTCCAAATGAGATAATGGGTCTCCATTTTGGGAAATTAACACCTAGAGATTAAGTTCGTTATGCATTCGTTAGCTGAGCTTTAATAGAGTGTATAGCTTAAGACTTGCAAGATTCTTGTACTTGATTGATTTGATTTGCTTTTGAATGTTTTTGAGCTTTTTATAGATGTAATTGTTAGTTCTATTACCTATTTCAGTTTGCATCATCGTAAATATTCTTAAAACTTTTTTGCTATTAAGCACATTTTTTTAAACTGGTTTAGTTTTTAACAGTATCAATTATTTAAAAACTGGTCCCTAGGTTGTCTTAGAAATGTTACATTTCAAGACACTGTCAAGGGAATGAAGAGTAATTCCATAGGGAAAGTCAGTCTTTATTTGTCAAAACAGACACATGCAGCTTGGTAGAAAAGGTGTGGTTTTTTATCAGGCTTCTCTGAAACAGTTGTTCCACAAAACATCTTATTACTGTATGGCAATCTCACACTAGGATTACAGGGAAATCATAGGAACTGACCTCAAGCAGGGATCTCTATGTCGTGACTTAGTCACTGCCTTCCAGCCTCTGGACTTCTTAAAGCTGTGTTGAGATGCATACATGTTAATGGTTTTGGAATTCATAAAACCATTTTTTGTGCAATTAGACTTCATAAAACCTTGGGTGCTTTTATCACAAAAACTGAAGTAACAATGGCATGGAGAGCTTGGAGATAAGGATAAAGCTACAACTGAACTTCTAAAGTTCAGAGAGGAGATCCTGTTACACTGTGTTTGGGAACAAGTATGTATGGTGCTTTTTGCATAATAGTGGGACTCAGCATTCCTTTGGAGTCTGCCACTGTCTCTTTAGAGCAGGTTGCAATAAGGGAAGAAAATACCATGACCATAATAAGGTTTTGTTTTCCTTTTGGTCAGTTGCTGCCCTATTGCACTGTAATTTCATATAGTAAGCTCAGTGCTGCTTGTGTATGTGGGTTATTTCATACACCCTTTCATTTTGTGACTTCCTCATGCCATTTTTACCTTGACTTACTGGACAACAGATAGTCTTACAAGCAATTGCAGGGTCCAGTTCCATGGTAGGCCTCAGGGAGTGTTTTCCCCTTCAGTCTTGAGGCACATTGGGGTGCAGCTTTCAGTCTGTGGGAGGGAATGAGTCCAATTTGCGTTGAGTGCCCTGGTTCTCACCTCCTTAGGCATACTTTGGTCAGCTTGCCTATGGTGATGCTACTTCCCATGGTTTGTGCTTCAGTCAGCTTTGCTTGTTTTTCTGTGTGTGTCTGAAGTCACTGCAAATGCTTCAGTTGTGCATTAGAGTTCTCATTTTCAGGACTAACATATCCATGAACGTTGGGTTATGTAAGGAGTCAGAGTCAGTACCAGAAAGAGATTTGCTATGAGATGTAATACCAGATGATTTTTTCCATCCTGAGTGGGGTAACAATAATAAATAAACTGTATCTAGTCCTGCGTCAGGAAGGAGAGCGGTGATGAGCATATTCTCATGCTCTGTACATAAAAAAACAGGTGCCTGTGGCTACATGTCTTGATGTTATAAAACTGTAGAAAAATTTAGGCCAGAAGGGACCTCTGGGGGTACTCTAGGTTTCATTTTCTCACAAGATTAACTACAGACTTGGATCAGCATGCACAAGGACTTGTCCTGATGAGTTTTGTCTATCTTCTGAAATGGAGATTTCACAAACTCTCATGTAACCTTTTCCAATACCTAATCACTCCTATTATGAACTTCTTTCTTTATGTCCATCCCTTGTCTCTCTTTCTGCAGCTCAGGACTATTTTCTCTTGTTTTCCTGCTGTGTACCTTAGGAAAGATTCCTGCTTTATCTGTTCTGTAATCTTCCTGGTTGGAAAGCATCTTCTTCACTAGCAACAGTTGCCCATAAAAACAGTAGATTTGAGACCTTACTCTACCTTTGTTTGCTGTGGCCAGATTTCCTCTTTCATGTTAAATTTGCTGTTTTAAAAAATCCCTGCAGACTCTTACTTAATCTTTTTCGTTAAAAAATGATCTGACATATTATTAGGAGATTATATCCCTTGGAAAATGTACTAGACTATTTATTGGATATAGGAATGATGTCAAGAGAGAATATAGTAAGCATACATGTACTGGATAGAGGAAATATTATTTAGGCAACCTCCTCCTGTGCTACATCTTGACATAGAAGCACAGTTAGGTACAGTTACTCTTCAGGGGAAGAGGTTCCTGTTGTGAAGACTTTAAAATGGACAATGTGAAGTTCCATTTGTACTTCACCTGGCATAATTGTTTTGAATTTTTATGATGGTCCAGTTCCATGATTTTAGTCTGATTTATTTGTTCACTGCTTATACAAGGGGAACTGGTACCTATTTTTTTATTACTGAGAATTTCCCTGACCACTGCAAACAGCAACAAAAAATTATTTACCAGTATTGAGAATAACCTCTGTGTGTGTAAAATACTCATGGGACATTTTTCCTTTGTTTTTGAATATTTTGCATTTG
This sequence comes from Zosterops lateralis, assembly GCF_965231275.1. Classification (NCBI taxonomy): domain Eukaryota; kingdom Metazoa; phylum Chordata; class Aves; order Passeriformes; family Zosteropidae; genus Zosterops; species Zosterops lateralis. The sequence continues at coordinate 9,865,219 of NC_139762.1, forward strand.
AGAACTCTGAAAGTTAGGGAGAGGAAACTGGAAGCACTGGCACAATGTTTGTAGATGTGCCTCTTCATGTAGGAATAGCTGAGGATGGTATTTTAGCACAGAAAAGTTCTTTGCATTTCTGTCCCCCTCCTCTCCTTCCATGGGTCATGGCTCTGTATTAAGTTTCTGCAGCTCAATGAGAGAGAAGACAAATCACTTGAAAATGAGTGAGGCAGGTCAAAGGACAGTAACAGTAATGAAATAATCATATGTCATTGAATATTTAGATCTACACATTGACATGATTGCTCTTTTCACTCATTTTAACAGATTTTTCAAAGACTGATCTATGCTGATAAACAAGAAGTTCAAGGAGAGGGGCCATTTTTGGATGGAATTAATGTCACTATCAGAAGAAATTATATTTATGAAGATGCTTATGATAAACTTTCTCCTGAGAATGGTAGGTTTACAGTTATCAGCTTGTTATAACACTTTATTGTTCTTACCATGAAGTTACATATTTGCTTATTTGACTGGTATGCTGTAGGTGTATCAGCTCTGAGATATGAAAGTTCTCAGAAGTTAAATTTCCTTGTTTTTACGGAAGTAATTCTCACCCATATTCTGTCTGATTATTGCAGTCTAAATAACCTCTTTACAATCCATTTTTATGGTGTTGTTCTTCCCATTTGCTCATCTAAATAGTTGTAATTTGTCTATTTTTTCTATGTAATTCATTAGATACTATCTGCTTTGATAATCTTTGCCAGGAAATACATATGGACTGAACACAATTTGCTACACAATTTGCTAGGTACAATGTGTCTGATAATAGCACAGGGCTCTTTTTTATGATGGGAGGTAGTACTGTAAATTTCACTACATTGAATTAAATCAGATGTTTGTGTGAATCTTGCACTCACAGTATTTTATATAGATACAAGTTTTGAGTTATTCCTGGATCTCTTAAATATTTTGTAGGATTTTTTTTTTCCTACCTATAGTCTTATCGACTTCTTTTTTTGTATGACTCTTAGAACAAGACCTTTTCTACAAAGTGAGTGTTTCACAAACTGAATGCTCCATAATTAAAGCCAGTAATAAGAGTTTTGCTACTGTTTACTAGGTCTATTTTAATTCTAGCATATATAATTAGTGTGTGTAGTTCCATGTGTTTTTATCCATACAAAACTGAAGCAGACAATTGCATCTGTCTTTGTCTCTCTCCTTTCTCTGCAGAACCTGACCTAAAAAAGCGCATTCGTGTTCACTTGCTTAATGCACACGGTCTTGATGAGGCTGGTATTGATGGTGGTGGAATTTTCAGAGAATTTCTGAATGAACTCCTCAAATCAGGATTTAACCCTAACCAGGGTTTTTTTAAGACCACCAATGAGGGACTGCTTTACCCTAACCCTGCTGCACAGATGCTTGTTGGAGACTCGTACGCCCGACATTACTACTTCCTTGGGAGAATGCTTGGAAAGGTAAAACCACTGTTGTGTACTACAGTGCCATAGCAGTGCTGAAATCATTCAGTAATGTTTTTTTCTAACAAGTGAATGGATGGGAAAAACAAAAGATTTTCCCAGACCTGAGAGACAGTAAGTTTCAGATGTTGGGTATGAACGTTACTACTACTAAAATTTGATTTTAATAAATTATGTACTTCGGAAGTACAGGAAATTTGCATTATCCTGACTCCCAGTTGAGCAAAGTTTGCATATGTTTGCTTCTGTTTATATCCTGATGCTTAAGGTTAAGTTGATTGAAGTCACTAGCTCTACTCTGCATATAGTGATTTTCAACCTGGAGTTTTAGGAATATGGCTGCAGTTACATTTCCATCATTTGGAATATATGAAATTAATGTTTTAAACAGTTACTAGTTGTGTGAGGTATACAGTTCTTGGCAGCATTTAAAATTTGCCATCAGCATTTACCATACTTAAGAGCCACATGCATTTACTTTTCACAGATTCTGTTTGGGGTTTTGTACATTTTGTATATTTCTTGAGTTTTAATGCTTCTTAATTTGGTGATATGAATGTTCAAAGGCTAATAGATGCTTGTTGAGCTAGATGAAAAATGAATGGGGAGGAACAAAGAGAGAAACCATTACAAACATTAATTACATTCAATTTTCTTTTATGGTCAGGTTTAATACTGAGGCTGTTTCATTCTAGGCACTTGAAATAATTTTTATAAAGCTAATAATTGTGAAACAAAATTTGGAATACAAATTCCATTTCAGGAAAAAAAAAAAGTATTAACTGCTACTTACCTGTCTAATACTGAAGGTATTTAAGATGTAAAAATCTCATTTAACTGCCTGAAGTATTTTGGAGGCTAAAATCCTGGTGCTGCCTTGCAGTGAGGTTTGATGTGCAGTTGGATTCTTTGTAGTGTAGCTGGAAATGGTTTCAAGGGATGTTGTTGACAAATTGTGAATTGTTGAAACAGTCCTGTGCTTGGGAGTTGCCAGTGGACTGATTTAGATAAAACTGCCTCTTTGTAAGCAAATTCTCTGCTAATGCATCCTAGCTGCTGCCATATCCAAACTTCTTAAAGAATGGAAATTACAAATTGGCCATTTCAATAAATAATCTTTGAATGGTGTTCCTACTCCTGTTGCGAGGTGGATTCAGTACTAATACTAGTTGGTAATTATATCTGATACTACATGTCCAAGCTTCATTTTCTTTCTGCATGTATAGATTTTTGGAGTGGGAAAGCAAATACTTGTGGTATTGTGAAGGAAGTTACTTTACCGCAAAAATGCTTTGTGTATATCTAGGAAGGAGGCAGGGATCAACTGTCAGGGGAAGTTTGAAACATTATTTTAAAAAAAAGATTTTAATTTTGAGTCTTCAGTTTCCTCTGTCAAAACAGCACATTGCCTTCTGTGATTGAATTTCAAATATTAGCATAGAGACACAAATTGCAAAATGTGTTTTATCTTGCAGAGTGCTACAAGTAGAGTTTTTTTGTCTTTTTAAAATCAGAGAATCTATTATTTAACATTTTGAAAGCATGAATTGTATTTGCAGTATGTTTAGATAAGGTAAGAATGACAGTGCTACTTAATAATTACCCTTGCCCAGGTGCACAGACACCTTTTTAGTAGTGTATTTAAAGAGCTGATGAGTTAAACAGAAAGATAAGGCACGACCATACTATTCGAAACCTGCCAGTATTGTGATCTTGGTTAAGTTATTGAATACCCACTCATCCGTTTTCAAAAATGTGTCCATTTTGTGCTTTGCACAGGGTTATTTGAGAGCAATAGTGAATTATTAAAAGCCCCTTTGCAAACAAAATAGATATAATGCAAAGGAAGCAATCAGGCATCCACAGCAATTTCTTATTTGTGGAAACCAGTATGTAAAGAGTGCTGCCACCAAAAACTCTCACGTAAGAAGCTTCAATGTTATCAGAAAACAAATACATTAAAATGCAATAATTTCTAGAAATTCTCTGTCTCTTGGTAACCACTTCATACTAATATCCAAATGCGTTTAACTTTCAGCACCATAAAGTTACACCTAATTCAGTTTTTCTTCTCATCAGGAAGTTTCTAACAACTTGGCATCTTCTTTGTTAATTGGCCAAGTCAGAAGCAGAAACATCTGAAAATTTAAAACATATCTTGACAAATGGTGTATCTGAAAACGCAAGTAATTTTAATCTTGAGTAAATTACTGACTTTTGGGTGTATTATTCTAGTTAATGAAGAAACTAAAATCTGTGTACAAAATGCATAGCTTGTTCATGCAGCTTTTGCAGTCACTGGATGAGCAAAAGGTTTTGTAGAAATACTACTGTGTGATCATGTAATTGCATATGTTGTCTGAAATCATCCTTAAAAAAAAACCAACAGAAATGAGTTTGCTTAAACAGCAGCTACTCAAACACTTCCAAAGTTTACATTTCTCAACTGTCAGTGACTTTACTCTGAAATGTAAATATTACCTTAGCACTGGTGCCTTTTAAGCATTTTCCTTTCTCTTCCTTAAAAGTTAAAGCTCAACTTGCTGTGCACACCTTTGGTAAGAGTCTCCTACTGCCAGGGGGGTTAGAAACTCCCAGTGTTGCCCACTGGAAGAACAGCTGGGGCTCTCTGAATCCCAGGCTTTGCTTGAGAGCCAAGTGTGTCCTGGGGGCCGTCAGGAATGTTCAGGCAGAGTTCTAACCCCAAATCCTCTTTGTTGTCCTCTCTGGAAGGTAAAGCCTTCTTGTCCCAAGTGGTGTCCCAGAAGGATGGATGGTTCATGTGCTGTTATGCTTTTGCTCTCTTGGTAGTTTTGGGTGTGGGCAGGCTCCTGGTTTGGTTCCATTTCCTTTCCACATGCAGTAGTTGTTGTTTTGGCTGCACTAAAAATCTCCCCGTGTACAGACTCTGCTGTGTGGTGGAATTGGCTCAGGAGAACACAAAGGGTGCTTTTTTGACAGGCTGCCAAGAAACACTAAAGCAAGGAAATTTGGAAGCAACACCTGAGAGTATTAAAGGAGGATTTTCTCCATGCTGATTCTTGACTGGTCGGCTGCAAACCTGAAAAGAGGGAAATGTTGGGTAACCATTCCAGCAGAAACAGTGATGGAGAATTAAAATCTGAACTTCACCATGTTCTGATCTAAACTCAGTCTAGTATACCACATATTTCCCCATTTTCAGTTTACATTTGCATTTATTCAATGATGTTACTGTGACAGATGTTGTGGAAAAGGACATTATTTGCATTTGGAATTCTTTGGCATCAAGCTGCTAATTCTTAGGATAATTTACTTAAAATTCATGAAGTACCAGCATTAGTTTAAGAATATGACAGGAAATCCATATTAGTATGATATTTTTTATCCAGTATGATAATTTACTAATCCGGATTAGTATGATAATTTTTGTGGTTTCCTCTTCTTCCCTTTTGACATAAACCTGCTAGTTCTTGCATTTACCTTGATTTGCAGTGACTGTCTTTGCATGTTAAACAAAGTGACTCTGACAGTAGAGATTTTTGTATAATACACTCAGTGTCTTGGAATTCACTGAATTCTACCACCTCTCTTATTCCAGAATATTAAACAGCACTTGTGAGTCACACATTCATGTTGCTTAAGAATGTCTATTTTTGAAATATAATATTAAATCCCCTTTTCTAAGCAATAGAATTTGCAATCCTTGGAAGACACTAAGGTTTTCTGAAAAGATTTAGATTTGTTTTGCCAAGACCCAACTTCTGATATAATGATTGGGAAAGCAGGATGGAGAACAAAATGTTTTTTGAGTTCTTTGGAACTAAGTCCTTCGTTGTGGAAGCAAGTAAAGAAGTTTCATAGAAGAAGCATCAAGGATTGAGAAAAATGAATGTGTTAATTTTAAATTTTAGCATTATTTTGATGGTGGACTTAAGTAATTTGCACGGACTTGTGGATATTATATTGACGAAAGTCAAAGTTATTTATTTTCCTACGAGTTTTTGTAGTTTACTGATTTAAGATCTAACAGACTCTTCTTTCCACATATCTAAATGTTACTAAATATATATAATTTAAGAAAAGAGTTGGTGATACTGATGCAAAGATAAGGTAATTGTTATAAACTCTTTGTTTTATTAATTTCAGTTATCTCACACATGATTTTGTAGATTGAGCATTTTGCTTAAAAAGCAAGTTAGGTGATGATAATTTGTCTCAGAAATTCCTGAATCTGGTATGGAATCAAAACAGGAATTTACCATGGAAAGTGGCACAGTTCTTTAATGATAAACTTCCATTGCAGAAACACAATCCTAAGAGAGCAGAATTGATGTCTTATGGAAGTTATTTCATGATTTATGAACGCAGATGTAAACTAATCTGAACCTATTTTCTGACACAGTTCTTCAGCTTGACAATTCCTTTGTGTACTGGTGCATTTAACAAAAACAATTATCTTTTGATTACAAATAGCTGTGTTAGTAGTAACCTTGTAAATATATGTCTAGCGCTAAAAGACTACTGAAATGTGGTATTTTAACTCTAAATCTTTAGAGAGGAAAAGTGTTTATTGATGTATTGTGATATTTATTGGGTCATAATGTATTTAAATTTTCTTTAATGCATATGTTAGTGATTGTTTACCGTGACAAAGTGCATAGAGGTCTCTGCAAGGAGTTCTGCATGGAAAGAATTACCTCATGTCAGTGGTCACTCCTCAATTAAAAGTTCCATTAGCAGATGATTCCTGCTTCTGGTTTGTGTACTGATTGCATTTTATTGCCTCTAAATCAGGTTCCTAGACAGGGAATAAATAAACAGTTAGAGTGTGTGGTAATGGTATCCTGATCTTTTTTCACAGTTGGGAACACCTACATCCATTTCAATCAATTAGGTTTGGAATATTTACTGAAATCTTAAATAGGTTTGAACTTTAAAAATTACTAGTTTCACTGCTATTAAAATACAGATTTATGTTAGAGGCATATCCAGAGGTTAGTTATATAATATTAAGTGTTTGAGTATGTCAGTAGATTAAACTTAAATAAGGAGGAGTAGTTTTCCTTTTATCTTCAAGTTCTTCCTAAATTACGTTTAAATTTGAAACAAGAAAAATCTATTAAGCCTTTACTGGAACTTCAGTAATGAATGATAAGTATCAGTTATCCAGTGCATCCACAGGTATCTATAGTGCTCCTCTCTCATCCCTCAAAACCCCCCAAATGACATTGATAACAATTTATATCATATTTATGGCATAAGTCAGAGAGATAACTGTTCCTATTAAATGGGAAAGCAAGTATCAAGCTGATGAAATGGTAGTTTTCTGCACGTGCTGGCATTTCTGAAGCACTCTGTTTTGGTAATAAACATTAATGTAATTAAAGACATCCTTAATTCCTACAATAAAAATACTAGCATGACTTTCCATTTTTAAATTAAAAATTAACTCAAGGTCATTTCAGTTGATATGATCCAATGAAGTCTTTGGTTCCAATGAAGTCTATATTTTCCTGGTTTTGTGTTCATGAGTTGGGAGTTTGGTCTGTGCTGCCACACCCCTGCCATTCATTGCAGGGATTTGCACCGACTGCAGCAGCTGTGACTGGCAGGTCCTTCACACCTGAGTCTTTCCACCCCAAGTCTCTGAAACTTCTATAAAGTTGTACTTACTGACCTTCAAATTCCCACTGAGTGGGAAATCTGAAGTAAAACCAATTTATAAAAGGCTTTTTCTAAAAAAATAATGAAAATAATTTTCAAACCTGATGATCTTCACACTGCTGTAAAGGCTATTAAAGCTCGCAGAAGCCTAATTGCAGGCATCAAGCTGTGGCATTTTGGAGTCCTGTTCTTTTAAAAAACGAAAGAAAGGCAAGCTATGATTTTTCACAGTAATACAGGGAAGATAATGCACCACGTTTTCCATTACTATGGTGATATGAATGCATCTAGACATCTGCTACTGCTCAGAGGCTTGCAAACAGTGGCTTAGAGCTCCCAGGTAACAGGACACGTTGCTTTGAGGCACACACCTGAGAATTAATTTTATTTTACCATATTGGATTTAAAACCAATATTATTTGGGGTTTGCTCACTTTAAAACACATTATTAAGCATATCTTTAAGAAATCATTTTATCTAGAGATCAGTCAATGTTAGCTCTAAAAATGCTTCAAAACTACAAGTTAATTTTAATTTAACTTAAATTTTTAGTTTAATCTTTTTCATTAGGGTTGAAAAGTCTCTGCTGCCCCAAAGGCTTTGTGAGTGTGATATTTCTAGGATATAAATAATAAGGTAGAAGGAAGTTCTAATGGTTTTGCTATTTTTCGATCATTTTTATTAATGGTTCTGTACAGCTTTGAAGATCTATTGCACTCTGTAAGTGCTAAGTATTATTTAATAGTTACTGTTTAAAATTACTGAAATAGAGAGGGTTATGGTCTTGGGGGCTGATGATGGAAATAACTGAATTTAAGTCCAGTCATTTACTGCCTTATCCCAAAAGCCATGCATCTTCCTGGGGATATGACTTTAGCATTGTTTATGCTTTAAAATACAGTTCTGGGTTGTGAAGGATTAATGGAAAGTACAAGCAGTGACTGATTATTTTTCTTTAAAGAGATTTTAGTTGAAATAATACATGAGAGAATTGGTTGTAGACCTGAAAGTGTAAGTAAAGGCACTAAAGCTGCCTTACAGGGAGAGGTTTAATTAGTTCATCTGTGAATTTGTTTACGCAGTTTGAACCTTACTCAGCATGTAGTAGTGCTCATGTAACCTCTACTGTGTATAGCTAATCTGGCTGAAATGACTCCAGTAGCTTACATTTTCTCCAAATTTAAAACATGGTGTGAATTTTTTTCCTTCTGAAGAACAATTTCCTGACTCTTGGGGTCATACCTGAACAATACCTTGTGTGACTAGGTAGTACTTAAATAGTATTGTGATAGTTACCATCTGTAGTCCGTTAGGTATTATTCTTACTTTGTTGAAAGAAGAAAAATCCTCCTTATCCAGAGAACTGTCATCCTTCTCTTTTTGTACAGCTGTCCTTCAGCCCAGGTCCTTCTTCCATGCTATATTACAGATAGTAATTGCATGCCTGTATTCTGAAGGGTGCTTGCCTTAAAGAGCTGTTCCTTGTTCCTCCACATCACAGATGTGTAGTGAGTGTATTCAGTATATTCCTGTCTGGACATCATATTTTTATCACTTCAAATGCCCACATTGTGATCTGTGTCACTGAACTGAGTAAAGGCCACTCCCTGTAGCAATCAATTACTGTGGAACTGTACTGTAATCACAGGTAGCTGAGATTATTTAAAAGAGGAACAACAGGCTTCAGACTGTGTGTGAAGTGAAAACTTATTAACCACAGTTGGCTTTCTGTTACTTTGGTGGTTTTTAATATTCAGGTGTGTTTTGCAGGCATTCACATAAAGGGGGAGGCAGGTGGGTGAAGTTCCTTTTATTGAATACTACTTTTTCCATAGTGAAACAATTGCTTGTGGCCTTTTAACCAGAAAACCCCCTTATTTTAACTGTCTCTTCAGAAAATAGAAAAGGCTTGATGTAATTAGAAGACTGGGTTGAGGAATACTAAAAATAATTTGTTACTTGAAATATTTTTTTGCTTAGTAATTTCAGAAGCTTTTAAGTTACTTTTTTTTTAATATATCTTATGATGTCAACTTTAACTGAAGAGCATCCCTAATCAACATGAGTTTGAAAAAGTGCTGGGCAATCCAGGTTGGCCTTTTCAGCAGACATTACCTTTTAGCTGCTTGGGAACATGTCACCCTGTGAGCATTACAGTGCTTGTGGAATTGCTCTTGATGGGAACATCACTGTCTCTGCTTCAGACCAGCTTCTTGCCCCAAGCTTGTACCTGCAAATGGCACTTCTGTCCAGCTGGAGAGTTAATACCCCAGCCTTCCAAGGAGGCAGAGCTGTATAGGATTGGTTGAGGTTGTTTGTGTTGAACATTAGAAACTGGAAGTTTCTGAATGCCATGTGTGACCACCAATCACTCCTTTCATGACTTCCCATCTGGACTTTTTGCCTTGTCTGCTGCAGTTTATGGGCTGCAGGGTAGAGACAATGGAGTCAAGGGCTCAGATAGGAAAGCTGGGAATGGGAGTTGTCAGAATTCATCATAAACATGCATCAGTCTCGTTGGTGATTACCACAGAGTGAAAGGAAACTTGGGAAAGGATGAGAGTACTCGAAGTTTGGTTAAGCTTGCTGGCTTTGATCTCCTGAAGCAGTGTGTGAGCAGGAAGGTCTGATTTAACCAAACAGAAGTAGACGTCTCTGTCCAGAGCAAGCCAGTTTCTCCCATCAGTGCCATTGCTCATTGGCTGTGAGAGGAAGAAAGAGGACGAGGTCTGTGTGGAGAGCATGACCATATATTGTATTAAAGGACTATATAAGTATACTCTAATGATGTAGCTTCACACTGCAGCTGGTTGATCTGGCAGCTGCTTTCCTCTGGTAGAGGTGGTCACCATTCCCTTGCCTGTTGCTGATGCTGGTTTCCTGCCTCCTTGATGTTGATGTTGCAGAAAGCCGGTTCAGAGTTCAGACAGGCAAAAATCTAAGCTTAAAATAGGGTAACTTAGAGCTCCCCAAGGCAGTTCAGTAGAGAACTGGAAGGAGGGAAGCCTCCCTCTTGACCATTAGATTAGCTTTAGTAAGAAAAATCCCCATCAGGGTGGGGCTTCCATGGGCAGCTGGCAGCTCCAAGGTTGTGCTGCTGGTGAAACAAATGGTCCTGCAATTCCCACCTCATTTCAGCCATGGCTATGAGCTGGATATTACTCTAATTTAGAAGCAACTTCAGTGTCCATGCTGTGGCCACCAATACCCACCCACCCTGCAAACCCCAAATCCAACAGCCCAAAGCACAGCACAAATAATTGGCAAGTTTTGAACCTTATTGAGGTTGTAATGACCCTGTAGCCTCTACTGCGCAACTGCTCTGCTTGCAAACAAACCCAAGGGAATCAGCAGCTGATTGGTTTCATGGCAGGAATGTGTGGAATCACATTTTTTAGCAACAACAGGTAGTTTGATCAGTTTATGCTGACTGAGAGAAAGAAAAGTTAGATGGAATCCAGAAAATAAAGTTCCAGTTTATTTACTCGTGGTGTACACAGCATCTGTGCACAGTGCTGGAATATAATGGTGGCATTCACCTCTTGGAAACAAAACCAAAGTTCATTGTGACTTTATTCACCAGAGTTTTACTGCAATTTTTTATTAAACTTTATTAGGATAGCTTGACTTTCAAACTAATTAAAACACTACTGTTTGTCTTCTTTCCAAAAATACTTTATTTTGAATATTGCAATCACTTAGCTAAGAGAGGGAGTAATTAAAGTTATTCTCAAGTTGCACAATTTAGTTTATTTAAAAATGCTTTATATAGTTTTTAGATGAAGTTATAAATGTTCAGTTTGGAACTACCTGAAGATTAATAGTGATGCATTTGAAATGCATTATTTTTTTATTGATTCTTAATGTAGTAAATTACTGAAGTTATTTGGCAGCAAACAGAAATAGCCAGTGATGTTGTTCACATTTATTTTCCTGATAGCATCACAATTTGCATTAATTGCATTGCAGCTGCACTCACTTATATTAAAAAGCTTCTACCATAATTAATCCTTTTTATTTCAAATCATTTTGGCACAATTTCTAGCAATAAACACTCATAAAAGACAGACACTTGAAAAATAACATACAAGTTTCTTCAATATACCTATTGCTGTTTTTTCCTGACAAGGAATTATTGATAGGCTTCTAGGATCAAGTGTTGCAAGTGGTAAAGACTTAAGACCAGTTTGAAAAATGCTAAGTGGATTATTTTGCATAAAAAATAGACAGGTTTTGAATTTGTGTAATTAACCTGTGTTTAGAAAATACCTTGATTTATGTCTACATTTGTATTTCAGTTGCATACATTATGGAAATTTAATTTATAATCCATTTAGCTGATGTGATCATAGTTTTTAGTGCTATCATTTATTAGTCCTTGTATATTAAATGCTCTAAAGGCTTAAACCTGCCTTGTGTAAAAAATTACACCTCTGCATTTACATTTTATGAGTCATAGATGGAATTCCATTTTAAATTCGGGTAGCTTTGATATATTTAAGGAATTACAATGGCTTTATTGTTACTAATGCAGGAACAGCAAACACTGACCTTACACATTGCAAATTAATGATTTATCCCTCTAGTTTGCTTTTAAAGTCAACTATACAAATGAGGATTTTGACTTCTACACCTTGAATAAATCATATGGCTCTAAATATAATGCACCCTTTGGCTTTGAACTCGTTATTCTCAGGTTTTTTTGCAAGGTCTAACTCACCTCATAGAAAAATGTTCTTTCAAAAGTTTAAGGAATTTAAAGTCTTTGTTGGAATATCATGGAGTGATTAGAACTGCATCTATTAGGTTTTTTTTCAGTTTTGCTCTTTTTTTTCCCTTCTGTGGGATTCCTTTTCTAAGTTTGCAGCAGGTTATGGGGGAATTAAGTAACACCAAAACTCTGCTCTTGGAGAGTTAAAAGGGAACAAACAATGAAGTTACAATGATGTTATGTTGGTGATGTTTTTTCTGATGAGCCTGGCAGTGATATTAATATTCTGTAAAGATTTGGTTGTCAGTGGTGGAGGTGCTGCTCATGTGGCACAGACTGGACAGTGAGAAAGGCAGCGTGTGCCAGGAATTGGTCTTTCCAAAGCAGTGGTCCTTTATTCAGAATAGCTCTGAAGGGTACACCTCTCATTGTTCTGAGAGCTACCCTAAGATAACGCAGAGATACTTTGCATTACATGGAAATGTGCTGATGCAGAAGATGAACCTAGAATGATGTTGCTGGAGTTTGAAAAGTCTTGAGGGTACTTTGTGTGCAGTCAACATACATCTTTTGTGAGTGCTGCAAATTTGAGTCAGGTACATGTTTGGTTCAGTATTTTTTTTGACATGTGTAGCAGTGTCAGGCATAGAAAGGATTGGACCTGTGACACAGTCAGAACTGGTGAACTCTTTGCTTGGGAATATGAGGATGTTTTGACTGTGGCACTGGTGCAGTGGAGTTCTCCAAATGTGCAGCAATGCATCTGTGTAACTTGCATGAGATAGTTTTTTATTGGTTTAAATTGTACTGGGTTTACAGAGTTATTTTAAGGGGATGAGGAGGATGACAGCTCTGCATGTAATGATTGATATTAATGGAATAATACTACTTGTGATGGTGCTAATGGAAGTAGAGATGCAAAGTTGTTTTGTAAGATATTCTTTATGCAGTTGCATTGTCCTTTAACAAACCTTGCTTTTCCTGAAAATAAATGCAATTTGGATAAGAAGGGTAATGACAGATAAGCAATGGCCTTGCATTTTAAATCACAACATAATGAATTAGTGAGATTTGAGACCTTGGTATTTCACAAGAATATTCACATCTCAAATTTTAGATGAATATTTTTAAGTTTATGCAATATTTGAGCTATTTCCATGCCAGAAGAACCTACTCAGGCACCAAATTAAGACAGTATTACTCAAAAGTTGAGAAATAGACAATCATCTTTGGAGTTCTTGCATGTACAAGAATAAAATATAATGTGCTTTTAATTGCTTTTGTTTTTCAGGCTCTTTATGAAAATATGCTGGTGGAGCTGCCATTTGCTAGTTTTTTCCTCTCAAAATTACTAGGGACAAGTGCTGATGTTGACATTCATCATTTAGCTTCACTAGACCCAGAAATGTACAAAAATTTGCTTTTTCTCAAGAGCTATGAGGGAGATGTGGAAGAACTTGGGCTAAACTTCACCGTGGTAAATAATGACCTTGGGGAAGCGCAGGTAAGAGTGGCTTTGAATTTTTTTCTTTTATCTCTAACTGATGAATCTTTACTGTCCCTACAAAGTAATTTTTAAATTTAAATATGATAGGAAACAAGTGTTAAAGGTGCTGTGAGACATCAGTTGGGATTTGGACTCAATATTTGGAGTAGAGACTAACTTTAAAAATAACTTTTGATTACTTAAAAGTCTGGTCTTCTAAGGAGTAAGCTGCAGAGATTATTTTCTGACAGTCATACATATAAAGTTCTATTGCCTGGGAATGTTCTTGAACAAAAATGTGTTGTTCCTTCAATTGCACTTGTTATAATAGCAAAATTTAGATGATGTGTAAACTACAGAAATACTGCTTGGATTTAGAATTGCAGTTAGCAGTTAGAAAGGTTTTAAATAATAATGTGAGATAAGCATTGTCTCCTTTATCTGTAATTTTCAAAGTAAGAGAGCATGAAGTTTGACTAACATTTTATTTTTTTTTACCTCCCCCACTTTTTTTAAGGGTTGAGCTGCCAGATTAGTCAAAGGGGATAAATGGCATTCAGTGCTTCTGAAAAGCAGTTCCTTAGGTCCTTAACTCTGAGTTTTTAACACAGTTGCACCATATAATTTGATTACAGCTTTTATTTGCTCTGTTGTGTGTACTAAAGATTGCTCATAGTAGAAAATAAATGTCTCTAGAGCTCTAAAAGCCTGCCTTAGTCTGCTAATGCAGGCAACCTCTTAGATAAAGTCTTTTGTCATACTTCCTTTTTAATTTCTGAGGATTTTAAATTGAGATTTTCAAACTTACTCTTGATTATGGCATATGACTGGGTGAAAAAAGAAGAAACTGACCACATAGTGATGAGCAGCAGCATCTGAACTCAGCCTCCTCTCATGAGGAAGAAACAGAGGCTCCAGAAGGGGCTGAGCAGTGCTCTGGGGTTTGCTGCTCAGGACTGTGCACGTCTCCAGTGCAGCAGCACCACTGAGATCCACTAACCTGTCCTGGAAATCGGTACCTTTAATTCTCTGCTGCTGCTTAAGTCAGAGCAAGTCTGCTGGCCAAGACTTCTGCTGGAACAGGCTTGGATTTTATCTTAAGATAAAATTTTATCTTAAGATAAATCCAACAGGCTTGGATTTTATTTTACTATTCTGTCATCTATTTCCTGCAGTTTTGGAAGATCCTAGAATCTGAATTGCATTAAATTTTAAAATAGTACCCTCAGATTTGGAGTTCCTAAAGCATACTAAAGGGGAGGGGCAACAGTTGCATGATATAAGTAATGTTTAATATTAATATTAATAAACATGTGCCATATGTCATTTTCCTCCCTGGATTACATTCCCTGTATGAAAACATCTGACCTGCACTGTCTTTAGAAAAACACTCAAAAACTTGAGATAAAGGTGTGATAAAGATGTACCCAAAAGCACATTCTTAGAGTGCCTGCTCTGTGGTACTGTGTGCTCTCCATGGCTGGTACTGAGTCTGGAGGACTCAGACATTGGGGTCTGGGGTGCAAAGCACCCAAAATGGCAATCCCAGTATTACCTGGGATTTTAAACAGTGGGGGGAAGTCTTAAATTCTAAACCCATTTATTTAACTCGGCCTAAAGCAATAGCTTTGTTGGTCACAGCTAACACAAATCCAGTTTAGTATCCAAGTAAAATGTGGGCTGTGGCTGCTATTTTCAAGATTTCTGATTTGTAGTTTTTTGGCATAACTTTGAAAGAAAGATTTAATATATTAGTGAGTTACTGAGTAACAAGATGAATATAAGTTAGAATAAATATTCTGATGCTAGTTTGCTGGTTTTTTTATACTTAAATAGTGAACATATTACCCACGAAGTATCAGCCTCTTCTTATGGGGCTCACTCTATGTCAGTGTAGTTCAACAGAACCCATTGGTTCTTGTCACTCTCTTCTGCCTTTAAATGCAATAAGTCTCTTTTTATACTTCATTTCATTACCTTAATAAACCTCATATGGATAAATACATTTTTTCTGCTATTTGACTTGTAACCATTGCATACTAATTGATTGTGCCAAGGTAAGGCTAATTCACTTTGGGAAAAGAGCTTAATTTGCACTCCTTATGTTGAATGTACATTATATGTAGTTTTCAGCTAAACAACCACTTTAGTGTTTAATAAATTAGTGCCCAATAAATGCCTCATAAATCTATTGTTGTAAATAGCTGTCCTCATGACAGTGTCCATCCACCAATTGTGGCACAAAAGCATTATCTGCAATGAAAGACACATTCAAAAGGGGCTCTATTGCCTCTGTCAGTAGTAGAGGTAGAAATTCTATTATCAGTGTATTGATTCCAATCCCGTAATGTGCTTTTAGACCCCATTAAACTATTGTCAAAGTGCATTCACCAGAAGTTGAAAAAGGTACTTAATAATTTGCACATTAGAGCTGCTAATTAGGGGAGCTATGCCATCAACCTTATCTTCCAACCCCAAATAGCTTTTGATAAAGGTCTATCTAATGCAGTGATACCAGCCTACATTTCAGCTGTTGGGCCTCCTGCAGGAAATGGTGGCCAGTAGCAAAGTCTCAGAGGAGGTCAGCCTGTGGTTACAGGTCTGTATATTGATTTACTTTTATCTTGTAGATGAGATGGTTATGAAAGGTCTGGAAGAATAAGGTTAGCAATTTTAAGAAAATACCTTCTCTTCTCAGATCTTTCTCCCTCCCCTTCTTTCAGTGAGGAAGGCGAGTTTTGTGGTTGTCCAGCGCAAGAGGGAGATGTAAATACTCATTCCTCTTCCTTCAGAAATGTTGGATACTGTACTTCAAAAACTCTGCTTGAGTGCATCAGCCTCAAACACTGATACTTGAGAGTACATGGATCACACGTTGGGTGTGACCAGAAGAGTCCATAAATAAAGATGTAAAAGCACAAATTCACAGAGAAGCACTATGATATATATGGCAGCAGTTTCTATGAAATCCGTATCATACAGAACTTGGTTTTGGAACACCTTCTTGGGTTTTTTAAACAGGTGTGCATGCCATTGCTGTCACTGAAAATATGCTGACTCACCAAAGGGGAATTCTTCAAAGGGGAATTCTTTGCCTTTAAATATTTATGGGGGAAAATTTTGAAGCCTTAAAAAGAGCTTTGAAAGTTTCTGTCTTGACAACCTCTTTACTAGAATATAGTGGCTTTGATGGATGATTTTAGAGGTTTTTCAGCAGCAAAGTAATTAAGCTGAGGCTGAGCCTTGTCAGGCAGACTTGTAACACTTACAGAAAATGCACTCTAAGGCATTCATATGCAATCTCCTACCTGGATCTCCTGCATGAACATCTGGAAGGCAGATGACAGGGAAAAGAATAAACAAACTTAATTGACTTCTTTTCAAAATGGGGAAAAACTGTAGGGGTGATGTGAACAAAAGTGATCAGAGCCCAAGAGAAAAGATAAAAGGTTCTCATCTTGTAGAAGTTGTTGAATATCTATAAGAGCTTTATGAAATTGCACTGGAAGCTCTGTGATTCTGTGAAGGGGTACTTGTCTTATGTCTTCATATGAGACTTTTCTGTCCCCTTTTGGTATTTTCCCTTCATTTTGAAGATGCACTTCATGTGTAGGGAATCAAATTTGTCTGAATGATCTGAATACTTACCTAAATTATATCTATGGTTTGATTGCTTTTATTTAAAATGCTTTTTGTTCGTTTGTTTAAACTTCGATCTGCAGGATAGAAAGAGATTACCCAGAGCTGTAGTTTCCTCGTGTGACGGACCCGGGTAACCTGGGTTATTGTCTTGCCCCATCTAGTGGCCAGAACTGGATGGATAAAAATAAAAAAGAAGCTGACAAAGCATTTAAGATCTATTAAGTTCTGCTATGGCCTTTTTGAAAAGGAACTCTTCAGCAATAATTTGTGACTTTTAGAATTAAGTGGGAATTCTACAATAGTTCCTTTAATGCCATGAAAACACTGAGGGCATCTACCTTTGCTTTAGTTTCATGCTTACCAAGTGTTATTGTTTGATGTTTTACAATGTTCTTAGCCTTTTTGGCATAATGTATTTATTATTTATGTTCTGTTATCTCTTTTGTTTTGGTCTTGGATGATACTTGGACAGAACAGTGATAAAATTAACCTCACACTGACAAATTCTGAAAATGGAATAGTTCGGTCTCTGGAAAATCGCAGGAAATGGACTTAACTGAGTCCTGTACCTGTATTTGTGGCAGTGCAGGGCTCTGGGGAGGAAGGGGAGCTACAGAAATGTTGCTGGATCAGAAATCAAGATTTGCTACTTAAAAACATAAAAATAAAAGGAATAATTTAAAAGGATTAAAAAAACCTGAAACAACTTTGTCCTGCTATTTTTAGAAACCTTTGTTTTCTAAAAATAGCAGTCAGAAAGAGTGCACCACCTTTTTGTTCTTTGTTTTGCAGGAAGAACTTTATGGGGAGAGAATAGCTTTATATTATAGAATGAATACAGTTTTCCTGACATCCCTAGAGCACTGTGGAGCCAGTGCTATTACAATGCAAATGGAAATTAATCTGTGTCCCGATCTCTATTTGCTGGCCTGCAGGGAAGGTCAGACATCTTACTTCACCTAGTGCTGAGATGAATCTTAAAACACAGAAGTTTTCTAGAACACTGCCAGTAGTTCCCTTTAGCTATTTTAGGAAGGAGGACAGTTCAAGCATCTTTTAGTGTAAATACTGAGTTCAGAGAAAATGTTGAATGCACATGAAGTGATATCTATTAGTGTATTGTTGGTGTCCATATTCTTAAGAGATGCTTTATGAGTTAGGTGATACAAATATGCTTTAATGCATTTTAATATGGCCTAATTCAGTGTGTCCATACCTCAGAGAGAGGGATTGTACTAAATGGTGTAAAAAACCCAAGGGATTCTGCAGTTCTGCAAAACAAGTAGAGAAAGTTTGTAAGTGGGCAGATAGTGAAGTATTAGTAACATTGAGGTCACAACACTGATCTGTTCATGTGAAACATCACTGGTTGCTCTGGTCTTGTAAAGCTAAAGAAGACAAGAATTTAAGAAATAAGAGAAAGCTTTCTGGTCTTGTTAGGCTTTGTAAAAGGTATTTTATAGGAGGAAATTAAAAAATCTGTCTTCAGTTCCATGTAAAAGTCTCTGGGAAGATTAATGAAGTTGCTGCCCATAAGCAATACATCATGGATATATTTGAGGAGGAGGGAAAGAGCTGATTAAGCTCTTCAACACTGACATAAGGACAATGGGTATGAACAAACCTTACCCATTGGATTTGAAGTGAAAATTAGAATGTTTCTTGTCAATAATTGGATTAATCTGATTATTAACTTTCCAGCATCAGTAGTAAAATTACTACAGTGGGATGAAACACAGAGGGCTCAGCAGTGCAGGGGCCCCTTCTCATCAGCTGTTTCCACCATGATATGGAAGGTGTCCCACACTTCTATTAATACTCCATGTAGACTTTACCAGTGAAAATACCCTCACCCTCAGGCCAGCCAGTGGCCCCAGGCACAGGCCTGGACCCTCTGGAAATGGTCCCTGGCTGTGTCCCATGCCAGGCTCTGCAATGGGTGATCCCAGAGAGAGCCCTCCAGGGTCTTGTGTCCCTGCTTCTTGTCAAAGGGAGCAACATAATGTGTACAGGGTGTGAAATGGTGTCACCTACACTGACACCTTCCTTTTGCTTAATTCTTGCAGGAGTAGGTTTTAATCATAATCAGTACCTGCACACAGACATGGTGAAGTATTGATGAGGTTTTTTTACTGGAGGTGTTAACAAAAGCCAGAAGCTTGCAACTGAAGGATTAAAGTGGGAAGTAAGACATATTTTTAGCACCTATTGTATTTCAGCTTGTGGTAGCTTATCAAAGAAAGTGGTAGATACTCCATCACAGGATTGCATGTCTCTAAAAATGTGCTCTAACTCTTCTGTGGATTTATGGAATTAAATACAGGAATCTCTAGACAGAATCCTCCGGCCTGTGTTACCTGGGAGGTCAGGATTCACAGATCTTAATGGTTTATTTTGCCCTAAAGAGCTATGAATCAAGAAAAAAAATCTGAATGCTCAAAAGCACTGTGAATTTTTAATCATACCATTTTGCACATTGTCCTTAATACATGAACAGCTTGCATTATTAGGTAGCATGTTAGAAAAGAAGCTATTCCATTGTTAAATTCTCTGTGCTCTAAAGATGTCATCATTACCATATACTGAAGTGCACAGTTGGTTTAAATGAAGAAATTGCTGACTCCAGAGTGTAGAAAAAAAAAATGCAACCAGCTTTTGGAAGAGTTCAGAAGGTGACAGTATCTTGGCTTTTCAGGTTTTTTTAATTCTTAAGTAATCTAATAATACCTTCCAATTGGGCTGCTGCTGAACAAGATTAACCTCATGTAATAAAGAATAGAATATGTGAAGGCCTATAGTGTTCTAATAACAGCTATCTTTGAACTTGGTTTATATCTTAATGCAATTACAGTATCTTTAGTTTTGGGGTTTTTCTTTAAAAATTCTCCCTTCCTTAGGTACCTTGGTGTACTTGAAGGACAAAAGTAGAGCTTCCCAGTAGAAAAACAACACTTAGGCTTGATTCATTTGGTTAGTTTTTTACTTTCATTGTACTAAGTATGTACAACAGTACTTTTTTCACAGGATGAATTGTGAATGCTGAGCATTCTGCAAATCAGGCTTGTCAGACTTGACTTTTAACTCAGCAGACATTGCTTTTACCATAATGTGACCCTGCAGAATTCACCAGCAGCAGTTAGGGAAGAGCCCAGCCAATCAAGCACAGCTTCCCTAATCCATCTGCGGGGAGAGTGTTCTGTGTGAGCTTTGTGGTGTTACAGGCTACTTTCCCTTCCAAGGCACTTAGCAGTGAAGCTGTGAGGAGCTTGCCAAGGAGGGTATTTTCACCTCAGTTCTTGTCTGACTTGCATTGGTGAATTTGGTGTTAGAGACAGCTCCTATGAAAGGGCTCTGACTGTGCTTTATCTGCTTTCTGGTGATAAAGCATGGGGGCTGTGTGATGAGCTGCATTTGTAGCTGGAGGTCTGGGTGCACAGAGTGTTCTTACACATAACACACAAACACCTACCTTTGTAACTCTTTGTAATCTTCTGTCTTCCTTTGAGGTGAGTATTCCTGAACGTATTCTACTCAATTCAAATGGGTACATCACTTACCTAGAGTGTTTTGCAGCCCCGTTTCACAGTTAGGGCACAGCAGTGCAGTTCACCAGGTGATGAGAATGGCTGTGTTTGCAGGTGGTTGAGCTGAAGCCGGGTGGAAAGGACATCCCTGTCACCAGCGCCAACCGGATCGCGTACATCCACCTGGTGGCCGACTACAGGCTGAACAAGCAGATCCGGCAGCACTGCCTGGCCTTCCGACAGGGGCTGGCCAACGTGGTCAACCTCGAGTGGCTCCGGATGTTTGATCAGCAGGAAATACAGGTACTTCTGCTTAAAGCTGCACAAAACTATTGCTCTAAACAGAAATAACTACTGATTCCTGCCTGTAATGTAACGGTCTAATGTCCTTTGCTGTTAGGTTCTGACTTCTGGTGCACAAGTTCCTATTAGTTTGGATGACCTTAAATCTTTCACAAACTATTCAGGTAAGCATATTTTGCTTAAGTACAGAAAACCTATTGTGATTGACATGGGAATAACCTGAACTTGCTTTTTATCCTACCTTTTAAAGAAAAAGTTACAGGGTCATTCTTGTTACCTTTGGCCAAATTTGGTGGATGTGCCTAAATTTCAGAAAATTGGCTAAAATTACAACCCAATTTTATAAATGGTGGGAAATTGAGAAATGCAGTTTCTTTTATTCACATGCTTAAATGCAAGTTTATAGCCAGATAATTTGAGGGCGTTTCTTTTCTACATTAAAGTTAGTCACTGACTGTGTCTGATCTGAAAATAAGTCTGCAAATGACTTTGGGATAGTAGTTTCTACTACCCCATCTAGATGCTTAGCATTTCTTAGACAGTCTGAAGAGAAAGATCATGTATTTTCCTTGTGAGAAATGCAAGGTATCTTACTTCATTTGTCCCCCCTGTATTTATTGTGAAAGTAATCAAAAAGTAGCTACCAAATCATCAGTTCACATCTGGGCTTACCTCAGGGTAGGTGGATTAATTCAGTAACATCCTGGGTCTTGCAGATTTTGCACACTCTAGGAGTGAATGGCAATAATCTGAAGTTACTAGCTAAATGCTAAACTAAATAAAATTAATTTAAAATAGGATTCAGTGAAGAAAACTGCATTTTAGAAGCTGAGGGATATAGTAGCCATAGGTAAGCAATGAAAGTGAAATTGCAGTGATGACAGATCCATCTGTAGGTACAGGAAGTTAGCAGTACAAGCCTGCTGGTTATATTTTCCCCAAACCTTCAAGATTGATGCTAGGTTTTCTGAAGAGTTTATTTCTTACATAAAACTATTCTAGCTGTAAAGCATTTAAATCTCCTTGTAGGTGGCTACACACCAGACCATCCTGTAATCAAAATCTTTTGGAGGGTTGTAGAAAGCTTCACTGATGAAGAGAAACGCAAACTACTCAAATTTGTAACGAGCTGCTCTCGACCACCTCTTCTAGGGTTTAAGGTATGTCCTCTGACTTACTGGCAAGCTGTAGAAATGCCGCAGATGTTGGTCCAAGTTTTTCTTGTCCAGGAATCTACAGCTTGAGAATACTCGTCCGTGTCTACAGAAACAGCTTCAGAGTTTGCATTTGCATATATAATAAGTACAGTTTTAAAATATGTAATGGAGCATTCTGTTGCTTTCTATTTTAACTTTAAAAATTTTATCTATTTTTAATTTGATAAGCTTGCAAATCACTGGTTAGAGCACTTGCTTTGTGTGATGGAGGGTTCTTGCTAACATTTCATGTTGGGCAGAAGCAGAGTTGCTACCAGTTTCAAGCAACAGGTTGAGTTAAGCCTAGTGTCTTCTAAGTCAGGCAAAAGAAAATTTAAGATATAAAAGCAGTTATTAAATTTGATCCTCCTAAATTAACCATTTGAAGCAGGACATGCATTTTCTTTTCTTTTAATTCCCATTTATCTGCTTATAGCTCACAGCTCATTACCCTTAACAGCAAAATATTTAGCTGCAGTCTCCATATTACTATTTATGCAGAAGCTTAAGTACAAAGAAAAACCTGCTGTACCGCTGATAAAACTAAAGAGAGGCCAAGGCAAGGTGAAGACATTTTGAAACTAAGTTCTGGGGTTGTTCTACCCATGAATTTCAGTGGACTGCAAAATTTTGGCTAAGAACCAGCCATCACATCATTTCCTCTAAAATGTGGGAAAATTCAGTGCTGTGTGGTGGTGTTACCATGTGGATGGGCAACATCCTCCATCTTCAGTATCTGTGATCTATGGTTTAGCTACACTCCTTTTATAGACATCTAGGATTGGAACTAGCACTTCCAGTTGGTAATTGGTGTGACTGTTCTGCATGTCAACTTCAGGATGAAATGAGTCATATCTTAGACTCCCCAAAACATGCTAACCAGATCCCCTTTAACAGTAAAGAGTGTCCATATATATGGATACTGTGGACATGGCTGTTGAATCACATGAATCTTGGGTATTTGTCAATTGATTTATGTGATTCCTTATTTGAAAGTCTGCAGACTTTTCTCCCAAACCCTCAAGTCCATGCAAATATCACTGTATAGTACTCTAGCAATGAATAGGATTTTACAGGACAGCAGGAAAAGCAATTTTCCTGCTGGATGAGACCAAGACAGAACAGTGCACATCGGTCACATGAGGAAGGGAGAATTGGGAAACAACTGGGGAAACCAAGTAAGCAGAAGTTCCCATTTGTTGTCAACCTCTTTAATTACAAGGGGAGAGGAAGAAATACAAATGTAGGTACCCAGCTTTGAGCTAGCCAGTGTGATGTTTGAAGACATTTGAAGAGATGGAGGAAGTGAATCAAAAGTCTAAAAATATTAAGGCTGACAGTGACACACTTGAAAGAAGCTAAATGTGGAATGGTGCAGTTTGTGTGTTCACTTGGGAGATGGGCCACAAACTGCCTGTAACGTACATGGCTAGGAAAAAATGTAAGCAAATTACAAAAATTTCAGCATGAAGGCAGTAAGTGAAAAGCTGAATTCACTGTCCAAAGGGCTCAGGGACATGCAGGAGTGTTGGCAGAGGAAAGCAGCTGAGAGGGCATTAGGGCTGCTCTGCTGGGCAGTACTGCAGGGTGGCTGCAGCAGCACCTGTTAACAGGGATTTACCTCCAACCCAGGGGCTTGGCAGGAGGGGTCTGCCAGAAAGGGCAGTGGGTGACTGGTGGTGTCATCAGCAGGAATGTCTTGGTAGCCCATGACAGTGCCACTGTTTGGAGCTTTGAAGGTGCAGAGTGCGAAGCCACAGGAGTGCTGAGTATTGCCAGCCCAGTAAGCATGAGAATGTGTTTATGTTGATGGGAGACATGAACACAAACCATCTTTAAAACAAGTTTGCACTTTTAGTGTGTGTACTGTATTTTTTTCTGGGAGAAACACAATTTCTGGTTCTCAATCTGAAATTTTCTGTGTATGCATTATATTGTGGGACCAGTATGTTTTCTTCAAGTTAGTGCATGTTGATTTAAGTTATGGTCTTGACAGTCATAGTTTATAGATAACATAGTCTAGCTTTGCATCATTTAAAAATATTAACCTTTAAATTGCCAGAGTCAGGTTCAGAATAACATTTACTAAAGCTAATTAAAGTTTAATAAGTTTAATAAATGTGATTGTTACGGACCAAAAAAAAAAAATCATTAAAGTGTGGTTGAAAATTGTTAAGTTCCAATCAGGTCACATAATAAATTGGTGATACTTTTCCCTTCCAAACTATTGCAGTTTCCTGCTGTACAGTATTTAATTATGCAACAAATGGTGCCCTTGGCATGACATTTCAATTTAGAACTCCATTTTTCCATTTTTAAAGCTGGAGTAGGGGAATTCAATTAGCATTTTGAAAGGAACACTAAAAATGCAACATTTTAGCCATGAAATACTTTTAAGGCCTCCATTTGAACAATAATTTAGCTTAGAATCTCATTGACCTTTTGCCTTTGGATTTTTTTTTTCCAGTTTCTAAAATCAGAACTTTTTTTACCTCAGGCAAGCATTTGATAAAATGAATACTATCTTACCAGAAAAAGCAGTGCTTTGGAGGTAACAAATATATTTTTTTTTCACTATACTGTTTCTTGGAAGAAGATAAATAGGATATTATTAAAACAATTAATATTACATATAAAATTTTTTAAAGTGTGTTCTTCAGATCAGTAGTTAACACATCAGAAGAATAATCAGGGTTTACAAGTTTATATTTTACAGACTCACTATGCATATTGATAGTATGTTTTTGCTGCACTGTAAATTTGTATCATAGACTCTATGAACAAAAACAAGTCATTGTATTTTCCTTAGAATCATATAAATTGCTTTGTGTATTCCAAATTAGGATTTTGTTGGGACAAGGCAGAGGGAGACACTATACAATTCGAGAGTGGTTTTGGTGCTATGAGGAATGAAAGAAATGCCATTTGAGTGTCATTGTGACAGGTTTTCATCTAGTGATTTACTTCATAGAAATGTGTGCCAGCTGCTACAGAGTAGGTTTTGGCTTGTGTATCTTTTTTTGATATGTGGTTGTTTTCTGTTTTGGTTGCATCTTCCAGGAGTTATATCCTGCATTTTGCATTCACAATGGAGGACCTGATTTAGACAGGCTGCCTACTGCCAGTACTTGCATGAACTTGCTGAAGCTTCCCGAGTTTTATGATGAGAACCTGATGCGAAGCAAACTCCTCTATGCCATTGAATGTGCTGCTGGATTTGAACTCAGCTGAGTCCAACCGATGCTTATTTGGATGATCTGCAGAAGAACGAACCAGTGCCTACTCTATAAGCAGCACCCATACCCAAGCAGTTTTAAGGGAATTCTGTCTTCATTTCTGCAGCTCTTGTGTCTTACCAAATGCCCTCAAATAGGTTTCATTTCTAAACACGGTTTCTTAGTTAGCTTCCATTACTGAATATTGCGTTGACACTGCTTTTATAAATCAAAGCAATGAATGCTGTGTGCAGCGTGGCTGATTTCTGTGTTTATGTGAAGAAAGAGCACATTTAAAGAACAGTGACATCTCAGTGAAATTAACCAAAGATGAAGCTTTGGCTTTGTGCTGTTCAAACATAAATAGTTTTGCAAACTGGCAATAAAGTTGTGTACTGTGCGGTGCATTGAGATGAGACAGGGCTAACATCCTGTAATTAATCTTTCAGAAGGAAGGCAAGCAGATGTTTGCAGATATCCCAGAACTGAGAGGATGAAAATGCTCATTACTGACAACCTAACATCTTAACTTACATTGTAGAGTTGTTTACAAATCACAGAGAGATGGGCAATCACCAATCATATGAAGCTCAACCAGGGCAAGTGCTGGATTCTGCACCTGGGACAGGGCAGCCCTGGCTGTGTGGACAGGCTGGGGAATGAGAGGCTGGAGAGCAGCTCCACAGAAAGGGATCTGGAGGGTCCTGGTTGATGGCAGGTTGGACACGAGCCAGCAGTGCCCTGGCAGCCAAGAGGGCCAACCCTGTCCTGGGAGCACCAGGCTCAACATCACCAGCCAGGCAAGGGAAGGGATTGTCCTGTTTTGCTCTGGGGCAGCCTCACCTCGAGTGCTGGGGGCAGTTCTGGGTGCCACAATATAAAGAAGACTTTGAGCCATTAGAGAGTGTCCAGAGGAGGCCACGAGGGTGGTGAAGGGCCTGGAGGGGAAGCCATGTGAGGAGTGGCTGAGGGCACTTGGTCTGTTCAGCCTGGAGAAGAGGAGACTGAGGGGAGACCTCATTGCAGTTCCAGCTCCTCGTGAGGAGAAGAGGAGAGGTAGGCACTGATCTCTGCTTTGTGGTCAGCAGGGATGAGACCTGAGGAAACAGCATGGGACTGGATTGTGGAAGATTCAGGTTTGGTATCACAAAATGGTTTCTCACCCAGAGAGTGGTTGGGCTCTGGAACAGGTTCCCCAGGGCAGTGGTCACAGCGCCAAGTCTGCCAGAGTTCAAGAAGCATTTGGACAATGCTCTCAGACTCTTATTCTGACTCTTGGGGTGTCCTGTGCAGGACCCAGGAGTTGGACTGGATGATCCTGATCAACCCCTTCCAACTCAGCATAGTCCATGATTCTATGATAGTTGTTGCAGACCTGATTTTGTTTTATACTACCTTCCCTCAAGAAGATAGGCACTGAGATAAAATGGGTGTAATATTCCATTTGTGCTTTCTGGAACACTTTGAAGAAAATGGATTCACATTATTTTAAGTTCAAGCTTTGCTGCATCATTACCACTTGGACACTGTTCTGAATGGATGTGACTTTCCAGGTTTTCTCTGTCCTGTTTTTCTGTCTTGTGCCTGTACAGGTTTGTTGATTGGTTGGTTGGTTTTAAATGAATCAGTCTCCTATTGCATACACAGTACATACAGAAATCACCACTTTGGAAAAATATACATATAATAATTATTAAAGTTATTTGAACCAAAGTTATCAGGCTTTATCTTTTATATTTGAAGCCTGTGGTGTTCACATTCCTTCCCCCTATAATTTCTTTCATCTTAAATGCCATAGCTGTGCTGTAGACACTAATCAAATAATTTTTTTTATTGTGATTAAACATTTTACATCCATTTTCCTGCAATATTTCTGCTGAGAAAAGTAAGTGGGAATATGCTGCTTAATATAATTGGATATCTGGGGAAAAAATTGCTCTCATATGGAAGGAGCTGATCCTCTAGTAGTAGGCACATCGTAGGATTTCATATGCAAACTCCAGTGAGTTTAAAAAAGGAACTATAGTTCAGACTGTAAGATTCATCAATCCATCCCTCTGAACTTTACTTTTATATTTTAAATCATCAAAAATTACAATCAAATTTGTACTCATCTCTTATGCAAAAAAATATTTTGCTGTTACTGGAAACTCTGCTGGATTTCCTATTTAATAAGCAGTAACCAGCAATATCCTTTTAAATGTGGGGAAACTGAGTGGTTTTAAGATGTTTACTAGTAACCATATAAAAATGTATAATTTCCTAATTGGGGTAATAAATGAAGTGTTAAAATACTATTTGTAGTCTTGATGTACAGAAATAAAATGATTGGTTTTCTTTTTGGTTTTGCTTTAGGCTTTTTATTTATGTTAAATGTTACATATTCAACCTATTCTTTATCCCAAATTCCTTTCTTGTATATTTTTCTACATAAATTATGAAACTTGTAAAGAAGTTGAAAAAGAAATCAGTAATAGTGAAACTGCCTCCTCCTAATTGCAAAACCTGAACACTTCTTTTAGATAGCATTATTTATTTTAGAACCTAATGCTTTAAATATTTTGAAATTATTTTTCAATTCCATTATTTTGCTACATTGGGTAGTGTTGTATCTGTATTTTGTAAAATTAAATTAAATTTTTCTATTAAATATTTGTATTTTGAAGATTGTGTTGGAGTCATGCCAAGTACTGGTGACTGGTAACGTCCCCTTTGTGCTTTTGAAAAGGAGCCAGTGCCCACTATTGCTGTCTGTGGCCAGGAAAGCAGCGGGTGCCACAGGGAGGGTAGGCTGGGGGAAGTGTGACTTGCACAGAGCTGTAATTGCAGGAATCACAGAGCTGCAGGAACCTTCAGGAGAGAACTTGAGTTTACTGACCATACTCTGATGTTAGAAACCTTCAGGAGAGAACTTGAGTTTGCTGACCATACTCTGATGTTAGAAACCTTCAGGAGAGAACTTGAGTTTGCTGACCATACTCTGATGTTTTATTTCTTCGGTCTGCAGCACTCAGTGATGTCTGTGTGTGCTGTACATGGAGTGTGACACTGCACAGACAGGGCATCAGAGCCATTGTAGCCCCGAGCTTCCTGGGCACAGGCTGAAGGTCTGTGCAGCTTCACCACCCTCAGAATCCAGGCTGCAGTGAGAGGAGAGTGGGACTTTCCTTTGGCAACCAGTGCTTCCAGCTCTGCCAGCTGTTTCCAGAGAGGCAGGATGAAGCACGAGTTCCTGCTTTTCAATGATTTATTGCTGGATATTTTAAAGAACAGGAGATGAAGGCATGAGAGGTAACAGTCGTGTCCTGAGAAACGGGAGTCAAAGTGATCTCTTGTAGCACTTATGTAGCAAGAATTGTTTCTATATGAAATTGGATTTTCTGGATTTTAAAAGAAGAGTGAACTGTCCCCCAGTGGTGATGCTCCCAGAGTTTAGGTAGGCAGAGGCAGGAGCACTCTGCATGCAAGCAACCTGAAATATTATTGTAGATTTGATCATCAGAATTATAGCAGTAATGATGAGTTTGGGGTTGGTTTCCGTCCAAGACGGCCCTTCCTTAAAGTAAGTTTCTGTATTATGGTGTTTCTTCCTCTTAATTCAATACTTGCTTTTTGACAATGCAAGTATTTTCTGATTGGTTTTAGTTTTCAAGTAAGTTTGGGTTTGTGATTTTGTAACCTGTTCTACAAACATTTTTGTCAAGGTCTGTATGATGGAAGAGTTCACAAATTTTTCATCTTTACAAAGTTCAAAGGCGTTAAAAGTGGAATAAAGAAATAAAATCAGCACTTGGTCTCTTTATTTCAGTGAGAGTTTTTCCAGATGGGGGTTCAGTCCTATTAGGTGGATTAAAAAAAATAAAGCACAGCAAATGAAACCAGGAGTAATTGACCTTGTTCCTAATCTCTGTTGTCTTCCATCATGGCCCTGAAAGCCAGACTTGTATAAATGTCACAAAATTGATTTCTAGGGAACATTTATATATCTTCAAAAGAGGAAACATCTTCCTCCAGTTTCAAGTGTAATCGCTGAGTTGACAGAAGTTCGATTTTAATAAAGATATCTTCAGGTATTTTTTGGGGAGGTGCTCCATAAAAATAATAAAAAATGAGCTTCCTGATGCTATTAGTAGCAATGTTGAAAATTTTTTGGCATCACTTGAGTAATATAGCACAAGCATCCTCATTTAATCCTATAAAGGGGTTTGGAATTTAGAGAAAACATGTTGAGTGCAATGAATTCATACATTTCAGTTTCTACCAAAAACTATTAGTTAAATACCAGCGAGACAGCACATATTCTTAGCACCACTGAAAAACAGTACAGCACAGAAAAAAAAAAGAAGGAGGAACGTTTGTTTGACCTGTAATATTGTTCATATACATGAATCTGTGTCAATAATGGTCTGTGATGTAAATGCTTGTTACTTTTTTTTCCATTATGCTTTTGCCTGTCAGTGAAGAAATTAACATGGTCTGTAAAACTGATCAGGATACCTATATTTTTATTGACTTCTGCTTTTGTGAATAAAATAATTTGAGTTTTCTTGAAACTCTGCAGAAACACTTTCATTTTTTGCAGTAAATTGGGCATTCTCTTGTTAAAAACTGACAGTATTGAATAGGTTCTTAAGGAATCTAATATTAACTGCTTGTTGGTCTTGAGGTTGGTACCATTGGAACTGGCCACCCATGGGGGCAACGGAGTCACCATTCACAGAGGTGACTTGTTAAAATTCCTGGAGATGTGTTACTGAGGGACTTGGTTCAGTGTTGGGGTTGGCAGCGCTGGGTTATGGCTGGATTCAGTCATCACTGAGATCTTTTCCAGCTTGAACATTCCTATGGTTCTGCTATGGGATGGATCATAGCTTCAGCTTCCGAGGTGTGATTTCCCACTCTGCCAAGGAAGCTGCAGGTCTGAGATTTGCCTTTGTTTCAGGGTGTTTTTCAAACAATGCACTTGCTCTGCTTTGTAAAAACTTCTTCAGAATCTTTGGGAAGAACTCCGTGGATAGGAGTCTGAGATGCTGTAATTCATAAATTTCTTTTTCAACTGCTTCTGGAATTCTAGCACTTGTGGGGCTCTTTTAAGGTTCAATTTAGTTTTTATCTCCTTTGATAAATAGACTTACCTGTTTCCATTTGCTTATTTATTATTTTCATTGCTAAATACACTTTTAGTTCTACTTTAATATTGATAAAGTTAGTATTGTGCATATTTACTTTTGAATGCTTAGAAACAGCAGCATATATGCTTCAGCTTACCTGCTACTAAAAATGCAGTAAACATAAAACTACAGAAAACTCTTCTTGTAGGGCATTTCCTAATTTATAACATTAATAAAAGCACAAATGCCCATGGATTTGTCCTGTTTTTTGGTATGTATCTGGTAGTCTGGAAAGGGCATTAAATTTCTCATGTGTGTAGAGAGACAAAACAAGGCAAAAAGTGATCATGGAGTTACACAAGTTGAATCCATTACAGAGAACACAGAATGGCTGAAGTCAGGAGGAATGTCTGGAGATCACCTGCTCCAACTTCCTGCTCAGAGAGGGTCACCTACAGCAGGCTCTGCAAGACCTTCAGTTGTGGAGTTCTGAATGTCTTCTTGGACAGAGAATCCACAATTTCTGTGGGCAACCTGTTTTCAGTGTTCAATTAACTTCACAACAAACCCTTTTTAATCAGGTTTAAACACGTTTCTTGTATTCCAGTTTGTGCCCATTGCCTCTTGTCCTGTGGGGCAGTACTAAGGAATCTGAGCCTTCTCCAGGCTGAACATCAGTTCTCTCAGCCTCTCCTCATATGACACTGCTCCAAAATCTAAATCGTCTTTCTCTCTGCCTTGCTTGTTAGTGAACCCAGCAGCATCTTCAAAATACCTTTTGAGGGCTTTGATGTGACTGGGGACTGAGATAAATGAGAGTAAATCTCTTCCTTGTCAGATTCCTGTGGTTGTTAATCAGTAGCACCTACCGGGTAGGGTTGGATTTAAGATTTTGTGGCTTTGCTTTTTCAACTTCCAGTGCTGCTTTGACTTTCCAAGGATTTTGCAAATCTCTTATCAATGCAAAATAGCAGACTTGGTAAAAACTGAGCTCTGAATTATTTTCACTTTTTTTTTTAATAGATAGGATGCTAAAGATTGATATAAAAACCATAGGACTGATGTTAAATCACCTAAATGTGTATTTGCTTCTGCCACCAATAGTATCAAACACCCAAGTGCAGCCTCCTGTGCAAACTCCTGTATTTTGACTGTTTGCTGAAGGTCCCATAGCCCAGAATTCAGCAAAGCACATCAGACAAACAGGAGAAATGTGGGAATTGTGACTGGCAAAAAATGGGACATAAAGGCAGGCATAGATGTCGTGCAGCTTGATTTCATAAAGGAGGAGGGATGTCAAGGGATGAGCTCTTCTCGTTTGATGGTTAAATCCTTGCTACATTTGTTGCCAGAATAGTTGCTCTCCAGTCTGGGACTAAGCCTCCCTGTCCATGGCTCTGCAGAATCAAACATTCTGTTTGCAAAGTTGGTTCATGTATTTATAGGAGCAGCATGCTCAAATTTCCTACTATATTTAACATCATTCTTTTCTGCATTCCCAGAGCAGCTGTTTGTTCATTCTGTGTAACATTTAACTGAAAAGTAGTTTTGCATTATTTCTATTTTATTATTTGTTTATAGTTACACATAGTTCTTGATGGCTGAAGAAAGAAACAGGCATTCACCAGATGGTGTTATTTCAGATCCTCCTGCTACTGCTGCTTTCCCAAATGTTAGACCTGGGAAAAGTGTCTCTCCTCAGTTGCTATGTAGTTTTGCTGTATGTTGTCAAACAAACCTTCTGAAGGAATTGTTTCCTTCTTGCCCTTATATCTTTACTTAAGAGTAATTATTTTCATTACAGCTCTGTTTTTCTTTTTTTTTTTTTTTTTTCCACTCTTCACTTTCAGGCAAACAGCAGCAGAGCTCAAAGTTCTGCAGAGAGATTTTAGGTATAATTATCTGGTAGATAATTATCTATCTGGCTATTGATGAAAAATTACATAGAATTAACTAATATTTGGCATTGTCACATAGACAAAAAAGCATATCCCTGATCAAGTTAATGAACATAAATGCTGATCAAGCTGTCCTTGCAAAGAATGAGCACTTGGCATAAGCTGTGAAATCGTCTGCCCCCAGTAGTTCCTGGGTTGTTGTGTGCAGACCCCAGATAATCAGCAGAATACATCTGATATTTCAGGAGGAATTGGCAAAAACATGGACTATGCTGAAGTGGTTTAACCACTCTCAAAAGCATCCACTTAGCTCAGGCTTTTGAGCACAAAGAGGAGTCGAGATAAACTTGCAGCCTCTAGATTACCTAAGACACACTGCACAGATGAAAACTGGCAAGAAAACACTGGGGAATGCAAGTGAAAATGGGTTATTTTGTGCTTTTAATGCTTCTACTGAAAGTTTTAAACTCCAGGTGTATTGCCCATATTTCAAGTCTAATTGTTTCTGATAAGCTATCAGCAAAAAGTTAATGCTTATATTTAATTAAGTGGCACTTTCCAGAATTACTTTGCCTGCAGTACTATAATTAGATGACGTGAGAACAGTCTTTGATACATATGCTCATATTCTTTGTTAGCACCAAAAATAGAATCTGTAAATCTGTAAATAGAAAAACTGGATGCATTAAGCAGCAGGGCAGAGCAGCAGGCTAGGAAGGCCCATTACCGCCTCAGGAGAACTAATATTAATGTCTCTCTAATGCAGCATTTTTAAGCATTTCTTGTGTTCTGATGGGCTTTATATAATTGACCTCCATAAATCATAAAAGATGGTTTAAAAAAAAGAATCTGGGAACTATGTGAATTGCTAATACCTCCTGGAATGCTGCCACATTATTTCCATCATTAGGTTGTAGCTACCAGTTAGGCCTGAATTCATCTCACTTAACTTGAGGCATCTGTGAGGTGGCTGTCGAGGCATTTGGGAAGAAAAGGCAGCCCCGGGGCAGAGCTCTGGCCAGCAGTTTCTTGTTTACTGAAAAACATCTCCAAAGAGGGTGGAATGAACTGTGCCCTGCAGGTGCCCTCTCCTCCTCTCTCTCTTCACAGTCAATATCCTCAAACTGGATGTTTGAGGCAGCTGAAGTCAGGTGAAGTGACCAGACCTTTCCCTCATGTTCCCAGAGGAGAGTTAAAAGTTCTTAAACAATTAAGATTCTTTGATAGCAGCGTTTATTCTGACTCAATGACTCAGCATTTGGATATCAGCCTGGATCTCTGATACCAGCTTGAACAGACCCACCAGACCTTCTTTTGTTATTGGAATGTTGATGCTCTGCCAGCAACATCAGATTTAATGCCCCTTAACACAGTTCTCCAGACTTCTGCTGCAAGCAGCAAGCCATAAAAACATAGGACACTTTGACTTCATACTTTTGCAAATACCTTTGAAGGTTTTCTGAATCTAAAAGCTTTTCAGTTTTATTAGTCCTATAAATAGATCTAATTAAAAATGTTAATGAGTCAGTTATGTAATCCTTTTGGGTTTCAGTAAAACTTTGGATACTGTCTCTCCCAGGATCCTTCTGGACAAAATGTCCAGCACACAGCTGGATAAACAGATGATGGGCTGGGTGAGCACTGGCTCACGGGTCAGCACAAAGGGTTACACCAGGCTGCTCTCCTTTCACCAGTGGGGTTCCACAGGGCCTCAGCCCTGTGCTCTTCAACATCCTCATGAGTGACTTGGATGCAGGACTGGAAGGGACACTAAGTAAGTTTGCCAAGGACACTAAATTGGGAGGAGTTTCTGACTCCCTTGAGATAAGAGAGGCCCTGCAGAGACCCAGACAAATCAGAGGGAAGGGCAATCACCAACCATATGAAGTTCAGCCAGGCCAAGTGCTGGATGCTGGATGGGACAGGGCAATCAATCCTGGATGTTTGTGCTTCAGTATCCCCTGCAGTACCTCCTCTGCAATTTTACTTGAAATCACCTGCCTTTCCCTCTAACAGAGAACAGAAAATTAAATATCATGTCCACAATATGAGCAAACTTCTAAAAAGTAAATAATTCTTGTTGTTGTTCAGTGTTAGAGATAATCTTAGCTCTTAAAGATTATAAATTAAAAACAAAAGAGGTGCCCTAATAAATTATATTTGTACAAATGATACTTGTAATTGGTGGATCTGTAAACTGCCCATTCTGCAAAGTCCTGAGAAATGTCTTCATATCTTCTTCGAAGACAAGCATAAACCACTTAAAATATTTTTTAAAAAATAATTACACAATCTTGTGTTTCCATCTATAACCTTGTTAGGAAACATTTATTTATATTCTCAGTGTTTTGCTGTAGAAACTGCATCTTGTACAGCTTGCCCTGCCCTCAGCTATGAGCAGGCACTTCACCTTCTCATACCTTCCTTTCTCCAAATGCAAAATTGGTCTCTAAGCCATCTCAAATATTATTCCTATATCTGAAGGATGCTAAAGCAGGGCTATGCTGTCTGTAATCCGAACAGTGTTAGAAAGTCTCTGGGCAGATTAATGTAACGATAACAGTGGTGTTACAGAAGCCTGGTGGCATTGATGCAGGCAGTGTTTTGATTCCAACCCTCCAGTTCCATATGGAATCGTGTTTCTTTGCCATGTTCTGTTTGCTTGGATAAACAGAAGGTTTTACGGTTTGCATTCATCATACCTTAACTATAAATATAAAATCTTCTCTTTAAATCTTCTCTAATTTTAATCTTCTCTGTTAAAGCAAAGAAACTGCCTTGTGCAATTTCTGTCTTGTTTGCTGCAGCTCAGGTTTTAGGATTCTTCACACTTTTTTCCCTCCCCTGTAATCTGTTATGAAAGGTTGGGGAAAAACCTTTATTTCCACATCAAGAAATGTTTAAAGGATTAAATCAAAATTTTATATGGTCTCTTCCACAACACAGTACTGACCTGCCTTTGCATTTAGCAGGCTGCGAATCCTCTGAGGTCTGAACCTCACCCATGAGGAAGAGCCCGTCCAACCTACTAATCCTTTGGCTTTTTTCTTTCCAAGTGGATCAACAACTTGGACTTCACAGCTGCTTGCTGATGAGAAACTAATAATGGAGTGAGGCATCTCTTTCCTCCAATTCTGAAGAACTGTTTCCACGACCACAACTTAGCATCAATAATCAACAATATTTCTTTTGAAGCTTGCATTTCCCCAAAACACCAAGCCTATACTTAGGGTTTTCCTACTACTTGTCCTGCTAATTTGTTTTAGGTTTTCCTCTGCCTTATTCCAAGCTGGCTTTTGTCTTTTTGAACTGACTCCACTCTCACACAAACACTTCCTAAATAATGAGTAGCCTTTTAGTTGACTTTATTTGGGAAGCATACATTTTAAGCGTGGAACCTCTCTAACTACACTTTGGTCATCTATGAATTAATGCCCCCACTTTTTAAATAAGGTACAAGAAATATAATTTCACAGCACTTTAAAGCATGGATAAAGTCCACATTTTAAAAATAGAATATTAATTTTGCTGCCCTATACTTTGCTCTCAACCATGGAACTCAGAAAACCACAGACTTGAATATAACACACAGGATGCTCCAATGCATTAGTGTTGAGCTCTAACGAGGTGCTACATGCAAGGAGAGGAATCTGACCTCAAAGAATTGTGTGCCAGAATTATAATTTTTGAGACTACAAATTAAACACTCAAGGGAGAAAGAATTTTGTCATCTCACCTCTAGCAGCCAAACTCGCCTGTTCAAAGAGTGTGTCTTAAAATTATTAGCTGTTTTTTCACCTTTTCCTATCACACCACACCCAGACATTACTTTTTGCATTTCCCCTCACAGAATCCCAGGATGGGTCAGGCTGGAAGGGCCAATGGATCATCTGGTCCAACCTCCCTGCCCAAGGACGCTCATCCCAGAGCACATGGCACAGGATTGTGTTTGGATGGTTTTGGAATATCTCCTGGGAGGGACACTCCACGGCTCCCCTGGGCAATCTGTTCCAAGTGTACAGTAAAGAAGTTCTTCCTCATGTTCAGGTGGAATTTCTGTGGATCAGATTTTGCCCATGGCCTCGTGTCCTGTCACCGGGCACCACCAGGCAGAGCCTGGCCCGTCCTCTTGGCACCCCCAGTTTTTGAGAGTAATGACACATAAGGGGAAGAAATTTTGTCATCTCACTTCTAGTAGCCAAACTCACCTATTCAAAGAATGTTTCCAAACATTTTTATTTTTCCTTCTCCTTTCCCCTCAGCTGCACACCTGGGCATTGCTTCACGAAAACACATAGTTAAATAGGTCGGAAAAAACCTCTAAGAGTCCAACCTGTGACTGAACACCATCACGCCTACTAGACATCCTGTGATTCTGTGCAGCAGGGAGCAGATGTCGCTCGTTAGAAACGTGCGGGTGACAAACACACACTGACCCGGCACCGCCCGGACACCCTTTCCCTCACCAAGCCCCGCCCTCCCCGCACCAAGCCACGCCCTCCCAGCACCAAGCCCCGCCCTCCCCGCACAAGGCCCCGCCCCATCCTTGGCCCCGCCCACCCCGGCGCAGCGCCGCTGGCCGCCGGCAGGGGGCGCTCTCCGCTCACACGGACACCCGGTGGGGCCGTTCGAGAAACTTCCGGAAGCGGCGGGGCGGAAGTGACGGCGCAGCGCTGCCGGCGCTTTCTGTTTGCGGCCGCTGCCGTTTGTCCCGGCGGGAGCCGCGGGAGGGGACGGGCGGGAGGCGCGGCCGCGCTGAGGAGCCACCGGCAGGTGAATGCGGGGCGAGCGGGCCCGGGGCCGGCCGGCTGCGGCCGTACGGAGGGCAGGGACCCCGGGGAGCGGGCGCTTGGCCGGGTCGCGGTGTGGCGGTGCTCGGCGGCGGTACCGGGGCCTCGCGGCGCGGCTGGCGCAGGCCCCGCGGTGGGAACGGCCTCGGCCGCCTTGGGGGCTCTGCCCGGCCCTGGCGGGGATCGCAGGGAGCTCGGGGAGGGAGCGGCTGCCCGGGGCTCCCCCCGGGCTCGGAGCGGGACGAATCGATCCCAGCTCACACTGCCGCCCGTTCGCCGTAAGGCAGAAAAAAAAAAATAAAAATCCGTATTTCCATTCCTTGTTCACAGCGGTTTGAGTTTCCAGAAGATGAGAGCGAGCCTTGGTTCGTTAAACAGACCTTGTCCTTTAAGCGGTTTTGGTCGCAGGGCTCTGCCTTGGCGACTTGGGAGCGTTTTTGTGTCCTCCTTTTTCCCGTTCTCCACAACTCCCCGAAAGGAGACTCTAACGAGGTGCGGGCTTTTTTTGCCGTGCCTGCGGTGAGGGGATCGGAGGACGTGGCCTTAGGATGCGGCAGGGGAGATTCAGATTAAATCATGTAAAAAATATTTCACATTTAGGATGATCAGGCATTGGAATAGGTCGCCGAGGGAGGTGGTGGAATCTCCATCCTCGGAGGTGTTTGAGGAACGCCGGGATGTGGCCTGGGTGTTGTGGTTTAGT
Source organism: Zosterops lateralis (assembly GCF_965231275.1). NCBI lineage: Eukaryota > Metazoa > Chordata > Aves > Passeriformes > Zosteropidae > Zosterops > Zosterops lateralis. The sequence goes on from NC_139762.1 coordinate 9,902,916, forward strand.
GGTTGAGGGTCACAATGTTGGGGGGATGGTTGGGCTGGGTGATCTCAGAGGCGTTTTCCGCCCTCGGTGATCCCGATCCAGACGCGCTGTTCCTCTCCCCGATGGAAGCAGTTCCGTGACGTTCCGCTCAGTGTTCGCTGCTCGGGGTAGGGGCAGGAGGGAGGTTTGTTGTGGGTGAGGTCGGCGGAGGTCGGGTGTTTGAAGTCGCCGTTGCCAGGTTCCGAGCTGGGCTGAAAACTGACACTGCCAGGTAAGGATCACTTTGTCGTCGGTGTCGCTGCACTCAGGGGGGGCAGCGGGCTGGGCTTACAACCCGCGCTCCTGTTCGCGTTGTGCTGCTGTCGGAGCTCTCCTTGGCTACTCAAAATGATAGAAATTATTCAAAATACTGAACAAATCTGTTTCACATTGTGATAATAATAAACTAGTACTTATTTAACATGAAAGCTGAGTTTATAACAGCGTTAATGTGCAAGTGGTCAGGCTTGTGACGTCAGTGATCAAACCCAAGAGTTTTTAGGGTATAAAGTGTCAAAAAGTGAAGAACAAGGTGTTGACACAAAGAGAACAACTTGGATGAAGCAAGGCTCTGTCTCTCCAGTCGTGTAGCAGAGGTTGCAGTCATTGCTGCCTGGTGACCCTAATTTTTGTTTACTCTTTGGGGATCCTTGTACTCCAGTTAGGGATTTCATGTTCAGCTGGTGATCAAGAGCCTGGTAGTTAAAATACCATTTAGTTAGATGGATTATGTTGTCAAAGAAGATTTGTTTGGACCAATGAGTAAATGTATTTACAGATCTTGTCTCTGTGATTACATTTATTTTTTTTTCTTATTGCACACAACCAACATTTTAACTGTTGCACAACACTGGTCTAACTTTGTGTACTTGCCTTGGCTCCTGTGCTGACTTCTCAGTGGAGAATAAGGGTGTGTTGAAAATGGAAGTTAAATTAGTATTAAATTTTCTTAAATAATCTCTATTGGAGGAGAAGTTTAAATTGCTACTTTTATTGGCAGCACTGTTTAGACTGCAATACTACTAATAATATTTCTGTCTATAAACTGTAGAGTTCCCCTTGTTGTCCGTCAGACTTGTCTTTTTGTTACTTGTGCTTTTAAACTACAGCAGATTCTTACCCAGAGAGCTTCTCTCTCTGGTATTTTCTCTGTCCTTCCCAGATCGATGCAGTTGGCCAATTTATCTTGGGCTTGGGAAGAAGGCTTGCAGGGCTTTACTTCTGTGTAACACTGAAGTTTTATTTAGAAGGCTAGTGCGTTTTGCTACTTTTTTTTTTTTTTTAATAGATAGAATACGGTCGGTAAAGAAATGTATTTTTCTTTTATCCATTAGAAGTTTTGGAATGTACGTGGGGAGAGGGAACAACTTCTGTTAAATCATCATCATCTTCTGTAGGATGTAGGAGTTCCTAACAATACACGGGCTGTCCTGAGGAAATAAACAGCAGGTTTTTGGTTCGTTGTGCATCTGTGCCGAGCTCATGGGCGCAGGGCGCTCTGTGAGCTGAGGTTGCGTGTGACGAGGGCGCCGATGGCGTGTCCCCAGTCCGGGGGCGCCGCGGTTGCGGCCGGGAATGGCCGGGAATGGCCGGCGATGTCAGCGCGGGGTGAGCGCGGCCGTCCCTGAGAGCCGGGGCTGCTCCCCCCGGCCCGGCCCTGCCCTGCCCTGCGCCGCCGGGAGCGCCTCTGCCGCCTCGGAACCGGGGAGCGATGCTTCCAAGGGAATTGGTGGCTGTAATTTGCAATTTAGCTCTGTGAGGGTTATGTTTAAGCGCTGCGCTGCTTAAGTAGGAAGTGCTCCATTTCTCTAATAGCATTTGTAAAGAATCTCATCAGTTGCGTCCTGGAAACATTTTGTCAAAGCTTTTCCTTTGTCTTATTCAAGCAATGGAAGGATTAGTGAGAAATTACTTAGCTTTGTCAAAACTTGTTGGATCTTGCATATGCCGGTTGTTTCTTTCAAGATAGATTTAAAATAGAACTGCAGTTGAGAGTATTAGTAGGTTTAAATTATATTTTCTTTTGAATGAGATACATTTGAATGGACATTAGATTTTCCTTGCTTTAGATCTAATAAAATCATTCTGCTTTATTTATTTAACTGCTAGGGAAGAAATAATTCATGCATATGCATTTCACTCCAACTAGTTACTAGTTGTAGATTTATGTTTTCTATTGTTCTGAATTCAGAAAATCCTGTTGATTTTAGTAAGGACTGAGTAGTTAACAAGGATCTTAAAGGCCATAAAATAAGTCTGAAGCCATTCATAGCTACAATATAGCCTGTTTTTATTAAAACTAATTTTTTCTGGTAAGATTTTTTTTTGTCTTAAAATGTAGTCTGAATCTGTGGCAGCCTGTCAACACTCTGAAAAAGAACTTGCTCTTTGCTTTAATGAAGCTTTTTTTTTTTTTTTTTTTTTTTTTTTTTTTTTTTTTTTTTTGCTTAAATAAGCTTATCATGACTCCAGAAACACTTCAGGGGAATTTAAACTATTTTCTTTTATCTAAAGGATCATCTGATTGCATGTGATTACTTGCCTAAAACTTTCTGGGTCTTATCTTTCAGTTGAGGCTTTCACTGTTTTTAATTGCTTAATCATACACAGATAATATATTTTTTAAAATAAGATATGAATTTTACTTCCTATAAAATAGCCTTTTATGGTTAGTTTTAGGAGAGTGACAGTGTTCCAGATATTTGTGACACAATTCCAAATTTGGACACCTGAGTTGTCATGTTTTGGAAAAATGCTCCTTTGCTTTAAGGAAAGATCATGAATAAGTCGTCCTTTATCAGAGATCAGATGGATAAGCAGGAGAGTCTCAGCCAAGGGAGTGAGGGTGATCAACATCCTTTCCTGTTTTTTGTTAGCCAGTTTACATTTCTTCTACAGATGAAGATTTTGGATTTCTTCTGTTTCCATTTTTGGTTGGTTCCCTCTTTTTTAATGTTTCTTACTTGTTGCCCTCTACAGGCTTTCACTGTGCCAGGCAGCAATACAGACCAATTGCTGTAATTCATGCCAGAGTTGTCTTGGTGCCCTTGGGGAGGAGAGGAGTGGAGAGGGTTCTCTGTAACTTCCTGCCTTCAGGGCTGAAGGTGTCCTGTGCAGGTGTCTCTTGTTTGGCTGTGCTGGAGTTGTGTTGTTGCTGCCTTTTCTACAGTGGAACATGAACTGCAAGTAAAGCCCAGCTGCCTTCTCCCTGTATCAACTGGTATAATAATAACTGCATCCAAATCCACTCTGCTGTCTGACATACAAGCAGGATGTTTGCTGTAAACATGAGATTAAACTAAGCTTTTTGGAATGTTCATTTTATTAAATTCATCTCCTGGGGATGCTGAGGCAGTATTAAAATAATGAGCATAAACATGGCTATTTAGGTACACTTTATTAACTTTAATTATATGGTAAATTGACATTTTTCCATGAAACATTAAATTTCAGGGGCCTGTGAAGTTAAACTGTGACAGGTTTTCTAAGCTTGGGTAAATAAAAGTTAAAACTATTGAATCTGTTAATATGCTTTAGTCTGCACTGTATGTTTATAAGTGGAAGGAAAAAATTAATGCTGGTGCCTTGTTTAAATGTATTTGTCAGGTTTATTAATCATAAAACTTACACAGGTTTACTTGCTCTGTGTTCTTCCACTCATAAGTAACTTTATTTGTTCCTTAGCGTTCTTACTCTTAGAAGAACATTCTGGTAAACTGTGGGAATTTTTGTGTTAGCACGGTGGATTTTTGTGAGCTCAGTCAAAGTGAACTGGGATTCAGAGCAGGCTGTTTGTTCCTCCAGAGCTGCCAGCAGGATGCAATCCTTTAGGTGAGTCCATGGCAAGCAGGCAGGTGCTCAGACCTGGGTGTGGGATTTGCAGAGGATGTTGGTGACTGCCTGCTCTGCGAACTTCCTGAATCAGGAGTTTGGAACTCCAGCCCTCTCTCCAGGTGACTGCTGTAGTCACTAAGCTGGAGCTGTTCTGGCATCTCTGAGGGCTCTCTGTGCTGCCCCTTGCTTCATGGCCAGAAATAGATAACTTTTGTGACTAAGCTGACTGCAAAGGTCTCATGCCCCTTGCTGTGTGAGTTCTCTCCTGGCTGCTCTAAAGAATTTCTTGTTTGGGTGCTTTTCTCTGTTCCTTGTTTAGTTAGGGGTGCTGCTTTGTCATCCCTGCTGGTTGTTTGTCTGATTACTTGCTTTTCTCTTGTCATCTGATCTGAGGAAAGTTAAGAACTCTCTACATATTTGTCTTCTGTAATAGTTCTCATGCTTTTTATGTAGCTGAGGACTGTGCTGTAAGGAGAGATTCTGAGCCAGGTTTTGGGTAACTGGCTGAGCCCTGGGCTGATCTGTGTGAGGAGGGCCCTGTCACTTGCCCTGAGTCAGTAGTTCTGGGCCACTGTTCCCTATGCCAGAGCTGCCTTCTCCTGTGATGACTGAGAAATCTATGAACTATGGAAACCTCTGGTTCACATAAACATTTGCCTGTTTGATTTTCATGCCCCAAAGAAGGAGTTGGAGTAGCTGATAGCACACTGTAAACATAGTGCTGTTCCAGCTCAAGGAACTACAGATTTTTGTGAGCAAACACGGAGGCCATGGAACATCTCCTTCCAGCTGGATTTTTTTTTTTTTTCTTGTCTTTTCTTCTGAAATTTTGAAGATTTTTCTGGGGATAGAGGCAGGAAATCAGCTAATGTGGGCTGGCTTCTTCCTGGCTTTAGAAAAAACTCAAGTGCCTAATTAATGAGCCTTGCTTGTATATTTGGAGACAAATTGTGTGACAGATGGGTGTTTGGGGAAGATTTTTGTCATGTCATTTTGGTTAGGACAGTTGAGTGGTTTCTTGCAGGGATGTATATGGTTTGCATCTTTGAAACATCTAGGCATTTTCAACATGCACATTCCTACTAGACTTAAAAGTACTGATTTTTTTTTTTTAAATTGGCCATCTTCTATTTTCTAAGTCAGTGGTCATTCATATTCTGCTTTATTATAAGCTGCTGGTGGCTGTTTCCTTTAAATAATTCTGTCCTGAAAAGACTGCAGATAGGTCTTTTCTAGTTTGTGAATATTGTTGGATTTTTTGGAGGGAGGGGGATTTTGTGGATGTGGGTGGTAGGTTTTTGGTCAGTCTTACTGGCTGTTGAGGGGCTAAATATTAGCTGGCTTTTTTTCTTAAGCTGGACAAAAAAAGCAGATGAATTTTTTTCTTGCAAATATTTAAAAAACTTTTTACGTACGAGAAAAGTTCCTGTGATAACTAAAATTTCAGCAGTACAGTTTATGTTTTATGATAACTAGCAGATAGAAATAACAGTATATCAGATGAATTCTTGCTGTCACCTGCCTTTCATGACACTTTGATTAGGAGAAGGAAAATACTAAGAATTTGTTTTCTTTTAATTCCAGACTTTATACTAGTGGCAAGTAAAAATTGACCAATAACACTCACTAAAGACAGAATATTCAATCCTCATACATTTATATGAAAAAAATAATTTCTCTTTCTTGAAGGAGTTGCTTTTTAGGGTCAGAGTCATCTATTAAGAGTTTATTTCTTTGTCTTAACTTCAGGCTTCTGTTGTCTAGGATATATGGTGTTTGTATTGCGTCTGAACTTAACAGCTCTGCAGCATTGCTTTTAAACAAGCAGGAAAGTTTTTAAAAAGATACTGTCTTGAAATCAATATGACTGCCTGTGTTCACAGAGTTCTCTAGGAAAAGATCTGATTTATTTTTTACATCTAAGTTGCTTTTCCTACATGCTTTTCTATTTAGAAGCTTGAGTTTTAAATTTTCCCTCTAACGTACCAGAATTGAGAGGAGATTTAATGGTAAGTCTTGTATGTAAGAAAGGAAGAATATGGAAAGAAAACTTAGTGTTGTTGTATATGCTCCTGTCCTGTGGCTTCTTGCTGTTAGCTTACAAATTGTAGGCTGTTACCTCTTATTAGGAGGGACTCTGACCTCTGGCCTTAAGCTTGACTCGGACTGGATTCCCCCTTGTGATTTCTTTTTGTAAACTCTATGTTCCATACATGCTGTTGCTCATAGGGCTGGCTGTGGGGTTCTCCCATACTGACTTTGCTCCTCAACTCTGTGTTCACAGAGGTGTTCTAATTGTTGTGTGGGAAACTACAAAACTAGAGAGGCCAGCTGATAGCAAATCTCCTGGGATATTTTGGGTAATCTGTATGTTTACATATTGTGTACATTAGTATATTATTATTGGCACTCTTAATGTTAATTTTAATGCACATCCCCCCACTTCCTTTGGTATTGGTGACAGTACTAACTATACTCTTAGGGGTTTTTTGATGTGGAGATTTCTTCAAAGGGCAAAGGGCTATTTACTTGCTACACTTTAATTTTGTGTTTGTGAGACTGTATGGTTAAGTAGATTGCTAAAACCACCCAAGTTTTAAACACGTGGGTCCTCCAGTACATTTGCTTCTGTAAGTAGTTTGGAGAGGGGAGGAAGCATGGCAGGGTATCTCTTAAACTGGTTTTGCCATTTGAGGAAATGTGTGTGTAACCACAATCCATAATTAAAGTTAATTGAGCTTTAACCTGCAGCAGGAACATATTTTGAAGATGTACCAATTTATTTTAAAGGAAGTCTCTTTTCAACATTTATATCCCAGGATGTTGAAAGACACGTGTAAAAGTAGTACAAGAAAATAATTTCACGGTATTTCACTAGGCCACATCATACTTGGTTCTTTCAGCATTTATGGGAAAGAAAAGGAAACTGAGACTTTGCCTGAGCTAAAATGAAAAATGCTGAATGACTTGAGGGGGGAAAGGTTATTTCAATGAGTTTTTGTTCTTGACACACAAGATAAGAAAACATGACTAATACATTGCTGTATTGTTATGTTCTGAGTGTATTTGGGTGACTTGCTCTGCAACAAGTTGATAACTACTGGAAAAGGTCACTGTTTTCTTGTTCATTAAACTTGAAACAGAGCAGCAGTGGTAGAATGGAAAGGGGATTGGAAGTTTTGCCAGGGTGGAGACTTTGCAGTGGTGGAGAGAAAGGTAGCATTGCATGAAGACACAGAACATTCTTGAAACGTTTTAGAAAGGTTCTTTAATCTTAGTTATCATTTAGTTGGAGTAATGGTCAGTGTAACTGTTCCTTGTAATTATTCTTTAATGCTGACAAGAAACTGTCAGTATTTAAATTGCTTTTTTAACTTCTAGGTTTCTCAGGACTCTTGTGGTAATAACTATTCTTATATACTAACAAACACTAGGTGCCTCTGCACTTGAGTTGGTTGGTTTACCTTGCAGCTGGAGCAGTCTTGCCTGGCTTCTCTTGGTAAACATAAGGGAGGCAAATGGTATTCAGTAGCTTTGGCAATGTGTGCATTTTTTTGTCAAAGTCTGAGTACAAGAAAGGCTTATTGGACTCAATAAGGCTGAGTTTTAAATTTCCAAGACCTGCACATATGTTGGCTTTCTGAAGGGAGCATCTCAGTGGATGCTCTGAAGAGCAGATCTGAAAGATGGGTCCCTTTGTTTATGCTCATATGTGCTTAAGTTATCACCAGTGTCACAGGTAACAGGTGAACTTTTGCATTCAGAGTTACTAATACCTACATCAAAACTGATCCAGATACCTTTCTTAAAATACTGATTAAATTTAGTTTATCAGTCTAATCTGTTTCAGGAAGTGCTATATGTCTGTGTGTTTGTGTACTGTTTCAGTGGGATTAAAGAATATAGAAATCTGAGTTAAGGTAATTCTTTGATCTCTTGATCTAAAGGAAAGCAGTTTTATTTTTTGATATTTGGAACATTTGAACTTTGTCTGTCTTCGATCAGGTTTGATACAAGGCAATACCAGGCTCTCACCTGACTTTTATGAAGTAGCAGTAGCTGGACAAGCTTCATTTACAAGTTGTTGTTGTTGTTACAGGACTTGAAAGACTCGGCTGTTGTTACCAAGACAACTCCTGAAACATGGTGGATTACTATGAGGTTCTGGGAGTGCAGAAGCATGCCTCAGCAGAGGATATCAAAAAAGCGTGAGTGTCACTGGTGCAGTTGTTGTGGATTTTAAGGGATATAATTTGGGGTTTGCATTCACACTTTCTGGTCTTCCCATGTTCTTTTGGCAAATTCCTGCACATGCTGCTTTATCAACTCAAATGTTTGAACTGTGATCTTGTCCTGGATGATTGCAAAACACATCAACCTAAGTGCAAGCGTAGCTTTGCCCCTCTAAGTAAGAAGTTATGAGCGCTTTGCCTAAATTGTTTCATTTGAGAATAGAAATTGTGTGCAGGTGTAGCTGTCAAAGGAGGCATTGATGTTAGGATGTCACAGTCAGTGTATTCTTGGAGCTTTATCAACTCATAATGTACCAGATCCTTCTTTATGCTTCCCTTGGTTGGTTGTAGTACTGAACAATTATGGAGCTGTAAGGAGAACCCCACAGCAGAGATATTTTGGAATGTTTTGCTTAGGTCTCATGGATGTTGATCATCAGAAACGCACAGGAATAAATTCAGAAAGAAGTAAAGAACCCCAAATCTACTTTCTAATTTAAAACATATCTGAGTAGGTGGTTCTTTGTGTACCTGCAGCATCTGTTGATCCCAACATCTATATGCAAGATACAAAGCAGCAGGAATTTCTTACTTTGATCCCTGGCAACCTCTTTAACCTGCCAACATCATGTTTATCTGTATAGCATGTTCCATTATTTCAGAGTAAAATGTGCTTTGTTTTCCTTCCCCTCAGGTACCGTAAACTGGCACTAAAATGGCACCCTGATAAAAACCCAGACAATAAAGATGAGGCAGAACGGCAATTTAAGCAAGTAGCTGAGGCCTATGAAGTCCTGTCAGATGGTAAGCATTTTAAAAGGGCTCTTGAACTGCCTGTCTCTATTCTGGGGATCAGTCTGAAAATGATAATCTATGGTGCTTTGAAGGGATATGTAATTTTGGTTCACCATCCAACTTGACTACTTCTTTTCAAAAGAAAGGAGAGAGAAATAAGCTTGCAGAAAAGACAGAATAAGCAGAAATTTTGAAACAAAATTTTCAGGATATGCTTAGATATGTAACCAAACTACTAGAAACTGAAATTCAGTGTCTGCCAGAAATTTCTGTAGAGACTTCTGTGAATCCCAAGATGAATTTTATCTTAGCAGGTGAGGCCATTGTTCCCATCAATGTAGGAGTATTGTGTTTATCCTCTAAAGTCAGGCTACACCAACTCTGAAGTATCATCCACTGTTGGGCCTACAGCTTTTATTTTTTGTAACAGTAAACTAGTCTTGACAAAGCCCAGGCATACTGAAAATGAAAATTTGGGTTGCATTTGAACGAGTTCTGTAAATTCAGTCAACTGTGATACTAAAGATAGTGTTTATTTTGAATTGTTCTGAAAGAGGTGTTTAGCCTGACCCGTGTAGTGCAGGAATGCAGTTTACAGCTCACCCGTGTCTTTTTGCTTGAAGAGTATCATTAACTTTTGCCAGTGTTCTGACAAAAGCAGCCTGAATCATAACAAAGTGATTTAAGTTACTTTGATTATTTTCCTCTGTAATTGACTGCAGCTGTCTTTATGCTATTTCTGAACTGTCCTTGATTTCACCTGAGACAGTGAGCATGGGAAAGCTATATTTAAAGCACTAGCAGCATCTAGATTACCTCTCAGAGTTCAGCCTGATTTAGTGAGCTGCAGTCTTGTACACTGTGTTTCTTTGCTTGGTTTTGATACTTAATTGACAGGGGAGAAAAAGAACTTAATTTATCATTAGTTCATTGTATACTTGTCTTTTAGAGTACTTTATCCTTCTTAAGCTCATTTTTTGAGCAGGATAAAAATAGGATACTGGTCTGCTTGTTACACAGATCTCTAAGTTCTTTGGGAGCAGTACACTGCTAGAATTTTAGAAGATCTAAAAGTGCTACCAGTTTTTGGATTTAGGCCAAATCCTGAGTTCCTGGTGTCTTAACAATCATTTGTGCAGCAGGGATACCAGCGGTTGAGAGGCAGTCAAATGTTCTGCAAACTTAATGAAATTTTCTGACACCATTACAGGCTTGAATGATGACAGATTTTTGGCAGAAGAATAGTTTTGTAAGGGATTACATAAGCAAAGAATACTGAAATTGGGTGATCATTGAACACACTTCCCTTGTGGGAAACCTTGTGGTTTCAAAAATGGAACGTTTTTCCAGATGAATTTTGGTCTTTGTGAGCCCTCAGGGCATCCTTGCTGTTTCCTGCCCATGACAGTTTATCTTCCTTCCTGCTTTCTTCTTCATAATTTGATGGGTAGGTTAATCTCATTTCTTTAAAAACTGCTTTCTAGAAAGCAATACAGATAATGTATCAAGCTTTGGGGATTTATCTGCTTGTGAACCTATTGCAAACTCCTGTTAGTTGAGACGGTAACCATTATATAAAATTTTAATTCCTGTTAGTCAGAAGTATTTTACTTTCAGAATCTGTTTGAGGTAACTGCATGTTCTTTAAGTGATGCTGTTTAAATTTTAAAAACATCTTTCACTGAAGAGATCCCACTGGGAAAAGCATGATAAGATTAAGAGACTAAAATCAAATGCCCTGATTGGTTTTTGGCTGATACCTCCACACCAGTGCAAGCAAAGTGAGCTGACTGTCTGCCTCTTTAAGGTCTTCAGATTCCCTTCCAAAAGTACCAAAGTGCCATCTGATCTTGTACAGTAATGTAGAGTTCATTTATCTCTGCTTTCTGATGAATACTCTAAGGCTGGTCTGCAGTGAAATAGATAGTTACCCCATGCCTTCTAAAATACTAGAGAGCAAGCAGTTTGAGTCACATCCTTCCATGGCATTTTGGAACATCACATCATTCTCCATTATGAAGCTAGCAGAAGTGGTTATAATTAATTTTAGGGGTTTTACAGTCACTCATGTAAACACTGGTCTTCCGTTCTCATAACTCCCACCACAATGGGCTCAGTCTTGTGCAATAAAAGGAAAAGAGGCAATGGTCAGTGTTAGCAAGTGGGATAGAAGGAAAGGAATGCTTGAGCACTGGAGCTGTTCTCCAGAGAGCCTGTAGAATCTTATCTTGGAAATTGATGTGATCACAGCTTTATTCAGGCAGGATGTGACCAATTTCATGGTTAGACTTGCGTGCAGGAGCAGGCTGAAGTGCAGAGGTCCTTCACAGCCTTAAAACATTCCATGGTAGCTGTCCAAAGAAGAAAATTGCCATATTTTTCTTAAAGGCAAACTTCTGTGTGAAGTTTGTCCTTAAACTGAACTTTTTCTCATACATCAGGGCCAGACCTTCTGCAACTCAATGGTAGTAATTTTGAAGTTCAGTTACTGTTCTTTCTGAACTAAATTGCTTTGGCAGTCCTTGTTAAAGGCCAGAACTTCCTTAAATAAACTAGCTTTGAGAAGATGCTTATCTGAGAATATCAGTTAAGTGGTTTTTTTTTATTTTTCCCACAAAATTAACAAACCCGTTTACTGACATGATGTACAACTTCTCCTTGTAGCTAAAAAACGTGACATCTATGACAGATATGGAAAAGAAGGCCTAATAAATGGAGGTGGAGGTATGTTGACAACCAGTAGTTCTTTGCTTTCTCTATTTTCTGTAGCTTTTTTTTTTCGAGACAGGAGTTTGGAAATGCTTTTACTAAGGCCTAAAATTCAGTCTTTTGAAAATTGAGATTACAGTTGTTTTACAGTTTTTCTAGTTATTATGAATGGTATTAGTGTAATTTGAAAACAGAGAAACTATTTTAAAAAGTAATGAAATAATGTGTGTACTTAAGTTGAATGATACCTGAAAGACAAATTTTGGAAATAATTTATATTTTTAGATGATTCAAGTACCCTATAGGCCTGAACTTTCTTATTTGTAAGAATATGTAAAGGTAACTGCGATGTAACATTTTTTCTTTTTTTCAGGTGGAAATCATCACGATAGTCCATTTGATTTTGGATTTACATTCCGCAACCCAGATGATGTTTTCAGGGAGTTTTTTGGTGGACGGGACCCCTTTTCATTTGACTTCTTTGGTAAGTGATCCCCTGGTTTTAGTTAGGAGTATCTTTCAACAGAAAAAGTGCAAGCTGGAATTTGCTCTTGAGAATTAGAGCAGGCTGATTTAGTCTGTTGGATTTCTCTTTTTTGATCTGTAAATAAATTTTAAAATAAAACTTGGAGAGCTTCTGAATTGGACAGCTTAACTATTACATGTTAACTGTTACAGCTTAACTATTACATGTTACATCATAACTCTCAGTGTGAACTTGTGTCCTAGCAGGACTGATTTTCATCTATCAGAATAGGAACATTTGCATACATAATCTAGACACACTCCCAAGTTCATGTCACTTGTTTGTTTGGGGTATAGAGCTCCTAGAGACTCAAGTGAAATAGTTCTTGAGGCCTGAATTCTTCATTTAGGAAACAATATGTGATAAAAGTTGTCTAAGTAATCTTACTACCCTCATGTTCAAGGTCTTCTGCCTTGTGATGTTGCTTGCTATAGTGAAGGTCTTTTCAGAAGTGCTGGGATTCTTATGCAATCTCTCTGTGTATGTTCAACTCAGCAAAATACTGACCTATAAAGCAGAACAGTTCCTGAGTTCAGTATTTACTGTGAGAAAGTTCCATACTGAAAACCGCAAGAAGTGTACTTGAAAAACCAAGCTTTCTTCCTGTTCAGTATGTAGGTATTGTTTTACCTCTGTAATAATGTCTGTAAATGTTTTAATATTTTTAAAAGTAATTTATTATCTTTGGCAGCATTAAGGGGTAATTCAGTTCAGATTTTAATTATATCTTTCTCTGGTTTGCTATTTTAGGATTATCAGCTGTTAGATGACTAATGAAGGGTTAGAAAAGGGGCTGAAGGGCTAGAGGTTGAATGCAGGAGAGTGCTAGTTGATGAATTAGATGAATAGCTAGAGGAAGAGTCTGGTAGAAGATAAGCAGCTGAATTGTGCAATTGGATCCAATGTGAAGTCAGCTGAAAGTAGGAAGGGAAGATTGGAAGAGGCATCTAGCAAAATATTGATGAGTGAAATCGGCTCTGAACTGGGTAGATTCAACTTCTTCACTGTCTGCAGTAGAATAAGAATTTTAGGAAGTACTAGGCAAGGATTTCAGTTTAGATGAGTAATCTCAGCACTGGTGTAGGACATACCTGGATTACTGGGTCCTCTTCTGGGCTTCACAGTAAAAGAAAGAGAAAGAGAGCTGCTGGAGAGAGTCCAGTGAAAGGCCACTAAGATAATTACAGGAGTGTCTCTCACATGAGAGAACAGGTGGAGAGAATTGCTGGAATTGTTCAGTATAGAGAAGGCTCAGGGTGAGAGCCTCATGAATGCATTGGGAAGGGAATGGAAAGATCAGAGGTAATGACCACAAATGGAAGCACAGGAGCCTCTGCCTGAATTTAAAGTAGCACAAGTGTATTGTGAGGACAACAGTGTTGGAGCAGGTTGTCCAGAGAGGTTTGGAATCTCCATGTTTGTAGACAGCCAGAGGGTGTCTGGAGTGGTCCTGGAAATTCCACTTCAGTTGATCCTGTTTGAGCAGGGGATTGGACAGGATGAACTCTAGAGGCCCCTGTCCAACTCTGTTGGTTTTGTGATTGTGTGGTAGAAAACTTGCAAAAATCTGAGCAAGATGTTGATTAGGAAGCCAGTGTGGAGGAGCTGGGAGGGAGTGAGTGTTCAGTTCTTTTGTTTATTTTTTGGTTCACAATCTATTAAACAAAATAGTTGGTTCTCAATCAAATGTCTTTATAGGAAATTGTATAGGTGAGATGTTCTAGCTACTAGTGGGAGACTGACAGGCTCTGCTTGACTTTGATTGTATTTACTTCATTAACACTAGCAGAAGACTTAACTTGCTGTCTCTGAAAATGTCAGTATTCATGATTAACCTTAAAGCCATGAAGTTTAGTTCTGCTTTTAAATAAATAATAGGCTTAAAGAAAGCTGAGGCCCTGCCTTTTGGGTTTGTTAGAAGGAAGGCTGTACAGCACAGTGCACAGAGGTGCCCAGCTTATCAAATGGAGGTACCACTGCTGCCAGTGTTTCCATGGGATACTGCAGCTGCAATAGCCCCTGATTCATCTTGCCTTGGGGCATTGGGGAATTTAACAACACACCTCTGCTCTAGTGACCTAGAGAGACATTCTCTACCTGGTTAATACCCAGATTTGTTTGTTTATTTATTTATTCAAAAGCAGGTTATCTACTTCATGTATTGATCTCTGTCTTTGTCAGCTTGAAGATAAGAGTACTGGGCACAGGCTCTGCTTCTTGCCGAGGTTCTGGCAGTGTCAGCAGTGTTATGTGCACTCCAATTAATAAAAACTAATCGTTCCTAAGTTGCCTCTCTACTTTATGTGGATAGCTGCAGTGTCAGTGACCAGAGGCCTAAAACCCTCAGTTAAGCTTTGGATTTAGAGCATAAGCTCTTGAAATTTTTCTAGTCAGAAGGTTTCAAAGTGAGCACTTCTTTTTTCTTTCCTCTAAGATCTTTAAGACGTTCTCTAACATGGGTATTTGTGACTCCAAGCTTTTTTTCCACAAATTTCTGTAAAAAGTATTTGAATTTGCCTTTGCACATACATGAATGTTTCAAGATAGTACAGTATAAATATGTGTGCTTTCAGCTGAATGTAGTGCATTTTATAATTCCAAAAGCAAGCAGTAGAATTGGTGTGTACAGCATGAGTGTTTGTACTGGTGAACTACAGCCCTTGTAGGTTCTGCTGTGTTGAAACACTAGTGGAACAGTTCTGTCCTGAATAATAAGAGAATTTATTTTCTAAAAATGAGGAGTTTTCAACTTGTTGATGACTTTTCTGTGTAACTAGTAACTTCTTAAGGAGCTACTCAAGTTATAATTGATATTCTAAGCCACTAAATAAGGACTGAGATCATGTTTTCTAAAATTGTGCACTGGTGGAATCAAAGATGAACTTGAATAAATACTTTAAAACATTTGTACTTTTTATACAATTTGAAGTGGCACATAGTGAAGCCCACAGAATGCAGGTGGGACTCTCTATATCCTGATTGTCATTGAGTATGTAAAGAGCAGTATTCATATGCATAATTCCTGTAAATTTATGGATGTGAAGAATTTCTGAAATTGTGCTATGAATTGAGTCTGTTCAACTCGACTGAGCTGTAATGCACTGCTCTTGCAGTTACAGAAAACTTTCTTTATAAACAGAGCCATCTTTATTCATCTCTAGAAAAGAGGAAAATGTATGAAGACTTCTGTGGTGATTTTTAAATGATGAGTCCCTTCAGACTTTTCAAGTGAAAATCTGTAATACTGTTGGAGACAGCTCTGAACACTTCCAGATGGAGCAGAGTTAATGTTATGTGCTGTGTGTTGCACTGGAGACAGTCACAGTTTATTTTCACTGTTTTTTTTCAGGCAAATTCTTTGTAATTCTTTGTAGGGGTACATGAAGGCAAGTACTTTTTAAAACTTGATCTGGTATTATGACAGATGCTTACTCTGAGATTTGTGGGCTTGCTTTTTGTGGCATGTGGTTACAGCACAGTGTGTATTCCTGGTGAGCTCTCCTAGGGATAGTTTTTAGCCTCTGACATACAGATGGGTGGTGATCCTTGTGACTGGAAGAAAAGTTGGTGCTTCCTGTGCAGCAGTACACTTTGCATTGCAAATACTGCCCTGGCAGAGCAGTGATTGCCAGGTACTGCCCTGGCAAAGCTGTGTTGCTGATCTGGTGTTCAGTCTGTCCCATGCACCTCTGGCTCTCTGACCCTTCTTTGACATTGGAACTCACTGGTTATTTGTAGTGTAGGGATTGGTTTCTCATGTCAGTATACTTAAACTTCTATACTTCAGCTATATCCTACTCCATTTATATGTGGTGCTTGCCTTGGTGTGGTTTGTCTTCCTTCTTGTGTTTTATTTGCGTTTTACTTGTACACTTTTCAAGGACCTTTTTTCTTCTGTACTTTAACAGTTTACGGGAGGGTGGAATCCCAGTGTTACCACTGGTAATGGAGGTGTATTGATGAAAGACTGCTGCTTTAGGCTGAGGAACAGAAATTGATGTGCTTTGGTGTAGGCTGGGCTGTTAAAGAATTGATTTGGTTTTGGTTTAGAGGCCTTTCAGATTCTCACTTCAAGATTGGGTTCTGTGTTGGAAGATGTTATCAGTGAAGGAGTTGCTGTGAAAGATGGAGTTGGTATAACAAGATCGTAATATTACCAAACAGAAACTCCTTAAGGAGCTAATTGGTTTTTTTCTAGATTTGAAGCTGCATACACACCCTAAACCATCTCAGTGTCTCCAGATGTAGCAATGGTGCCCCAGTAATTTGTGTATGGGCTAGGAAATACAACTCAGAGCCTAGAGCAGACCAATATCCTCCAGCAGCAGTGTCTACAAGCTTGACAGAATAGTTTAGGGCATTTCAAACTGCTTCCAGTTGCCTGTGTGTGTAGTTAAATGAATCCCACAAGAAACCAGGCTTTTCTCTCTGGTAGAATGTACTACTAATGTGACATGATAAATTGCTTGTGGTGGGTGCCCCCTTTAGACTTTGATGTCCCAAGAGAAGTATGTTTGTGGGATCTCTTTAAACATTGATTGTGGTCTTGACAGTTTTGCTGTGGTTCCTAAACATATTAGTTTTCCTCAGTGTACATTTGGAGATGGTAATATATAAATGTCTGAAGTGGGGTTTTTTTTTAGATTGTGAAGTAGAATTCACAATGTACTTTAATGCATATAAACCCTTAGGGATTCTGTGGAGTTTTCCCTTGAGAATTCTGGTTACCTGGTTTACGTGATATTTCAAAATCTATACTCTTGGAAATGAAAGGTAAAATGAAACTTAACATCTTTATACATCTAGTTAGATACAAATATTTGTCACAGAGAATGTTGGCTAGCTGGTTATCTGATACGTAGTTTGATTCCATCAAGGGTCAGAATTACTTCAGATAGACTACTGTGATATTAATTACATAAAAAGAAGCAGGAAAAGTACTGTTCTGGAAAAGTACAGTGAGTTACTTTTAGTATCCAGGCAGAAGAATTTTAACCTACAAGACAGAGGAAATTTTATGTGCAGTAATCATTGTAAACTCTACATGATATGTATTTTAGGATTTTTCCTGAAGGGACAGCTTCATCAAACTGTTTGTCTCAAGGACAGAAAGTTGTCTTGTGATTGCAAAAGATTCACATGAGAATCAGATCTGGTTTTAATTCACATGCTATCCCACTTCTGATAATTGATTGTTTAAATGTTCTAATGCAAAATGTATTTGTTAGTAAAATGGGTTATTAAAACTGAAATTGGAGGTGGCTTTCAGTTAAGGCTGTCTTGAACAGCAGTGTCTTTTTGGTAATTAATCTGTTTGTTGACGTAAATTTGCTGCTTTTGGTGCAATTTATGAAGTGCTCACAGATTTGCATATGTATTCATTGCTTTGATATGAATGTACAGTTTTATTTCATAACCACCAGTCTTAGATCATAATTATCCAGTGAATGGTCCAAATCTCACTATGATTTTTTCAGAAATAACTTGATAGGTTCAAAGAGGGTTTTTGAAACACAGAATTGCCTCCCCCAGACAGCATTATCAGACAGGAGTAGGTAGTGCTGTGGCTCCATGGCCAAACTAATAAATACATGGTTACCCCTGCTGAAGGGAGGAGGCCTTGCTCCAAATTCTTATGTCTATCTTAAAACGTCTTTGTCTAAAGTCCCATTAGATAGATTGAGGAACTGTTCCATAGTGTACTAGCCAAAGTTTGTCATGGGAATTCCAGTCCAGTTGTGGTTGCTAGTCCCCAAGAAAATGGTTTGATTTGGTTTTCTTGGATGGGTAGCTGGTTAAATTGGTCAGGGTACAAATGCTGAACATTACCTAAGAAGAGCAGGTCATGTGGAAGGTAATGGAAGTTTCTTCCATTTTTAAGGTGTGCCTGAACATTTGAACATTCATTTAATAAGTATGAAATGCTGATTATTGTACTCTAGCATCTCTGTAATTACCATATAGGTGACATTCAAAGGTGATGTTTTAGGTCTCCTTTTCTAGAAAATAATGAATCCCAAGATCTCTGCTGTATATCGTTAGAAGGACTTCCAAATGCTTCTTTTGGTAATTTAGTAAATGAGTGGGGCAACATGTTTGACATCTAATTTATGAAAGTGAGCAATTACAAAGACCATGCTGAAACATTAGGCAGGTGAAGCAACAGTGCTTTCAACATCATCTTAGTGTCTCCCCTGAGTGAGAGACATCAACAGTGTGCTTACTTTCTAACAAAGATAATATTTCTGTGTATAAGTGCTTACAGGTTTCTGTGGCCCCACCAGTTCTGATGGTATTTTTTAGTGCCTGAGTGCTCTCTAGAGCTGCAGCATAAGGTTCTCTGTGTGTTTACTGCGAATTTGCATCTTTGAAACTTTTTTTTTCAGATAGGATACAAGGTAGAAAACACCTACTCCAAGAATTGTGTTGTACTGTAGGTATTGTATCTGTAACCCTTTGCATCAACACATTGTTCAGACCTGCATTTGAGACTCCTCTGGCAGGATGTGTAAAGTCATTCCAGGATGCTTTTGAGATAAAGGATGGAGCAGGCAGCCTTTGCTCACTGCAGCACTGCAGCAATGCTGGATGCCGTTGGGGTGGCTGTGCCCTTCCCTGGGGGCTGCACAGTATCCTTTAT
The DNA here is from genome assembly GCF_965231275.1 of Zosterops lateralis. Taxonomy (NCBI): domain Eukaryota; kingdom Metazoa; phylum Chordata; class Aves; order Passeriformes; family Zosteropidae; genus Zosterops; species Zosterops lateralis. Next base: position 9,921,670 of record NC_139762.1, read on the forward strand.
CCTTCCTCCATTATCCTGTGTTGCAGTGAGTGCCACCCTCCTGCAACTGCAATAGGAGCACTCGGCTCAGGTGTTGTGTTTTGGCAGAGGCAGTGGTGAGGCTCTGGTGGCAGAGAATAGAGGAAAGAAGGTTCACTGGCTGAGGAGGTGGTTCAGTGAATGGGGCTGAGCAGTGGCCCTGCTTGGACAGGGAAATTCCCTTTGCACGCTGTCCTGGAAAGATTTATCGACATCTCTGACTGTGACAGTACGTGCATGGGAGAGCATTTGCTGACAGCTCACCATTTATCTCAACACCTTTGATTTTTGGAGGTGAATGATGGCACTGCAGTGGAATGTGCTCAGCACTCACTCAGCAGTAGCATCTTTCTGTGACTGAAAGAATCTTCCTGTGCTGCCTTTGACCCTTGGGCACTTCTGCTGCTGCCTGCCTTGTAACCAGCACCAGCCCCATGATGTGAACTCTAGCAAAGAATTGATGTGGCTGAACTTGCTTTTATCTGGACATCTCTTTTCAGCATATCAATTCCTGATCTAGTTCCCCAAGCAACAGAATACAGGGGTTTTGATAGAAATGACTGCCATAGGAAATGGGACACTTGTAGTTTATCATGTAATCTCAGCTAATGCCTTAGATTGCTTTAATGAATTTCGAGTTTTAACTGCATTGTGGAGTGCTTCAAACTGTGAGGTTTGCCTCCTTTCCTCCCCCTCTTGAATGGTGCTTTCCTGCCCATTTTTTCCCCATACAACAGTCTTTCCAGTGCTGAAAGAGATTAGCTCATGGGTGCAATAGAAAGTAACAACTCAGTGTTTTCTTTTGGATCAGTGAATTAGTGCAACTTACTTGGTTCCATGATCACAAGGCAGGAAAGGAAAACAATTACATCTTTTAAGTAGTATTCTGCCCTGAGCTGAAAGGGAAAAAACCTTGTTTCTGTTACAGCTGGGGACTCCTCAGAGTGGAGAGATCATGACCTGCCTTATTTTGAGCTGCAGTGAGATATTTATTACAGTAGTTGTTGTTATTTGACCTGTTTAGAGGTGAAATTCTTCTCCCGTGACAACAGAAAAGCAAGGTGATACTCCATGGTTTGCAGGGAGCAGGTTTAATGTTTTACATGAAAACAGAAGAACAAGACAGTTGTTGCATTTGAATTAGCAATGATTTTTCTAAAGAAAATAAATTTTCCTGGAAACCTTACCTCCAATGCAATTATTTTCAGACACATTTGTTAGTGTACAATCTTCTATGTGGCTGGGGGTTTTGTGTTCTAATCTCCACATTAACTCGTTGGCTTCTGTAACTTCTTCCTACTTAGTAACAGCAAGAGTCCTGAAGTCCTTCATTTTGCCTGGTGTTTTGGTAATGGGCTACCATGAGTTCTTTGCTGAAGCATTGGCCTTTTTCCAAAAAGTTTCATGTCATTTGCTGTTGTTGATAGATAAGAAGTCTTTCTCACTGGCTTTCTTGAGGTTTTTCACCTTTTATTCTTTCTTGATCTTTGCTATTTTGACAGCACCACAAATTCTGCATTAGAAGCGTACTTCAACATTTCTATTGAAACTGAATCTAATACTTTGTCCTCCCATAAGCTTCTGGTAATACCTAGATTACAATATACTGAATTTATCTCCAAACAGTACTTAGTAATACTCTTAAGTATCACTGGATTAACATTTTGATTTTCTGAAGCTAGGAAGTTGTATTTATATAGTATTTTCCCCTTTTTAGAAAGGCCTTGACTTTTTTTTTTCTCCTTTTCTCTTTGCTGCTTAGTTTTCTTAATCTGATACGCTGCTCACATTCAGTAAAAAGTGGACTGGAAGTATCAAAATTACTATAATAAGAGGAATCATTAAAAAAACCCCAACATCCTGCATTTGAACTGTTTGGGAAAGGCCTTTTTTGTGAAAACGTTATCAGGGGTGGAAAGGTTCTGCTAAAATAGACTCACAGGGCTGAAATGTTATTATTTTGCTGAGTGGTGCTATTAATCATCCTGATTTACGGAGTAAAAGCATAAACAGGGTCTGAGTAGCAGTGAGGTTGCCATATTAATATGTATTTGGTGTTAGATACAACAAATAATAGTGCAGCAGCTTCCTGCTGCCTTCTCTCAGTGTTTTTGGTATTTTTCTTTTCTTCTGCTTGCTGTACTTGGCTGTCACAATCATAAAGGAGTAGTTCCTGCCCCTTTCCTGTCTGGGCACAATCCATCTTGCCGAGCATTCCGCAGTGCACTGCAGAACAGTGGCTGCTCTGCCTCACTTGAGGGAATTACAGGAGGAGCACTGCAGGATTGTTCCCAGGGCTGCTGACAGCCATCACCTGACGTTTGAGCACGTGCTGATACCAAGTGCTGACCTCTTCCTTTGCTCTGCAGGCTGATAAGGCATGGCCAAGTCTTGGTTAGGCTGTGGTGTGGCAATATTCCACTGAGAAGCTGGGTTGATATCAGGGATCTCTAGGAGAGTCCGTGATCTTCCCTTAAATAACTTTGTTTCTGCAGCTTTTATGCCGAGGAGGAGAGATTCACTTGCAGAATAGGCTGATACACTGTGGGGGATTAAAAACTCAAAGCTTACATGATAGGTTGTTTTGTTTTTATTCAAACTCCAGGTAACGAGAAAATTTGGATTATAAATAGAAAGCTTAACAGTGGGAGTAATATAGTATAGATCATTTGTACACGTGAGTGAATGACCTTCATAACTAACCTCTGAGTCATTCATGTGAGAATAAATTGGACTACAAAACAATTAACTGCAGGGGCTGTACTTGCTGGTTGATATGCTAGACTGACAAAACTGGCCTTTTTTAAAAATGGGCATTGTGCTTGTTTTGGAAACTAAAATAATTCCCATATATCCACACTCAAGTGTTGGTTAACTTCTGTAAAGGTACTAATAGGTCATCTTTATGTTGAGGAAAACTTGGTTTACATGGGGAAAAAAAGAAGCTACAAAACAAAAAGTGTCTGAGGTAGAAAAAATTCTTGCTTGCCAGTGCATGTAAGGTAAAAGTTTGATCCTGTGTTGTTTTACTCAATAACTATGGAGGTTTGGAGAGGGGTAGGGGAATTTTTTAGCAGCTGCCCTTGTTCAGCATAAATACATTGTGATGTTTCACATTTAAGTAATTGCACATAAATCAGATGATAACTTATATATTTTTATTATCATATTGATTACTTAATGATGCATAATGCATATTGCATTAACTTGGTGATTTAGCATAAATCAGCCTGGATTTTTGTGGAGGTACCAGAAGTGGGACAAACGCTGCATTTCTGACCTTCTCTTTGTCAGCTGTAGTTCTGAACTGTCAAGCAGTCACAAGTCTTTCTTTACTTTCATACCGCTATTGCTGCTATCACCAGGTTCTGCATTTTGCATTAAAAGATTGTTCTGAACTTGCAATACTGAGTATCTATGTGCAAAACTTGGTAAAATCATTGGTGTTCTCTATAACGCTCATTTTGGAAGAGTTGTGATTGATGAGGAGAGTGTTTGTAGTTCCTAAACTTTTCTGGTTTTAATGCAAGTATTATGTTTATTGACTTTCTGGTTTATGATTGCATTTTTTTTCTGTTGTTCTTTGCCTTGAGAAAATTAGAAAAAAAAGCAGTTTTCTGATCATTCTAGTAAATAAAGACTGCTTGTATAGGTGCTGGCATTGGACCCTATGGCCCGACACCTCCCCCATCTTTTTTGTTTTCCTTTTTGGAAAGAGACTATTGTCTTACTGGTGAGGATGGAACAATAGCTTTTCTGAATGACATAGCAGTGGAACTTGAATTTGAAATAACATTTTATCCATGACCCCCTTTCTCTATTTTTGCACTCTCCCTCCTGCTTGGTACAGACCAAACGCCTCTTTGGGACACTGTGTGTAAACCTTCATACTTTGCTGCTAAATGTGCAGCACAATACGTGTTTGAAGTGTCTAATGTGGCAAGTGCTAAATTAAACACTTGGAACGCTTTGGGATTATGAGTCACCAATCCCTGGCTGCTGTTTTTAGATTTCAATAATTAATACAACCTATCTGGAAGTTGCTTTTCAAATCATGGTGATCCACAATAAATCTTGAATAGAAATAAGCTGGAAAGTTCAGGTACCTGTATGCAATATTTTCCATTAGGTTTACTAGTTGTTAATGCTAAACAGGTAAAATAAGGAAATCAACTACTTCTTATATATAAAATTATTTTTAGGTCCAGAAGCAAGCAGAATTTAGACCAGCAGGAGCATAGGAATTACCTTTAGGGGAGTCTTAGTTCAGTAGCCTCATATATCTCAAAAGAAGAATCTTATCTGTTAACAAAGATGTGTTTGTTTTGTTTTTTGTACTTTTTTTTAATAAAGAATCCCTAATGATTACATACAGAATCATTCAGTAAAACTGACCTCTTAAATGTTGTCTTATTTTGTAGAAGACCCTTTTGAAGACTTCTTCGGGGGCAGGCGGGGTCCAAGGGGAAGCAGAAACAGAGGTGGTGGAGGATCATTTTTCTCTGCCTTTGGTGGATTCCCTGGTTTTGGAAGTGGTTTCTCTCCATTTGACACAGGTAAATATCATAATACTTAAGAAAGAATGCAGTTTTGTCTCACAGAGGATTGCAATATAGTAAGTTGGCTTCTCCATTCAGCCAATCCTGACTGATTTATTTTTTTTTTCCTAATAAAGCTGTTCTCTGTAAGGTGTAAATGTAAATAAAGCCATAGTTAGAATATTTGAGCTTCGTGAAAGTTCATACTTTGATCTGTTCATGCAGAGTGAGCAGATCTCTAACAAGTAGAGCTTTCTGTTTTCTTTATTTTAGTGCTACAGTTTCTTTATGGCTTTAGAATTCTTCTGTTCTCTTTGCTTTCAGGAGTGTGATGGCTTTTATTACAGGTCCTGAAAAACATGTGCCTAAACCCCATGGTACTACTTAGTTTGAGTCCTGGCAATTTGTGTATTGGTTGGGATGTTACTGATACAGGATGTGTTCTCTGTGCCAGCTCGGGGCATCCCAACATCTGCACTAAAGCTGATGATCAGATTCATTAGAGTTGCTGGCTTTCCCCTGAGTGCAGAGCGTGGATAAAGGTTGAATGCCTTTTCAGGGGAGGAGTTGACAGATGGATTTTGGATGATGCTGTGCGTTTGGGACTTGAACTGTGGGTCCGTGTGAGAGAAGTGGATGGGGCTGGAGCCGTGGTTCTGTTCTCATGCTGGTGTTAATGCCATCTAGTCACTGATGCTGTGTGATGCAACCAGCTGAGGGCTTCCTGAAAGTAGGATGTAGTCTGAGGGGATTATAAATTTGTTTCCCACAGTCATGCAAAATTACATTTGATTCAAATGCCTTCTTTTCCAATAGGTTTTACTTCCTTTGGCTCACTGGGACATGGAGGCCTCACTTCATCGTTCTCCTCTACGTCATTTGGTGGCAGCGGAATGGGAAACTTCAAATCAGTATCAACCTCAACTAAAATAGTTAATGGCAGAAAAATTACTACAAAGAGGTGAGTGATATGAATATATTTATATGAAACTATATGTAGAGACTTACATACTTATATGTATATAAATATACAGTATCTTTGCACACACACATACAATGATACACGTTTTTATGTTTTTTTACTTTTATTATTATGTTCACCCTATTACTTGGATTTCTCTGAATGCTTAAAAACATTTTGAAATATTTTATCGGGTTCTCTGTTTCTTCTTGGCATTGTTGAGGTACTTAATGCTGTAGTTGAGCTCTTTTAGGCTTCAAAACCTCCTGTTTAGTGCTGCACCTTTCATTATGGTCCTTGCCTTGAACTTCTGGAAAGAAAGTGTGCTTGGTGTCTACTGATTTTGAAGCTTTTAACTGGGAATTGGGAAGAATTTTAGTTTTGCGGATGTTATGAAAGATTTTCCCTAACATCTGCTTAGTGTGCTTTCCTAGGCAGTGAAGTGAAGTCTTTCTAGTAACTTTTTTCTGTCTGTTAAGTGAAATAAGCAGCTGAAGCCTGCTTTGGAGAAAAATGGGGCTGTTTGTTGGAAAGTGAATTTTCAAGTCCTGTACACAGTGTACTTTCTCTCCATTTCATGCATGTGATGGGGAAATCATTGCATTTGGGAAACCCAAAAAAAGTTTTAGTTAGCTATAGAAAAACCTACACGGAGTATTATAATCAATATAGGAGTACTGAACAAGTAGTTAAATGTAATTTCATTACTTAATAAAAATTATGGAAAAGCAAGGGAGGATGAATTTTTTGTTACCTTGTGTCCCATATTTATTAGTGCAAGGTTCTTCTGTGAACTGTTGTACTGGGAAGCCTCTATCATCTTGACCACTTAAAAACAGCCTCTGGATCACATGCTGGTGTGGTCATGGTATTTTTCTGTGAGTGTATTCCAGAAAAATCTGAAAACTCAAAAGCTCTTTAATAATCTCTCTTTTTAATCAAGGATACTTGAATTTTGTAACATGCATGGTGGTCATAAAGTTGGTGTATAGTAGGTCTACAGATTACTTGCTCTGATCAAATTAAAAGTGGATTAAAGACTGTGCTGTGTGCCAAATTGTGATTGCATTTAGAACATCATACATTTAACAAGTGGGTAGAGACTAAATACAGTGTCAAGACTGTGCAGTTGATCTGTCAAGGCATTTAGGCCTAGATAAGAGTGTGTAGTGTGAACACAACTGTGACAATGTGTGAGGTGGCAGCTGTAACTGTGAACTCTACATCCTGAAGGATTCCAACTTCCAGAAGGCAATTTTCCTGACTAAGCAGTGTGGGAATGCAGATGGTTACTGGTGACAGCTCCAGCGCTGGTAAACACCAAAGCTTGCCAAGTACAATTGCATTAAGCAGGTGGTGCTCTGTTCCAGTTTATTATCTGAACCTGAGCTCTGGTGTGTGTTTAAAACTGCCTGCAGTGCTCTAAAATGGCTCATGGTGTTTTTGTCCTGCAGGATTGTTGAGAATGGACAAGAGAGAGTAGAAGTTGAAGAAGATGGCCAGTTAAGGTCGCTAACAATAAATGGTAAGGAGCAGCTGCTACGCTTGGATAACAAGTAATTCAACGCACGCATTTAACAGAAATTTTAAGCTATAACAGCCACCATTTGAGGATTGACAGGAACATTTTTTGAAGATTTCAAACGAATTCAACTTTCTGTATATCCGTACTCAATCTTAAGTAGTATAAGTAGCTCACAGAAGCTCATATTTGTCATAGACTTTTGAGTTAATTGTTGGGACCACATCAATTGGACCATTTTTTGTCCTTAAAATTGTTGTAAACTTCTGTATGCACTTTTCTTTTCTTATCTGTGATCAAGGTGATCCATGATCCTTCAGTAGTGCTAGGGCGAGATGTACACTAACACTAGCATGAATCTTGCTTTTTCCAATTTGAAATGTGAGCCAATTAGTAGTTCAAGTCTGCTGTGAAGTTAACAGTTCCAGGATAACCTTTTTAATAATTTCAACTTTTTTTTTTAATTTTTCTTTTTTTTAATGTTTAGTAGTGAACAATGTTAATACATTTCTGGTAATGCATTTCTGGTTTAAATAAATTAAGGATGTTTTCTAGTTGTGCATGAATGCAGACAACTTTAGTAAGTTTTGACAAATGTTTAAATGTGTAATGTAAGCAAAAGGTAAACAAAAGTGAAGCCAGTGAGCTGAGTCTTTTGTCATTTGCTAAAAAACAAAAATTCAAAATGAATAAATGCTGATGTTTGTGGTGCATTCTTTCATGAATGGCATTTGTAACCTTCCTGTGTCTGTGTGTGATTTGGGCAACTTGGGAAAACGGTGCTTTTTTTTTTTTTTTTTCCTTACCATCTTTTTCTTCAGTCTTAAGGATGAGGGCCTTTTTTCTCTGCAGATGTTTTCTTCAGTTTGACTGAAAACATGGTTTTTAATTTCATTTCTAAACCTGTATTCGAAGCACCTATTTTTAAGAAGCATTCAGAGGCTGACTCTCTAACTCCATCTTTTGCTCTAATACGTAATTATTTTAGGTCTAGGCCTAAAACAATTCTATTTTAAAAAGTTTTCTAAAGTTATTCTGAGATTTGCTTCAAAAATAATCTGTAGTAAATATAAATATACATTTATATACATTGATAAATTTATTTGTTTAACATTAAGTAATTACAAAAAGACTTTGAGAATTATGAGATTTTTTGCTATTTTGAGAACAAATAATAATTGCTTTAAAGATTTGGACAAAATTATTAGGATTATGATATCTCACTCTTATTTTTAGTCCTCAACCAAAAAATCAAAAGATGGATTAATGCCCTTTGTTAAATTAATGGAGTGAAGTAAAGTGTTCACTTGTAGCCAAGACCAGATTTTCAAAGTTTAGTGAAAGATGATTTGGTTTTGGTGTGTCACAGAGAAAGCATGCAGGTAACTCATGGTGTATGTTAACACCTGCCACTTTTCATCTGTGCACCAGCTTTGAACATCTGGCCTTCACAAAACTCTTCAGGGTGGCTTAGTAGTAAAAAAAAAAAAAAAAAAAAAAAAGCATGGTGTTTTCAAATGATCACCTAATGCCTTCTTGCTGAACACCATCTGCTTTGTACTAACAAATGTGTTGATTATTAAGTACATTGAAAAGATATGCTCTTGTTTTTCATGCAGGAAAATCATTTCAACTTAAGCCAAACCAAGCTAACAAACTGCTACAACAGAATTCGTATTTGCAGTAAAGCTAGTATATTGTACTTTTGTCCCTCTACCATTAATGCTGATTTGATAGAACTGAAAAAAATAACATGTAGAAGAAAAAATAAATATGTACTTTGGTTTTGGGACTAAAGCAGTTATATACCTTTTCAAGTTCTTTGCAAAGTTCCTGTTACTTCAGTGTTGTGTTTTTGATGTAGAAGCACAAACTTAGTTTAGAACTAAACAGTGTTTTCTTGTTAATGCTGTTTTTTCCCTCCCCATGTATGTTACTTCTTGATCCAGATAACTAAACATGAAATTTATTTCAAAATTTGGCTTTGTTGTGATGTCTTGAGTTATTAAAAATGTTAATTTATATTTATAGGATGCAGTGTGCTCCTTTAAATTATGTAAATTGTAAAAAAGTGCTTTAAAATTGATTAACCAAGTCAAATAAAATTAGGACAATCTGGAGTTGAGTTTGAATGCCTTCCTCTGGATACCCATAGGTTTTATATTAAAGTGCCAAACTTTGCCTTCTAGTTTTATTCCAAGTCATCTTCTTTAACATTTAAATTACCTTGCTCAGGTTAAGAACACAATTAGGGTAGAAAATCTGTACCCACATGTTTATCTTCTTATCCAGGAAAGTGTGGTCCTTCTCACAGTGTTACACACAAACAGGTCACACCAGGGCTCTATAGTGAATTTTTTTAACACTAAATGTGCTCAAGATCCAGTGTTTTGGGTAGTCTCTGTTCTGCCTTCAGATCTTGAAGCTGCTTGTCAGAGCTGGCCAAAATGCAGCATTAAAATGGCAATGCTGCATTTCCTTGGTAGAAAGAGAAACTGGAAAAACACAAGGAATTAGTCAGCAGAAGGCAGAATTTGGCAGTGGATTCCTGCAGGAATGAGATACCCACACACCAGTGTTTCCATAGGCTGGTGGTTGAACTGGATATGTGGTCTTGGTCCAAATATATCATTGGACCATCAATTCCAGTTCCCAGTTTAAAAAATTGTCATCATTCACTTGACCTAAATCTAACAGTCTCCATCTCTTTCGTTGTGTCTTTTGAAATAACACCACATCGAACACTTTTTTTTTGATGCAACTTCCTGCATCGAGCTCCTTTTTAAAAACACAAAATAAATCCACATTCCATGTTATATTCAGAATTTCTTTTGCTGAATTTTGTTTTCCCCTGAAAATCCACTTGTTAGGTTGCTTTGAAAAAAATATTTTTTTTTCCTTTCTAATACATAATTTGCCTGGATGTACGATACCTGTTTATTAGAAATGATGGATCATCAAGGACGGCACATTTCCTTAAACTTCAGTTTTGGCCAAAATAGTATAAAATAATAACAGAAAAGGTTCTTGATAGCAAATCTAGGCACAAATGTACAGTGGGATGAGGCAGCTTTTCAAAACCAGGTGCTTTTGGATTAAAAGTGCCATCTTTTCATACATGAGGGAATAATTTTGAGTGGTTAGGGACACCATCGCATTTAAATTAAGCTTCCCGGAAAAACAGCGGTTTGGAAAAACCAAGATGGAGTTTTTGAACCTGCTGAGTCATTTACTCTTTCATGCTCTGCTTCAAAGTTCATTGGTAGATACAAGAACTTTGTAATGCTTTCTCCTGGTGCAGCCTCTTTCTGATCCCTTGTGCATGGCAGTAATTCCAGTGCAGCACACTAACCCCAGTTTCTCTATGGATTGCATGGCACCTTCCCCTTCCACTTGGCTTCACTGAAGGAGTTTGGGATTTTGTGTTAGAATGCTTCACATTATAAAATGGCTGCACTCCTGCAGTGCTCAGCTCTCACAATGCCTTCTCTGCTGAGAGTCAGAGGGGTTGGTTTGTGGTGTAGGTGACAAAGCTGCTCTGCAGAGAATGTGTACGTAGCGTTTGTAAAGTGGATCCTGTTTCAACTTGTGATTAATTGATGAGCTGAGTTAGAATGCTGAAAACAAGATGGTAAAAGATTTAAAAACCCATAATCTCTAAGCCCAGAGGGTTTGTATCTCTTCTCAGTGTTTGCGTTTGGTTATCCTGTTTCCTTGACTCCTCCAGTGTTTTGGCATTAGGTGTAACTGAAGGTTTGTCTTTTCTATTTAGCTGTGCTGTGTTTCAGACCATCTGTGGGATGGTCAGTGATAAAGTTAGATTTTTTTTTTATTATTATTATTTTTGGAAATGCAAGTTCCTGAATCTGCTTCTGTTCTGAAAAGGGACCTTAATACCTCCTTTGCCCCAGTTTAATCTGTGGTTGTTACAGGATAGTGCTTCTGAAGATGGTTGTGTTGCAGAATGAATGCTACAGCTGTTTGATGCTTGTGGTCAGAGAACCTTTGAAAAGGGCTCAGTACTTAAAATACTTGTTAACCTTTTTGTGGAAGCGTTTCTTAGTATTTTTGGAAAATCTGGCCTCTTTGGTTGTGATTTTTGGATGTTCTGGTATTTAGGCTTATTTTTAAGTCATAGTATTCTCATGGGCTAGAGGTAATATGGACATCAGTAATCTGCCAGTCAGCAGTAACTGAACTTTGAAACTTTCCCTTTTTTAACATAAGAAAGCTTGTTTGCACTGTCTGCTCCCTCAGGGCTTGTTTACTTTAGGATTGAATTGTGACCACAGACTTGCTTTGCCTAGTACTCAACACAGACAGTTTGGGTTTTCTTGTTATTATTTGTCTTCAAGTGGTTGTCATAGGTACAGAGGTTCTTATCTTCACCTGAAATGGTCCTTATATTGCACTGGGGCTGGAATGAAGACCATTGACTTTGTTAGTGTTACAAACTGTACCTTTGAATGTATGATTCTAGTGGGTTTCCTACTTGGTTTTGAAAAAAACACCTTGGTTAGAGTTGGTTGTTGAATGAAGTGCAGTTCTGAAAGGTTAGAGCTGAAGGTGGTTGGTTTATACTGTGCTATATAGTTCATACATTCACAAAATAATAAACCTCATGTTTGAGATGCTGCTGCCAGATTAAAAAAAAAAACCCAAAGAATTAAAATCCTGTGATGATCAGAGCCGAAACCCTGAACCTCTGCAAGCTGTGCTGATTTAAACTCATTGAAACTTCTCTGAAAACTCTGTTCTGGCAGACTCAGCGCTGCATTAGGTGTTATCTCACTTACAACAGCTGGTAGCAAGTTAATCAAAACCCCACATGAGTAGTCTATGCTCTGTCATGCTGCTGTGGCCAAAAGATATGCAGGAGTTTGGAGGTGATAGTGCCCAGGCCTGAAAGCTGAGCTGTCCTGGTGTGAGGTAGATTGCACTGATGGCCTGACTGCTAATTACCTGCTAAATAAAGGAAGTGGAAGACTCAGATGTTGTCAGCTTCAAAATGTTGTGGTGGGGATTAAAGTATGTTTAATTGAGAAGATAAGTAAAACATTTTATCAGAAGGACACGGTTAAATAGAATTATCTTTAGTTTCTCTGGCTTTAACAATAAACTTTGCAGCATATTGAATTAATTTTAAACTCACTAAAAATAGGTAATTTTTGAACCTGACTTAAAACTGACAGTCAAGAAAATATATTTTTAGAGGCTGTTGGTAATAACTCTTAAAATTTGGCTTTGGCCTATAGCTTATCCCTTACCTGTAAATCTCTTATGAGGGCTCTTCTTTTCAATGCAACCAACTTCAAGTGAATTTCATAAAAATAGAAGAAACAAAACTATGTAGCTGTTTAACAGCAGCGAAAGTAAAGCTGAATCTTTTCATTCACCTGAATGTTAGAGAGAGATTAAACAGTAACATTGTGAGGTTTCTGGTCTGTTACGTGATAGAACAGATAACATGGTACATTGGAGGACACTTTAGTTCCTCCTCTTTTTTGACTCTTAAAAGTCAATTTTGAAGTTTCTTCCATTGTTTCTTACTTGTAAATTTATTTGAGTTACTAGAATGAGAGAGGAATCCAGCCTGAGTGACTGGTCATAGAATTCATGTTGTGGAACACACATTCCTGGTGGCCAGAAAAGAGAATTACTTGGTTGTGTCTGTAATGGAGTTGCTTGAAGGTGTTTCTAAACCAGCTCCAAATGCAAAGCAATAGCTTTGGAGTCTTCTGTCTTGGTTCCAATCACAAGCTTGGTTGAATTGTGGTGCAGGAGGGGAGTTTACCTCCCAATAATAAAAGAAGTCATAAGGCTGCAGAGGCATCTGGTAGAGAAGCTGGGCAGCCTCCTCCATCTTTCAGTTTCCCTCCAGAAATACTTGTCAAGTCTGTGTTAATCTTTGTAACTGATATATTGAGTAAGATTAACTTGGTAATTTATCACACACTTGCATAACTGTCACCTTAGCCACCACCCCTGGCAAAGTTTTCTCCTAGACATGCCTTCTACTCTTTACAGAAACAAAATCTGCATTTGTCATCCTGTTGTGATATTTGTCATACTCAGCAACGGAAATACTGTGCTTTGCTTTTGTGAAAGCATTCTGCAGTATCAGTCTCTGTCATTCTCCTTCCAGGGGAAGCTAGACTGTGGATGCTTTAAAATTGTTTCAAACTTCTCTGTGAAAGTATTTCTGAAGGAAAATGGAGAAAACTCACATGGCCAAGGCTCAGCCTTTCCTGCAGCATTTCTTACCCAGAGGACTAGGCCTTGTGTCTCCAGAGGACTTTGGCCAGGCTTTGTGTAATTGCCTCTCATCAGAAGGCTCTTTGATGCTTTGATTTATTTGGACATCTTCTTTAAGTAGTCACTCAGACACCCCTGAGAATTACTCTGCTCATCTCATTTCTTACTGCTGGGTGCCTATGGAAATACAGTCAGGACCTTATCATGAAATGTTCTGCACTTTGATAATGAAAGAGCATTACTCATCTGTTCTATACAAAGTGGGAGAAGTGGGAGCTGGGTGTCCAGGAGAGCAGTAGAGAGCTAGAAATTCACTTAGAGCTATTTTGGGTGTATCTGGTACTGCCTGCAAGCAGGAGTAGTGTTCACAAGCCTTCTGCCCTCAGTTTTTGATTGAGCTCCTGAGTAATTGCAAAGAGGTGGAAGATTTTTCTCTTGGGGACATTCACTTTGAGAGTTAGGACAACCACCAAAATGTTTCTTTTATTAAACACCTCTAGGGCTACTTCTGTTTTTTCCTGGGATTGGATGGTTTAGCCCTGAGAAGAACATCAAATCTTAAGGTCCTTGAAACCAGTAAAGGAGAAGCAGGGAAACAATGCAGCTTGTTTTGTGCTGTTGACATAAATTTCAAGGACTTTTCTCCACATTTGGCTTTTGCCTTTCTCATCAGGAAAACATGATCACGAGTTATCACAGTGAATGCAGAAGTGATGGGTGTGTGTGTCTCTTTTCCAGTGAACCCTGCCTGTTCTCAGGGCTGCTCTGGAGGCTGTTCCCCTGCCAGCACTAGCAAGGGAGGTGCTTCTGCAGCCTGAGGATGGTGTGCCAAATTCCACTTTGATTTTAAAAAAAGTGTACACCAGCTAGAAAAAACTGTGCCTATCAAAGGTCGCCTTGTTTGGAAGAAGAGTATAAATATTTGTATCAGGCCAGACAAATTCAAATGAGAAGATAAACATACATTTTTAACACATGGATGATTAACTGTTGGAAGAAGCTGCCAAGAGCAGTAGTTTCTCCGGCTTTCAGTGTCTTAAAGACCAGCTTTCTGAAAAATATCTCCTAGTGAGAAGGGAGTGCTTGGGCTTTACAGAGAAGTAGTGGAAGCTCTAGGAGCCTGGGGTGCAGAAGGAGATGCACCATAGAGCACAGTGTTCTTCCAGCCCTCCTCCATGGTCTGTATCTTGGCTTCTTCCCTCCTGATGTGCTGACATTAATGCACATTAATGTCATGTTCCCTTACTGTGGTTTTGAGACTGGGGGATGCTTTTGTGATGCGGGGCTGCTTTGCCTCTCGGGAGGTACCAAGGAAACAGGGCAGCTGGAAAAAGAGGAGCCAACACCACGTGCATCTGGGGCAGCCTGATGACTATTGCCCTAAAGCATCCAGTTTGGGATGTGTAGGTGCCAAGAGTGGACTTCACGTGGGAGAAGACATTCTGGATCTGTTCAGGTAAGTTGCTTTATTGTAATGAATTCATTGGAAGTTAAGTGAGGAGGAGGAACCAGGGTGAGGTCCATGATGACTTTGCCAGGAATTAGATTTGGAAATCTAACTGGCAGTACAGTGAGCCCTTGTGTATGGCCTGTCTTCTCACCAACTACTGACTGCACACCTTGAGGCAGCCTAATTCCAGCTCCTGAGCTGAAGATTAGGAGATCTATTGTTAATCAATGTATGATACAGCAAAGATCCACATTACAGAGTAAACTATTAATTTTCTTGAATGTGAGCAATGTCTTAATGATCTAATGTTTTTTATTTTTAGCTTGTGTGAAATCTCATGTGGCTAGCAATATGCATGTTTTGAATTTTAAGTGACTATGATGAAAAGAGTTGGCTTTTTATTAATAGAATCACCTTTGATAGTGTGCTAATGCCTAGACTGCATTATGTCAGATAAATAGTTCTACAGAATAGCCAGGGAAGTATCCTACAGGGCTTATGTGTGTGAAAAACCTCTCTGTGGATGCTTTTTTGGGTTTTGTATATAGGCAGAACTGTGTTTGTTAGGTTTATTTCTAAGGGGAACTTGAGGAAAGGCAACTTCTGGAACTGTATAACTCAGCAGCATCTGGGTCATATAAGGAGCAAACATCGTTCATGACAAAACTGAAATGTAAGCTGTCGTGTGGTAAAATCTTGGTATCTCTTGAGGTCCTTCCTAATTTTCTGGGAAAGGTATCCTGCTTGAAGAGTGCTGGAACTCCAGAATGTTAGTCTTCAATGGTCAAATGAACCATGTTTTGAGATCTAAGTATTCAGCCCTGAAAATAGCCTTTGTGCAGTCTCCTTTCTGAGCAAGTAATAAAAACTGTAAGGCTTTTTCCAGTCACCAGCATGGACAGAGCCAGCTGTAGTGACACAAGGAATCTTGTTAATGGAAAAGCAAACAATTGTACGTGCTGTACTGCTCTGCCCTTCTCTGGCCTAAAAGGAGGCTTGGACAGAAATATTTCTGTCATTTGCAAAGTGTGTATCCATTGTACACCTTGAATGTTCATCTGCAGTAAACAGCTTCAAAACTAATTGTTTTTAAATGTACCAGAACTAGAACTTGTCAAAGCAAAACGATTCTATCAATTTTATCTGTATTTTCTGAGGACCTTAAAAGATTTGGGTTGCATTCTGTGTGGACCTATTTCAGATGTGGAAAATGCAGTTTTGTTTGCTGTACAACTCAAGTGCCCTGTTACATCACACAGAGTCATTGCCAGGTGTTTGTAGACTAAACACCATTTTCTTTTGAGAAGCAGGTAGAAAATAACAAGTCGATGATTGATTTTTACCACTGTTAAGTAAAAAGAAAATGATGTGTACTTTGCTATGCATATTCATATTTTAGAGAGGTTATATATCAATGTCAGCTACTGCTATATAGTATCTAAATTGCAGGATCTTGTTGCAAGGGGGGCGTGTCTAAATAATTTCAAAAGCACTTTTGAAACATTGCTATTGCCCTACTTTTGATCTATATTGAAAGTATTAGCCTGAAAGAATTGGAAGACAGTCCTTTTGGTTAAAGGTTAAAAGAAAGTAAAGTAATTTGTCCAGAAGCTTTATCATAGCAGTTTTGTAGCCGTTAATTATTTATTTATTATTAGCTATAGCTGTCTCAAAAAGTGTCATAGAACAGAAAGTGACTTTTAAGTGGCTTCTAATGCAGTGACTAATTGAGAAGATGCTTCTTGTAATCACTCCTAAAAACAAGAAGCTCAGCTCAGGGAAATAAAACATTTTTCTGAGAAGATACAGGTGTTTAAACTTCCCTGCTCTTCATAATGAACCAAATTGAGAACATAAGGTTAATTGATTACTCTTACGTGGTTTCCACTCTTCCCTCTCCTCTAGCACTTGCTCTGTGATCACATGTATGCTTTTGCCCTCAAAATGTTTATAGAGGATGATGACTACATCCCTGGTAACCCATTTCGTGGAATAAATCACGAAGCCAAGTGCATGCCCGTGTGGCTCTGTTGCAGGGGAGGGGCTTGTTGCCCTGCACAGAATAGTTTCCAGTAGTGGAAAGTTCTTTTATGAGAGCTGTTTGTGGGGGGGAGTTTTGCCTTGCGCCTCACAGCTCCTCCTGAAACCAAAAGCCAGCCCTTGGTTCATGCTGGCCTCCAGATTCAGCTCGCTGTTGTTTTCTGGGTGTGGTGGCAAAATTACCCAAGTTGTCAGTGTCTCTGGTGTTCAGAGACCTTTGTTTGGGCCTTTAAGTGGCACAGAGCCAAGCTGGCAACTTAGAGTGCAGCTTTCATGTAGATTAGATGATAGATTGCTAACAGAGGTCAAAGCCTCTTGGGTTTTCTATTTTTGTGACAATTCTGGCTAATCTTTCCTTAAAATATAGGTCCTCCAGATTTTCAGTGGAAACTGGGGTAGATGTAGACACTCAAGTCCTAGCTGAACTGTCATCAATGTCTATTTATTGCTGTTACAATACCGTGGTTTTATTTATTGATTTATCTTCTCAATTGAATTCAGTGCTCTGAAGGCTTTTGCAAACATATTCCATCTGCTGGAAGGCAATGTTGCTGCCCTTTTGGCTCCAGTTCTGTTTCCAGTCCACTATTCAGTCTTGACTAAGCAACTTTCTCCTTAGAAAAACAGTTAGTGATTCTTTTATTTAGTATTTTAAAATATTACTGTAAAAGGAGATTGTTTCTGTAGAGATACCAGGCTGTATCCAATACCAGCAGTTCAAGCAAGGTCAGAATTTCAATTGGAAAGTGATGAAATGTTCTCAGATGTGCAAAATCTGGGACTATTTCTGTCAGTCACTGACTTGCATGATAACAGATATTAGGTGAACATCAGCCTTACCTGTTGTGCATCTGTTCCAGATTTCCTTTCTCTGTCACAGTGCTGACCTCAGGACAATTCCAACCCTGCAAAGAGAGGCACAATGATTCACAAGGATGAGGAGAAATGCTTTTGTGTAAATGAAGTTTGACACCTTCACACTTAGTAAAACTCATGTCAAAAGTTTCTGAGAAGATTCTGAGTTTGCTTGTGGAGGAGGAGGAGGTGGAGGAGCTCTGCTGGATGCTGCACTTTGAGTTTCAAGTAGTACAAAATTGTAGTTACACAGCTCAAACCTCTGCAGTTTTGGTATTTGTTTTTATAGTTTTTCAAATGTTTATACCATGATAAAGTGAGCCCACTGACAAAGAGTCACTTAAACATTCTTCATAAAGCTTTCACTGCCACTGCAGAATGACAGGAGATAAGGGTTCATCTTTATGCTGGGTGATTCTGAGCAGAAGCTAGTTATGGCAACTTCAGGTGTCGAGTTGTTCAGTTGTGCAGTTTTGGTGGGTGGAGCCCTCCCCAGGCCACATCCACTTCTCCACCAAGAGCCACTGGGCACTCCAGTGTGCTTTCCACCCTTCTGGAATGCAAAGTGCTCCAGCTTCTCTGCCTTTATGGTAGTTCTTAAATTCTGGTCCCCCCTTTATTGCTTTGGCCCCAGAGATTGTGGTTGGAAATGGTTGTTACTGTCCTTGGTGCTTCATCCCACAGATCTCAAAGATGTGTGAGAAGGTTGGCATGGGCAACCCTGGGCTGGCCTTCCTGGGTGCACCAAGAGGTACTAATGTTGCTCTTCAAACTCTCCTTCTCTTTCCAAAACTCACAAAGCTCTCTTGGTAAAAATCTTGTCTGCTCCCGCTGGATCTCTGCAGAAGGAGCTTGTAAACTGACGATACTGTTTCCAGGCACAAAAGAGAATTGTAAGTATTGTTAGTGGTGGTAGTCATGTTCCTGGTTTGGTGTTTGGGGTTTTTCAGTTGAGAAAATCTTCATTTCTGTGTTCCCTTCATTGGCTGTTTGGGTCAGAAGTTCAGTTTGAGAAACATACATGTAACTATTTGTTTTTGTCTCTTTAAATACATGCATGTATATGTGTGCATCCATTTGCATTCATAAACATTGTTATTGATAGGATTTGAAAAATTAGTTGCATTTCTAAACTGTGGTGGGTTTTAAGGTGTAGATCTTGACTATGTGTGGGAAAGGAAGAATGCTCGGAAACTTTGAGAGTTCCCTGATGGATTGGACATGCCAAACAACAAAAGGTGGTACAGCTTGGGAGTCAGGTCTCCTCTAAGGCAAATTGTACAGATTTCATAACTAAATATAGTATTTAGTCAAAACTACCATTGAATGTCGACTTGAAACACTATTTTTTTTAAATTCGGGCTTGTCATTTTTGTGTCGAAAATTGAACAGCAACTTAGTGTTCCTGTCATTGGGAAGATGACAGAGGACTGGGTTTTGTGCTGAAGTTTCATGAAACACTGAAACCTACTGAGCCATCAGAAGAGATGTCCTGTTACTGTGAGCATGTGATATTTTCAGGGTCATTCAAAAGATGGTCTCTGGAGCTCTGTAAGTCAGGGATGTGTGCTCACACTGGAAGATGGGATTTGCTTGCTGTAGTCCTAGCATTACAGGGATAGATGGATGGGGAATAAATTGCATGTTGGTGAGTATAATTGGAGAGGGCAGGTATCTGTTCTTTTTTTTTGTAATTAATACATGGAACCCTTAGTGTTAGAGCCATAATGTCATATTTAAGCCTCAGGGTAGAAAGGAGAATATTTTTCAAATTACTAACCTGAAAAGATGAGACTTTGCAAACTGAGCATGGACAGTGCAGTATTAAATGTGGAGCTTGCACTTACTGTCTCGTGTCTGTGATATTTCAACAGCACCAACAGCCATTCGATGAAAGTATAAACTTAGTGATTTTGTGCTTTTGCCAAATTACTATGGAAGTGTTGACAAAACAGTTGGGGAAGTCATTCATCACATTTTTCTGAAGTCACATATGAGATTCTTTTCTTTTTAAATTTAACTGCATGGGGGTTTTTTTTGATGTATCTTTTTTTCTTTTACAGTAATTTGGGTTTGCTGTGCATTAAGGTTTTGAAGACTGGTTTAAAGCTGATAATCAATGGAAAAATATGTAACACAGCTGTACAATTTGCAAATTAGGGCTTGCTCAGAACTGTTCTGGAGATGCTCCTTTAGTGAGGGCCACTAATGGGAATATAAGATGACGTCTTGATACTTTAACTCATTAGTTTTTAAGAGTTATAAAGATCTGTTGCAAAAGTAGAAGAGCACTTTTCCTTTGCTTTTGCTGTTGGATGAGCTTTTTAATTAGAAGCCAATTTTGCTTAACCTGGTGGCGGTAACTCCTAGAAAGGCTGAAGACAAGAAGCAAAGTTGTGTCTTTGAGGGCAATGAAGGAGTTGTTTAAACTGGAACTGGGAGGTTCTGGAGAACAAGTGTGAGAGCTGTGAAGGTCCACAGGGCTCTGCTTGGGCACAGGGGCAGAGGAAACACTGGTGGGAGGCACCTCATGTCCGGGTACACCATGGAGGACATGGCAGGGCTGTATGTAGTTGCACTGTGGAATTTCTATTTCTTTGTTTTCCTCTAGTAGTGAGTATTAAGTTTCATTATAAGAACTGGTTGCCCTTTTTGTTGTTTTGTTTTTTTTCTCAGTAGGATTTTGGTTTGCGGTTTGCACTTAAAATACAATTTCAAAGTGAAACTTGGGCTGCGAGGCTTCCTCACTGAAGAGATGAAACTTGTGGGGATTTCTGTCTGAGGTTGAAATACAGTTGAGATGTATTTCAGGATGTTTGAGGACAATTTGAGTTGGAAGGGACCTTAAAGTTCAGCCAGTTCTGACCCCCTGCCATGGGCAGAGACACCCTCCACTAGACCAGGTTGCTCAGAACCCTGTCCAACCTGGCCTTGAACACTTCCAGGGATGGGGCATCCACACCTTCTCTGAGCAACCTGTGCCAGGGCCTCACCACTCCCACAGTAAAGATTTCTTCCTAATATCTAATCTAAACCTGCCCCCTTTCAATGGTTTAAAGCCATTCCCCTTTGTCCCATCACTATCTGCCCTTGTAAGTATCAAATCAAATCATTTGATGTCAGTGATACAATTTCTGGAGGAAGAGAAGCCATGTAAGAAACAGAGACAGGTACAGTGTTCTGAGCTCTATCCCAGCTACGTGTTGTGTGAGCTGTATTGAGAGAGAAGCCCCAAGAGTAGGAGCCCCTGGTACAGGTTGTTAAAGGGGTCTGGTCACTTCAATGTAGTGCTGTGCAATGAGACTTGCAGGAAACTGGGGTACACCTCTGACATGACCCTGAAAAGTGTAGAAAATATCATATTTTAAGTAATCTTGATTGCTGTTTAAAAACCAGGCCAATTTGGTCAAGCTTCAAGCTTGAAATCTTGCTAATTTGTGTTTATATGTGTCAAGCTGTGAAGCTTATTCCTCATCCTTAGCTTCCTTTCAAAATTCGTGCTGAAATGAATAAAAGGCCCCTGCTTGATAAAGTATTTTAAAATTAATAAAATTCCCTTTGAGCTGCAGCATGCAAATTGGGTCATCTCTCTGCTTGCTGGAAATATGAGGATTCATGTTACCTCCTGCTATTTGCATTTCCAACATCCCAGATCTTTAAGATGAGAGCAACTGGCATTATCCATATGGATGCCCTGGTGTGTTTTAACAGAAGGAAGATAGCTGCAGAATCCTGGGTGTGCTCAGCCTGTGCCTTCTCTTGCTTCAGAGACAATGTAGGACCAATTCACTGGGCTTTAAAAGGTTCTGATGAGAAAGTTTGGGCAAGAAGGAGGTAACTCCAGGCTCTCCCAGTACTTCTCTCTCTTCAGGCCAGGCTCCAGAGCTCAGTCTGGTCCAACAGGAGTGGCTGTAGCCATTGATCCCTGACAGCCACCATGGGGAACAGCATGATCATATTTCCTTTCAAAGCAGCGCCGTTGTGTTTGGTGTGTGCTGAAAACTCATTTTATTTTACCAGTTTGTTGCAGATTGGGGAATCTTTGTGGTGAAATGTTGCCTTGAGTAGCTTGTGATGTGCTGGGAATGCAGGATTCATGTTGGTACATGCTGAGCTGAATGCAGGATATAATGGGGTTCTGTTCTTGGGTGTGGATAGGGGTGGTAGGTTAAATCCACCTGAAAAAAAAAAAAAAAAAAGAAAATCAAAAGTTTGAACTTTGTAAAGGAGCTGCTGCAGGGCAGGGAGGGTGAGTGAACCCAGCGTGGGGCTTTCCCCACTCTGGTCTGTGCCGCAGGGGTACAGCTGGGCAGGAACAGTGTGAGCTGGCACTGGAGCAGATGAAGATGAGGGCAAAAATAAAAGGGAGCCAAGTCCATTGCCAGCTTTTAAAGCCAGAAGGGCAGAGAGTTGCTCTGTGCACTGAGCAGAAAGCGTTGAGCCCTGCCCTTTCCCGGGCACTGGATGTGCTGCAGCCAGGCCTCTCCCGGGACAGAAATAGCACTCCATCAATCTGTCCCTTTTCCCAAATCCCACACCCTTGTTTTTTCCATCACTTCCCAGGACTTTGCCACCACCTCCCCTGCCATCTCCTGCCACTTCTGGGTTTTTCTTCCCCCTTGCAGGAAATGCCTGGCTTGCATGGCAGGCGAGATAGTTGTGCTGGTCCTGGCCTGGGAAAGGCCAGCCCAAATCCCCTAATTATAAACTTAAAATGAATTTTTGTGTTGAAGCAGGGAGATGTAACCTACACCGAATGCAGTGCCATTGGTGCTGAGAGAGCTGAGCCGTCAGAGCCAGTGCAGGATGAGACAGGGAGAGGAGGGGATGGGACGCTGTGAGCAGGTTTCTGCAGGGCATGGATGGGGAGCTTCTGGCATCTTCAGTTTCTACTCAGCTGAGCACTCCAGGCACCTCTTTGGATAAATATTTCCTTGAATTTTGCAGGACAGGAGTCTCAGACAGACACCAAGAAACCCTGAATCACCTTGTGTTCTCTGTAACACTGAGTGCATTTGCTCTGGAAGGAAAATAATTGCCAATAATTGGTGAAAGACACTGATCTGTGTGAGCTGACTCAAACCCTCCTTGTTTGTCCTGTGCTTTGGCTGATAATCGTCACTGTTGAAATAAACTCCCTTTACAGTTTACAAAAGCAATGGTGCAGATGGGGCAGCTGCTCCAACATTCCCCAGATAGTTTCTGAGTGATTTCAGGCTCTTTCAGCTTTTAAAACTATGTGAGGATTTTAAAATGGCTGCTTTTTCTTGTAAGCATCACATGAAATAGCAAGAGAGAGATTTTTAAGGGCTGTCTAACTCAGAGACATTTTCCAAAGACGGCTCGATACAAATTTTGGTTTCTATTAAGTCTGACAAACCCAAGAGAGCACAGGCTGAAAGAGGGTTTTATAACTCCTGCTAAGCGTCACAGTGTTAGTGTTTCCTGGCATTTAGAAACAAGTTTAAGAACAATTAATCAGAAGAACTTGCTCAACATAGCCTCTAGTAATGGTGAGGGAGTATTTTCTTGGCTGAGCATGTTTGTCTACAGTTTCAGGAGAGGTGAGGGGTGTGTTGTGTGCACGTGGTTTTGGAAAATACCCTGGGCTGGGTGTTTTGTAATGAGCATCCATAATTTCCAACAGGAATTAAAAGAAACTGATGATTTGGCAACTTTCTGAAAACAATTTTCAAGGTGTGGTCCCCCAAATTAGACCATTTCTGTGTTTTAGTAGAGTCACTTGGTCTCCTGCTGTCTTCTCTGTGCTATCATACGTTAGATATGAAGTTTTCATGAGAGGAAACAAAAGATCCAGTTAGTCTCCAGGATTTTTTCAGCTCAGGGTAATCCACACCTGTAGACAGATCTGTTAGATGAGTTCTTAGATTGAACTGGTTCCTGTAAACCATAAGATTTCCCAGCAACTGTTGGACTTTCAGTCTAGGAAGAGCCCTGGTAGCTTCTGCCAAGGTAAATATTAATACCAGAGCTTCTTTAACAATGGAAAGGTTTATTGGTAGAAAAATCTTATCAACAGGTTACAAAGATCATAGTGCAATTGGCTTCAGATGAATGTGTTAAATGTGAATGTGTTTAAATTTTTTCTTTCACTTTTGACTGCTCCTTCCTTTGCAGTTCAGCTCTCCGCAGCACCGGCGGATGGAGTTGAGTCATCAGAAACTCCAGGGTCCTCTGTAAGCACAGGGTAAATTCCAAACCCTTGTAATAGGAGGGGAAAAAAAGTCAAGAAGAGCTTTCCCCCCCCCGCTTTCTGCACTCTTTGTGATGTCAGCGTGCATGGGGAACAGTTCGGGTGAACCTCAGACTTCCAGCTGAAGCAGCAACATGATGCTTTGCTCTGAGTTTATACTGTCCCTTTAGAGCCTTGAAGTATTAGAAAGACACTTCACAGGCCATTCTTCAAAGAAGATTTGGATGGAGGAAGTTTCCTGCAAGCCGTGTTTGAATAACTGGGTTAGCTCAGAGCTGTTGTGCCATTAGATTCAGTCAGGGATGGCCCTCACCAGGTGCATCTCCTGGTGCTGCTTACGGGACCAGGGGGTTTTGTGGTGTCGGTGGCCTCAGGGAAGTGTTCCTTTAGACTGAGCAAACTGGTGCACCTGCTTCTTATTTCATAATACAGGGGGAAACCCCGATTCCAGGTGCATTTCTTTGGTAAGTGTGTAAGAACACAGCAGGCAGCAGCAGGGCAGCCGTGCGGGAAGTGAGCTGGTAAATGCAAATCAGCAGCTCCATCTCCTCAGGATGTTTACCCTGGTTTATTCGGCATAGTTCTGTCATTACTGTCTTGCCATTAATTACTGCTGATTCCTGGTAGGATTTCAGTTCAATTCCTGGACGTACACGGATATTACTTAAACGTAACACTAAATAATAATAATAATGCAGGACTGCTTTGCTGTGAAGTGCTCCGAGCCTTCCCTGTCCCCGCTCACCTGGCATGTCTCTGCCTGTGTTTTTATTCCTGCGTGTTGTCTTCATTTTCCGGGATGACGCACAGACCCTTTGGTGTAGCCGGGGCTCCCCTAAGCCCCCACCTTGTCCAAGTTTGCGACAGACAGCCGTGTAAAATCGCAGTGTGCCCGCCCCAGCCCGGCTGGCAGCGGCTGCTCCGCTGGGATACCTGGGCATAGCCAATATTGCCCTCTACTGGTTCACTACAACTCCAGGATTTCCTGTTTTCCGCTGCCAGGCAGCACCACTTCGCTGTGAGAAGTTATTTTCCAGCCCTTCTTGCTTGGAACAGATGGCTGCTTTTAGCCCTAACACAGCTTTTTAGGATGCTAAGGATCATGTTTGGTTTTTTCCCCCCTCTGGAAGCTGCTGTTCATTTCAGAGAACTTGGTGCACCAGGAAACCAAATCTTAATTATTGTTTTTAAATGTTACTGGTAATGCCAAATCCATAATTTTCAGAACTAACCCTTAGAAATGTAATCTCTTCAAACTGGTTTTGCAAAGTGAAATAACTGCTAGGTTTTTAATTATTATTTGTATTAGTAGAATAAGATCTTTTGCTTAACACCATAACCTGGATGTTGATTCCAGCTGCCCTCGATATTTTCCCCCTTCCCTGCCCCAGCTGGGGCGGCTGCACCATGAGCTGGCTGCAGGCCCTGAGCTGGGTTAAAAATAAGCTGGCAAAAAGAGTTATTTTTAACCTGGGTCAGTCCCTGCTTGGGGTCACAGCACGGCTGCCCAGGCTCTCACGTGGGTGTGCTGGCAGTGGAGGTGCAGGGGATGGCAAAGGAGGTGCTGGGGAAACTGAGGACTGTTAAAAGACTGAACACTCCTGGAAGGGCTCCTTGGGTGGATATTCCTGCTCAGAACTCAGGTATTCCACACCCACCCCCCACCCCTAATACCAGCTGTCTTCCTAAAAGCCATTTCTAGGACAAACATCACTGCTGACAAAGCTCTAGCAGAATTTAAACACTTTTGGATGGTGATGTCTTTGTGGCTGACTTCTCCCAGAGTAAATTCTATTCAAGATTTCTATTTGCAGTGGTACAGTCTGGCTCGAAGGTTTCGAATACGTAGAACAGGAGAGAATAGTTGATGCAAATCACACTTTAGTTTTGCTGTGCCAGGTGTGCTAAAGGTGGATGATCAGAGGAAGATCTGATAGCTCATGCTATGCATAGCACTGGAGTTGATTCAGTATTTAAATCACAGCTGACGTGATGTTACACCATTTAAGTAATTTGTGGTGCTATCCTGCTGTCCCACAACTCCTAACGGGGTAAAAGTTTGGGTAATTTTTGGGGTCTACTTGTTTAACCAAAATTTGCCTTTGCTCTGGGGATATGGAAGACTGAAGGACTCTGTTATGTGATCAAGATGGATTTAATAATTTCAAATATTTAAAGAGAATTAATAAAAAATGGAGACAGACCTTTTAGTAGGGTCAGTGGTGACAGGACAAGGGGTAATGGTTTTAAACTGAAGGAGGGTTGACTTAGATACAACAATGAAATGTTTACAGTGAGGAAACACTGGCACAGGTTGTCCAGGGAGTTGGTTGGTGTCTCATGCCTGGAAACATTCCAGGTCAGGTTGGATAGGGCCCTGAGACACCTTGATCCAGGGGAAGATGTCCCTGCTTATTACAGGAGGGTTTGACCAGGTGAGCTTTAAAGGTTCTTTCCAGCTGAAGTGTTCTCTGATTCCAAAGATGTGCTGGTTCCCTGAGCCCAGTACTGAGGAGCTGTGTGAGTGTGCCTGGTTGGGATGTCTCATCTCTGTGATGCACAAACACACCCAGAGCCTTAAGAATGGCCTCAGCCCATTTCCCATTCCTGCATCTATTTGCAAACATAAATTGTAAACATTACATTAAGCAAAACTGCACACATGAAAAAGAAATCCATGCACTTTGTATTTCCGTGGGAGAGGAGGGATCTCCTATTTCTGGTGCACGTAATTTGTTAGGAAGTGAACTCTCTTGACTGGTTTTTGTATGTGCAGTTGATGTAAATATGTTCCACGTACTTTTTATTTTTAGTCTAGGAATTTTATAGGCTTACCTTCATAGACCTGGTATCATCAGCCTGATACTTGCTTCAGGTATTGCTTGTATAATGTGTAAAATCCTGTAGCCTCTTACGGGTAATGATGGCAGTTCTTCATCTGGCATTCCCTGAGCTTTTCCTTGCCCTCTGCCTCTTGTGGCTGAAGTCCTGGGGCTGTCCTGGCAGCCCTCTCCTACTGCAAGGAGAACCCTACACCCAGGGATTTACACTGGTGTGATGCAGGCAGGCAGAGACTAAATGCAGAAATCCTTGTCTTATCATCACTTGTGTTTTCATGGCATTTGCTTGTGCCTTTGGAATGTGGGGGACTCCAGGGTACAAAAGCAGGAGCGTTGAGGTGGGGATGGGCATTTCACCACTCGGGAAGGAGAATCCTCTGCCAACACCCAAGCACAGCCTGTCAGATGCTCAAGCAGACAATGTGAGGCATGTCCTGGAGTCCACCTCTGCTGCAGGGCCTCGGGTGCCTCACAGCACAGTGAAATTACTTTTTAAACATACCTTGCCTCCTTTTCCTCATGCCCTCAGAAGCATCTCCCCGTGTAGGATTACAAGGTAAAGACAATGCAACCTGTTGTGTTTGGGAGTGCTGGTGTGGGGCACACACCAAGTGGGTATTCCTGCTCTGTCCTGTGTTGTGTACATGGTGCCTTTTTCATCTTCAAAGCATTTTCCAGCCATGAACTAAGAGCACACGCATTAGCTGAGAGCACACACCCCTCCCTGAGCAGCTGATGCCGGGCACATCCCAGGAAAAACTTCCAGAATATGACACATCACTTTTGATGAAAATAAAATGATGCCTTATTTCATCAGCTCTATTAGAAGCACTTAAGTAATTGAACTAATGGAACTTTAAAAAGCCTTTAAAAGACGAATCTGGTACACATCTTTGTTCCATCTTTCCCCCCGCCCCACTTATTTTCCCTGTTGAACATTTTTGTTGACTTTTTGGGATCTGTTTTTCAATGTGTGGTTTTGCTGAGTTCTCTGTGTGTTAGGGTAGTTGATTTCTCTGCTTTGCAGCAGTGGTACTGTTACAGTTTCTGCAGCAAAGGAAAGTGTCATCTGCAAAACAGCATGAGTATGACGAGAGTACTTCATCTTTCATACCAGTTCTTGCAAACATTGGGTTTTATTTCCATTGTGTTCATTGGCCTGTGCTGTGTGTGCCTGCCTTGCCTCTGGGCTGTGTTTATCTCTCACAGCTTCAACATGATTTGTTGTCTTCATGTGTTCCATCATGCATTTCCACCATCTTTCCAGCTGTGATGTCCAACATCTGGCCCCCCTGAACCCATGTTGGCTTAATTCTTGTCCCACCACCCCTGTAGCCAGCTTGGGTATTTATCTCTCCTTTCCTTTTACCTTTTCCTTGAGCAGGACAGTCCAGCAGTCCAGGTGAGGTGGGATGTGATGACAGGCTCTGCACAGGACAGAAATCCTGTCCAGGGCCATGTACTCAGGTCCCTCACCCTGCCTTTGGTAAATAAGGGAACAGTGGCCCCTGAGTTATCATATCTAGTGGACATTTTTGGGTGGTTTCAGTGTAGTGACTGGCCACTGATGGAGCTTTCTGCTCCAGACACTCCCCAATCTACAGATACACAGGATTGTCTGTGACCAACCACAGCCAAGACATTAATTTGGCCAAGACAGAGTGACCCTTAACATCCAGCCCATTTCTGAGGGCTTTTATTCCAAGATAAATTTACACATTCTGTGTGCAGCTTACTTTTCTTGTGGTTTCTTTTTTTGCTTTTTGCAGGGGAGGCAGATGAAGAAGCGTTTGCCGAGGAGTGCAGACGGAGAGGACAACACGCCCTGCCCTCCCAGCCCTCCAACCTTCGCCTGCTGAAGCCTCCTCACAAGTCTGCCAGCTCCCCACGCTTTGCCTGCCACTACAACAGTGATGAGGTGGAAGAACAAGACAGAGGCCGGGTTATGAGCAGCTTCGAGGCCCCTTTTTATTTATCAGGTGTGCAAAAGCATGGTGAGAAACGTGCAGAGAAGGACCCATCACATAGTCAAAAGCCAAACCCAAAAAGCCAAGCAAGGAGTTGGTGCTGTGTGTTGACTTAATGTTAGTTCCCTGGTAGATAATAAATAGCAGCTTGTTTGCCTTCATCCTGCTTTAGCTCTGATCTTCCATTTAGCTTAGATTCACTAACGCCCTGGGATATTTAAGGATCCAGGGCAAACTCTGTTGTGCTGCTGAAGTTCCTCTGCTCTTTGTTGTTAAAAGTGAAGGCATTTTAGAGGTTAACTCATCACAATACTTTGCAGTTCATTTTCTTAAATTGTGCTTGGCTTCCTTGTCCAAGGAGAAGTTTGGCAAGTGATACTATTTCTGGAAGCTGCAATTTTAGGCAACTAAATCCTAATAGAGGAGGCTGAGAATGTTCAGGCAAACGTGGCAATGTGGCAATTGTCCTGGTTATTTTTGGAAGTAATTAGTCCTTTGATATATTTCCAGTCTGTAATTTTTTGGCAGTGTAGTCCAGAGGCTGTCTTGGACAACGGAGTCCTCATAACTACTTGATTTAATTGGAACCTGTGGTCAGAGATAATCCAGGACTGTAAGGACAGGTTTTTCTGATACGTGAAAGATGCCTTTCTACTTGGATGCCCAAACCAAGAACCCTTTTCAGTAGTGTGAAATTAGATGAAGTGCTGGGAAGTGTGAGCCTATGAGACTTCCCAGGGTAAACAGAGCACATGAAAGACATGCACTGTATCCCAAAACAGGTGCTCATGTACCCCCAGTGCTGTACCAACATCCACTGTGTTTATGAGCCTTTAAACCTAACACTGTCTTTTGTATGGAAGACTTAAAGATATTATGATGGATGACAGATTGAAAAAATAGAATAATTTAGATGGATGTCTTCCTGATAAGTTGCTGCAAGCTTTGTGTCTTTAAAGATGACAAAGTTGAGTCTTTTCTTTTAGAATTAAAAAAAAAAGGAAAAAAAAAAAAAAAAAAAAAAAGTTACAGAGGCCAGAATGTAACCTCTGGGCTGATGTCCTGAAGCCTCCCATGCAAGGGCTACAGGTTTGGTCTCCTGTATCTGTGGCTGGCAAAACAAAACTTTGGCTCTGCCTTTGGACACGTGAGGGTCTCTGCAATCACAATATTTTGTAATGGATTCAAAGGAGCAGCTGAGTTTGACATGCACCATGCAATTTCTGGAGCAATTTTTAAGATTGCCTAAGACTTTCTGCTGTGAATTTATTTATGCTCCAAGACGCACAAGTTTGCAATTAAAATTAATTTCCAGAAGTATTAATGCAATCACAAAATGCTCTCTTCTACCAGTAGATTGTGAGTTGCCAAAAAAGACTCAGGGTGAAAACTTGATTGCAGTAAGACTAAGATTTTACTGTTTCTTTAAATATTTTGCCTGCTGTTCCTCTGATGGACACGGCTGCTGAAGGACTGGTCGAGTCAGTCATAAAAACCTACGTGAGTGTCTTAATCCCTCCCTGGGGAGTTTGTGCACGAACCCTGGCCAGTAATGCCATTCCCCTTCATGGGTGTTCACCTCTGCTGACTGCCTTGCCCAGCAAGCAGCTTCACCAGCACAGCTCTGTAATTACAGAGACCACTTTACTTGCTTGGCTTCTCATCCATCACTGCTGTGCTTACACGGGCCGGCGTCGGGAGAGAATGGCATCGATTCTGCCTTGCTCCAAAGCCCTCCCAATTCACTGGAGAATAGTTAAGTCCAATGGCCTCAAACCAGGTGCAGTTCCACTTTGAATCAGATGTTTTTGCCACCACCAGCGTGGGGCCCTTGACAGCGGGACCACGCAGCAGTTTTAGATGTTGTCCCAGCTGGAGCATCTCAAGCAAACCCTCAGTTGTTAAGGACTCATCTGCAGTGAAGTGGTTTTCTTTTTCCAGCTCTGAGAATGGGACTGTTTGAATTTTGATTTTTAAGTCCATAGGAAATTTAAATGAAGGAGAAGGGGATAGGTTTCATCTTGACTATGTGGTGGGAATCCCTCTGGAAATAGCATTTCTCTAGTGCCCAAGAGGAAAGGCTGGCCAACTCCTTTAGACTGGCAATATCCAGAGGTGAGAGGAATCCTTTCCTTAGGATTGCCAGTCATCACAGTGGCTATTTAACAAAAAAATGAGAGTTTAATTTAATTCTCCATCTACCATGGGCACTTTCTGTTTTAGTGGAAATTGCTCTGGAAACTGTTCCTGGTTTCATAATGGCCTTTTAGAATAAAACTTCACCTCTTGTGCTCTGAAGTTGCTACATATCTCAAACAGTTCTCTAGCTCCAAACAAGGAATTTTTGAAATAAGAATTCAGATACTGCAAGTGATGTTCTCCCTGATAGTGTGATACACTGACTGGTGGGATCTGAGCTGTGCCAAAGTGGTGTTAATGCCAGCAGAGACCTGGGGATGGCAGCTGTTAGTGCCAGAGGTAGTGGTAACTACCCCTTAAAACAACTGCTTTGGATTTGAAAGATTTGACCTTTATCCAGCAAGAATGATTGAAATGTTTAATTGTTAAAATAGTGAAAAAAGATGATACAAATTTCATTATTTGGAAGACAATATTGCAAGGTTTGCTCTTCCTTTTCAAAGAAATAGCTTGCATTAACCTACAACTTACAACATTAATAATTAATTTTTTGCTGCATTTTCATCTGCTGGCATCTGTGAAGAGGAAACCACTCTAAAAGAACTAGCTTAACTAATCTTGATCCTTTCCTGGCATGGATTCCTCTGCTGGAAAGTTGAGCTGTTTGTACTTCATTTCATCTTTAATTCAGTCTCCGTTCTTTTTACCAACATGCTGTTTCCTAAATTACACTTTACTAACTAGTATCAGTGATGTGCTTTGTTATCCAAACTAATTACTTTATAATTCCATCACAAACTTTGTTTTGGGCATGTAATGGAAAGAGAAAGGAAAGCAAAGCCACTGTTTTTTGTGGAAATCTAACACACGAGGTGGAGATGCAGAGACGGAGTTCTCCCTCCCTTTGCCCCACATCCCCTGGCTGTAGCTGTGCTAGTGGGATGGGGTAACAGCTGTAGCTGTGTGGGGCAGGGGCTGGGAAGGCTGGCTGGTGGATTTGAAGACTGTCTGGTTGCCCCCAGGCTTAGCCCAGAGCTGCCTTCACTCAGAGTGTTTTGGCTGCTGGTACAAAATCATCCCATTACCCATCAAAGATAGCTGGGCTGTGTGTGGAAGGGCTCCCATGGCTGCAGAGCCCTGCAAGCCTTTGCTTGTCATTTGGGAGTAAAACCTTGGAAATCTATTCAGTGCTGGTTACCCTAATTAACAGGGGGCAAACATGTGGTATCTGGCTTGGTATGTTCTTGTGGCAATTCTAGGCAGAATTGCTAAAGAAAATGGCATGGTGAGCAAGCATGAAGGAAGGCCCCTGCAAGTTGCTAAAGCTTTTCAGTCCCCTTAAACATCAAAGTTGGGATTACATCACCGAGTTGGCCAGTGAGACTGGAGAAGTCACCCCTTGGATTTAACAGTGTAGATAATTGAATAGTGGATCAGCATACCTAGACAGGGTGGGATGTTTTGTCACCCCAGGTCTTGACTAAAGGCTCCCTCTCCATGATGCTCCATGGCACAGGCAGGAGCTGTGGATGAGGAAAGGGAATTAGTAGGTCAGGTTGTTCCGTGTGCTGGGCAGTGGCACAGGCTGAGGGGAGGGGATGTGAAAGTGTAAAGCTGTAATTGCAAATTGAGTCACGCATGAAATTAGACTGAAGCTGTGATCTGGGGTGAATTTTTACAATGACATATGCGAGTGTGCTCAGTCTAAAATAACAGAGGGTGGCTGCAGCTTAGAAGTAAGCCAGCTGCTTTTGAAATAGCAGTTTATTGGTTTGATTAGAGAGACGTGTCTAAGAGCGGAAAATTAGAAAGAGCAGTACAGAACCCTCAATGTTTCACTCTGAAGGTGGAAGGAGGCTCCTCCAAAGTCTTCACCTCAGCAGATGTTCTGTAAAAACCATGCCATGGCCTTTATTGCTCACTGATGTGGTCAAGCAGCAGCAGTGCTGTGTGTTAATTGCCAGTGTGACTGAACACTTTGTTTCCTCCTGCTGACTCCTCTGTGCTGGCAGAAGGAAGGTGGAGCAGACCCGTGGCTGCTCTCTGCATCCTGGTAGAGCAGGCAGATGTCAGGCAGGGCAGGAAAGAGTCAGATACCAGAAATGTGTTGGGTAGGAGTGTCTTCCCCAGGACACTTGTGCCTTTGGATGAGCTGCCAATGTGCACACCTCCCTTGCAGCTGCCACCCAAGAATGTGATGAGTTTCACAGTCAGTGACTGCACAAACTTGTGACTTTGGGAGGTGCAGATGGCAGGGAAGTAGAAAGCCAGAAGGAAAGTCGATCTGGGACACAGCAGAGAAGCTTTCCAGTTTGTTTGAGTCCTTGCTGAGTGATGGTTGAAGGAGTTGCACCTAAGTGTTTCTGGAAGTTGTTTTCAGTCTTCAGCAGCTTTATGAAAGCTGGAATAGCTTCTGTGCTCCTTATGGCTCCTCTAGAAGTAGAAAAGAAGGGGATGAAATGGAAAGAGTGGGTTAGCTGATGCTGTTTGTTTTAGTTAAGATTTATCCAAGTAGTAAAGCAGGTGTAATTCCAAATGGTGTGAATTCTTGCTTCACTCATCTCTGCTCCTGGTAGCTGACAAAAGCAAGAAATACCAATTTAGGGAGATTTCTATCTGCATTTGAGTGAATTTGTTTTCCAAACGTCACAGCTTGGGGAAGCTCTTGGCAACCTGTTCTCTCTCTGCCCCGTGAGGCATTTCTAGAGTTTGGGTGGCTAAACATTGCTGCTAAGGGTGGAATTTTGAACAGCCTTCTCCAAGGCCAGCACTGTTTGGCTGAAGCCAGTTCAGCCTGGCACTTCCTATGGGAAATTTCTATGGACACTTTGGGATGCTGGTGACTTGCCAGGACACGGGCTCACTGCAGAGTGATCAGTCATGGGGCTGCTGCTTTCTAATTCAGATTTTGTTGTCTCGTGACTTTGGGGCTAGTCTTGTAACCAAGGCAGCTAAATAGGCTTTTAATTAGTGCTGGTTGAAGTATTTGAGTGAAATATGCACCGAAGGGTTACGTCTTCAGTGTGCAATTCTTATTTATGTTAGGAGCTGCTTCACTTGTTTGGATCAGGATTTTTGGCTGTTATCACCCAGCATAGCATCACTGGAGCAACAGACTGGCAAAGTTTGACCTATCCTTTCTTCTTAGGTAGGGGTAGAAAAGGAAATGGCAGACAGTGAAATTATTTATCACAGCAGGCTCAAAACAGAAAAGACCTGGCAGTTTTCTCTTGAGGAATACTCTGTGTTTGTGTGTTATCTCCCACTTTGGGCAATCTCTTTCTGTGTGTCAGTGATAACACTTGAAAGATTTCCACTTTTCAGCCTTATCATTCTAGAGGCTGGTAGGAGACCATGTTGTCAAATACCTAAATATCTTTATACCACAATATTTTAACATTTGAGTTGTTTCATTTATAAGAAAATAAATTATGTGCCATTCACTTCAAGTCATAATTTACATTGACTCACAGCATTTCTAAGAAACAGTTGCTAGAGTTGCTTTCAAAATCTCAAGCATTTGAAGAAAATGGACTATTGCAAAAAAAAAAAAAAGTATTATGATATAAAATAGCAGCATCAAATGTTATCATGCCTGGATGTGGAAACCTTTTAGAAATACTGGCACTGTTTTGAGAATGAAAAATGAAAAAAATTATGAAGTTGCTAGGGCTTAATGATCCTTTCCCAAATATCTGTGTTATTGTTTCATAGTCATTACATGAGCTAGTTCTGATCAGCTGATATGATGCTGTTTTTCCCTCCAGTAAAGGGAGGAATCCTTTGAATAACAGCCCCCAGATGACTGATTCTCAGGAGTCAGCACGTCTCTTTTGCCTCCATTGACCTCTGTGTGAGAGCAGGGAAATGCTTGAGCCCTTCTGGGATGGGTGCTTTACTCAGTGAATTGAATGCAGAAAGATCCTATTTTTGGTGTTGTACAGGTGACAAAGGGGCTGACGTGGAAGGAAACTTCCTGGATGGAGTTCTTAGTGAGGAGATGTTCACACAGTGACTCCAGGGACAGGAGTTTAGCTCAGGGGGTGACAGAGTGCAGGAAAAACCCAGCATCATCTGCAATTCTGCTAAGCATTGCCAGTTTCTCTCTTCCTGAAACAAGAAAACTGGTTTCCACTCTAACTTTGTGCAGGCTGATAGCTCATGGCAGAATTACTAAATAAATATCCTGCCTCTTGACTCAGATGATTGCAAAAGATGAGGTCATGCAGTGGGTACAGCACAGAAGCTTGGGTGATAACCTAGAACAGTTTCCCATTGCTACAAGTGAATGTATTTCCGCTAAGCTTTTGATAATGTCTCAAATGGTTTTAGCAGAAAGACTTACCTCATGGTTCTCCCCAAGTCTTAAACTTAAACTGAAGAACTTCAGCTCTGTCATGGGCACATCTCTAACTGGGCTTGGGAGGAGCTTTGGTGAGGAGCAAACTGCAGCCACAGTGTGCCTTTGTTCTCCCCAGCCTCCCTTTTCCCATCTTAATTTTGCCATTGATAAATTGATGGAGAACCAGGTGCACTGATGGAACTGCTTCCTTGGGGCCATCTCTGTCTGCCTGATAACAGAACAGATGAAAAAAAGAGATTTCCATATAGGCAGAGCTGTGCAGGGGCTGCTCTGCTCTGTGCTGCTCCCAGTCACTGGACTGTGCTGATTTCCAGTGACAGAGCACCACTGAGCTGAAAGATCCCTGCAGCTGTCTCAAAACATCACAGAATGATTGTCTGAGGGAAATGTTTACTGGCTCTCAGTTTAGATTTATGAGTGCACCTGGGTAGATGTGGTTCACACAGTTCACTGCCCTTGCAAGTCTGCCAGCAATTGGATTTTACTGCAAGTTTGGAGGAAAAGGTGTGATGCCGAGCAAGAACTCTTTTTCACACATCTCTGTGGGGTAATAAACCATTGGAATGATGATCACATGGCTGGAAGCTTGTGCCTACTGAACCTATAGCAAATAATTGTTGCTTGAACTCAATGCTTTCATGCACCATTGGGGCTGCAGTTGAATATAACCTGTGGTGCATAGTTAAGCATGAGCAGGCTGATGACCAGCATATAAAATATATATTGGTAAACACTGAGCACCTTCTTATTTACTCAGGATTCTTGGCATTCCCTAGACTGAAAATGGAAATGCAAATATAGTGGTAACTCTGACTACCGTGAGCAGGAAATGCCAGTACTTAAATTGCTCCTGCTGCATAAGTCTTATTTATTGCTTCCTTTTTGAAAATTATTCTGGTTTTGCATGTGCTCTAATTTTGAAGCTTTTCCTGAATGGCTTTGAAGTATTTTGAAAGTTCTCCAGATCTTTTCAAACTTCAAAGATTGGTAGTATTTTCTTTCTATCCTATGTAAGGGATATAGTAGAATGGGGGATATAGCAGAAATGGCAATTAAAAAAACCCCAAACAAACCCAAACAACACATTAGGAAGCCAGACCTTTTCTTTAATATTCTTTAAACCATTCAGAGAACATGTGCTTTTGCTAGAAAGAAAAGTCCGTGAATGCTGTGAAAAGTGTTTTACAAGCCATGTTTCCTCAGGATACAAAGAAGGCAGCAAGAGGAGGAAGCAGAAGCAGAGAGAGGAACTGAAGAAGAAGAAGTCAACCAAAGCGAGTTACTAAAATGGACTTCTCTGCTATGCCAATACCTTTATAATAATGACAACAACTTCATGTTACCTTCAAACACACCTCTTTTGTGTATATTTTTTGATTGTTCACACTGCTACCAAGGAAGTGACTCATGTTTAAAACTGTACTAAAATTGCACTATGTTATTCCTTTTAGTTTCACGGAGTGGCTTTCTTGCCCATTCAGGTTAGGGAATTCAGACAAGGCTGGTCATGGTTAGAAGTGTGTTATGTTTGAAGATTGGAAAGTGTTACAGAATTTCTTACCTCTTCCTTCCCTGGGACTAAGATGACTCTAGTCTAGTGTTTATTTGTCTTGTGGGATATAAAAGGCAAAATGCCTGCTTGTTTGGTGACTGGCATCAACATCAGGCCTGTTGAAAGAAGAATTCTGTTCACTCATGTCATTGGGACTGGGACTGAGACATGAGCTCTTATAGGGTAATTTATGCAAGATTAATAAGTGACTTTTATGGTTGGGTTTTTTGTTTTGGTGTTTTTTTTTTTTTTTTTCTTTTCCCCAGGCTGGGCAGTTCTGTCCCTGCTATTAAAATGTTCCCTCATATTAATTTGTATCTTGAAGTTATATCCTCTGATTTTAAGAAGTGTAGTGTAATGATGGCCTCCTGTAAGCACTCCTACTGATTTCTTTAGGCTTAGTTGACTCCTGATGAATCATTTAGTGAAATCATTCCTTATTTTAAAAGTTTATTTTCAGAACCTAGAGACAAATGATCCAAGTGCTACTTTAAAACTGCTCTTTGTTTCTTCTGAGTAGGTTTTAGATAACAAACATTTTTTCAGCATCCGTTTTAGATTTTATCAACTTGTTTCTGCAAAGAACTTATACCTTTATGTATGAGCATCGGTTTTATTGCAGGACTAATTTTTTTTTTAGCTTGAAAAGATGTCTTAGATCTAAAAGAAATACTTATTTCCTGGCAAGATGGTTTCCTTGCTTCCCATACTTGTCTCATGTGCATGACACATTGCTTCTCTTAACCTTTTAGTGTGTACAGAGCCCCTCTGTTGCCTTAAGCATTTACCTGCATGTTTCTTGTCAGTGTGTTGTCTCCTTTTTTTAACCTCCAGGTAGGAGTTAGCAGCTTATGGTTTTGTTTTGTTTCATTTGTCTTCCTCTTGCCAATATGTTGTTGACGTAACAGCCTTAAACCTGGCAATATTCAAAGTCCACAGTTCCTAGAGAAACTCACTCATCCTAACGTTTCAAAGATGTAGGAATGCACATAATGGTGTAAGAGAGGAGCTAAACAGAAAAGCCAAGTCTGCATTCTGGCATGGTTTGATGTAACAAATTCTGGTGTCTCTGGTATCTGAATGGTTTAGCTTCAATTACTCAATGTAACCCTCTGCAGACATCATATAACACACAATAACCATTTGTGAACTCTCTTAGGGTCTCTAAATTATGGTTAAGATTAAAAAAGGACTGAGTACTGGTTTTCTGTCACTTAAGTACCACTTTTTTTTGTGCAGTGTTACTAATATTTAAAAATAAAGAAAATCTGCCTTTATACTTTGTCCTCTTGCACTGTACTGTAGGCTGGCATCAGTTGTCTGGTTCATTTTCATTAAAGTTCAGGCTGTAAGCACAGGGGGGAGAGTCCTCATTCACACAACACCCACAAGCATTCCAGGTAATTCCTTTTGTTGAATCCATGAGCAAGTCAATACAGTCCCTGTGTCAAATGGCTGATACTGGAAAACGAGGGTTCTTTCTGGCTGGAAACATCGCTATGAGGAGAGTATACTTCAAGCAGAGCTTGCAGATTTGCCATGCAAGGAATATTCCTCCTGGATAATGCACAACCGTGAGCTGCATCCTGGTTAGGTTGCTTTCCATACTCTAGGAGAAATGCCTCCCCTCCATATGCTAGTTTAAAGCAGTTACTGCTCATTATTTGTTAGTGACATGGTGCACACTTTGGAAAAGCAGCAGAGGTGGAGGAAGGGAGAGGTGACACCAGCACAGGGTCTCCCCAGGGCTGTCCCTGTGCTCTGAGCAGCCTCATGTAATGGGACAGAGTGGCTCCAGATCAGGAATGTGCCTTGAAGAGTTAGAGCAGACAGGGATTTGGTACATAAATATCTCCTTGACTCAATCCCTGTGTTAGGCTTGATGCAGGCGGGTAGAGCATTAATTAGGAGACCTGCAGGCAGCTCTAAATTAGTGAGGAAAAGCCTGTCTCAGCAAAGGCACCCTTATCCCACTGGAAGGGTGCTGCTGTGCTTGCAGGTGGCCTCCTACACCCGGCGCCTTCCACTGGGAGAAACTCCTGGGAAACAGAGTCCCCAGAGGAGGGAACCACGGGCGTCATCTCTTCCATAACTACCTAGAATCTGTCTGAGCTTGCCCAGAAATTAAGAGATGTGGGGCCATGGCCGTTGAGCGTAACTCCTTCTTTCTCAGCCTAATTATTTCTAGATTTCAGCTGAAGGGGAGCTGCTCAAGTATAGCGTGGCTGTAGCACTGTGTTCACGTGGCTGTGCTGCTTCCAGAGCCTGGAGCTGGTGCTGTGTCTGTAGGAGCAGGCACAGGGTTCTGTAGCCCACTGCACCCATCTGCCACAGGTGAAGGCTGCCTGATGATGTGGGTAGTTAAATATGTGTCGGGGTAGGAAAAAATGCAGGTGGGTGTGAGACACCACAACTGATAACAGATGATGCTGGCCCAAGAATGGCTATGAATAAATGCATTGTGAAGGTTGGGAAATGATTCCTGCCCATCCCACAGTACTCCTGTTGAAGAGCTGAGAACAGAAACAGAGCTAGTTTAAATATGGGGCCTAATGTGATGTATAAAATGTGTTGCAAAATGATTCTTTATGGAGCAGATACCTGGGCTCCAAGACCCAAAATATGTCCTATAAGAAAACAAATTTACTACGGTATATAACAGTTGAGTAACAGGAAGGATACACTGAAAGGTATTCCTTAAAAAGATACCCTGTAAAAGCTCCAATTTTGAGATAGAGGGAAGACAATTGCAAACAAACAAATGCTGACAGATAAATGTTCCTGCTCCTCACTTGGAAGCTGCCACTATGAAAACAGTTTAAATTCAGTTGTTTTTCCACACCTTTCAGAGATGTGCAACTGTCTACTCTTTGAACCAAGATCTGGCAAGACTTTGACCTGCAATAAATGATCTCAGAGTGTGTAGGTGTCAGAACGATAAAAAAGTATTTTTCAAGTTTTTGCCCAATTTCTGCTCCTTGCTGGTGCCACCTTCATGAGCGGCTTGCAGACCTGTACGTTCTGCCCCTAGACGTAACACAAAGGCTGGGGGTCTGTTTCCTTCTGTCAGCTTGGCTGCTTTTACAGAGACTTCCCTTTTCCCCAAATTTCAAACTATCTCATGAGCCTTTGTATGTATTTCTTGAAATAATTCATTGAAAAGATGATGAGTCAAATATCTAGAAAATGTGCAGTAATCATCAGGTAAGCACTAAGCTGCCTGTTTTCCCAACTACATCTGAAACATGTGACTCGTACCCACTTGTTCTTCAGGAATGTTCCCCCACCATGTGCCACCAAACTGGTGCCTATCAAGCGGTGGGATTAGATTGTTACTATATCAAATGTCATTGTTTTATTTTACCTGTAAAGAATTCTATTAATTTCCATTTTTTCCCTTTTGTTTTGTGTGCTAATTGCACAGGATTCCCTGGATGCACAGGTTAGTCCTTCCTGCATTTCAGGTCTTGGTTATCTTGTGCAGTTCTGCTGTTCTGTGTCCAAGCTGAGCTCACATTTTAGGGCTCTCTCACGTTTCCTGGCCTGGGGAGCACCTTGCTGCCCTGCAACTCACACATTGATGGGAGGATGGGGGTGGCATATTTGCTCATGATTAGCTATATTTAATTCACTTGTTTCCAAGTGGGAAGCTGGTCTTAAGATACTTTTTATCACTCTTTGCAAAACTTCTTGTTGCTACCTGTTGCACTAAAAACTCTAGGCAACGCAATTTCCCTCCCCATTGATGAGAATTAAAAAAGGGCCCTTACAACCACATACAGTAAATGTTCATATTTGGAACTATGATTGATTCACCTGCCCTGTGTCAGCACACTTTGTCTCTTCACAAGTTCTTGTAGCCAAAAAAGATTAGGTGGGGTGTTAGGAAGTGTAAGATTTGTGCCCTCTTAGCCACTAGCTGTTAACTTCTGACAGCTGGAGAAGCACTTACAAAGTGGCTGAGCTGATGTGAGATGACATTTCCAAGCTTGGGGTAGGCTACCTCGCTGCTCTTATCATGACAAGAAGAGACTGACCATGTCATTTGGCATATCTTGAACTACAGTTTCAAGTATCTCAGACTTGAGATAGGCAAGATCCTGCCTCTTCCTGAAGGCCTCATGTTGTCACTGCAAAACCAGCCCAAAAAGTCAGAAGTGAGTGTGAGAGGGAGATTAAAACTCTTGTGCTGACAATGAGTCTGAATGCTTTGATTTCAGGGAAACGCCTCAATATCTGCCTGGAAGCAAGCACAGATTTTCTAGGATGTCTTCAAGGAGGGAATGGGACCTCACTGTGCTGGCTGAATGTCTAATTGCATCTCTTCAGTGTCTGTTTCCATTGGCACACACATGCACCTTTCTACTGAAACAGATGTCATTTTTTCCATCCCTTGTTTGGGAAGTGCTCATCCTTTGGCCAATGCTGAGCAATTTGCTTGTTCTTTGGGCTCCTGGTAGTTGAGATTTAATGAAGTCTTACATAGCAGGTATTATTTTTACATTATTTCAATCTTAAGACATTGCAGCTGGGAAGATTTCCTTTAACTTAAAACTTTTAACTTCCAGGCTTTTGAGACAAAAGCCAAGATGGCAAAATTGTGGATCACACCAAAGCTTTTATTCATATACACGCCAAAAATGTAATGGGGTGAAACCTATAAAATACGCGTTTCACCCTGATTTTTTGAGTTCAGATGTGTGGCATTTCTGGATGGTTTAATATTTTTAGATGAGCAGTGCTATTGCATATTGCTACATCAGACCAGGTGACGGTTCGCAGCCTCTGTAACAGACTCCACACTCAGAGCCAAGGAGGGGAAGGAGCACAGAGGAGAGGTTTTGGAGTACTAAAAAAACACTTCCCACAGTACCTGGAAGGAACATTCAGCACAGGTGGGTGACTTGATCCTGGCAGCAGACACAAGCTACAACCTGCCATACTGGTAGAGCTGTGACAACATGGGTTTCACCGCTGCGGGATGCGAGGGGAGGAGGCTCACACTGGAGCCTTCCCTGGGCTGTGAGTCAGCTTTGTACCCATGAAAAGGGTTTGTCAGCTGCCTGGCCCACTGTCCTGTCTTTGATAGTGACTAATGGTGGCTGCCTAGGGGAAAGCACACAAACAGGATAAGCGTGTTATACCTCACCAAAGTGTTTTCCCAGCTGTGGCGCTTTGGGGGTCAGAGGCTCCTGCATCCAGAAACGGCCCTTTTGTTACCCAGTATTTTTTTCCCATTGACTTGTTAACCTAGAAAGCTGCTCAATACTCACTGTCCTATTGCCTATGACAAGGCATTCCTCACGTGACTCCGCTGGGTAATGAGATAGGTGTAGCGTTTTTTAAAAATCTCTCCTACATCTTCCTTTAGCTTCCTCCCCTCCTCCATTCCAGCATGGCCAAAGACACTGCCCACCATATCCTCACTCACCTTTTTCATGGCACTCATGGTTTTACACATCTCACTCATGCCAGCCTTTGGTTAACACTCTTATGGCTCAAGAAGTTCAGCACATTGAGCCATTCCTTGCAGAAAGCCTTTCCTACCTTTGATCACCCTCTCAGAATGGGGAAAGATGGTTAAACAGTGGCTCAGCTCCATAAATCATGCTGACCATCTGGACAAGCATGAGTGGCACGTTATCAGCTTGCTAAAAGTGGACCATGCACAGCCTGGGAGGCAGGAGGGGCAGACCTGGGGCCTGCTGCCCTCAGTCTCACCAGGCTCTCACAGGACCTGGGGTGCGAACGCATGAGTTCATGGCAGTGATGGTATCTCCAGAGCGTGGTCCCACACACCTTCCCTCCCCCTCAGCTGAAATCACATCATGGGACATTCCTTGGCAGCATTTGGGATGTGCTCTTCCTGACTCAGGCTCAGCTCCTGCACTGTTCCTTGCTCCTCCAAGCGTTCACTGTCTGTGCCTCTGCTTGGCTGGCAGCACCTGGGCTGGGGGTCTGTGGCCACTGCCAGGCTGGCTGCTCCCACACAAAGCTGGCCCTGGCTGAAGGATCCCTGCCAGCCAGGGAGATGGGTGCAGTAGCCTTGGGAAGGCACCGTGCTCCTGGTGTGACACATCCCTGCAGGCAGTGCTGAGAGTCCTGGGCGGTGTCACTCCAGGTGTCCCCAATTTCTGCAGCACTGCAGTGCCAGTGCAACAGCCTTTCCACTGCCAACCCCTTCTTGTTCAATATGCAGAAGATATTTCCCATCTGTAGCAATCTGGGCTGTGAATTTCCCTATTCCTGTCAGCATCTTTTGTGCAGGAACAGCTGCCATGCAAGTGTTCACTTACTGGGTTTTTGGGTCATCCACGTCATCTGGGAAATCTTAAACACCTGGGGAAATAGTTATGAGGACACGTCAGTGATAGGAACATCCAGAGAGATGGGAGGGTGCAGGACAGCAAACAGTGATAATTAAAGTGCATAGACAAAACCAGCTCATTGGTCTGAGCCCCCAAAATGTTGTGTCAGGACCTGTCAAAGCCCAGAGTGTGTCTGGCTCTGCAGTTCTGGGTCAGATCCAGCTCCACTGTAAATGCAATTTTGCCCAATATGTTTTTGCCCTGAGTGCAGGCACAGGCTCAGGCGATGGGAGACCCCTGCCTGCTGTGCCTCTGCTCCAGCAGACAGCCCTGCTGGGTTGTACAGGGAGGAGGTGTTTGGGTGCACCTGAGCCCCTATTTTTCTTAGCAGAATTCAGGTTTGGTGGAGGCATTTTCTTTAATCAATAAAATTACTTCCCTTGGAACCACAGATTTTTCTATCATGATTTCTTAGGAAAATATTATTCAGCTCATGTAATGCAAGTCTGAGGTTGCATTATGAGATGGATGTGATAGAACATGATGGTAGTGAGTCACCTCATATGATGTTTTATTGTGATGTGTCAGCTTAGAGAGGTAGAGAGCTATAGGTGTTTCCACCAGCCCAATTATGAAACAACCACTGGTTTATGCAGGAATTAGTAAGTTTTTCCTAGGTTAGTTAACAGATAGGTTTTGGTCTGTCATTTAACAATGTGTTTTTTAAAGTTGCTAACAATGAGCTACCTCAGAATCTATTTTCCACCCAGAAAAGTTATTGGTCTCTTGCTAGAAAGGGTTATATGTGCTCAGAAACTCCAGTGATCAGGATGAGACTGCATGTCTTGGCAGAGGGGAAAGGTTCTGAGATGGTCTTTATTTTAGGACTACCTTCTGTTGGCACTGACTAGAAAGGGGTGATGATGCCATCACCTGTTGCTGCTGAAAAGTGAGACTATGAAGGTATGATCTGGAAAGCCAGGAGATCACAGAACAGGCCCTGTTCTTCTCAGTTTAATCCAGAGGGTGAAAAATGCCTGCACACAGGCAGAAGTGTTCAAGGTGGGCTTTGTATTTCCGTCCCTGCTGGCTGTGTTCTTGGTGGTCACTTACAAGGACAAAGGACATTCCTTCAGGACGCTGCAGAAGTCCGAGTATGAAATCATGTCTGTGGGGTGTGGATGATGGAAGTGGTGGAAACCAATGGGTCTTGGTCCCTCTCCACCACTGGTCTGGTGAGACCTTCAGCCAGGTGCTTTGCTTCCAGCTGAAATGCCCACGGATTTGCCAAGTCTGCACAAGCAAACAACCTCTCCTGGGCACTCTGGAAGTATCTGGCCATAGACGAAAAGGTGTGGGGTTTTTT
This sequence comes from Zosterops lateralis, assembly GCF_965231275.1. Taxonomy (NCBI): domain Eukaryota; kingdom Metazoa; phylum Chordata; class Aves; order Passeriformes; family Zosteropidae; genus Zosterops; species Zosterops lateralis. The sequence goes on from NC_139762.1 coordinate 9,966,058, forward strand.
TTTGTTGTTGGTTTTTTTTTTTTTTTTTTTTTGGTGGGTTTTTTTTTTTTTTTTTTTTTTTTTTGGTTTTTTTTTTTTTTTTTTTTTTTAAAGAAGAAGTTTAGGTAAACGTCAAGAATAAGGATGTATATGTTCAGCTTTTCTCGTTGTGCTTTTTGTTTTGACTGTAGTTTCCAGCCCCTCATACAGGGGGCAGATTTGGGGTAAGCACAGGTGTCTCCTCTCCACAGCTCTTCTGCAGCCCCTTCCTTTAGCCCTGCGTCTTTTTGAAGCAGAAAAAGTCAATTCAGTGAAATGCTCTGGGGCTTTTGCTGTGTCAACAAACAGAGGCCAGGCCAGGACCTTTCCCTTCATTTTTGTACAATGGTTTGAACTGCCCTTCTCAAAGTGTTGGTCTCACACCATTAACCCCTTACAGCCCTGGTTTGAGGAGGTTTCCTAGTGGGGTCATAAATGCTTCAGAAGAGGCATCCAGGGAGGGAAGCTGAATAAAGGAAATGTTAACAGACCTTTCATTACACACCCAATACATCATTACTTAATTTCTTTGCTTTTGTCTCCTGTTTTTATAGTTTTGTTTTTTTTTTTTCACCCTGATCAATAGCATTCATCCTACTCAGTGAACAGTCTTGATACTGTTTTTATGGCGTGAAAATTACTGCTGCTTTGACTGGCTCCTATTACTAGGTGACACTGCTTGGCAGAAAACGATGAATCTTCCTATTATTTGGAAAATAAATGTGATTTATGGGAGCAGCAATTGATAGTGGTCTGTGTTTTGCCATCAGCGTGCTTGCTTTCCTGAAATAAGGCTTTTACCTTTGGAGTGTGAAGGCTGTTTGTCTAGTGCTGCAGAGCAATTATATGTATATTTTTTTCACCTCAGCTTTCATTAAAAATTTAAAGAAAATATGATAAAGAAAAGATCTGTTGTCTTTTAAAGACTTTGGTGCCTATGCAGGAAGCAGTTGTGTAGGTGTGAAGTTAAGCAGGCTGGCAGGGAAGGATGTCTTGTGGATGCTGGAGATGGTGGAAGGAGGAGGAGAAAGCTGACCTGAGCACCTGCTGTCACTTCCCTTCACTCATGGTAAAGATGATGGTCAGCACTGAAGATTTATTATTAAAATCCCACAATACTGATAACAAAAAATGGACCAATGTAAATGCAGAGAAGGAGAACCTCTTCCCCTAAGAGCTGTGCAAGATATTATCCAGAAATGTCTGGGGAGATCTGTTTCTGTTTTTTCTTTCATTCTCGCTCTTTTTCAGCAATCTTTGCTGCCAACAAGGTTGGTCTTGGCTGTCCTGGGCCAGCTCTCCCCCAGCCAGAACAGAAGTGAGCCCTCTCTTTGCTATTGCTGCTGCTGAAAATGTCTTATGCTTTTTGAAGGACAAATAAATAAAGGTCTCACCTATTTGGGAACACTTTTTAAACCTTTCATAGGGGAAATGAACTGAGAGATCCCCTGCATCACTTTGGATTTTTTTAAAATTAAAAATAGCCATGGTGTGGTGGGTTGACCCTGGCTGGATGCCAGGCACTCACCAAAGCCTGGTGAGTCAATTCCCTCCACAACAGGACAGGAGAGAGAAAATATAAGGAAGGTTCATGAGTGAGATAAGGCCAGGGAGAGATCACACAGAAATTAACAGCCAGGCAAAACAGGCTTGACTTGAGGATGTTAATTGAATTTACCAATCAGAATCAGAGCAGGATAATGAGAAGTAAAGCAAATCTTAAAAACACCTGCCCCCCTCCCTCCCTTAATGTCCTCCCCATCTCCTTCTTCCTGGGCTCTCTCTTCCCCTTGCCAGGAGATGGGGAATGGGGGTTACAGTCACTTCATCCACACAGTTTCTGCTGCTGCTCGGGGAGAGAGGCCCTTCCCCTGCTCCAGTGGGGGGCCTCTCCCAAGGGAGACAGTTTTCCATGAACTGCTCCAGCTCTTGGGTCACTCTTCCATGGGGTCAGTCCTTCAGGCACAGCCTGCAGCAGTGTGGGTCCCCCACAGGGTCACAAGTCCTACCAGTTTGCTGCTCCAGCGTGGGCTCCTCTCTGCATAGGTCTGCAGATCCCTGCCAGGAGCCTTCTCCAGCTTTCCATGGGTTCTCAGCCTTCTTTTCAGGCATGGCTCTCCTCCCAGACCTCTGCACCCCCGTGGATCTCCGTGGGCTGCAGGGGCACAGCTGCCTCACCACGGTCTCACCACGGGCTGCAGAGGAATCTCAGCTGTGGTGCCTGGAACTCCTGCCCTTCCTTCTCCACCTGCAGAGTTGTTCTTGCATGTTCTCATCCTGCTCTTCTCTGGCCACCATTACATCTGCCCAATAACTTTTTTCCCCATTCTAAAATATGTTATCCCAGAGGCATTGCTATCATTCCTAACTGGCCCAGCCTTGGCCAGTGGCACATCCACCCTGGAACCATCTGGCATTGGCTCTGCTGGACACAGGGGAAGCTTCCAGCAGCTTGTTACAGAAACCCTCCCTGTAGAATGGGAATTTTCACCTTATAGGAATCAACAAATCAGTCACGACTTCTGTCCTACAATGCATTGCATATTAGTGCATTCTTTTTGCAGAATTACTGGTAAAAAGCTCCACATCCAAAGAGTTTCATCTGCACATTTGCACAGGAAAGGCTGAACACTGAACATATACCTATTACTGCTGCACAAAGGACCAATGACACAGGGACCAAACTATTTCCCTATACAGAACTGAGCTGCTCAGAAAAACAGTTAATTGAGATATTTTCATTAAGGTATTTTGACAAAGATAAATGTTCCCAGAAGAAGCAGGTGCATCAGACAGGAAGAGTTTGACCATTTTAAAAAGTCCATTTTCTGTCAGGTAAACTTGTATTTTGGATCAGTTTTACTACTCCTTTGTGCCAGCCTGCTTGCTCTGCTTTGGGGTCAATTTCCGCTCAAGCTGAAGTGAATACCCTAAAGCTGTTTCTTTCTTCACAGAAATAAATATTCAAGCGTGCACATCCACATGTATATGGACCTTAAGCACCTCCTGGGATATTTTTACCTACTTTTATTAGGCCAAGAAGATGGATACTATCCTGGCAGCCAGGAAGCTGAAGCAAACAGGAATTGCCTTTATCAATCTTAAAGCAATGGAATCAGCAGTTTTCTGAATATCTTTGGGCAGAGCCTTTATTTTTCAGGCTTCTGAGTTTATGTTCAGACAATGCCAAACACTGTAGCTGATTTGGGATTTCTCAGTGGAACTCCTTTGTTTCATGATCAAGAGGAGAATATTATGAAAATCTGATCTGCTACATTACACGGGACCATATAATTTCACTTAATGATGCCTGCACTGAAGTTATGATCTCATGGCAAGCCCAGAGTGTATTTCATAAAGAAACACCCACCCACAACTGGAATACTTATCTCTTTTCAGCATCGTCCATACATAAATTACTTCAGTTTACTCAGTTCCTCAAACAGCAGCTGCTTCTACACAGCTGCCTGTCTGGCTGCAGGATCTTTGCACAGGTAGGAGCATCTCTGGCCAGGACTAAACACAGGGTTTGTCCTGAGTTAGCTACAAGGAATGGGTTTTGGTGGGAGAAATGGCATAAATACAGCTTCCAGGGTAGCTATAATTACAGAGACTTTGATAAATATAATTACACTGTTGTTAAGGGGATTTTGGTGTATTTTATTTCTTCCACTTGCAAGAGCTGGATAAGAGATAGAGAGCTGTCAAAGGGAGTGCACAGTTTTGTTTCCTTATCTGAAATTAGAGCCCCAGGACACAGCTGTATTCTTACACTTTGAAGATTAATTTAAAATAAATACCATGCTTTTTATATCAGACCCTTGCCTTCTGTCTGGGATTTCTGTCACGTGGATGCATTTCCTGCAGGTGCAGCTTTTCCCACTTTGCTGCCCCTTTTTGGCGGGGGTGTATTTGTTTGTGTGTGTGTGTGTGTGCTCACCTGGTGCAGTACTCAGCACTGTGTGTTTTAACACCACATTTCTACTGATAAATACCTTTACTGCAATAATGACAAGTGAACTTAAAGAGGTGTTAAACATTAATTATACCGACACAGATTCTGGAATTATTTAAGGCTTCATGTGTGTAACACAAAGTATTGTTATGTGCATCATTACTCTGAATCTCACTCTTAAAGGATATTTTATTTTTGATCAGAAAACAGAGAAGCCAAGTAACAGAAGTACCATGTTGCAACCTCAGAATCCAGTCATAATTTGATGACATTATCAGGATGTGTCCTCTATAAAAGATCTCCAAAAGGTCTTCTTATTTAAATTAAACCTTGTAGAGTGCACAATGGAGCTAACATTCTTTAATTTAGTCCTGGCAGTTGCTGTGCTATTTGCACTAATATATGCTGATATTCAGTGAATTAAATCTTGATGCATCCTTCCAAGTGCAGTGGGGAAGAAATCCCATCAAGGCACTTTACCCTAAAGCAGCCTTTACCGATTTGTGCTGCTCCAAACGTGGAGCATTTCTCTGTGATGAGGGAACTCCAACACCCACAGAAAACCCCCAAATCCTGACACCATTTATGAGCCTATAAGGAGCTTTGCTCCACAAAGCTTAATGTACTTCAGTTAGGTTCCTGACTTCATAAATAAAGCAGAGGTCTGCCTTCCATCTGGGAAGAGGTTGCTGTGTTCCTGACTCTTTCAGAAACCAATACTGAAACAGATTTTTGGCATCAGCTTTCTGCTTTGTAAGCTCCCACCTCAACGTTGTTTTTGATACAGCTGAATTTCCCAACACATTAGCCTGATTTATCAGCTTTCTATAAAAACAGTATCTATTTCTTTAGAGTCTTTCTGGTTTTCTGCAATTTCTGAGCATTTGGGGTTGCTGAACATATTATTCTGGAATAACTTTTTTTTTTCCTGGAGGAATTTTCTCTTCTAGACATGAAAATCAAAGCAAAAGTGAGGCAGAAAGTTGCTTGATCTGTAATGCACAGCCACATTACAAACAGAACTCTGTCCTTGACAAAGTGGGGTTCAGGGCTAAGAGACTGCGACTCAGAGGATTTTTGTGCAGTTCCTAACTCTGCTCCTGATTTCTTGAGCCAATCTTAGGGTGGTACCAGTCAGCCTCTCTGTTCCCTCTGTATATCTTTGAAGTTCATTCAGTGCATTTAGCTCATTAGTTTTTCAGGCCAGGAACCCAAAAATGCTGCTTCACAAGGCAAACAGACAAGGAAACAATGTGAAATAATACAGAATAAATGGTCTTGTTTTATAAAGATTAAATTAAACCCTACAGGGCATTTCTCCTGAGAGTCAACACTGAGACAGCACATTTCTCCCTGTTCCTGAAATCTAGACACACCAGAGAGGAAGATGGGTGAGGTCTGCTAAGTGCCCTGCTCCACACCCTGCCTGTGCCTCTCCTTCCATCCCCTCTCATTCTGAGTAATTGTATTCGCAGTGCAAGTATTTGCACAACCACAGCCACATCCTAGGGCTTTCCCAGAGATAAGGGGCTCTATTTCACTTCCATTCACAGCTATCTGCAATATAATGTAATTAACTTATCCCTTGTTTGTCAAGAGAAAACAGAACTGAACAGCTGAAATGGTATTTGGAGGAGCAGCGCATTCCTGCCCTTTGGCATAACTCAGCCTCTAACTCTTTGTCCAGCTGTTCCTGTGCTGTGATGTCCACCACTCTGGGATCTGACATGGAGCAGCACTATAGGAAGACACCATCTTGATTGATAAGAATATTTCAGCACATCCATTACTGATAAAGTTATTAAACTCCTTCAGTTATTTATCTTCTGTATTTGTGACCTGCCCTTTTGTAGGCACACCCATTTTGGAGGCACAGGTTAGTGCAGAGACAAAGTACCCAGCTGTCTTCTGGCTCTCCCTGAGCTCTGCCCCAGCACATTGGATGTGAATCCCACTGGAGTGGAACAGACCCTGGGACTGTTCTCTCTGAAGGGTTTAAATAAATTTTCCTGCCTGTTAGACAAATGTAATGGGACTCTAAGTATCCAAGCCAACTGGTGTGGCAAAAAGATGCTGTAAAATCTCAAGAATCCAGAGCAAAAGGAGGAATGTTTAAAAAGACCCTCAAAGCAGCTATCTTTAATGGAATTAGATATCTTAGCTAAATAAATAAGAAGCTATTGCTTGTACAAAACCCCCAAAACCTCAGTGATTTCCCTTGAGGTAAAATCAGTAGAGCAAAAGAAGGAAAAAAAAAAAGGACTAAAAAAAAATCCCTCACCATAAACCCCAAAGGGACTTGTCAGCTCTACAGCAGAAATTGGAGAGACTACTCAAGCAAGAAGAGGATTAGGCTATCTCCTATCAAAGCACCCAGGGACTGGATTTTTACAGCAACTTAAACAGAAAGTGGTGGAGTTTTGGGTTTGGATTTTTTTTCATCATTTCCAGCTGTGGCAAAGACTAGAAGAAAAAATATATACAATATTACCCCTACAGTGATGTCTTTCCAGCAGGACCAGTGTCTGTGTCCTCCTAGGTCCTCCAACTGTAAACGTTTAAAAATTGTTTTGCTTTGCACAGTGACCAAAGGCAGTGTGAAACATTTACACCTTTGGGTAAATCTCTGAGGACCCATGTCCCACTCTGCTGAACACAAGACTGAGCTGGCCTGGCCGTGAGGATAGGGCACAGCTGGTGACAAAGGGTCCTGGATGGTGCCTGCTGCAGGAGAGCTGGAGGCAGCCATGAATCCTTCCTCCTAATCCTCTCTGACCTGGGCTCCTGATCCCACAGCAGCATTCAGCTATCTGAATCTGCTCAGGCTTCCAAAAATACCTGGCATGGCCCGAGCAGACCCCTCTAGCACAGCTGTGCTGGGAGAACACGGTCTGAGCTTGTTTGCTCCAGGCAGGAGCCCTATGCACCTCCCTGCCCCACAGACAACATCACTGCTTTTACAAGGAGCAGAAATTGGGCAAATTATCACTGCAGTGTGAAGAAATCATTCCTTATTAAAACTCAACACTTTTTCACTAAGCCTTTAAGTCAGACTGTGCCTTTTCTCATTCCCCAAGCACTGAGGGGAGAGCATTGGTGACATTACTGCTGTGGAGTCCTGCACAAGTGGCCTCCTTGCTCTGGTCCTCTCCTTCTTTACAAGGGGCTTCCAGGGACCATCCCCTCTAGGCTCAGCCCAGCTCCAGCCCTCTCTTCTTCATTTCTGCAGCTTCTCAGGTTGAGCTGGTGGCAGCTCCCAGGGACACAGAGAAGTTGGTGCATCCCCGTCTTGTTGTGTGGCTTCTGCTGTGATTTGATTGTAAACTGTGCCAGGGCTGCATAACTGAGCATCTTCACACGCCCATCTTCAGACCTGTGTGTTCAGTGACTGGTCCTTCACTATCCCTCTGTGGTTCAGTCCTGCTCCCACCATCTGCTTTGTATCTTTAACCAGTTTCTCCCCACAGAGAAAACAGATAGGGTTTTAATTTGTAGTCTACTTCTGGGCTTTCAACTTGCTCTTCTGAAAGTTATTAATTCCAGGACAAACACAATTTTCTCTCTCTTTTTCAGCTTCAGATTCTGGTGCTGTTGAGGTAATGTGTCTCTGTCTGTCTAGTTTTATATAACTGTCTTCCTTTCTCTTTCTTTCTTTTTTTTTTTTTTTTTTTTTTTTTTTTTTTTTTTTTTTTTTGTTTGTTTTTTTTGTTTTGTTTTGTTTTGTTTTTTGTTTTGTTTTGTTTTCTTTGCCACTTTATCAACAGCTGGAGAAAAAACTGTTATCTCCTTCCTACGGGCAGGGCATGAAAGAGATAAAAAAGCAATTCCAAAGCCAAAGCTTGAAGTCTACCTGCCTAGCCTTCAGCCACCAACCCTCCTTGGCTAAATCTGACAGTGTCCTAAGCCTGGGGCCTCACCAGGTTCTCCTTGGAGATTTCCTTTAACACCCCTACATGTTCTGCATTCAGAGACACACAGCACCAAGTCTGTGCAGCAATCTGTGCTCCTGCTGGGGGTCACCACCAAGGTCCTCTGTGCCCATTCTCACCTTCAGAGCAGGCCCTGAAAAGGCTTGAAGGGGGTCTCAATTTATTCTCAGGGGATGAAACCTCCTGCTGGGGTGGAGTAGCTGCAAATTCACCTCCCTCAGCCGCCTGAATGCTTCAACAGCATTATCTGCTACCCACAAGGCTCTACAGCTGCAGGGAGAAGAGGAATTGGGCATATATCAAACAGCAGAATTTCATAAATGTGGGAAAGCTTGACCTTAACACCTGGCATCAGTGGAGTCCTCTCCATAGGAGAGCTTCATATGGAAGTGGTGTTTTTAGCCTCTTCCCCAATAACATGGTGAGGTCAGTTTACCTTATCTTGATGCCATTCCTTAAGGTGTTTGACTGGCAACAGGGCTCTTTTTAGGTATTGGAGCACTCAAGTTCTGCTTATAACTCTACATAACTTGTCCAAGTTATAACAGAAATTTATTCTGAAGCTATCAATCCAGTTTGATTTTACATCACTTCTTTTTAACCTCAAGACTTCTAAAAATAATTGCCTCAGTATATGAATATTATTGAATAATTTTCAAGGATGCTATTGGCCTAGACAGGGCTGTATCAAGGCAAATTGTATCAAAGAATCCATTGCTCATTGCTCAATATGTGATTATAATGGATTCCATATCTTTACAAGTTTACATGTTTAGTTCCAGCTATTTTATTACGACTGGCACTAATGATAACCTTTCAAAATAAACATATGTGTATTGTTCCATATTGTTAGAAAAGTGATTCTAATCCCTACTCCTCCTAGTTTTCCTGTTATAAAAATTCTTCTAACTGGGATTTTGCAGACCAGTACTGCCATCCTTGAATTATTTCAGAGTAATAATTTTGATGCCAGGGAAATATTTTGTTGGTAACTCCCTCACTCCCTGGAAAACCCATTCATATTTTAAAATCTTAGAAGGAAACCAGGAATTTGCCAGTTCCCAACTGTCATTTGCTCATTATAGCCTACTTTTGGAGCATTGCCAGAAGCTCTCATCAGTCTGCTCATGATGTATACATGGCTCTTTCAGCATCACATATGGCTGGGGACAAGAAATAGGCACACGGAAACGATGGCTGCTGATTTCACTAGGAAAATACTCTTTGACCTTGACCCTTGCCTGGAAACCACAATATTGTTAATTCAAGTCTCATGTTGTCTCTTCTCTTTACTTCTAATCTATGTAGGTTTTATTACTAAGTACAGTTTACAGATTTCACAAACTCGGAATAAAATCACGCTGTTAGCAGGACACCCCCAAAGTCTGTCTGCCAGGGTTCTCATGGGAGCTAGTTACTCTTTGCACAGCCTCAGAACCCTCCTACTGACCCAGCACAGGAGCAGAACTAATATTAGAAAGCCCTAAATTCACTGTTAGTGTAGAATAATTGCATTTAAAACCATTAACCTAAATCCCAATTGAATTCATTTGGCAAAACATGAGCCCTTGGAGTAGCACAGCTACCATTTTTTGTGTGCGTGCGTGATAGCACAGATTCTTGCTTAGGAAGATTTATCTGATATAATGACATAGCTGCATTTAGATTGTGTGAAGCAGTACATGTCATAAACTGCTTGAACACTCGTTAAACCTGATGAATGAAATAACCCTCCTGGGCTGGAGAGAGATGTTGCTGTTATAGATTATGATACATCATATATCACATCTGGTTGTTATTGTTCTACCCAGGTTATTTTATGTGTAAAAGGGATAGCACCAGCAGGAATAAGTCCTGCTTATTTTGGAAGAAGCAGATGCTCTGCAAATAGGAGACAGAGCAAAAAGCTTAGAAATTGGGAAACCTGCTAGGAATCAGGAAATCTGCTGGAAATCAGGAAATCTGCTGGAAATCTCTCTGACAGTCAGAGGAAGTGCAGGAGGACTTGACTATATGGAGAAAGCCTGAAGAATATTATTATAGATCAGTTATTCTATTGTGGGTTGGGTTTTTTTCCCAAAGTACACCAACTTATATTCTGATTTTAATTCCCTTCATTCTGAGTGCTGATCCTCCAGAAATGTTGCCACAGGGGCTGCTTATCCCTTGCCTGGGTCTCTCAGATTGGAGTTTGGTACTCAGTGCTGCTGATATGTGTCTCTTCTTCTATCCCCAGGGTGCACTAGACTGGGGCCCAGCTCTGCATTTCAGTGATCCTCTAAACTGTCTAAGTCTTGGGCAAAGGTAAATTCTCCTAAAACTGCAGGCCAAGCACTGCTCTCTTTGTGTAATCTGTATAAACTCCAATTTTTTTACTAACTGGTAGCACAGTTTCTCCAGTTCTCAGGTTTACACTTTTGGTTGGCCATGTATCTGTTGGCAGGCAGGGAGCAGCTTCTTTCAGCTGGAGCCAATTCCTGATGGAGTCAACGGGTTCTGAGCCAGGCCAGCTGCCCTTGGCTGTGAACAGTAAAATAAATATTTCTCTTAAACACAGAGCATCTTGACTATTCCAAGAATGTCTCAAAAGCCGATCTAGGCTATGTCAGCTCTTCTTCATATGCAAAGGGGAAAAATCCCTTCAGAACTGAGGCATGGGAAGTATGTAACACTGAGATGTGTCATTGTCTAAACTCTGCGCAGGGTGGGATGTTAGGGAAAGTTTCCAGGGAACCAGAAAAACTTTCGCAAACTTACTGGCTGACATCCATGACAAATGTCATTCCAGATATGGCAGAGAATTAAGCAGCTCTAGAGCAAAGTAAAAGCAGATCCAAAAATAAAAATCATAACACTTATATTTTAATGTTCAATGCTAAAAAATCAAATGCTGTAAAATCAGAGAGCATAGGGAAGAGTAGTATTTAAATGAGTAATTTTCTGTGATTATGATTAAAAACAAGTTAAGTCTTTAGATGCATTCAAATGTGTGAATTGTTTCCTGGCTTTCAGAGGGACCAGTCTTTAAGTTGCATGCAGTGTGCTTTGCTAAACTGTGGGCAAAATTTCTCTCACCTGGCCAGTGATGGGTCAGGTGTCTCTAGCTTAAAGTGTCTGTTTTAAATCTAATAAACAGATAAACAAAGCAAGCAAACAAAAGCTGCCTTTCAAAGAAGTCCACCTAAGACTCAAAACCTTCTCACTAAGGCTACATAAAATTTTAGGACTAAACATTGTCCCTTAGTGATTCACCTGTTTTATATCCATTTGCTCCTTTATCATCTCTCTTTCCAATCCTCTCTGGGGCATCACTGGTTTTGATCCCAGTATCCTCTCAATGCTGACAACATCTGGATTATTGGGTTCCTTGGGTGGAAAACACCCATAGGTAGCTGTGTCCTTAGAGCTACAGCCTAAACACCTACAGCAGACAGTGGAGCTCTGGTCAGGGCAATCCATTGACCCACAGGAATATTGGAGATCATCCTGAAGTTCTGATCTGCCTTTGACCACGATTCCCCCTCTGGGCTCCAGAGCTCACAGTGACAGTGACTGTAACAGGGCCCTACACACAGCCACCCTGGCAGATCCCTCAGATTCTGGATTCTTAGCAGGATCTGGATCCTACCTTTGCTGTCCAGACTAAAACCCTGCACATCTTTGTGACTGGTCAGTTGCTTTTTGTTCAGTTTTTAATCTTTCCTCACAATGTTTCCTCTTTTCCACATTCTTTCCTAATCATGGCAGGTGATAAGGCTGTTCTGCTGTCACTCAGGCTCCCAGCCCAGCCATTGTATGAGCAGGGTTTTGGCTGAGGTGTGATTACTGAAATCTCAATGATTCTTAATTTCTGACTTCTCTAGCAGCCAACTCTTCCCAGCAATGCTCACAGGTAAACCTCTCCTCCAGGCACCCCATTTTCACACTTAGATCCTTGCAGGTTTCTTTCCATTACCCTTGAGAAATTCAATCCTACCCTGCTCCTACTCATGGGCTACTAAAGGTCATTCTCCAGCCTGGATTGCCTCTCACCTTTCTTTTTCCACACTGACACCTTTTTTTCTCAGATGCTGAACATCAGTCTCTTGCCTTGGCTCTCTGGGCACAGCCTGGCCAGCTCCTGACCTCCTGCCCTGCCAGTGCCATCATTCCTGGTTCACTTTTCCAACAAGAACCTGTATATGTTGTTCCACAGGCCCTAGGGCTTGGGAGAGACATCTTGCAAACAGCCACAAAATGACATCATTACCTGCCTTCAGAACTCTTACTTTAATTATACTTTGCCATAAGGCTTAAGAAAAAAACCCCCACCTTTGACATAGTACATTATACAAATATTTTATTATACAGAATAAATGTAGTTGTTCATAATTTCTTTTATTTCCTGTATATTTTTAATTTTTGATTATGAGCTCCTTGGGGTATGAACTGTGTTCAGGAGTTTGTTATTAGAGAAAAACAAAGTACATCATTAGGATAAATTAAGGAGGGTAATAACTTTTTCATTCAACAGAACAACAGGCCTAAATTTCCTGTTAGCTGGGTATTGTGAACTCCCTTAGGACCCGTGAATGTAGACATCAGTTTGCTTCATTCATTGGCTTTTTTTCTAGGGTAACATAGCACTTGATTAGCTTTGGGAGACGTGAGAGCACCTTATTTCAGTCAGCCTTTTTTCAGTGTAAAACCCAGCTGCTTCTTCAACGCTGCACTTTTTGGAGAAGCCACTGGAGGGAAACCTCCACTACGAAACCAAACCCAGCTGCAACCTGCTCCAGCACTTCAGCCTTGTCCCTCCTGCTCCCTCTCAGATGGAAGACTCCAAACACAGTTGTTATCTTTCTGGTTGCAGATTACTTCTGCTTTAAAATCAAAGAACTAACATGACATAAAGTTATTGGTTCTATAGACACAGGAGGAAAAGAAAGAAAGGAAAAATGTTTGCATCACTTTGGACCAGTGTTAAAGCTCACAACTTTAACAAAGGGGAAACAACGTTGGAATTCCTGCCCTGGCAAAGCCTTGCTTGCAGAGCACCTGGGCTGACACAAGAAAGGAATCCAAGACTGAGTGGTACAGCCATAGCTCGAGTCTGCAGCCACCAGACACATTTAGGCAACCAAAAAATCTCTGATGGCCGGGCTGCTCCTCTGCTGCTGAGGGTTTTGTGTGTGATAGCCACAGCAAAGGTGAAATTATCTCATTCTGGGTCCCTGGAAGCTGCAGATTTTCCCTTTTCCACACCAGGTCTACTCCTGCTATTGCAATCATAGCTTCTCTAATCAAAATGAAGTAGTATTTATGGTTATCTGCTACTTTTCCAGAAAAATATAATAGTCACCAAGAAAGTGGCAATCTGGGGAAAATATGCCAAATGTGTCTAAAACATATCTCTGTGTAAACATCATTCTATTTTTGTCTGAAACAGAAGGCAGGAAGCATTTATGTTCCTGAGTACCTAAATTTATCTTGAAAAGAATATTTATTAAAGTCACCATAGAAACAGAAATTTGGAAGTATTAGACTTATTCCAGTTGTTGCAATTACTATTTCCTCCACAGCAGGATCTGTTATATTACAAATAATGAACAGTTCAAGATCTGTTATAATCTTATTCTAGATATTTTTGCTCTCTAATGGAAAAACCTCAACTTTTATGGCCTGAAAATCTTCCCTTTCACATCCCTGCTTTAATTCACAGCCCAAAAAGAGAAAAAAAAAATCTTTGAAGTATTTACTTGGAAGTAAAGATATAAGGAACAAGTTTGCATATGCAGTGCACAATTTTTGGGCAGTATCCAGGAGGGTTTGTCAGATTTAAAAATGCTGTTTTATTTTCTGATTGATAAGCCAGGTCCATGACTGACTGTACACAGAACAAAGAATCTGCTCAGCCTGGTGGCCCAGTGCTCACTCTAAATTGTGTCATCAGTTGCCACAGCTGCTGCTTGCAAAGCCATTTTAAAAATGACCCCATCGCTGGCTTGCAAAGACCATTTTTGTAGCTTGACTTCTTTAACCAAATCATGCCCCAGCTGACCCAGGCATGAGCTGCAGCCCACGCTCTGGCCACGCTCAGGACGTTCCCTCTGCTTTTCCAAGGGGATTACACACCCCACGTTCCTGCTGGATTGCCTCAGGCTGACCACAGCCAAGCCAATGAGCTCCATTCCAGAACTACTGATAAAGAAGCATCCTACAAATGCTAAACTCTGAAACAGCTGGTTCTGTGTGCTAAAAACCAACTCAAACCATGAAAAATGTTAAGTACAAAGCAGCCTCTTCTCTCATCTTTACTTTGTGCAGCCTTTCAGAGCAGCTCCTCAGTGCAGTGGCTACTCCAGAGTTCCATGGTTTCCAGGATGGATGACACAGATGTCCTATCATGGAAGCTTCACCTTTTCTCACTGGATGTGTTTTCTAAAAGCGACAATGTAATCCTGTATGCACAGGTTATATTTATCACAGCTGGCTTAGGCAGCGACAGAATTAATTAGGAAGTGTCTCAAATGTCAGATCATTAAATGAAATTGTAAAAAGGTAAATTGTAGTCTTCAGCAAGCAGAGATCTCAGAAAATGATCCTTGAAACAAATTGCAATTGCTGTAAAATATTCATTTCTTCCTTACAATGGGGACAGTGTATATGGTTCCACATAAACACTATAACTTTCTAATTTGATGTGAAGGTCAGCATAGAGGTCACGATGAGGAATTTCTTTTAGTCTCTGAGGAATGACTAAACACCGAACAAATATTTAATTTGCATTTTACATTACTATTGAATAGACTTTTCTTCTTCAAAAAATCCCTGTAGAGCTTATTTCGGTCCCTGTCAAAAATTTACAGGATTAAAATGGAAAAAACCAAGATATACAACAACTAAGAGTTGACAAATTCTGCCTTTTTTACTATTTTAATAACAAAAAAGGCAATGTAATAGTCAAGAATGGGAGAATGCAGCATATTTCTCTCTTTCTATCCTAACATGCAAAATTTTCTAGCCTAAAATCATTATTTAGATTAAGAAATATATTTTAAACTGAGAAACCCTTGTAATATAGTTTTAAAATCATGATGTAAGGTCTGCTATTTAATGCACTCTTTGATTCCAGGGTCTAACAGGAGATTTCTGTATTAGGATGCCAATTCTCACCTACATTGCAAGAGGCAGCAAACTGAGACAGAAAACAGCATGTGGGGGACAACACTGCATTATTTTCCTCCCTTCTCCCTCTTCCCTCCCCAGGTCAATCTGTTTGGACTGTGTCAGCTGTGGTGTCAGAGCAGTGTGTTATGAAAAAGGATGCTTTAAAGGGGCAGCTTGTATTATATTAAATTTAAACATAGCTCCTGTAAAGGAGGGGTCCGAAATATGGCAGGATTTATTAAAGGGTCTTTTTTCTTAAGATTACCCCCATATCCACAGCTTCTGTGTGGGCACCCATCAGCCTGGCCTCACTTTGTTAAAATGTGTGGCTCTTACACCTCTTGCTCTGATAGCTGATAGGAGGGTCTTGAGACTGGCCACTCTCACGGGAACACTTCCCTGGAATTTCAACTCAGTTGTGGGGTTGCAGAGATGGTCTCTACCCCCTCCCCTCTGCAGAACAGTTTGGAGAACCTGTTCCTGAACATAGTGAGTGGTTGGAAAGTGAAGACACTTAAGTGGAAGGCCTCCAATAGTTTTTCCCAATAAAACATTTTTTACAACAATGTTGCTGATCCCTCTACAGTCCCAGAAGACTTTGGAAGAAGGGAGTCCTCAGCAGAAAAATGAACACAGATACCTGTGCTGCTGTCCCTGTCTCCTCTGCACAGTTCTGGAGAGGGGAACTATTTCCCATCTGTTTTCCCAGCCCTACATTCAGTAAGCAAGAGGTAAGCAAGGCCTGGAGCACACCTGTACCTTTCCACATCACTCCTTGGGACATCACTCTCCTGTGCTGGAGATGGCAAGGAACAAAAGCAGCCAGTAGTGACACTTGCAGATATGAACCTGGATAACTTTGAAATTCAGGTTTCAATGCTGCCCTTGTGACTCATCTTTGATAAACTGTGTCAGCACATGGACCTGCTGGAGCAAGTCCAGAGGAGGGTGATGAAGATATCAGAAGGCTGGAGCACCTCTCCCATGGAGATAGGCTGAGACAGCTGGGGTTACTCAGTCTGGAGAAAAGAAGGCTCCAGAGAGTCCTCAGAGCACCTTCCAGTTCCTAAAGGGGCTACAAGAGAGCTGGAAAGGGACTTCTGACAAAAACATGAAGTGATAGAACAAGGGGGAACAGGTTCAAATGAAGAGAGTAGGTTAAAAAGAGATATTAGGAAGAAATTCTTTACTGTGATGGTGGGGAGGCGCTGGCACAGGTTGCCCAGGAAAGCTGTGGATTCCCCATCTCTGGAAGTATTTGAGGCTGGGTTGTAGGGGCCTTTGAGCACCCTGGTCTGAGTGGAAGGTGGCCCAGCCCATGGCAAGGCTTTCAGAACAAGGTATTCTTTAGGGACCCCTCCAACTCAAACCATTCTATGCTCCTATGATATTGGGACCCACAGACATGTATGGCAGCTTCACTTAAGCTATGATACATCCACAGCAGAGAAAGCGTTCCCATCTAGAACTTGGCAATTCTCCACAGCACCACCAGACTCACAGCACTCAGTGAATGTGAGCAGCAGAACATGGCAGTCAAAATATCTCTGTCCCTAAAGGAACCCAAAAGTGACTGACCATCAGTCTCTAATTCTCCACCAGTCCCGCAGAATTGCTTTCATTCAATCTTCCTTGTGTCCTTACCTGTTATCACATGGACTCCTTCATTCATGCTCCTCCTACTGAAAGCAAAAGCCTTGGTCATCTGTTATGAGGGCACAGTGAATGTTGCATGAGTGAATTCTTGGATTTTTTTTTTTCTTTGTGAACTCTTAAAGTTGCTTATGGAGGACATAAATGCCTCTTCTGACTGTCTCCACTCCTCTGTCTTCACTTTTGATGCTAAGGACATTCAAGAAGTACAGGTTATGTTGCATGGGATATAGGGAGCTTAATGCACAAATCACAGACCTTCTGTTTAATTCATAAATAAGTAATAGGAGATTTCGTTTTCTCTTAAATAAATCTTTTGATTAACAGGATGATGATGGGCATTTTTTTAAAAGGAGACAGCAGTAATAATAAAAATGTCTGTTTGCTTTTTTTCATATTATACAATGATTTGCCTGAAAGAGATATCAATTATATTTGTATAAGAACAATTTTACCTCACTGGTTTTAGCCCTGTGTGTTGCACTGATTAAGGGGAATTGATCTTTGCTGCCACAAGGAAATAGGAAAACAAACATGAGCTCAGTGGTTGTATAAGATGTGCTCGAGGACCATAATTTGAGCCAAGAGGAACACTTTGTGGCTTAGACCATGCAGACAAGTCTATCAAATGTACAACGTGTCATATACAGATTTCTGTTTAGTGGACCTTTCTGTCCCAGCCTCCACATTTATCACTGTCTCCCTGACAGGAGCTCTGCCCTGTTATCCTGGCTTGTATGTCATTTATCAGTGTTAAGTACAACAAAAGAGTATCTCTTTAAACCCCCTTTACCCTTTCACATGCTTCTACCCTTGAATAATGATATCTGTCTCTGCAGCCACAAATATTCAATTTCATCCTTTCCTTTCTATTACATTAGTTGCTCAAAAAATGATTAAATGGTATTAGTGCACTTTAAAATGAAAATTATTATATTATTGTTGGAGTCATGTGTAAGAGAAGAGATAAAAGCATTTGGGTGCTTTTGCCCTCTTTTTAGGCCTGTCAAGGCAAAAGAATTTTGTATATATATGTATATACAAAAAACCCATCCACAAAGTCAAAATTTGCAATGCCACTTCAGCCCAAATCACATAGCCCCAAGCCCAAAGCTGAATTTTCAGCTGTGGGTATAAATAGCTCTGCCCAAAGGAAAAAAACATAAATTATGACATAAACACAGACATTAAAATAACATTAATGGTCTTTGAACATATTTTCACATTTGACTATTGCATTTATTTCATTCAAGAACAAAGACAAAAGAGGTGAAAATGGGTCAGAGAGACCTTACAAAGGCTACACAAGAAGTGTAGCAACACTGAAAACAATTTCTAGAAGAGATATTTTCAAGCAGGATTTCATGGCCATGCCTGCTGCCATGTTTTATAACAACAGACTGCTTTTATAGAAAGTTGGAAACATGCTGGGAATCATAAGCTTCATAGAATTTATGTTTAGCTACTGCCTTGCTAGACATTTTATAGAGATATGTTAGCAACTCTATATAACAGGTATGGTTCAGGCACAGGTTATTAATTATAGCTTGGAGATTCAATTTATAATCAATAAAAAACCCAAATGAATTGCCAGTTTGAAACTTTGCTTCTCATTTTCTCGTGTGTACATACGCATAAATCATCCAGTTCTCACACCTCCTGCTCTATTTCCCACACTTATTTCCCAGTTCTCTTTCTGAAAGGCAGAAAACACCTCATCCTTCATGTTTTTCCCAGCTTCCTCATGCTCCTGCACTGGTTGGATGCATTCCCTGGCACTCCTCATCACTGTGTTGGATCCTTTCAGACACCACTTACAGGATGCTGGGACCTGCAGTCTTGGGCACAGCAGTGAAGGAATATCTGCAGGGGGAGAGAGCACTGCATGGCACAGCTCCTGCCAAGTGATGGCACGGGAAAGGATGAAAGGATCCCTCTTACTACTCCAGATCTGGATCCTGAGATAGACATCATTGCTACAACACATGTCAAAGCCTCTGTGACAAAGAGGGGTAAGCTGCTGTATGGTGAAAGTACCTGATGCTGAAGGAACGCCCGGGAAAGGATTATTGGACAAAAAGCAAGTTACCTGCTCCTGAAGCTGGTACAGCACCAGGAATACAAGGATACATGGAATAGGGGAGAAATCTGGAAGGCAGGGCATCTCCAGGAGCTCCTGAGTCCCAGGTCTCGTAGCTGAAAAGGCTCTTGGGGTGTCTAGGAGGTGGAGGCTCATTGCTATCCCTGAGCAGATTTGTCTTTTGTATTTGCATCCTTGTGACCATTTTCTTTCAATGTGGTAATTAAGAGCCCGGCCATATATCCTGATAATTGCCTTCTCTTGTTTTGCCATTGAGTTTACTCAATCCCCTGCATACCCTGGTCTTAAATACACTTAGCTGAAAATCACTACATTTCTACTGTGTAAGGAGGCAGGTTCTGGACCAGGATTTCAGCTGAAGGCAAAAAAACCCTAATTGGCTTACAAAAAGGACCATATAATGGCGTTTGCAGCACTTGTGTGTTGGTATGCAGACTCTGGAGTTTGCTTTTCATTGATGAGTTGTTATCACAAACTGGAGATCTGGGAGCAAGCCTCTCACAGGGGTTGCCAACTAGCACAATACATTTTCCAACTGGCAAGCAAGTTCCCACCCCCGACTGTCCCAGGAGCATCTCTGGAGGGCAGTGGGTCAGTCTGAACCTCCTTTCTCTGGCTGCTCTGCAAAGACACACCAAAAGACCCATTGTGGTGTGACCATCACATGTGTGCAATGCTTCAGATGAACTCCTCTCAGACAAAGCCTTACTCAAAGCCACTACAGCAGCAGTTTTCCCAAAATGGGATAAACTGACCTAACAGCCACTTCCCAATGGAATCAGTGCCCACTCCTTTTCCTCATCTCTGCTCTCAGCTACACACTCTTGTCATTAACCTTGTAGTAGGTATGTGGCTCTCTGAATCCCTCTGCAAATGGATGCAGCTCATTTACTCAGAAAACCCCCATTTTTTGCTCCTTGGTTACCAAAAATTGCAGGAGACTGGACTGAAAGGCAGCAGAAGACTGTGATAAGGAACTGAGGAGAATAGAGATGATGCACAGGAGACAGTGGGAGCAGTGTCTGACTGTAGGAAAAGGGCACAAGACTCATGTCTGTTTTTAGGGCAGGAGTGAGCCATTAGACCAGCCCAGAAGATCATGACTCTTACCTTGATATATCCTTAGCTCTCCTAGGAATTTCACTCCTGGTACAGCTGAAGGCAGACTTCTCACAACTGCCCTGGGGCTGGTGGCTCACATCTGCCACACAATCAGCTCATGACCTTTCAGTCATTTCCAATGATGAGCTCCCATCTTATGGGAGCTATTTTTTGGGTGTTAGTTCCAAATGTATCAGTTAATATTTTGCACCTTGAATGAATTTTAGCCTGTTTCCATTATTTCAGTCCGAAGCACCATGCAATCCCTCCTTGTACCATCTATCAGTTCTTAGCTGTTGGGAACACCTCCCAGCTTTGTGCCATCAACACACACTATCAAATGCTCCTGACATTTGTGCCAACTCTGTGTTTGCATTTAGGCTACGTTTTCAACAAACCACATGGTACTTCACATACCCTGCTGGAGCATGGCTTAACCTCATATTGTCACTTAGTGGAGCCTTTGGTGCTAAACACCCTCCTGGCAAGATTGTGTAATTCCCACTGAAATCACAAGGAGGTTTGGCAGGCAGGGATGAGAGTGTGTCAGGCCACTGTGCAGAACAGGCTGGAAAGTTTGGGATCAATAAGTCTAAGTTGTGAAGAAAATGATTTGAATGTGCCAGTATTTTTTTAGGGTAAATTTTGTAGCTTTTTATTGATCAATACAATGGACCCCCCTCTCCCCCCTATCCTGTGTTTAAACAAAATTACAGTGAATTGCTCAAAGGCAAAACAAAATTCTCTGCTCAGCTGTTTGGCTCACATTCATCTCCCTTTACTCCTATAGAAGTGACATTTTAATTAACTGTGTCAGGTGGATGTGTAACATCTCTGCTGAAAAGCCTGTATCTGCTCAGCTGTGTGTCATAGTTTCTATACCACCATGATCTACTAGAGGTCATGCTTTTGTGGCAGGAATATCCAAATTCTAAACAAATACTTCCTAATACATAATCTGTCTAAGCTTTTCTTCTCCTTGCACAAATGTATGGAAAGTAGTGATTTACATACACAATTTTTTCTAAAAGCAAGCAAATAAAATTCTATAGCAGGATCAAAAATCAGTTCTTTGTGGGTAATAAACAGTTTTGCATGGGACTGGCTGAGTAAATGGTAGTGATTTTGTTCCTCGAGTGAGTGCTTTTAGCTATGAATACCTAAGTGTGCAAATGTAAACTGCTGCTTCTGCAAATATATGTGCAGCTCTGAGGTTCACTTTCTGTGAATGTTAATGGACACAGAATTCAATCACATGAATATTCAAAGAAAGTGAACACAAAAGCAGCACAAGGGTGGTTGAAGCAAACAGATGTAAAAATGTAAGCCCAGAATGGTTTCCCCTGCCTTGCCAGTGCAAATGCCTTCAACTTTGAGAGCTTTACAGTATTGACCAGACTCTGAATTTTTCAGGTAAATATAATGACACTATAAGCCATGACACTCCACAGAGTCCTGTGAGGAACATATCAGTTGTGTCAGGAAGACTGATTTGGATCTGAAGCTTTCCTAGTCAACTGTCAGCTTAGACCTACATGAGAATGCTGTGGTGCAGGAAATACTTCTGCTGGGATGACAAGGATATGGTCAAAGAAGAGAATCACTAGCTTTATGAGAGTCCCTTGTCAACCAGGAGTCAGGGAAATGATATTTGTGAAATTCTGTGAAAGGGAAGGGATGAAAGAAGTTGAGCAATATTTTTATTATTTTACAAAATAACAAGGTATGGTGGGGCTTAAATTGCAAGTGTGTGATTTTAACATCAGTGAACAGGAGGAAGAAACAAAAGAGGAATGGAAATCTATATATACACTTATACATGTACTCGAACGTATATTCTCAATCTGTCACCTTTAGACATGCCCACTTAGCTGCAGCTGTGAGTGGGAACCTCTGAAAGAGTCACTGAAGCAGGAGTGGGCACACAAATAGAGTAAAACTCCAGGTGGCTGGAGTGCTGCATTTTGTTATTCAGGAACTTTCCTGATGCATTTTAATTTTACCCATAAAGAACTCACACACGGACACAATCTACAGGGAAAGAACATTGGAGGTTATGAACAAAACCAGTTAAAATTAAAGAAAGGCAATTCAGACCTTTGGAAAAGCAAATGGCATTTTCCCAAGCACATCATTGAGCACAGTCAGCGGGAGCTCAGCACACACCAGTAATGTGAGTAAATGGCAGCTCCCCTGGGGAAACTGAAGGGAAATTGAGGCACATAGGTGACTGGCTGGAACTCTGATTCTGCAAAGCACTTAAATATATGCTGCAAACACAGGCCATCCTCACTGATGGCAAATGCTGTTTTCCTGAACTTAGTAATTGTTTGTCTCAAATCCCTTCTCCTTAAAGAGGAATGATGTGATGGCTGTGCTTAGAATCATTCTGTGGTTAGAAGTAAGCATCAGTTTAGCTTGGTGAGAAAAAAGCTACACATATGGCTGAAGCCAGAGCAGGAGAGGGTCAGAGATGGGCTTGAGACAGAAATATTGTTGAGAACATCAGGCACAAGCATCACTGGAGTTTCATGGGAGTGAGCAAGAGCAAAAACTGAGACTGGAGGTGACAGATGAAATACAAAAGTATGCAGAAAGCCTCAGGAAGGTGCACTGTTGAATCTGTGTTGCTGTTTCAATGAAAATTAAATGTAGCATGCTTACTTACCATGCAGAGTACACAGGAACCAGCCTGGAGCTTCCTAGATAGCCTTGTACTGCATCAGCAGAAGTGAGGGATACTGTGGAAAGGCTCATCTCCCTTCATTCACTTTGTAAGGTGGGCAAGACTTGGCAGGGCAGAAATCAGCACATTTCTTTTCAGTATATTTCCTTTTAATTCTGTTCTTAAACACTAAGACAAACCTGTGCAGTGATTTGTGCAAGCTCTATGCTCAGAATCTTCATTTCTTCATGACACCTTCATTTCTGCCATACAACAACTTGTTTCTTTAATAGCTACAGAGAAATATGGATTATATTTATTTAGCTAATAGGAAGGGTTTGGGTTATGCAGTCAATCTAGTGAGTCTTGAAGCCTGTTCTAGCAGCTTAACAGCTGACAACAGACCCTCAATAATCAAATCTAAATTAATTTTCAAGGAAATTAAATACTACCTTTCATTATTCTATCTTATTGGCACCATGTCAACTGCTATTTTACTGATACTCCTCCAGAAAAATGAGATCTGATAAAAATTTGCATTTCAGTTTACATTATTTATCAGATTTTTAGTTTAGACTTCATAAATGTCTCATAATGATAATAACTGCAACTCTCTGCACAGTTGCATGAAGACCTACCAAAACTGCAGCACACAGCATCACTTATTCTCTGTGTGGTTCCAATACAGAATAACTCCCTCTCTACTCCACCCAGTGTCAGCACCTCCTGCCTCTTCTGGAAATGCCACCAAATGATTTGGAGATGGTATAAACATGACTGAAATCAATTTATTCAAAAAGATTGTGCACACTGATATTTGGGGAGATCTGCTGTGGTAACTTATGGAATATTGTGGTAAAGGCTGGTGCTGCCTGAGTGCTTTTCCTTTTTTCTTCAATGAGGTGATCTGGTGAAAAAGCAGAATTTGAGTAGGTTGCAACCCCCCTAACTGGAATAATTTAGGAAGCAGGCACATAGTCTACACCAGCCACGTGGGGTCCCTCTACATTCAGTGAAGAGGAGAGACACCTTCATCCCTCTTATTGTGGCCTCTCAGTGCTTATGCTGAGGGGCTACTGTGATTTTGGACAATCCTTCCTCAGGAAGACTTAATTTTCTTGGCTGGGGTTTGCCAAAAATGCTGCCTTAAAAGAAAAAAATCTCTTTGAGTGTGTTTTTCACAAAACCCCGTGTTCTCTGAAAATTTTCTGATCCTTCACTTTGAACAGTATCCAAACTGAAATAAAACCTAAACAACATCTAGTTGCTAGTTTTCTTTTTCCATATTCCAATACTTTATGCCTTCTCTCCATTTTTCTCTTTATTTTCCTTTTCCAGAGGAAGGAAAATAGAACAGAAAACACAGGGAGTGTGAGGATAATTAAGCCTATTTAACGAACCTGTTAAAGGCTTTCTAAACATACAGCCAGCGATCTGCTCGGGACTCTCAGGGCAAGTATGGCTTCACCATAGGATATCCTCTGCAGAGCTGTATGGGATTAAGTGAGCAGGGTTACCTCTTCACTTTCTCCTCAGCCATTAGCCTGCAGCAATCTGCTCTCCACACTCTCAGGTTGCTCAGAGTTGAAGGGACATGAGAGAATTTACAGTAATGGCTCATTTCTGCCAGGTCTGTGCCCTGGTAGCAGATAGTCCCTCCTTCCATAAACCTGGTGGCTCAAAGCAGGCAGGAGGCTGCAAGTCAAACAGAGCAGCCTGGTTGATTATTCTGCAAATATTTTGCTTCTTCAAATTTGCTTACATACCAAAATATGGGTTTAGCTGATAAAAGCCAACAGCTCCATCAGAGTTCATTACAATCTATCAGGCAAATACTCAGTAATTTCCAAATTGGTCCATGGACTACAATACATTCAAGTCATCTTCATAATCTCTCTTGTAAAAAAGGCCCACCGTTATAAGAATTACTTAAGCATGGATTTACCAGACAGATAGCTTGCAATGTAAATGACTTGTGTTTGGATAGGTAGAATGCATATCAAAATGCACGCTCAAACGAGAGACCATATTGACTCTCTCTGAGTTGTTATGGTCTATTAGATAAATATTATCTTGGTTCAGGATAGTGGTAGTTTTCTATATGCACAGTTTCCTGATAAGCCATATGGACCCTCAGATAAAATTGTGCCTTCAGATTTCAAAAGTGATATGGCTGAATAGCTGTAATGAGTACGAGGAGGCTCCTGTTAACCAATTAATCAGAATGTGTCTCTGAATGCCCCCTCCCTGGTTTGTGTTAGGATGTGTTACAATACCCACCCAGCAAACATGCACTGCTCAGTGATATTTTGGCAAAAAACACATGCCAGAGGCATGGCAGCCAATCCCTGTACAAGAATGGTCATTGTATTGGTATCCCTGCACTTCTGTGATTCCAGTCATTTTACTATTTTTCATCCTGTTCACACAAATGCACACAGACTGACAACCACTGCTCATCAATATTAACAGAAAGAATTTTAATGGTGTCAAAGACATGGATTTCTATCGCACATTGCTTTTTCTCACTTAATAATAATGTACTAAACACATTTTTCATCACTGGCCGCAAAAATTCAGTGGATTTACATTTCATCTACATGGAATGTGAGCTCCAGGGATGTCTGCATAACCCATAGTGTTCGCATGAACTAAACAAGGCTGAGACACAAACCAAGAGAAAAACCATTTGCTGAAGCCAAGTCTGAGCTTTGTAGGTGTCACCCCAAGCAACGTCTCCCTCCGTAATAAACATGGGGATTTTTCCAGTGCATTTTTACACAACATTGATGTGGAAAATTACGTGGAATTCCAGTTTATTTCAAGGGACTGTGTTTCTTAGAGATGACTGGTTTTTTTTCCTTCTGGCTGCATCTTGCAAAAGAAGTCTCTTGCTACCACATAAAAAACTGTGACTTCAAGAGGACAAAAAAGGACATTATTTCTGGATAAATTAAATTTTGTTCAGCTTTTCCTCATCGTTATGGAGTAAATTTTCTCCTGAAGAGTAACACAAAGATGTGCCTACACAGCATGGTTGTGCATTATGCAGAGATAACTGAGGGAACTTTTAAGTACCACAGGTCTTATAAATGACTTCTGGTATGCATTCCTGTAACTGTCTCTCAGACTGGGCAGCACACCAATGCATAAGTACCTGGTAAAAAGTTTTTTTGAAAGATGTAAAAAGGTCTTCCAGCAGAAAAAGTGCCACATGGCTGCCCCCAGATGGCTGCAGAGGGTGAGTTTCACTTTGGGAAAGGGATGGTCCAGATACAGGCAACGCCACGAGTGTCATGACATTATTCCTCACAAATTGGTAAAGTAATTTTGCTTTAACCATTGCTTATTTTACCTGGAGACCTCAGAAGCTAAGGCAGGAGACAGCATATTATAAAAGTAATTTTAACAGGTGAGAAATGCAACTTCATTTGGTCCTCTTTTCCATGGCTTTTTTGTTGTCTTAGTATTATTTAAAAGTAGTTCTGCTTTAAATGGCTAAATTTGTTCTCTGAAGCACACTGCTAAAATGTAAACATCATACAACTTTGATTTCCTCTGAATAGAGAACACATGCTGTTCCTGCAAAGAACATACAAGATTGCCACACTTTTAGAAATCAAATGTTAATTATGACTGTGGATAGGAGGACACAATAAGCTTTTGCCCATTCATTGTGGCCAAAGGTAATTTCCAAGCCTCTACAAAAAATATATTTCACAGGTCTGTTTGGACTCTTGTATTTTATTAGGAGAGAGGTACTTTCAGCCCCTAGTCCTGGCAGAGGAAGCTGTGGCTGCAGGCATTGTCTAATGCTCTTGCCTACCTTTGCAAAGAAGACATCAGCATCTTGCCTGTGCTCATGTTCACAGCCATCCTCCCATGAAGGAGTGGTAAGATTTTCAGCTTTAAACAGCTCTGCTGTGCTGTAAACATGCTGTTGAAGCTTTTATAGGCCAAGTTACAGAATGATGTTTTTCTTTCTTTGTACATTAGTTTGTATATCAAACTTCCAATGTGAAAATAACACCATTGTAAGCCTGAAGCATTAAAGATGCCAAAAGAAAACCAACTGCAATCAGTTGCTTTATCTTCCCAAAAATCTGACCACAGGCAAATGAAGATGTGGCCTTGGTTTCCACTAAAACATGTAACTTACCCAACCAAAGTTGCACACTTTGTAGAAGTTTTGAATTCCCTTTGCTTTTCTGAGCCTTAATAGTTTATGCAGCTTATTTTAACAATGAAAGAAAAAAACTGGGAAAGAGCTGAGCACTGAGTCTTTCAGAATTTTGTTTCTGCACCCTGTGTTTCAGTGCACCTTTGGCACTGCCAGACTCTGAAGCCAGCAGACCACTCTGTGGCTGGCCCTTCTGAAGGCAGCCCTCCCTTCCATTCTCTAAGGAACACTGCTCTCAGGAGATTTCCAGCACAGCCCAGGCTCTGTTCAAAAGGCTCAGATAGGCTTGAATAAACATCTGACCTTCTTGAGGAAGAAAATGTAAACTTCCCTCCCCACCCAAGCCAGGATTCCTTTAGGTTCTTTTCTACTATTTGTCTTTATTTATCAAGCAAAGAAAATATATTTGACCCTATATAAGAATAGAAGATTTTCACACTTGAAGAAGTTTTCAGTTATAATGGAAACAAGTGAAGAGTTCAAAATTGTGAATAAATATAAAGTTTGTGGGAAAGAAGTTTTAAATTTTTTGTATACTGGGAAGAGTGAAAAGAATATATAAACCCCCAGGTACATGATGAGCCCCATTCCCAGCTCCAGGTGTAAACTGTGCCTGCAATTACATTGCAGGTTTTATGGAAAAAGTACAGAACTGTGTGGCTCGATCAGCCAGAATTTCATGTTTTTATTTTACCAGAGCACTGCTATTTTCAGTGAATTTTAATGTGTGCCATCAAACCCCAAAAGTAACTTAAGCAGATGACAATTTTCTTCTTTATTAAATGCATACCTTTTCTCTTGCCTTTTTCACTGAACACTTCATGTCCTCCTCCAATTTGTTCTAGGTTCAGCCTCCAAGAGAGTAGCAAGGGAAAATCAGGCCATTTAAAAATAAAATAGATTACTTTTGCACAGCTTTCTTTAATCAAAACCATTATAACTGAAGGCTCAGAGCCTTGATTACACCTCTTCAGAGGGCACCCCTTGATTTTTGCACGACATCTCTGATTATTTTATTTATTTATTTATTTATTTATTTATCAGCTTTTACTTCCAGCATTGATTTCTAGGTCACTGAGTTGAGGCTTTTTCTTGCTTTAAATGGACTTGCTTGTTTCTCAGTGGCAGGTTATTTTTCTTACTGGGGCAATGAAGTAAACATGTCTCTTTTTCAGAAGACGACAGAAATTCCCGTGATCACATATTCCTGGAGTTCTTTCTCTTTTGCCTTCCCTTAGCCCCTGTGGTGAGCAAGCTTGGACCAAGAGTCATTCCTCCCGACCTCTCCCGAGCCCCTGCAGAGCTAAGGGCCAAAAGGTCATTTTCTCAGGTTCCCTCTGGAGGGAGAATCCAAAGGTCATTCCCTCCCTCCCCAACTTACCCCAAGTGCATCTGAGAGACATTTAAAACTCCTTTGAAGAGGGAAGGGAGAGATCGAGTCCATGTGCTTTACCTACTGCCCCTCAACAGCCAGGAGATGTGAACCAGGGCTGCACATGAAATGTTTGTCATAGAATCCCAAAACTGTTTATGTTGGAAAAGACCTTTACACCATCAAGTTCACCCGTTTGCCCAGCACTGTCAAGTCCACCACTAAACTATGTCCCTAAATGCCACATCTACATGTCTTAAAAATACCTACAGGGATGATGGCTCCACCACATCCCTGGGTGTCCTGTGCCAATGCTTGATAACCCTTTCATTGAAGAAACTTTCTCCTAATATTCAATCTAAACCTCCCCTGGCACAACTTGAGGCCATTTCCTCTTGTCCTACCACTTTTTACTTGTGAGGAGAGACCGACTCCTATCTGGCTACAACCTCTCCTGTTCCAAAGATCATCAAGACCCCCCTTTTATTCAGCTTGAACACCCTCAGTGGCTCCTCATAGGACCTTGATGCTCTACCCTACCCAGGCCTGGCCTTGGGTTCAAAGTTTGGCGCTGAACTTCAGCATGGCTGGGCAGATACTGATCACACAGCTGTGACATGGGCCAAACCATTTCTGCTTCCTTTCCCCCATATCAGCCTATTTCTTTTCATAGTCCCTAGAATCCTTCTTGTCCTCCCAGATCTGGGTTTCACTTGGAATTAACCAGATACCATTGGGGAGTTGTGTTAAACAGCTCTGAACATCCTGATGGCTTCTGGTTCTTGGGAATGGGGCCGCAGGGATCATTTTATGAGTCCCCTTAGAAAACAACCCCCGATAGACTCCCACAGCCTCAGCCAGAGCTCCTGCTGCTGCTGCCTGCTGCCCTGTCATCCGTGAACCCTGTGGACCAGTTTTGGATTTCCCAAGACAGAAGTAAATAGTTAAGGCTAGCTCCTCTACACTTCCTCCTCATTCCTTTCAAGGAAAAAGTCTCTTCATTGCTTGCTTTTTGAATGATGAAGTAAAAGCGAGAGATTTCTCATCGTTAAATTCTTTGAGCTGCCTGAGGAAGGAAGGAAGAGAAGAGCAACACTTATTTCACAAGGTCCCCTGCAGAAGAGGGGCACCAAGGGTCACTTCCTCTCAATCTGTCCCCTCCGAAGGAGAGCAGTCAGGCTGTGTCAATGCCATGGTCCCTTTGTGGCGGGTAGGCAGCCGGAGGTCATCCTGTGCCCCAGCCCCGCTCTCGTTGGGACGCACACACGCTGCTGAGCCCTGGCTTTCTCTCGCACAGGGGGGCAGGGGAGATTAGTTCTTTTTTCCTCTCTCTGCTTTGTGTGGAGGGAACTCACAAGTCACTACCTGGGCCCCTTTCGGAAAGAGACAAAAGCAAAAGGGCAGTCCCTAGGTTTTTTTGTTTTTTTTTTTTTTTTTCTGGGGATTTTCCAGGCTGCTGGGACACAGTAGAATTAGCTGAACAAAGCTTTAAAATCCAAATAAAAGTGAAGTGCTGAAGTACGGGTTTTGAGCCACTTGGAGGCTTTGGTGACACTGTCAGTGCAGTTGCAAATCCACAGCAAATCCACTCACTGACCTCTCCCTAAACACGAGCCTGAAATTTGAGGAAAACACTGAGCTTCCATGAAATACTTTAAGATAGCAAGAATCATGTGAAATACAGTGGAAAATTCAGGTTCTGTGTTGTCAGACAGGAAACAATAAACAAAACCACCTATCCTGTTTGTTGTTTGGGGTTTGAATTGTTGCAGGTGGCTCCTTTAGAGCCTGATCTCAATCTTTTGAAATAACTGGGGTGTTCTGGCTGAATTTCATGGGTTTTGGGTCAGGCCATGACTGGGCTTCTGTCCTTACATTAGTTTCTGGGCAGATCTTTAAGGAGCTAATGTGGAATTTAGAGTCAAGAGCTACCTTTTCATAGATATCTTCTGTTTCTTTCAAGTCTTTGGGTCAAATTTTGTTCAGATAGGGGCTTGCAGTTCCCACTGAAATCAACGAGCAAGATTTGCTACCTCCAAAGCAGACCCCAGGGAAATAAGCATTGTTTAGCTGCTTACTTTGGAATAAGAATTTGGGCATAAGATGTAACTGGTAAATACTTTTATCTTGTTAATGTATCCTACAATTTCAGCCTTCACTATTTTAAATGACACAAACAGCAAACTGCTCAAAGGAGACGTGCAGACTCTCTACATACTCCTAAGACAAGAGTAGAAAAAATAATCCTCCACCTGCTAAGTAGAGAAACAAATTCAGCAGCATGTGTTAACATATGCCCAGAACCTTTTGAAGCACTCTGAGACCATTTACACGACAAGAAATTGTAGTCAAGGCTTCCTTCCTTCCTTCCTTTCCTTCCTTCCTTCCTTCCTTCCTTCCTTCCTTCCTTCCTTCCTTCCTTCCTTCCTTCCTTCCTGCCTGCCTGCCTGCCTTCCTCCCTGCCTGCCTGCCTTCCTCCCTGCCTGCCTTCCTTCCTTTTTTTCCTGGCTTCCTTGCCTTCCTGCCTGCCTGCCATCCTGCCTTCCTTCCCTGCCTGCCTTCCTGACTTCCTGCTTTCCCTCCATCCTCTCTTTAAGGCACTCCCCTGCCTTGGGACTGCAGCCTGCACATCAGACTCTGCAATGAAATAATTCAGGACTTTCCCTTCCAGCTCTTGAAATTACACAGAGTTTCTATAGGAGAAGTAGCACTTAAATGTGGAACAACATAGTTTTTATGGCCTAAGTGAAATATAGTTCTGTGATGCTGCAAGGTGTGAGCAGTAAATGGTCACAGAATGCTTCCAATTCCCTAAGTGTGCAATATTGTTACTCTACAGCATCTCACCACTGCAAAGCTCAGGACTGATGTTGTTCATCAGTGCATCAGAAAACCCCCTTACAAATGAAGATTTTAGTCTTTGCACATGAAGTGACAGATTATTCCACCGTGTTGCAGGGACACAGGTGGGGGTCCTCTGCCAGCACTGAGCCTTCCTCCCCACACACAGAGCCATTCAAGGATGTGAGGGGGGACAGGGTCCTCTCTCCTGCACAGACTCACTTGACTCATTCAAGCGCGAGCTCCTATTTCCACCTGTGCCTGTAGATCCATGTCTTTGCCTTGGAGCATTCCACACTTCAAATGGAGCATGTGAAGATCCTTTATTAATTGTGATGGTTTCGCTATTGCCACACACTGCTGTTTGTTAAGAAGAATACGATGAATTTCACTCACTGCAGTATCCTTTCCTCCCCTCACTCCCCAAATGCAAATACAAATCCACTTAAAAAGCAGAGATCTTTTGACTTCAGAAACTTTTATCCACATAAGAGGATAAGAAATTCATTAGCTTAAGTTGTGTGATTGTAACAGCTCATTAGAGAGCACTGTGCCTTTCACAGTGAGCATGCCTCCCGTCCTACGTGGAATCTGTCAAAATTAAGGATAAAGGTATGGGACAACTTCACCATCTTGGAAGGCAATTTCTGATTTTTAACTATGCAGACCGCAGGGTTCATTAAATGATTTTAATGAACAGTCACAGGCCTGATGTTCAAATCTTCATTTGTCTCTAATTGCAAGCAAAATATGAAATTGCTAAATTGATCGTTCTTGACTAGCGAAAAAAAATTATGGCCATTAATTATGTTTTCAGACTATTAGTTGTTGGGTTTTTTTTAAGGTAAAATAAATATTTTGATCTCGTGTTTGTCTGCTGCAAAATACTGCTGTGAAAATCCTAACACAGCTTCTCTTCGAACAAGGGGGAAGCTGCCACTTCTGAACAGAAAACATAGTAATTAGTCGTACTAATTTTTTGAAAGAAAGGAAAGATAAAGAAGAGTTCTCAGCCATTTATCTCAGATCAAAAAAGTTAGTGATACAGTATTTTTTCATCTATGGAGTCTCAGAAGGCATGGCCTTGAAAAGACAGGTAGTTTGCAAAATTTTATAAAATATATGAGGGGAGATTGGAATGTATTTTTCAATCTTCCCCTGGCAGCCTTCATGGCTTTATTCAATTTATGCATCATCTCTTGAAGTTCAATATGGGGCACTGGGTCCCAAAATGTACTTTGAGGCATCCATAGCAAATCTTCTGATCTCTGCTCTCACTATCTGAGCAACATATGCATTAGAGTGGAATTTGGGATCAGCTCTTAGGTTGAGAGGTGAAGCGCTTACTTAGATAACCCACAGTATCTCAGCTTCAAGTGCAATGTTCAGGTTTGGATAAATGATTGCTTTTCATTTTCTCCAAAGATAAAAGATAGAGTTTTATACTAGGATTTACAGACCTCTGTACCCACATGGACATCAAGTATTTCTTTTTAAATGCACGTTAAATATAAATATTTCAAACGCAGCTATTTCCTTATGCCATTTTAAGGAAAATGATACAACTTTACAGAACATGATGGTTGCAGTAAGCTACCATCATGTGCTTTTAGTGACCAAGGAGCTTTTCTGCCTTCACTGCCTTTATTTATCTAAACAAAGCTCAAACCATTTCCTCCCCTTCAAAGAAGTGAAATTACACATTTTTGCATGTGTAGCAGTACTACAGCAAGAGTTAACGAAACTCCACAAAGGAACTGCATGTGGTGAGGCTCAACGCTTTCAGCATTTTTTTGTTTCCAG
Organism: Zosterops lateralis; assembly: GCF_965231275.1. Lineage (NCBI taxonomy): Eukaryota > Metazoa > Chordata > Aves > Passeriformes > Zosteropidae > Zosterops > Zosterops lateralis. The sequence goes on from NC_139762.1 coordinate 9,998,825, forward strand.
GTACAACTTCTACTACAGCAAATTTTTGGGTTATTTCCGCCACTATTCTGTCACTTGGATTTTTGCTTTGTTCTCCCGTATGTCACCCGAGAGCAATGACTGTGTCGTGTGATAAGACATGGGCTTGGAAGGGCAAAGCTACAACGCAATGATTATTGCTGGAGGGTGCAGTGGAGGGAAAAATAATCTGATTTTTAAGCTGATTCTCTAAAAGTGATGTGTCATTTATGGAGTAGCACAGCACGCTCTCGAGGAGCATTTCTGCTTCACGAAGACCAAATTAAAAAAATCCTGTTTTCCCAAATTACACAGCGATTTGCACTTAAGAATCTTTGTTAGTTAAGAAGAGGGAGAAATTCACAGAGGTTTTGTGCTAGGTGCACACACGGCATTTTCTCTCTTGAGAAATCCTCAAGATGAAGGCGCTTTAAAATACATCTTAAGAAAATCCTAAAATTAAACAAACGAGCAGATAAATAATCCGCTTCCTACTGCACAACCCCCTCAAGTTTCTCCCAGGTTTACACAAGACCCTCAGTTAAGGATTGTACGGACACACATCCCGAACCACGCAATTCCCTCAGAACCCGCCCTGCCGCCGCCGCCCGCCCTCCCTTTGTGTCGCGCCTCCTGATTGGTCCGGCCCCGGCTGTAAGGCGAGCGGGGATTGGCCGGACGGCGCGCGCTGTTGCCATGGCTCTGTTGCTAGGGAGGCTCTGCCGTCTCCAGGCCCTGCAGGAAACATGTAATGAATTATGGATGCTTGGTTTGCTCAAAGAGGGCCTGATCTGTAATGCAGATGAGCTGCCAGGCCTCCCCCCCCCACCCCCCCCACACCTCCTCCTCCCCCTCTTTTTCTTCTAGGTTCTTAAAAAAAATACTTAAAATCCGGGAGGGGAAAAAAAATAAAATCAGTTTTAAATCAGAATCTGCCGTTTGCGCGTCCCCCGCCGCAGCAGTGGCTCCCGAAGCCGATGGCAATTCTCATGCAAAGGCAGGGCCAGAGGTCACTATCTGTTATTTGTTCAGGAAAAGCTTGTAGGATTTTTCACTGAACTCCGTGACCTGCTGGGGTATTATTTTTTTCCCCCCTCTCTTTGGTTCGGAGACAAAATAGGATACAAACGGCAGAAGTGGTATTTTCTAACAGTTGGAGAGGAAATTGTCCCCTCGGTGCGTGAGGAAGGCAGCAGCCAGGCTTGCTTTTCTAGCCTCCTAAAAGATATCTTTGCCCAGACGTGACCCAAGACCTTCCATTGGCGTGGATGACGTAGCTCAACAAAATGAGCTTCTGGAAATGGTGCCAGAAGCCTTTGGCTGTGGAGATGTTCCCTGCGAGTGCCACAGCTGTAACACGCCTGCTTCACTTCTCCGCAAAACTGGATCTTGTTCCCCACAGATCATTCCCCAGCTGGAACCCCCCCACTGCTTCAACAAAGCCTCTGGTGCTTCATACCTGAATACACGGGTTGCTACAATTCATTTAATTCCTCTAATCTTCTTCGAATAAGAAGTATGGTGGATGTTATGCTACAGAAATTATATTATTTTCCTGTACCTGATGAATACTGATGTCAGAAGAGACACCTCTCGTGCTCATGCAGAATTTAGTCTTGGTAGGGTTTTTTTTTTCAAACTAGTGAAAAATTGTTTCAATCCTTTCTGTGTCAAGACTCCATGGACAAATGTGACTTGAAAAATTTTTAATTCTAGAAAAAATAATGAACCTGATCCCTGTTTTGAATCAGGTGGTGTAATTTTGGCCAGATTCAGCTGAGAGTGCACCCTTAGCTGTCCAAAAACTGACATCAGCAGAGGTTTCTTTGAACCTTGAAGGTTCATCACTGCTATAAGAGATGAGATAGCCCTGCTTCTCCTCAAAGCCCTGTTATTCAGAGAATTCCACAGTAAATAGTTTACTCAGGAAAGCAATTAGATTAATTTTTTTCATATTTTTTATTGTGGAATTTTATGCCTTTTTCACCTCAGATCCCAACTGGTTTGTGGTTCTTCCTCTGGGAGAAGTAAATACTTGAGTAAGAGCTCTGAGATGAAGATGAAATATATCTGACCCTCCTGTGATTCAGAGTAGAATGATGCCTTGTTTCTAGAATTGTTAAACAAAATTTTCTGTTGTGTAAAAGCCAAAGAGCACTTAAAAAATAAGAAAGTCTGTGAAACACTGGATACAGGAGAAGAAAACACTTATGGTGAGCTCTGGCCATCAGGCAGTCCCTAAGCACTCCAACTGCAATAGTCCTTATGTTTTATTATTTTCCATTATTAAAATGTTTTCTATTGAAGAAAATGATTAAGGCAAAACTATCTTGTCTATCCCACACATTTTTAAAAGATCTATCATCAAATTCCATTAAAAAAAAAAAAAAAAAATTCCAGGCTAAAGAATTAGAGAACCCACAGTGCCTAAAGTTGAGAAATGTCTGAGATATATTTAGCTGAAAACGTGGTATTAAAATCTGTACATATAGATGTTTTGATTTTTTTTTCTTGTGGTAGTGATTCCCTGCAACAAACATTCAAACAAAAGATATGCTAACAGTTTGCACTTACAGAAAATGTAGGTCATGTTTTTGTGAACCAAATAATTGTGGCTTACACTTTTAATTTATTGATCTTCATTTTTGTGTACAATACTTTATGTCTAAGTCATTGGATGATCCTTATTCCCACACCTATAAAATACATGCTGCACATACCATGAGATTTGGATAGCTTTAATAGTCAGCAGAGAGGCAGCAAATGACTTCTTAAGCACATAAGCAATTTAAACAAATCCATATTTCCAGTGCTTTAAATGGCCTTAGCATCTCTCCCATGCTCTCTATTGTGGAATCACAAGAAATTCAACCAGCAGCAGCCAAGCTCTTTCTGCAAGTCTGCTGTCAGGTTGTGGAACACTCTTGTAATGATGTCTGTAGCAGTTTTGCCTTCATGCATTGGTCCAAACTTTACCAAAATAGTGCCTGAACCTTGAGGGCAGAGAGACCTCAACTCCAGCAAGCCTTGCATCTTCCCCAGGACATTTTGTAGGCAGCTCCTCAGGAGGAACCTTGCTGAGTTCTCCTGATTAAGATTTTATAATTCCCTTTGCTGTGTTTGTGCGCTGAAGGGTGAAGGAGGGGCTGGAGACCTTTGCGGTATGGACCTAACAACCTGACTCAAATGGATACAATACATACTGGACAATAGTTTAAGTGTGAGAAGGTCTGGAGTCACCAACAGGGAGAAAAATGATGCAGGAAGCTTTCACAAAGGAAGCAGCTCTCAAGGAAGGAGCTGAATGAGGAAAGGGAACATTTTGGTGTATGATGAGTGGGAGGTTGGTGTGTGGCCAGAGTGGAGCAGGAGGGAATCTTCAGAAAGCAGGAGCAGCTAGGAGAAACAAAGGAAAAATAGTAAATTCTATTTTTTTTTTCATTTCTTTGGCATCTGATAGAAAAAAAGAATCAAATCTATTTCCATGGAAAATAACTAAGTTGTATTTTCCCCCAGATTTTTAATGTTATTGTTTCAGTGGAAGTTTTTTTCTTTTAGAAACAAAGGGCTTCTTTCAATTTACTTAAAAAAATTGCAAACTTCCTAATGCTCCTTTTCTATTAGGACTGTATAAACAAAAAAGCTTTGCATTTTTAACAATAATAGTTTTAAAATAGTGCTTTAGCACAAACATACTCTTCAAAAAGATTCTTCTGTAATTTAAAACATTTTTTCTGAAGTAATTTCAACCAGTTTATGCTATCAGTAATCTTCATAGAGTTTACATTAATCCACAAACATTGTATAGTGTGATGAAGTTGATGAGAATCAACAAAGGATAAAGTAGAGTATTGCAGCCCAGATAAAGAAACCCTCTGTTTAATGCCAGCTGCTCAGGAAATGTCAAAAGTAAAGTGAGTTTCAGGTCAAGGGCACTGGGAACAGTCTGTTAGCAAACCCTAAGACAGGCAGCTCTTGTTATTAGTATGAACAAGGATATGGTGAGTTCTTTTTAATCTATCCCTGGGCCTCCTTCTGGCTTCCCAGACATGAATTCATCCCATTTGGGCTCACCTCTGTGGGATTGCTGGGAGTTTTTCAAAACATACCCTCTTTGCTCTCTCTAATGTTCCCCATCAGGTTTGCTAAAGGCCAGGATTTCAGTGAAAATCCTGCTCCTAGGAGACCTGTGGGCTCACTGCCAGACCTTGAAAGTGAACAAAACTGTGGGCAACTGCTCCTTTTTTTTTTTTTTTTTTTTTTTTTTTTTTTTTTTTTTTTTCATTTGTCTTGACAGCAAGGATTTTCTTCACCCCTTGTTTTTTTTGCCATGTACCTGTGAGTGTACCTTGTTTATCACCACTTAAGGGAGTTTTACCTCTTGATACAACACTAAGTTGACAGGTGGAACATCTGAGGAAATAGACCAAAGTGTGGGTAGGGTAATAACTGGATGAACCTCTCTATTGATAGCTCTTTCATGAAGGATGGGGCACTCTTTCATGTGACTAGGAAGCAGAGGAGTTGGTTTGGGGGAATGAACATGGTAGATGCTGATACTGGTTGACAAAATGTCCCCAGCAAGGTGCTGCAAAATGAGAAGACTGTTGACAACCACTCTGGAATGAACATCAAAACAGCTTGGCTCTGTGAATTCAGGGCCATAATAGGCACTTTGCTGTAGATGTCCCATGGATGTGCACCAAAAATACAAGGAAATTTGCAATGATTGTTCAGAATTGTGCAGGTTAACAGCACGGTATGACTCTTTTCTTGCAGATGTTCTTTAATTTCTTCAAAATTTCAGGGATCCCTTAAAATGCATGTTTAGTTCTTGAATGCTGTGTTTTGGACTAGGGGAAAAATCCTAGTACAAAACTCTGCAGTGTATTTTGTAACATGCAAACTGCCAACATGCTGTGGGATATGACTTGTGCATCTTTATGATACAGAACTAAGTGAAAAACTTCTTCAGTACAAAGTATGTAAGCTTAGCCAGAGCATTAGTGAAACTGATGAGGCCTACTCATTTAGAAATTGTCATAATATGCAAATATGTTCTCACATTTTATTGTTTGAAGAGTGGATATTGGGAGATATAGATTGGGAAGAAATAGATGAGTGACTCAGAGGCTGCTGGTGCCATAAAACTTTATGGTTATTAGAGCCAGATAAGCTTTCAGATTTGGTTCTGTTTGCAGAGTAATTGTCCTGTAAGAAAGAACAGCCAATATGATGCAATCTACTATGGATCCAAATCTTCCTCTCTACAGTGATGGCATTTATTTCATCTTATGTTAGATATTTAGAGAGGAGGAATCTACAGCAGATCTAGTGAGCCCAGGTATTGGAGATAAACATTATTTGGCACAATTTGCTTGATCTATTTAGTTCTTTCTTAGATTGAGACTAGCCCATGTGCTGAAGTAGGTAAAAGGCAAAAATGAATATTCTGTCAGTGTGTTGTGGTGATCCAGGCTCTTCAGGAAACTCACTTTATATCTGCTTCAAAAGATCTCTGCACAGAGCACCCAGGGGATCAGGCCTAGCCATTATAGGTTTATGAAATCCAGGCCTTGCTTGACCGAGCTCATCTCCTCCTATGACAAGATGACTTAAGAAGTCGGTGAAGGAAAGTCTGTAGATGTTTACCTGGACTCTAGTAAAGCCTTTTACATCATTTCCCATAGCATCCTCCTCCAGAAACTGGCTGCTCATGGCTTGAACAGGTGCTCTGTTTACTGGATAAAAACTGTCTGGATGGCCAGGCCCAGAGAGTGTGGGGAATGGAGTTACATCCAGCTGGTGGCTGGTCACAAGTATGTTCCCCAGGGCTCAGTACCGGGGTCAGTTTTGCTTAATACCTTTATTAGTGATCTAGGTGAGGGGATTGAATGTGCCTTCAGTCACTTTGCAGGTAACACCAAGTTGGGTGGTAGTGTTGATCTGCTGGAGGGCAGGAAGGGTCTGCAGAGGGATCTGGACAGGCTGGACTGATGGACCAAGGCCAGTGGTCTGAGGTTCAAAAAGGCCAAGTGCTGGGCTCTGAACTTGTATCACAATAACCCCAGGCAGTGCTACAGGCTGGGGACAGAGTGGCTGGAAAATGGCCCTGCAGGAAAGGACCTGGGGGTGCTGGTCAACAGCAGCTGAACATGAGCCAGGTGTGTGTTCAGGTGGCCAAGAAAGCCAAAGGCATCCTGGTCTGTATCAGAAATGGCCAGCAGGACCAGGGCAGTGATTGTCCCCCTGTTCTGGGCACTGGTGAGGCTGCACTTCTAATCCTGGATATTGTTTGGGGCTCCTCACTATGAGAAAGACATTGACGTGTTGGGGAGTGTCCAGAGAAGGTCAACAAAGCTGGTGAAGAGTCAGAAGTACAAATGTTATGAGTAGTGGTGGAGGGAAATGAGGTTGTTTAGCCTGGATAAAAAGCTCAGGGAAGTCCTTATCACTCCCTACAACTGCCTGGAAGAAGGGTGTAGCCAGGTGGGGGTTAGTCTCTCCTCCCAAGGAATAAGCAACAGGACAAGAAGACACAGCCCCAACTTGCTGTGGGAGGATTTGACTGGATATTATGAAAAATGTTTTCTCTTCAAGGGTTGTTGAGCACTGGAACAGGCTGCCCCAGGAAGAGATGGAATCAACATCCCTAGAGGTATTTAAAAGATGTGTAGATGTGGCACTCAAGGACTGGTTTAGTGGTGGACTTGGAAGTGCTGGATTAAGGGTTGGACTCGACCTTAAAGGTCTTTTCCAGCCTAAAAAATTCTGTGAAACATCTCAGTCCTGCTACTCTTTGCTGTCTGTCACACAATCTTCTTTCACACAGAACTTGTTCGCAAGTCTGGAAAGAGACTTTTTTCTGAATGAGCCAGGAACAGTTACTCCAAAGCAACTGGTTACTGGCCTCCCCACTCTTTGAGCAGCAGCTGTTGGTAGGATCACAGCAAGTGTAGCCACAGAATCTGCTTTAACAGCAGCTTGGTGGCTGCTTCAGCTTTCCAAGACAGCTGGCAGCTGAGTTGTGAAGCTGCAGGCAGCCGGCAGTGAGATGTCAAATATATCTCCAGAAATCACTGTGTATTTGCCATGATTACCATAGTGACGCATCCCACTGTTTTGTCCATGCTCTGTGATCAAATAGAATCAGTCAAGAGGTTGCCATTTATCCAAAACTGAAATAAAACAGTGAGATAAGAGGAATAACAGCACTTTGGATGTGCATCCCACATGCCATAATTCTACTAGATTACAAATAGCTTCTGTTATGTATGTCCTGGGAAGAAAAGGTGCCATGATGGATAGGTTCCTTCTGGAGAAAGGACTATGGTACCAGAATTATGGATGTTTCACAGGGAATAAGTGCCTGTATTGCAGAGATGTTGATATGGTAACGTTGCGTGAATAAAAGCAGCATAGATAATTGGAGTGTAATAGTTAAAACATTACGCAGCTTATTTGCAAGCAAAAGCTCCAATTTACCTTCAGCAATCCCTGTGTAATGCAGTTGGCTGCTGCATTGTGCATTGTTTGAACTTTTCAAGCAGGTCTTGAACTCATAGCTACTGGCAAAGGTGGCAGGTTTGACTATCCCTATACATACATAGGAACTTTGTTGGCATTGGTATCAAAACTCATATAGGAAACTCATAAAAGAGAACAACATTGATTCTTAATTTCTTAAGAATAATTCCTTCTAAGATAGGAAAGTGCCATAAGATCCTCTAGTTTCATCTCCTGTATGATATGGTCTGTTCAGTTTTAGTTGATGCACAAATAGTTTCATGGCTTAAATGATGGTTTTAGTTAGATTAAAGGATTTAAGTCTTCAGGGGCAGCAGTTCCATGCCACATGACATGGCATGACACAGAAAGAGCAAGCTGTAGTGCCAAGTATGTGTGAGGCCTCAGTGATGATGGAGAGTTTATTAAATGGGACATGCCTAATTGATCACAATTAGTAAAAGTAGTGCTTTCTCCCATCCTTTAACTATTTTTTTTCCAATTTGACCTGAGAAATTCTTTCCAGCATTTAATCAGTATGGTTCTGTGCATTTAAGCCAGAAATACATATGTAGTATCTAGGAACATTTGTCTCTTTCTGGTTAGAAGCCAGAGTTTGGTGCCTTTTTGTCAGTTATGGCAAGTCTGTAGTTTTTAAAACAAACCCTAGCCCTCAAACAAATAAAAAAAAATATCCCAATCTTCAAATGCCCAGTCATCTCCATCTGGCCAGCTGAGCATGAGAGGGAGAGGGAGAGGAAGAGAAAGAGGGAGAGGGGATCCTTCTTGCCCAGACTTGCTCTGAGGTTGTATTGAAACCATATCTTTAGGAAGGTGTGTGGCATTGCCTTGCAACCTCCAGCCAGTAGTGAGACCCTCACCTTTACTGATAATCTTTTAGAGTTTAATTACCCTGTCTGCCAGAAAGTTCCATCTTGTTTCAAGGTTGAATTTGTCTAACTTCCAGCCATTCAATCTTGTTCAAGCTTTTGTCGAAAAGATTGAAAGCCCTTTATTAGGTATCTTTTCCACCAGGGAATACCTATATAAACTGATGGAGTCATTGTATAAATTACCTGACGTTCTGCCTCTAGAAATCACTTCCCAGCTCTTGCTTTTCCCACATCTTTCTGCCAGAGATTTCTTCATTCTATATGCTGGATAGTAAGAAACCAACACTGTCTTTTAATAAGAGATGAGGAAAGATGAAGAAATTGTCTAAGAAAGAAAGAGGAGAAATTCAAAAGGAATTGCTTGGAAGAGGCATTTTCTCTTGATTTCAACTCATTTTTGCAATACTGATAAGCAGTGCCATGTCATAGACCACACCTGGCATAAACCAGCAAACCTCCAGTGATGGGATCAGCTCCTATCAGTGGAGCTGTTCCTCTTTATAGCATTTGAGGATGTAGAAAGTGCTTTACAAAGAAGCACATGGATGTTAAGGAACACTGGCTAAAGCGGGGATAACCTGTAGCATCCTGTGTGGTGCTCTGCAGAGTCATGGTGAAATTGCAGAAAACCCCAACCACTTAATTTAGCAAGTCATGTTAAACACAAAGGAACAGTTACAATTTCACTACCAATTTGCTGTCAAGAAGTCATTTGTCACCCTACCCCTCCACTTATTAATTTATATAATCAGCACTTTCACATTATGAAAACATTAAGAGAGACCTGCAATTGTAGAACATCACAAGATTAGGACAAAAATGTAATGCAGTCCCCATAACACCAAAATGTTGATCTGTAACATTAGCTATTTATACTGTAATATTAGCTATTTATAGCTGATCAGGTCTAAGAATTTAGAGCAAAAGGAGAGAGGAATTCAAAATAAGAAGGTGAATAGAGCTCTTCCTCAAGGAGGAGCCATGATCAGAATTGAGCCTTTGCTGGTTGTGTAGTTTTTGTGTGTACCCTATGAGTGTAAGTTCTGCAGCAGTGCTTTATTTCAAACATCTTCCTTTTTCCTCTCAGGATGAAGCAAATGTTTTAAATTACAGCTATAGCATGGAAGACAGAATTCAACTGAAGCACAAATATGAGTCATGAAAGTGTTTGTACCTTATTTTCAGTGTAATCACTAAACACCTGCTAAATTACATTTTAAAAATTTACCTGGTATTTCACAGTGGGTTTTATCCTCTTGTTTATTATTTTCTCTCTTAAGCCCCACTCTCAATCCTTGATCTGCATGGGAAGATTGTCTCATCCATGCAGAGTTCCCAAAACTCAGCAGAGCTCTGCATGTACTGATGCTCTGCCCGTGCAGGGCTGATTACAGGACAAGGACTGAGGTCTGTGCTACAGGGACAGATCTCGGGGCCTTTAGGCAGAGTCCTTGCACAGCACTGGGTGCACCAACACAGCGTGAGAGAGGAAATCATTACTCAGAAAAAAAAAAAAAGGACTTTTTTTGAAAGCTAGTGCAGCAGAAGGAAAAAAAAATAGTGACTCATTTACACTGATTCTGTCTAAACTTCACTTTTCCACAAGTTGCTGTTTTCTTCTGTTAGCAACTTTAGTGTTTTAAAAGTGCCTTATGGAGGAGAAGACTGTTGTAGATGGGCACTCTCCTCCCTGAGATGTGTAGTGTATGCTTGGTTACTGAGCCTCCTGGGAACATGGTAGAGGGCACATGCTCAGTTGTCTGTTTCACTTTTTATGTTTTCTTTAGTTGTTTTTCAGTCTGGCACTGAGTGGGCAGACAAGACTCTTGAACAATCTGTAATTACACTGTGTCACAGTTGATGAGGTTACAAAGGAGTAAATATCTAGTTGGTTTTAGAGAGGATGTTTTTAACAATACTCACTCTACATCTAATAGAGTGCATCTGTGTCCTCTGTGGGCACTTTGCCTTAGATAATATAAAAGGAGAGCAATGGGGAAAAGAGCAGCATAATTATATCTGCATAGTCTTCAGCAGAATCAGTTTCTGCAAATACACACTTGACATTTCAACTATTTCATACCAGTGCTGCTCCTATTGATGCCAGTGGCATCTCTGGCCTTGAATAGGAACAGGATTGAATTCTGACTGTTGAATCTCTTATGACAAGAGAGGTGGAAGTTTCCCAGCATGACCTGATTGCCATAGGGAAAGATAAAAGTTTTATTAGACCATCATGTCAGTCATTCTTGACCTGGAGTCGTGACTGTGTCTTGACAACTTTCCCTTCTTTTGGGTCACAAGGAGAGACCAGCAATCCAATATATTTTTCTGTTGTAACATGGGTCACAGCACAGAACAGAATAAAATAGTTCCGTCGGCCTGCCTCTGCTGGATTGTTACCTGCTATGTTTCCACTTCTGCTAGCCAAATGTTGGCATCTCAGTGATACAGAGCAGCCTGCTCTGGACAGTATCACATGTCTAAAGTCATATGAAATCATATTGCATTTATACCACTCAGAGCTGAGGAAAAAAGCCTTTTAAAGAGTCAAGGGCCACTTTCACTTTATAATGGCAATGTAGAAAGATTTGTTTAAAAGACTGTTGGATATTGACGCTTGAGTTTCTTTGGTGAAGCAGTCAATGGACACACTCATGGTCATATTTATTAATTATTTGTGCTCCAACGGCACCTATGAATGCACATGTCTTGTCCAAACATACAGAGTGACATTGCTTGAAAGCCCATAATTTCCAGCTTTCAGGGCAAGTGTGGAAACAACCAGACTGACTTCCATGAAACAGCATCAGCTCATTTCAGCTGTTGCTCTACCTTTGCAACCTGAGGATGAGACTCAGGCTATTGGGAACATCCCCTGCCTCTCAGCTTCAACATTTAAGGTTTTGCAAGTAGATTGACCTTGAGCAACGACAGACTTCCCTCTGCACATTATGATGAAATGGCAGAACCCCCCTCTATAGAGGGATATTATTCCCTAGTTTATAGCACAGGAAAAATATCTGTTAAAAACATCTTTAGGAAAATAAGACAAAATTGAGAAAAGGCAATAGTACACTTAGTTTGTGAAAACCGGGACATAAGTGCAGACCTATTTTCTAGAGTTGCTTGCTGAATTTTTGAAGAGATTACTAATAATTTGTTTTTGTTTTCCTAGCCTTGCTCTGTCTCTTTCTTATTTACAGCATCTGACAATAGCACCACCTACACAATACAGCAGAAATTATCAAGAAGTCAGGGGAGTGGTTAGACTATCTGCCTCTTGAGCAGCCTGCTAAGAACCATCTTCTGAATGAGAAAATTCAGATGCAATGTATGAGAAATCCATCAACACTTGCTTACTTTTTTCTTCCTCTTTCCTCTAGCTACAGGAGACCAAAGCAATCTCTATCCCCTGGGCCTGTCTTATGGAGGGATTATCCTTTCCTCCAGCATGAAGGGTTATTTGTGTCTTCTTTTCATCTACCATCTACTCTATTTTCCCTGTCTTGAAGTTTTCCCCTCTCTTATTTAAACACTGCTGCTCTGTTTTTGGCAGTAAGGAGTGCAGGACACAAGAGAGCCAGGCCTGCCTTCATCTAAAAGGCAGAAAGAAAAGAGTCCTTTTCCTTCTGATTTAACATACTTTCTGAGATCTCTGCCTAATCCATTCTCTTTCCATTCTCCTTCTCTCACCATTCTCTTTCCATTCTCTTTCTCTGCCTCTGCTCCTCCTTTGGGCTGCCCACTCAAACACTCCTCTTGCTACTCTTCCCCCTCCTTGTGATATAAAACCTCAACATCCAAGTAATGAATGCTGTCTCACCTTTCTCTTCACTCATACGCCTGCAAGGTGAATGAACGCCCTCACAATGGAAGGAGGAGATAAAAAATTCCCCATGGAAATATCACAGATACTTAAAATAATTTGGAGCAAAAATCCCTGCAGGTTTATTGAAAACACCCTCCTCGACACACAGAGATTTATTTATCTGCTTTACTGCATTTTGCTTACGTCAAGAGCTGGATTGCTCCTGTACAGCCCCCTCGCCAGGCAGATAATTGCTACATATTCTTTTGTACTGCTGCCACCACCTCCACCATCGGGCGTTTTCCCAAACAATCGCCTGCGCAGCCTCGGAGCAATCCATCTCCCTGCCGACACTGGGATAGCAGTGCTTTGGTGTTAGGGGTCTCCCAGGAGCAGGTGAGAGTCTTGCCTATTTTCTTGAAAATCAAATGAAGTAAATGCTGTGCATTTCTCCTTCCTTTTCCAGATAATTAGCAAAGATGTTAAATAAAGCCGGGGTAGCTCTCTGACAGCTCCAGCCTCTCCTTGATGGTATCTCGTTGGCCGTCACTTCCATGCAGACACACCGACCTGATGTAGTGTCATTTATCTTTACCTTTTGTTTACAGCCACTCAGCCAGTTGTCACTCTGTGTCACAGTGCCTGTATTCAAGCCAATATGAATTTATTTTCCAAGGAAGACTTTCTGAGAGCAAAGCTTATGCCTCACTAAGGATCCAACTAAACTGCATTGCTGGCAAGACCTTTTCCTTTACCATCATCCATTATATTCATGATTAAACAAATGATAGCACAACCTGCCCTTTCTTTTTTTATTTCCTGCTCAGGGTTTCTTTCACATGCTGATACTTATCTTTTCCGCTGAATAGTCATTCAATTCTATTGCTATGCATTTTGGCAATAACAATTTTTAGGTGTTTTTTTGATTTCCTTCACCTGCCTCCAGCTCCTTGAGTTTGATTTCCTTCTCAGCTCCCTGGACATGGGACTGTCAGACTCCATTGGCTGTAAGCAGCTGGAGACCCCAGGAGTGCCAAATCATGCTCCCATGTTTTGTCCTAGGAGAAGGATGCCTGACAAATGTGACACCAGTGTGTGTGGGACATAAACAGCTTTTTGTATGTTTCTGTAGTCACAGCACTGGGTCTTGGTTTTGAGCTTCTTCCTTTTCTTCTCTTCCCTTTTCCCTGGCTGCTCAGTGAAGGTAAGAGGAGAAGAGCTGGATGCAGGAGCAGCATCCCAGGGAGAGCTGGGCCACATCTGTTTATCCTCCCCTTGCCACTCATGTGGCAGTGTGCAGGTAGCAGCCTCTTTGCCATGGCCTTGGACAGAGGCAGGAGGATGCACTCACCCACTAAGTTTCCTGCACTGTTTCCTTCTGGACAAGGACAAAGCTGGGTGGAGACAAAGTTCAGGGACTTGTTTTCCACAGTGCGTACCAGTGGACAAGTAATAACTCTCCTTTCCCTTTTTACTGTTAATACATTCATTGCCAAAGTAAATATTTCATTTCCAGTACTATTGCAACTCAAGAACCAAGAACATGTGTATTCCCTTCTGTAATGTCTCTTACCCCAACAGCAAAAAATATATAATTGCACAAAAGAGGCTGGGGGACTAAGGACATACCTTAAACTGCTTCCAGTCTGTCTAAAACTTCAGAATCAAGAACCGTATGCTGGGCCCAAATACACAACCAGATGAACTATTTTATGCAAAAATAGTTCTTCTGTTGAACCAAGGGGTTTAGATGATACTAAACATTTGTCAAATATTGTAAAACTTGTAAAAAAATGTTATCTCACTGTGAATTTTGCTTTCTAATTTCATAGGAAGTATGCTTCTTTGTAATACTGTCAGGGTGGTATATTTGATTTTTTTTAATTGGAAAGTACTTTAGCTAGAAATGACATGAAAATTCATTCAAAAAATGTTCTAAATTCTTAACATCAGATGAAAATTAAAATATTTTGGTACATGAAACATTTTGTTTTACCTGAGATAATGATTTTAAAGTATTTTTCTGTTTGCAGATAATTAACAAAGTAGTCTGAAATGAGACAGTCATTTCAACATCATTTTTTCAGAGCCACTAGTGAGATAAAAAATCCATTATATGTGAAGCTCAGAGTAGAGAATCTAAGTCACAAAAGTTGTGTTGAAAGCATCTTATGATCTTTAGATGGTAGATGCTGGTACATATATATAGTATATATATGTGTATGCGTGTTATATATGTATTTATGTGAAAGCATGAGTGTACATTTATAAACCAAGGCATTGTGCCACAGGGGTTTGCCCTCACATGTAGCCGCTCATGGAGAGGTGTGCAGTCAGTGTTATTGTGGATATTATTTCTTTAGAGCTTTGGACCCAGGCCGAGACTTAAGCACATGGTTCTATTTCAGTATATCAATACTTGCACCGAGCTTTGCGTTGAAAACTTTCCTTAAGTCTTTCCCAAAATATACAGGGTGGGATTTTGTTACTGACCCTTTTAATAGTCTCTCAAATCCCTCATTGTCTTCTGTTTTGGAAACCATTATGATGTAATCCATATGTGTGCTGGCAATGGTATATAAGATGTTGAGGGCAGTAGTTACGCAGCTCTTGGAGAAGGTGTTCTTGCTGCCATCCCTGGCAATATCAGGATAGGTAAATTCAGTTCCAAGCCTTCTATGGTGGGGATGGATCCAGAAACCTGGCCCTGATCCTTCACCCTGAGGCCGTATTTCAGTTTTGCCTGCCTCCTGAGTGAGGTTGAGCTGCCTTTGCCTTTATCTGTGGACAGAGTGTATTGAGCAAGAGGTGCAGCAGGAGCAGCACAACCTGCTCAGCGATGCCGAACGTGAGCGCTCCGTCGGGGCGCAGGTGCCACCTCATGCTGTAGGTGAAAGGAAAGCCAGGGAAAACAAGCACATCAGCCTTTGGCTGCACAGAGCTGCAGATCAGGTCCCCAGTGCCCCGCTCCCTGCTGATGGACAGCAGCGTGTTGTGGAGGCAGTGTAGCATAGCTTGTTTAATGCTGCATTATGGTAATGAATACTGGGGAGCCATTAACACAGGAATCTCAGATTTCAAATATAAAGAACCACACACTTCAATGTTTTCTAGCAGTGTGTTCTTTGGAGCCGTAAGCACGTGATTTTTTTTTTAATCAACTTTTCCCCCAAAGTAAATTTTCCCAGCTAAGTACCTGTTTAATCAATCTATTCACAAATATATATATTCGTTATTAATAATGTTTGTTCATGTGACACTGTTCATAATGACACTGTTATTTTTACCCATGGTATGTTCTTTACCTATTTAATGTTATACAATCTTTCTAAAGCCAAATTAAGCAAAAATATTAGCATCAATCCATTGAATTCAGATGCTATTAAAATAAAGTAGATGTTTTCAAACACCAGAATGAATGGAAAAATATTGCCTTGACTGTCAGATTGCATTTCTTTCCCATTGAAGCTAAGTGGATTAAATTAAGTGATTAATTAACTATGCATCTGCACAATTAGGTGGGCATTTTTATTTTTGTTTAACTTATATATTTATTTCCAACTTGGGAAAAAAGAACTATAACAAGACAAAGGGAAAGCATTCCCCAAAGCACTACTGTAGTGTGGTTTTTACTATCATTTCCATTGGAGTACTGTTAATTACTTGGGTTTATAACTCAGGCATAAAAATTTGCAAGGTGGTGAAATTTCTCAGGGAAGATTTTGCTAAGTTTTATTAACTGGTTTTTTTTAAGATTAGAAAAGCTGAAATAACATCCAATAACAATAACCACCTTTGTTGCAGGTGTTCTGAGTCTCTCCTTGTCGTGAATTGACTTGGTCCAGTCAGGCATTGGGGTACCATTTCCAAAACCATTTCTGGAGCTGCTGCCTGGACCTTTGCCTGTGGTTTGCACAAGGGCAAGGCAGGTGCTGCTTTGCAGCTGAGGAACTACCCAGATGCCCAAGCCAGTCTGGAGCAAAAGCAGAAATCACTGTTTCAATTTCTTCAGTTGCCCTTCAGTGCATGTGGAGGTTCATAAACCTCCAGCAAACATTCAGTGGAAGAAGGGCACCCAAGATTTCTCCACTCAGAATGAAACTCTTCCTTACCATCCCTTATGCTGCTCCCCCAAAACTGCATCTGGCTGCAGCATTGTGCTGGATTTCTCATTGAATTTCCTCTTGCATAGCACAACCAGGAGTGCTTTATAGCACTGCCATTTGCCAAACCTCCTTTCCAAGATGGTTTTTATCTCGGTTCTTGCCAGAATCCCAGTCACTGGATGGTACAAATGCTGTAAATGGACTAATGTGGGCCCAGCAAGCACTGGGACTGCTGCTTTGAGCTGAGCTTTTGAAAATAATGAGCTGGATTGTCAGAGCCCTTGGTCAGCAAGGCGAGAGAATGAAAACCCTGCTGCTCCCCTGCTCAGTTTGCAACTTCAGCTGCTGGCAGTGGCAACTATTCAACTGAAATTCACTCCAGTGAAAAAGGTCTTTGGCAAGATGGAAATGTTGAGATTGTTTTCCCCTCCCCTGTAATTTTTGTGGGTTTTTTGGCATCAGATGCCTTGTGTCTTCATACAAAAGTTCTTTTCTTTTTCTTTTTTCCTTTATTTTAAGCTGACATTTTGATTCTGCCTTAATTAAACCACTTTGGAAGCAGCATGACTCTGTTTTGGAATGAGTTGCACTGGTACAAGTTTTGTGCAGAGGCATCTCTGTTTCAGAGTGACTACATCCCTTCTGACAGTCCTCCCACAGCTAGCCCACCTTGCCTTGCTTCAGGCCTGCATTAGGATAGGTTTTTTTACCTGCATGAATCCTACTGCTTCACAAGCAGATGTCACAGGGCACTTTTCATGCTGAGAGAAAACCTCTTTTGCTCCTTTGCTTTTCTGCTTGCTTGACAGCCCTCTTGCTCCTTTCCCCCTCTCTCCCCTCTTCCATTCAATTACTGACCCAGTGTGGATGTCATGCCCCAGGATTTCTCAGGGCTTTTTTCTCTCCCAGGAAAAGAGCATGTCCAGTCCTCACTGGATCCGTTCTTTGCTGTGACCTCCCAGTGTCTGGGGCACAGTATGCAGGAGGAAAGCACTTGTGGGGACAAGGGCCAGCACCCTACTGCATCCAAAGAACACGAGTGGCTTTACTGCAATACAAAGATGCTCTCCTGCCACTCCCTCCGCCTAAAGTCATGCACATGATTTTGCAAAGTTTTAAATAGTTATAAGTAGTGGTCGTTAAAAGATAAGTGATTTTTTTTTTTTTGCTGTTGCCCTTCAAACCCACCCTCCTCCTGCCCTGCTCATATGGTGCTCCTACAGCTTTATACTTTAAACAGCTTTGTTTTGTTCAAAGTGTCTAATTTTGCAGGAATTGGCCAAATATCCCACCTCTCCCTCATAGCCATGTGCTTTATCTTTCTCTGTCTTGACTCTTCATAAAGCACTGTAGACATTCAAGTATCAATATTTTGTTTGCCAGGTTAAAAAAAACTGGTTCAGAAAAGCCATGAGCGAACTGCCTCTCATGTTTTCTAAGTGTATTTATAGTAGAAGAGGTAAATTGCCCAAAATTAAACCATGACAACATGACAAAAACCCGTGGAGACGATAAGGCAGAATTTCCTAGACATCCTGTCTTGCAACTTCACTTCCAAGCCCATGAGCTCATTCTCACCAGCTTGGGACTGGAAAGCACCTTCATAAGCAATTATTGATTATTTTTAGTAAAATCCTTGCAAATTCTAACAGTGCAGATTCAAATCTGTTATTATTAAGTATAGTTATTTGAAGGTGCACTTTTATAATCAAAAACCATATGGGAAAGGATTTAAGGAGAGAAAATTAGTGCTCAGTTTCAGGGCTGGGCTATGGAATAATGGGCAGCCTCTTCATGGGGATGTGTTGATTCAGTGTCTCCTTCCTACCCCAGCAAGGCTTTTCTGACCACCAACCTGGTACATGAGCATTCCTCCATTTTCCAGGTTTATAGAGTCTTTTAAAGCAATATCCATTTCTGTTCTGCAACCCAACATTTCAAGAAAGCATCCACTCACAGAAAAGAAATCCATGGAGTTTAAGAAATAATTACAAAACAACCATTAGAATTACAAATATTTTTACCCTGTGCTGTTGCTTAGTGGATTGAAAATTGAGCCTCCTTGAATGGATGAAATGAAATATGGGAAGAAGACTACTGGGAAGTGATTAGCTGGTCCCTGTGTCCTAAAAGTCTGGTAGGTCACTGCTAGAAAATTCCTAGCACCCCTGAAGCCAAACAACCAAATACTGGATTCACAGGGTGTCTTTCTAGGGCATGCACAGCTACTTTGAAAAAATCCAGCCTGAAAATGCTCTTAAACTGGCATTAAAAATATGACTGAATGTGTTTAATAAAAATCTTCTATCAAATGCATTCTTTTAGGAGTGGGACAGAACTGTGTAAGGACATGTCAGACAGAACTAGGTAATTTCTGGAATTCTGGCTCTATGATCCCTCACTTGAAAGGGAGACAACAGAAGCAGTTTAATTCCAGGAAAAGAAGCAGAGCAAATGTTTCTCCTTTGAGCAAGCAAAGAGAAGAGGGAAACTGTGATCATTCCCTGTTCTGCCTGGGCTGCAGGGCAGCTCCAAGCTGTCTCCTGTGCAGGGCAGACAGTGGAATTACAGCCAGCATATTCCAGTGGGCTACTCAGTGCCCTCCCAGCTATGTTTAGTGGTGGGTGTTTTCAGCAGCAGGATTTTGTCTTGTAATCCGCGTCACACAGCACCTGACTGGCAGATGTCTGGGTACACTGGGAGGCTGAGAGGAATCAGTATCTTGGGAGTGCGCGAGTTTTTTTGGACATGACTATTTTGATCATATTGTCTTTATTCCAAAAGTGAATTTCCAACTACACCCACAGTTCTGGGTGAGTAAAAAGCCAGACCTCGCATAAAAACAATCAATTTTCTAAAGTTGTTGAAATGGCAAGATCTTTAAAAATCTGTCAGTTCATTAATATATAATAAACCTACGCCAGCTTGCCCTGAAATAATTTGGTAGATAAGATCTCATTTTGCTGATAAATGAGTTTTAGAACACTCAGGGTATTTTCTTTTTTAAAATCTTGTTTTCATTTACAATTGCTTGTAACTGTTTATATCCATTTAATGACTAAAAAAGCATGTCCACAATCTGTCCCTGGCTGAATTCCTCTGAATAGTTCACTCGTTCAGAGCAGTATTGGCTTAGTGTGTTGGTTCAGTGACCAGTGTGATTTTTGAATCAATGTAACACAGGAGAGGGTTTACATTACTGCTGCCACAAAATGTAATCAACTGCCTAGCATACTTGTCTGAAGAATTATTAAAGCATAGAATGCAAAGTGGCAGAAATAGAAGTATAATTCTAGTAAAATCATCAAAGGATGCAATAACCGAGTTAGAAAATGCAGTGACAGATCTAATTAACGAACTAAATTGCAATTCAGTCCAAAAATAATTGTCATTAGAAGTAAAATCACATTTCTGTCTGAAGCGTCTCAGCATGTTTGCCATAGTGATTGCTAAAACTAGAAAGAAACCTACTCTCATTATTTTTTTAATGCAATTATTACACACAAAAATCAGTCACGAAATCCAATATGCCAGTTTAGCAAATGATTCTCAGCTAAGAGCCTTCCCTCTCACACCACAAGGTACAGGTTTAGGCTGGGGCTGTTGGCTTACAGCACTTTGTTTTTGTGCTCGTGTTGGAGTCAACATTATTTTTGGACTGACTCCTTCCTCCCAAAGACCTCTTTGTATTCTGACTTAAAACAACAGACCATTTAATTTTAATATTGACCTAATTGCACATCTGAATCCGTTGGAAGCTGTCTAACAAAACAAAAATACCAATAGGACATGTGCCAACTGCAGTTTAAGTTGGGCTGCTTTTAATAAAAGCTGAAGAGCTTTTGTATTAAGCTCTAACAATGGCTAATACAGCTGCTGAGCTGATTACTTAAGCAACTTCTGGATATATTCACACATCAAATTTGAATTCCAAGTGTTTTGCATACTGTTTCCACCTATATAATTGTCCACTGGCCCTTATCATTATTTATTATGCAAAACTGATTTTTTTTCCTTGAAGCGTGAAGAATGAAGTAATTTAGTATGCAAACAGTTAAAACTCTCCTGTGGATTCCGATTTCATATGTGTTGATAAATTCACTTACGATGACTGACAGTGTGAGATATTTTGGGGTCATATCGGTCACTCTTTCCATGACACTGATGAAAATGATAAACTAAATGCCAGAAGTGTCCCTGGCGCATCATAGGATGAAATGTGTAAAATGTCAGTGTCTAGCCTGTGTCTATTAATAACTAAATATGATTGTGTGTAATGAGCAGAGATTTTCATGTTGATTGAAGTATGATTTCTTTTGATCTTCCAGATGTTGCTGCTTAGAAATTCATATTGCTCTTTTGCTCCTAAATACATAATGACCTTTTAAAACCTTTTAACTGTTAAAATCCCTATTATTTTCAACAGCATAGTCAAGTTTCCATCTTCTTTTTAATGTTGATTGGAAGTTTCTCTCTCTTCCCATCCTCACCTTCCCTTTTCACTTTCTCTGGTGTCCTCTTCCTCTCTCTTTGTTATACCCTTCTTTTCCTCTACTACAATTCTCTAGCAAAGTTCCTGACATCGCACAGACTCCTGTGCTTAGAGGGACAGACAGCATAAGAGGGCAGTCACCACTTGTGTCACTTCTACCCCCTAAATGTCCCAGGTCGTCACCCAGCATTGCTGGAAAATTTGTCCTGAGCAACCATTTCAGGCAAACACTCAGGTCACCTCACTTCTGAGGTAGAAAAGGAACAAAGGCAGGTGTCAGAAATGAAGAATCGTGTAGCTGATGTTGATAGTGGAGCGATGTGCTCTGAAGAAAGGAATTGTGGAGCATTGTAAGCTTTCTGCATGAATAATGCATTTGTGTCGCTCATTTTTGGGCTTAGTCACACCCTGCCTTCCACATTTGGCCCCTTTATGGTTGCACCTGTGCATGAATGGTGACTGCCTGAGAGCCTGCAAGAATAAAATGAGTCCCTGAGTAAAGGCAGCAGCAGTAGCAGCGGCAGCAGCGTAAACATCTCTTCATTATTCAGCTTTTGTGCCAATCCCACGTTGGCAGAAGGCTTTCTCTGGCCTGTGTGACTCAGCCGTGTGAATGCAGGAGCTGCTTCCGCACCCTGAAGGTGTTTCCAGCGCTTGACTGATTCGGTCAGCAAAGAAAGGAATCTCTACTCCTGGCACTTCTGCCAATATGAGTCTAGGATGCTTCAAGAGCTCTGAAGGGGTTTCACAGTGCCCAGGTTTCCTCCTCATTACTGCACCACTCCAGTACTGTTCACACCAAAAGTGCCTTGGGACACTGTCCGGTCCAAACTCCCATTTCAAGCAGGGCCAGGACTGGCTTGAGACCTATTTCACCCAACCCATTTCAAGTATTCAGGAGGGGTCTGGAAGGAGACCTGCACCTGGCTTGCTATATTTGGAATTGTGTATTCTTAATGGGTCAAGGGCCAAATCCTCTTTATAGTCTCATTCTGAGCAAATGCAGCCTCTTCAAGCAGGACTCAAATAAATTAGCATGGGGATGAATCTACTTGAAACAGTTTCACCAATTCACTGTAAAAGGCTGTTCTATCTAAATACTTCCAAACCCTCCTTTGGGCCCACTGCAATCCAGCTTTGGAGTTGGATCAGCTCTTCTCATTACCTGGATGCTGGCACAGGGCCATGCCTCAGATGTTTTGTGCCCTCTGAAATGGGGAGATGGCTCATGGATCTATTTAAGCTCTTATGTAACAGCAGGAAAATGTACCACTTCTGCTTGGGCAGTACAAAGGTGGAAAAGACAAGAAAGCAAAGTAAAGCATCTATCAAAAGAAATCCCATTTCACCAAATCTTTTTCACCTAGATCTGTTCCTGGAAATATTCAACATAGAAAACAAATGTTTTTGGTTTTAATTATAGATTCTGTGGCAAATATGACACACAAAGTGAAACCCAAGAAGATCCTAGACCCTTGGAGGCCCAGACCAAGTCTACCATGACAGATAAAGAGTGTCTGTACCAGATGATTATTTAGTGATTAAAAATGCTGTCTGTCATATGGCATCTTTGCAATGTCCTTGTGAAAATAGATGCATCTTTTACTGGTGTCCCTGTGGTTTTGTTTGTCCTTAATGCAATAGTGACAGTCCTGGGGCTCTATTGCTCTCAGCTACCTCTGGTTCCTGTGCAATGTGCTGTGGCCTTCATTATATATTCTGGTCCCATCTGGTCTGACAAGCCTTCTCCATCCTCAGAAGTGATTACAAATAATAATGATGACAAAACCCAGAGAATTTTTGCTTTATTTTGAAAATGATTGTTTTGTGTTGCATGGTGGCGCTTCCTGCCTCTCTCTGGGGTCGCCTGGCAACCATTTGCTAACCTCCTGCCATCAGATCTGTATCGAGCAAGGGCATCTGGAAGCTCATTTGGGATGGGAACTGCTCCCTTTCACCATCCCTGCTGGCCTTCTGTGGGCAGAGGTGAGGTTACTGTGCGTGCAGTGGATTCATGACCATCACTCTGACAGAGGCTATTTAAGCATATTGCAGCAGCTTCATTTGCGTGTTGCCAAAATATTAAAAGAAAAGCTGGTGATAATACAGTATCAACCACCAACACTGCATAATTAAGCATGCATTATTTGCAGTTGATGTTTGTCTGTTTAATAGAATTAAGGGTAATTAAGAGGAAACAGTGAGGAGATATCTCTGCACAATATAGCAATCTACCAAAGCAAATGAAAAAGGGAAAGCAATGTCTCTGAGTAGGATTGCTTATCCTGTATGGTGTTTGCTCCTTTGTTTCTTCAATAGGTCACTTATTATATATCAAAATTATATATTTGTATATGTACATGCATACATACATGGGTTAAGTGAATAAGTGACAGATGATGGCTAGGACACATTAAGATTTTATAAAGGCATGCTCAAATTTTGAGAGTAGAGGCATTTGCTACATAGGGCTAAGATGGACACAACCCAACTTTCTCTCATGGAGCATCCTTTCCTTTTGTTTTCACCGAGATGCCCTGTGACTGTTCCTGTCTGATCACATTCCCCACTCTCCTCACCCTGAAGCTAACATCTCTGCACTGGCTGGAGTAAGTCCAAAGGTTGTTAAACACTGGTTTGACCACTGGGTTTTGCTACAGGAGTGACAGTGGATGAATTTTCTGCCAATCCATACCTTGGAAAGAACACCTTCTTCTGACATCCCACCTTGGGGCTAAGCCTCCTCTCCTGGCTGTGGTGCTACAGATATAAATCACCTTTCTGTAGCTGGATAACCCTTTACTTTAAGGGTCTGTTCCTTTAATCAAAAGCAGTAAGGACAGCAGAGGGAGTGTGGCTAAAGATGTGTTTACTTGAAACATCCAGAGCGCTGAATATATCAGCAGCATGGGCCAGAATGGCCTGGGGAACATCTGTGCTTCAGCTTTGCTCAACAAAGACAGATATGTCTCTCTCAGTGCTTTGTTCTTATATAAGTTTCCATATTGGTAGAAATAATTCAATGTATCTTGATAATTCTGTTAAGGCAGGCTCACCAGTTCCCCCACTTTGGATTCAATAGTAATTGTGTTGATATTACCTGCAGGTATCTTTGTAGGATAATGCTGTTAATGTCACTACTCCAAAAGCTTTATCAATACATTAATTGGTGCAGGAGAGTTGACAGCCTGCCCTTAAAAGTGCTTGGCTTTGAGAAACCTGTAACTGAAATTATTATTTGAAATTATTTTCATTTTTGAGGATAGTGCTCTGCAGAGGGACAGAAAGAAGCAGCATCCTTAAATGGCACCCAGGTTTGATGAATGGATAACTAATGCAATCACTATTTTTGTTTGTTCCTGTAGTGAAGGCACACCCAAGGGCTTTGGTGAGGATTTGAGTCTCTGTGCTCAGTACCATGTTACAAACAGCTTGCAATCAAATGTGGATTCACATATAAGAAAATGAAACTATTCCCTTTCAGAAAAATTGAATTCCTTTCCCAACAGGTCGATAAGTGACCTCAGACAGCAGTAGTTGAAAAGAAGAGACAGCTGCCATGGTGTGCAGCAGAGCTTCCTGACGAGGGTCCTATAGCTCTGAAAGACTCCAGCAAGATGAGTCCCTGCACTCACACAGAGCTTTGGGGGAAAAATGTGCTCCAATATAGAAACTTACATCTCTGTCTTCATCCCTCCAGCATTGCCTTTGCAGACAGGCAGAGTTGGTGGCTCCCTGTGGCAGCAGTGGCTGGCAGACTGCCTTGTTTGGACAAGGCATGTGGCAAAACCCTTCCCAGTCCCTGGTGCCCAGTCCCACTCTGGCCAATCTCTATTGCACAGATGCTGGCAGACACTGTTGGAGACAGTGATTACTGATCTGTTTCTTCCTCCTCAGCAACAACTAAAGAAGCAAGTCTAGTTCTCCTTCCCAGGCTTGTCCCTTCCCCCTCTCACCTGATCCAGCATCTCTTCCCACTCACAAAGTTTTCAGATAGATACCTCAGAGACAATTTAGAAAAGCAATCTTCCCCCAGACTGGTGTCTCCTAGCTTTTTCTACAGTCTTCCTCTAAATATATTTTTTGGTTTTGCAGAATTGAATTTTACCTGTAGTAAGGATCAGTCTTGAGCTGACTTTGCATTCTTAAGCTCTGCTGAGAGCTGATCCTGAATTGCAGATTTTGCCTGGATTTTGCAGAGTTCTCTGAGGTCTAGACCTCCTGATACTGCACAAAAAGTCCTGATGAGGTACCACAAAGGGGTAATGAGCACTACTGCCTGGAAAGGTGGTTGAGGTCCCATTCCTGGAAATAGAGAGGTTGACAGGGCTCTGAGCAACCTAATTTAGTGGGAGATATCCTTTCTCATTCCAAGGGGGTTGGACTAAATTAATTTAAAATATTCCTTCTAATCCAAACCATTCTATGATTCTATGAATCTATGAAAGTGGCCTGAATCCAGCTGGTCCAGCTTGCGTGTATGGTTGAAATTTTAGGGGCTTGGGCAGAAGGAAAAAGAGATGGATGCAGCAACCTAAATATATTTGCCAGTCAATGCAAAGGTGTAAACAACAATAAAGACTTCCAGAGGTTGCTCCTGTCTCCCTTATTTGTGATGTGTGAGGAAAGAAGAGGGGACTCACTGAAAATGTTAGTTGTCTTCATGCCTTTGAAATCTGCTCTGTTACCCCTTTCTATAAAGGCAGGAATGTAGTATTGGATAGTGCCATTTGTTATGTTATCAACTATGTGGCAGGAGTTAGAGCACTGATGTGAGATGGGGATTATCTAGCTCTCAGCTTTCCTCTGATGCAGTAAGAAATGTTCTCCCATTTCCCAGATCTTCAGCCCTGATTTGCTGTATCCTGGATGAGAGCAATCACCAGCTCTTTTTTCCAAGCCAAACCAGGGTACAGCCAAGATGCCAAGAGTCATATGGAAGAGACAGCAAACAGGAGGGAACCATGCATGGTCAGTCATCAGGCAGGCACAAGTTTTGCCATGGCTTTCTCCTAGTTTTTATCCAGTCAGACTGATCTCCACCAGCAGATCTGCCCCAGCACGGTGCAGCCATGACAGCAACAGGGAAATGGCTGCACCACCCTGGTGGTATCAGAAGTCCTGGCTCATATGGAAGCAGAGAGAGGGTGCAGGTACCTGTTGGTCTCTTCTTGAATTGCTTTAGGATCAGTAGCCTCAACCATGCCACATCCACCAGCCTCTGCAGCAAAGAATGTGGGCAAAACTGAGGCTAAACCTGTGTGGATTTAGTTGTCATCATCCAAATATGAAACTGTTGAAAAGAAGCAGTTTTGACAAACTGGACCAGTGTCTGATATTTGTAAACCAGCATGTGTCTGTGTTCATATTTATTCACACCATTCTTCAATGCTCCAGTTCCTAGATTGGTGTGAGGATAGTTCCTTGGAAATTAATAACTGTTAGAGCTTTGTGGCTCAGTGAGTTGTTTACTTCCTTACATCATTAATACTATCCTTGTAGAGAGGAGGAGTGCTGAAAATAATAAACACTCTTTCCTTCATTAATATGCTGAAGGCTGTGGAAAAAAAAGGCAAGACGTGACTTCTAGTTACTGTGAGGCCTCAAAATACACAGCTCCCAGCTGGTGCTTCAGTCCATGCCCAGGTCTTTTCTCCTTGCTGTAATAAAAAGTGGTATAATCACACAAGGCCAAGTTTGCATCTCTTCTGGCATATTGACTGTTCTGCTGTCTGCCTGTCTATCTGTATATGTGTTGTATATACATCACTTAGAAAACATGCTGGATTTTACAGATTTGGTGTAGGTATCATTCATTACAGGAATTCACCCTGAGCACTGGTCCTCGGTGGGGTGCTGGTTCAGTAGGTGGCACTATTTCCTCTAAATTTAGGACCAAATCTGATCCCAGCACCATGTGTGGCTTCTGTGCAGGACATGAAGCAGCATTTCTGGCCATGGGTGAGAGGGGGCCTGACTTTGGCATCGTACTGAAAATTAATTTCTGTAGTTTCATTCTGATTCTATAAATCTCTTTTGCACATTCAGCTGGGTATTGTGTTGGTTTTTTTATCTTACAGTCTAAAAACTGCTGTCTGATATTGAGTATGTTGTAGTAACTCTCTTAAACTAGTTATTACTAGCTACCCCAGAAATGGCTCCATTCCTACAGTAGAAAAGAAATGTGTCCCTATACATTCCTCCCCTCATAATGTTGAATCTTAATTAATTGCTGCTTATAAAGTGCTTTCATATTCCCAGAGGGGAAAAAATTGTATGGAAGTGAAAGTATTGTTAATTGTTATTTTAGCACTTTAAAAGCATGAACCTGGCCCTGAAAACTAGCCACAAAATAACACACTAATTCCAAATTCTGCATGAGAAAACTCAAGGCCACAAGGGAATTTGAAAGGTTCCTAATTAGGCAGAACTCACAAGGCAGACAAAAACTGGAAGACAAAGGTTAAACAAAAGAGGCAAGAATATATTTCATAGGAATCCAAAACACAAGTAGAGAAATGCAGTGACAGACAGATACTTGGTGTGGACCCAAGGCCAGGTGCAGATGCACCCGGGGAGATGCCTGCACATTAGCATACATCACTCTGCTAAATGTGCTGGGCAAACCCAGGCCTGAAGTAGCTTCAGCAACTTCCCTGGAGTGACACCAGGGATTTGCTTGGCCCCTTTTGTTTTGCTGATATCACAAGAGTGGAGACAAGGAATTAGACTGACATTGATAACTGCCTGCCATGCAGTCAGGGGAGAGGGTGATCATTTGTGTGCTGCTGGCTCTGCCCCGTAGGGTCTTTGGATTTTGTGTTTTTTCCACCCATATTATTATCCTTCCTATTTTTAGAAAATTCTGTAGGGAAAGGACAAGTTGTTAAAAATACTAACTTAAAATAAAAAAGTGAGTAAAAGCCTTGAGGCTGGATTTACAAGGACAGATCAGGATACTAACAGCTATTTTATGCTCTAAGTCTAAATGTAAATTTTAAACTGTCTTCTCCTCCCTTTAATTAAATTTATTTAAACAGGAAATATTTAATGTCCTAAACACAAAAATTTCCACTGGTCAGTTTTGCCAGGTGCCATGGCACTGGGCTTGTACAGATAGACCTTCACCTGCAATTTGATAACTCTGAGGTGCTTGACATCTGTTTCACTGACAAATTTTCTCTCTTTCCCAGAGCAGCAGATCCTGAAGCCACCCTTTTCTCTATATCCCTGCATCTTCTCACAAAACACAGCCAAACACTCCTCCCTGCTACACATGCAAACTCCAGGTTTTTGAGTGTCCCTGAGACAAAATCCCTGCTTTGTATGTTTTGGGACAGAAATTCACAGCCAGATCTCCCCTCTTTATGGAACCTTTCTGCCAGTGGGGATGATAGGATGACTGAGATAGGATGTGGCTGTCTTGGTCAATCCCATAAATTATTCTCAATAAGCCCTTTCCTTTGCATTTGCAGTTCAGTATGTAGAGACTAAGGCAGCCAGCCCTGCCTCTCCTCCAGTGCAGGTGAGGATCCAGCCCTCAAGGCTGCAGAATCAACTCTTTACAGCTTCTTGTTCCCTGTGCCTTAATGAATATGTATGTTTTTATTGCAGCATGGAATAGCTCAGGTCCCATGAGCACAGCAAGCAGGGAAATGTTTGATTTGTGAGCCTGAGATAGGGAGCAGCAGTAGCTGAAATTCAGGTGCCACAGGGATTTCTGTACAGGAGGAGAGCCAAGGTATCTATATAATTTAGATACCAAGGAGGTCTGGAAGATGGCTGGTTTGGAAGTTAACACATAGACCAGCAGTTAGACACCTCCAGCACCCCAGTGAATCAAGCTCCAGAGGCTTCAGCACAGTATGCAATCCATATTCACATATTTTCATTATTCAAAAAGGTTTTTGCCTTGCCTGGAAATTAGGCACAAAGGGCCTAATTCTGGATGTTGCATAGATATAACCCTTGGCAACTATCACTGAAATTGATCAGTAAAACAGTGTTTCACTTTTGCCTCTTTGAGAATGAGATTTTTTTCCACACCTAACCAGATAGTTGTCATCAGACTGGTCCATACACCTGCATAAGAAAGTGTCTCTTGTTTTACCATTGCCACAGCATTTCCTCTTTAGACATTCACTGCATATCTGAAGGCTCCACAGTTTACACAAAAATTAAAGAGCTACTCTTTCCTTGCTAGTCTTTTACTGATGTTGCCTGTGCTCAGGATTCAAAAGTCATTGATCATTTCCCATCCCTGGAAGTGTTTCAGGCCATGTTGGATGAAGCTCTGGGCAACCAGGTGTAGTGAAAGGTGTCCCAGCCCACAGCAAGGATTTGGAACTAAATGCTACCTAAGGTCCTTCCCAACCCAGACCATCCTTTGATTCTGTGATGAGTCTATGATTTTCTTGACATAAGATATGGCATTTAAGTGTAGCACCCTTAAGAGAATGCTACAAATACTTTATGGAGAGGTACAGCATCTCTCTCTTGGGCTGATCTTTGCTAAGTATATGTGTGTTATCAAGGCTAAATATTCCCAAGAAAAGGTTAAGACCAGAATTGGTTTTCATTTGTTTTCCCTCAATCAGTGACAGCCCAGGTACTTAGAATTAGATTTTATGAGGCGGCTCAGCCTTCAGTTCAGTCTGCAAAAATGTTATGTCCTCCTGTACAGATCCTGTGGTCTAACTGCTTCCCTTGCATTTACTCTGATCTTTGGACCTTGTAGCAACCAGTCTGTATCACTACAGAGGAAAAACATTAACACAGAGGAAGAAAAGCAGTAATGGATGTTTAGTGTCCTACCTGAGCCAATGGGAGGGACATGGTGGGCCAGCACTGCCAGCAGCAGGGGGATGTGCAGAGATAGGGGCTGTACCCCAGGGAAGTGAACTGTGAGCTTGCCCTCTCTGCCTGTAGAAACTTCCTTCTTAGAGGTGATCAAGTGCCATTCCTCTGTAAGATCCACCCCACAAGCCTTCCACCACAGCTCCCTATCTAGCATGTATGCAACAAACCAGACCCAAATGCTTTAGAGTGTGCTACTATTACACACACTACACAGCAATCTGGGAGGGGAGTGGAAGAGAGGACCTAAGGAGTGATGCTAGCTGTGACAGGAGAAAATGCATTGCTTTTCTTCTGTGTTTCAGCCTAATTATTGTACTGAGAGTCTGTCTTGACTGGTGTCTTAGAGTTTTAGGGCTCGGTGCTGAAAGCAGGATTAGTGCCAGTAGCCAGGGAACGGGGTACTTGGTACAAAACAACAAAAACGTCTTCATGAAGGCAGTGACCTGCAGGACTCTAATTAGCTCTGGTAGCAGCAGGGCCCAGCTGTGATGCTGAACACTGATCTGAAGCTTGAAGAGACTGGCCAGCCACAAGCAGGCTCCATAGCTGTGCCAGAAAAGAAGGGAACAGAGGAAAAATTCTGCCACAGTGACATGAAAGAATGCTCAGAAGGTGTCTCGGGCTCCTGTGCCAGCTGGCTGAGTGGCTGTGTATAAAGACCACTTTCTGGGAAATGGAAAGACATCTATGTTTAATATTAGAGCTTGTGACTCATTTTCTCTATTTGCTACCCGAACTGCAAAACCAAACAGAGTCTCCAATCTTCCTTCCTATGACCTTCAATCATCTGTTGGAAAGACACGTCACTGGGATGAAATGGAGAGGATTTATTCAGAAATTTCACTAACTGAGATGAAGCAACCTCTGTGCTGAATTTGTCCATCTTTCCTTGAAGACCAGAAATGAGGTGGGTCACACAAAAGGCAGAACTTTCCATCAGTCTGACCTCCCAGTACAGTCTCCATATTTTGTTGAATGCAGGAAGCAGATAACCTTATCCTTGTCATGTTTTCATAGATCTGTGCCTCTTTTCATCATATTCCTCCAGGCAATTCCATGTCTATTTTGTACTTAACCTCATAGTTTTGTTTGGCATAGCAGGTTGCCTATTCCTTTGCTTTTGCACATTTCTTTTGTTTAAGAAAGAGTCCCATCCTAATCTCTTGAATTTGCCCATGATTCTACCATTAATCCCTCAAAAGAAAAAAAAAAAAAGGTGCAAAATATACAAAATCTCTCAGAACCTAGAGAAAACAGCATCCCAAAGAACATCAGTGTTAAATACTGTTGTTTACCCATGCACTCCAAATGCATTAATAGGTTAGAAAATGGAGATGAGTCTAGGTTAAACAGACAGCTTTGTCACTTTGCAGATGACAAGCCCTTAGACAAGATAAATAAGACAATTCAAGCATGGCTTTACCACTCAACATACTCCTCCTTATGTTCTTACAAAAGCTTATGCAATTGTGTATTGATGTAAAAGGCACTTTCCTGCCTGTGATTATTTATGCAATCAGTAAGAAAAAATTCATGATGAACTAGACTCTACGGGTCAACCTCTGATCATTCTAATTTGAATGTTGGATGAAGAAAAAATGTCACAGGCAGCCAGTATCCTGGAAAAGAGAAGATCTGCAGGGTCACTGACAGGAGACTGGCAGTGAGTTGTCACAGTAGACTTCACTGCTTATTTGCTGTCTTTCTGTGAATCATCTGGTCTTTTACTCCTTGATCACAGGCTTAGGCTCCCCTGCCTGCAAGACAGATGCCTCATTTGTGGGGACCAACAGGAGTCATGTCTAAGATGAATGTTGAACTGCTCAGATCTGTTAAAACTGAGAAACTTCTGGGCACAGCTGAAAATACAGCATGAATTTCCTCAGGAACACTGGTGCTCGAGGCTGTGATGCCTACAGATTTGTAGATGCCCTTTGATTTCATGAAGAAATAGTGAGAAATCAGCCTCCCTGGCTGGCTGGTAGCTGGCCAAGAACAGAGTGCTAAACTCTCACGAAATCCCATCTATGCTTTTGCCTCTGGTTTGGGCTCCAGCTGAAGAAGGATAGGAAGAAACTGCAGCAGGTGTGATGGAGGACTGCCAAAATGGCACAAGGTTAGGAGCTCATGGCTCACAAGAAGAGGCCAAGGGGGTTGAGTCTGTCCTGCCTTCCTGGAGACAAGGCTAAGGGACAAACTTGTAACTAAAAGGAGTTGATGGGCAGCTACAAAGACAGAAGACCCAAACCCTTCTTAGTAGTGCCAGGCGCTATAAGAAGGGCTAATCACAAATGAGATTTGGGGTTTCAGTCTGAACATTAGGAAACTATTTCAGCAGGAGGCACAGCAATGGAAGAGCTTACCAGAAATGTTGTTTGACCTCCATGTTTTGAAGTTTGCACATCTCAGCTACAAAAAGCCACAGGCCTGGTCCGTTGTGGGGGATGAGTAGAATGATAGAGACTAAAGATCTCCAGATGTCCATTGCAACCAGCATTTCTGTGACTCTGTGATTTAGAAGATTTTTAACATATTTTGTAGCTGAAATTCAGTTCCAGACTTCTCAAGTGAGACTAAGTCAGAGCAGGAGACTAGAACACAAAGAACTGAGAGCAAAAGTTTTGCTCTAAAAACCAATGCACCAGAAAATTGAAAGAATTTTATCCATATGCTATTGTAAGCTGAAGAGCTGCATGTTTGCCATTACACTGAATGAGCTGACTGTGAGTTTCTCATCACGGTGTGAAGAGTTAGGGATAAGTTCAGAAGGAGCCTGCTGGAAGGAAACTCTGCTTGCTGGAGTGGTGAAAAGCTGCCTCTCAGCTGACAGCAGAACAATGTCTTTCTATGCTCTAAAATGATTTTCACAGAGACCAAACAGTGAGTGTGTGTGTGAGGCCCCTTCGATCTCTTGACAGTGGTTGTGTTCTGGATTAAAATGTTGGGGAGAGAGAAGGAAATACTTTGAGGAGAGAAATCAGCATTTATTTTACTGTTACTGTGTTTTGGGGCGAGCAATACTGAAGTCTTGGGCTTGCAGATGTGGTGACAGACCCCAATTTAGTCTGCAACGAAGAAGTCTGTTGTACACACACACACACACAAACACACACACACACACAAACACATCTACATCTTTCAAATACCCTCTAGCACCACTCACCACATACTTCCTGTGTGATTAACGCATTCCTGTTGAGTGGGCAAAAGTAGTTTTTGCTTACTCCAAGTCTTTGACCGTCTGGGCTGGCAGCTGTACAGGGAGCACAGAGTGCACTCCATGTCACCCAATCTCATGTGTCAAACTGAAGAAGGAAATTGCAGCTATGCCAGGCACACAGCGGTGTGCATGAGTATGAAACTTAAAAAAGAAATAAACTTGTAGATCTCTGTGGATCTATTTAAATACAATATTTTATTCCATTCTGTGTAGCTTTTTATACAGTTATCATCACCATAGCAACAGAGGTCCAGCTCTTCAAATGGTATTTAGGTATCTTTCAGCACCCAAATCTGTCAGCTGGGTGCTATTGCAGTCACAAAAAGATTATTAAGCTTCCACACACTCCTATGTTTATTCAAAGTTCCTGGATACACTTGCTGCCTGTAGCTGAAAATATGTTAAATGTTCCATATGAAGCTGAAACAGGACCTAAAGACACTCAAATGCAGAATTTCCCCATTTCACTATCCAGTACCTTTGAAACCCTGGGAAGATGGTTAAATGAGCTGTGGTTCACCCAGTGGACAGCCTAGGGACAAATATGGCCCTATATTCATTTTTACCTCTGTCAGTCTTGCCCCCCTGGCAGCCCCCTCCAGCTTGGTGGTTAAAGAACTGATGTGTGACAGGTGGGTCCAAATTTTGCTCTGAATCATTTGGTGCAGAGAAATATGACTCCTCTCCCACATCCTACTATAATCCTACTGCCAGCTTTCCCTGTTTGAATGAACATGCTCAAGCAAAAAAAAATTTCCTCTGCAGAACACCTTCCCCTCAGGGAAATGCTTCGAATTTTGCCTCAAATGAAGCAAAACCAGGGAACTGAGCTGGAATTTCCTGCAGTGCAAGATTAACAATCATCTGTCATGGTTTGGTTCCATTATCTTTTTGTAAAGGGAGATATGTACACAGGGGGATTTTTAAAATATACATATTTCTGTGCATATAAATTGTGTCCCTCTTTGCGTTCTTCTACTTGGATGAATGGTGTGTGTGTGTACTTAGCATTGCATAGATTTTGCCTGCATAAATATTGTTGTGTATATTTTTTATTCCCCCTCTCTAAATAGCTCGATATATGTGGAATGCAGTGACGTTTATGTTCAGGCAGAGTGCAAGGCTGTGTGTGGATGTGCCCTGTGTGATGGGGGAAGGGGATCTCCTTGACACAACACTTATTAGTATCATCAATCACTGGGGATGTCATTTCCAAATTCCCTTTCCCTTACCTAATTTGCTAAACCTAATTCTTTATCACACTACAAAACCCAGCATGAGAGATGGAAGTGATAATAAGAGATGGCTTTCTCCACTGTACAGAGGCAACGTCAGCCTGGCACCTTCTAGAGGGATTTCCCATTTTCTCTCTTTCCATGTAGGTTGCTCTGTATCTTCTCAGCCCAGAGCAATTAGAAGCCCATTGTGTCCCTATTTTACTGTGGCTTTATTTACTTCTGGCTCCTCAGTGAGGTCTTTAGTTGCTGGAGTCCCTAAGTCAAGCATTTTGCTTGATTTGTCTGCTGGTGCTTTCTTGGCTTATTTGCTAATGCATCCAGTTCAGGACACCTCCAAAATGCACTTCATTAATCTCAACAACCTAAGGCTATATATTTTTTTCCAAGTCTGGCACTAAATTAGCCAAAGACCTTTATCCAAATCTTGCCTTATTGAATTTGCCAGTCCTGTCCTACTTGTACAAATAATTGCATGTCTGTAAAACTTGGAGGGAGGAAAACTGCAAGCCATGTGTGGAATCTAAACTACTGACTCAAAACTCCCATCCCTGACATGGACATTGCCAGGATCTCATCCTATATGTACTGTCACTTCCATTCCATATGCAAGTCCTCTTCCTGTCAATGAATTTAACTCACCAGAAATCATTGATTTCCCTGGGTTTGTTCACAGGATTGTCCTACACACAGACTCCTAATGGAATTAATGGATCTGCATCCTGCCCAAATAGATTATAGCACTGGATTTGGGCTCAATTATTCATGGACGTGACTTTGTTTCACCAGCAGACCTTAAAAATACACAGCATGTTCCCTCAGTTGTTATAAAGAGGATGCCAGAGAAAGAGAACAGGAACATATGAAAACTGTAATAATAAGGCAGGTCAGAAGCCTTAGGAGGAGATGACCTTCAAAATTTCATGCACATTAAGGGAAAAAAACCCAAACAAGCTCTGTTTTTCATAAAACAGGGAAGGTGCATCCAGTGAGTAAAGCTTTTAACACCAGCATAAAGAATCAGTGAAGCCTGACTCTTACATTTGATGAGAAATGAGTAAGACTCAGAATACAAAGTTGTCACCAATTAGCAGAATCTCAGCTAAAAGTGTGAATATTTTTAGAAAACTGAAAGGATTTGAGACTTATTTTTAAACAAAGAAGAGGTTTTAATCAGCTGAAGAGATGGATATTATGAGGGACGCTTTACAAAAGTCCTTTGGGAATTTGGTTGCTTAGTGCCAGAAGGAATGGTACTTAACTCGTTTTTTCTCTCTCTCTCTCTCTCTTTTTTTTTTTTTTTTTTTTTTTTTTTTTTTTTTTTTTTTCCTTTTCACTTTGAACATCTGTAATTCCCCCAGTGACAACACAGTCCCTTGAGCTAGACCACTGGGACTCCCTGTTCAGATGCTGTCATGGTGACATCAGTCTTGGTGGGAGCACAGGAAATAACGTGGATCAAGCCACACCGTGCTGAATATTCACCAAAACCAGTGTTTGGTGAGCCCAGTAAAACTGACCACACTGGGGAGGTCCTACTCAAAAGATGAAAAATCACCAGCTCCAGCCTAGAGCAGTCAGGATTTACCAGAAAGTTGGGAGAGAACGTTTCTGACAAAGAAGCTGTGATAACAGGAGATGTGCAGTGGAGGGTCTGCTTTGATACCTGGATTTGTGGTGCTGCACCTCACTCCCCCTGAGTGCCCCCCAGGCAGTCAGGCACCAAAAGCTTTGTTACTTGAATGCCCCAGGGGCAGCAGCAAGAATTCCAGCCATGCACTCTGCTATT
Organism: Zosterops lateralis; assembly: GCF_965231275.1. Classification (NCBI taxonomy): domain Eukaryota; kingdom Metazoa; phylum Chordata; class Aves; order Passeriformes; family Zosteropidae; genus Zosterops; species Zosterops lateralis. Next base: position 10,034,733 of record NC_139762.1, read on the forward strand.
TGCCGAGAGGTTCTGAGACCCCCAAAACTGCTGTTCTTTGCAGAGAAGGTACCTGTTTGCTCAGCTTCCTCCCTGAAAGCCATGTTCAAACAGCAACAGCTGAAAAAAAAAGAAGGCTTAAACAAGGTATTTGAGATTGCAAAACCTCTTCTGAGCAGGGATTGACTACTACACTTACCCAGTGCTCTGTACTCAATTCTTGGTTAGCTTTTAGGCAGCTCTGTAAAATTTATTCTCCAAGGAAAATATAAAATCTTTAAAGGCTAGAAAATTTCAGTATTTCTATGTGAGAAGTATCTAACATAAGAAAAACCTCTGCTTGCTACAACCCAGATATTTATGGTAAATGTGCTCTGATCTTGTGATTTCACACCAAAAGAGATTCATGCCACTGCCAAATGTCCAAGGAAAGCCACCATAAAACTCCTTGTATCCCACTGAATACCCATAAACAAACCTTCCAGATTAAGTCTTCTTTTCTAGAGCTGTAAGTACCTAATAGAAATGCCTTTTAGCACAGGGAGGCTACAAGGAATGCAGCAAAACTTTGGCACTGAAACTGTAAGTTGCTTTTCAATGGCTGTTTTTCTCCCCAGATCCAGAACTACAACTCCTCCCTACAGTAAATGCTCCAATATTCAGATTGTCTGAGGAGCATGGATATTGTTTTAGCCTTTTGTGAAAGAGCTAAAGAGTAAAATAATTTAAATAAATTTTAAGTGTAAAATTATATGATTAGACACAGATAGTAAACCTCAATTCCTGCATATTTCCTGAAGGTTGGGAGAAGCTTTTTGCATAAAATCTGCTATGAGAAAACATTTCAAAACATTTCACTAAGTAATGAGGCCGTATCTGCCAGAGGCAAAGGAACAAACCCTATACAGATGATGAATTTGAGAGCTGTTTATCTTAGCTAGATCATAACAACCAACTGCAAAGATGGACAAAGCTCTTACCCCCAGTGGCTGGTTTTCCACTTCTCCAGGGCATGTGGAGTTTAGCCAGGTCTCTGGTTTTTTTTTCCATCTGTAGAACATTAAAGAAGATGCCAAAGTGTTGCGAAGATGCCAAAGTGTTGCAAAGATACAACTTTCTTGCATACTTTGAAACTAAACAATATTATACTCCACAGCATAGAAAATTTTGGCATTTAAGTGTCTTGTTATTCATATTGGGCCTCCATCAATCACTATAGTCCTGTAAGAGCATTTAATACTGTGCCTGGTAAATTTTCTCAACAAGTCTGGAAGAATGGTCGTATTTAGATGAATACCACAGCCATTTGGTTGGCCTGTGCTAAGAAAAAACACTACTTTCACAAATCCACTAAGTCATGTACTGAGGTGCCATTCAAGCTAGGAAGATTATGAAGGCAGTTGTCCCAATCTTCCTGCTGCTCAAAGGGCTGTGCAATAATTTTGGCCCAGGAGCCAGCTGTAGGCTTATTTAAAATATCAGCAACTTTCACCTTGGTGTAAGGTTTAGTGAAACTCATTGTTTTTAATTTGCAGCTTTGAGAAGTGTAACCATCTATGTTTTATAGATTTTTCTTTTCCTGTGAGGAAACTCATCAACTTTGATGTCTGTAACTATTGATTCTCTGCATTAAGGGATTGGTAAAACAGATTAACCACAATAGCATGTTAATTAAGACCATGTTTCAGCTTTCCAAAATTACTCTCTTTTTTTGCAGAAAGCTGATGAATTGACTGGCATTAGAGACCATCCAGCCTAAGGAGCCAGAAGGTACAGATCACAGGGGAAATCATGCACATACCCAAGAGAAAGTTTGGAGAGAGTGTAATCCCATTTTCACAATGTGTGGGTCTGTTGTATCCAAATCTTTAGTGATGCTGACAGGACACTCCGCATATGCAGAGCCTGTCAGATCTTCAGCCAGGTTGAGACAGGATTTGCCATGCATGAAAATTCCAGGATGAGGGGTCAAGACTAGAAACAGGACCTTGTCCCACAGAAAGATGTTCTGCCATACAAAGCCAGTTTATCAGCCCAGGAATCTCTTCAAGTTTTCTATTACCTTCAACTAAGCAACAATTTGCCTCCTTCCATTGTTAACTTTCATGTCTTTTGTGCAGTGAGGCTTTAATCTTTGGAGAGAGCTTGCAGCAGGTTTGTGCCTGGTCCAGAGGGTGCTCACCTGAGCTGGAACATCATGGCTGCCTCCCCTAAATACGAGTTTTCAATGGAAAGGAAAATCCAAATGCCTTTGTGCTGTGTTCTCCCACCTTGGTCCTCCCAGAGCCCTGCTCTGGAGATTGGACACTCTGCCCACCTTTCACCCCAGCTTTGCTCTGCCTTTCCCAAGCCCCATTTCTGACTGCACTCTCACCAGCTGTTTTTTTTTTTTTCAGAGGCTGCAAAGCACAGGGTCAGCTCAGCTCGCATTAGTGTCAGAGAAGTATTTCTTGGCAGTTTACAAGAGAAAAAAATGGAAAAAATGGAAAGTTGAGTATCATTTAATGCGAAATGTGCTGGAGTGCCTATGCTGTACTTCTCTGAGAGGCCTGAGGCTCCAGCTACCTGAAAAAACTGATAAAAGCTGCTGTCATCCAGTGATTCAGCTCCCCTCTCTACAGTGGCTCTGGCCCTGTTCTGTGTGGACAACTCACAACACACAGGAACTTTTTTTTTTTTTTTTTTGTTTGGTTTGGTTTGGTTTGGTTTGGTTTTGCCTCAGTCTTCACTGGCAGCCTCTCTTCCCAAACCTCCTAAGCGGACCAAAAGACAGGGACTGGAGAAGCAAAGTCCCTCCCATGTACAGGGAGATCAGGCTTGTGACCTCCTGTGGAACTCGAATGTACATAAGTCTGTGGAACCTGATGTATCCCAGAGTCCTGAGGGATTTGGGTGATGTAGTTGCCAAGACACTCTCAGTGATATTTGAAAAGTCATGGTAGTCAGGTGAAGTCCCAGGTGACTGGAAAAAGGGAAATGTTGCACCCATGTTAAAAAAGGGTAGAAAGCGGGACCCTGGGAACTCTCAATATGTGTCTGGGAAGATCATGGAACAGATCCTCCTAGCAGATGTGCTAAGGCACACAGGAGACAGGGAGGTGATTTGGGATAACCAGCATGGCTTTGCCAAGGGCAACTCCTGCCTGACCAGTCTAGTGGCCTTTTATGATGGGCTGACTCCCTCAGTGGCAAGGGAAGAGCTACAGATGTAATTTATCTGGACTTCCATAAAACTTTTGTCATGGTTCCCCAAAACATCTTTCTCCCTAACATGGAGAGATATGCACTTAATGGGTGGACTGTTTGGTGGATGAGGAATTGGCTGGATGCTTACACCCATAGAGTGGTGGTCAAAAGCTCAATGTCCAAATGGAGATCAGTAACAAGTGGTGCCCTCAGGGGTCTGTGCTGGGGCCAGTGTTATTTGATGCGTTCACCAGGCAGTGAGACTGAATGCACCTCAGCACATTTACAGATGGCACCAAGCTGAGTGGTGTGCTTGACGTGCCTGAGGGATTGGATCCATCCAGAAGCACCTGGACAAGCTTGAGAAGTGGCTCATGGGAACTTTGCAATGTTGAACAAGGGTGAGTGTAAAGTGCTGCACCTGGGTCAGGGCAACCCCCAGCATCAATCTGGCTTGGGGGATAGAGGGATTGAGATCAGCTTTGCCCAGAAGGACTTGGGGGTGATTGTGGAAGAAAAGCTGGACATGAGACAGCAATGTGTACTTGCAGCTCAGCTGGGCAACTGTATCTAGAACTGCATCAAAAGCAGTGTGGCCAGCAGGTGAAAGATTATGATTCTGCCCCTCTGCTCTCGTGAGACTCTACTTGGAGTGCTGTGTCCAGTTCAGGGGTCCCCAGCCTTGGAAAGACATGGACCTGTTGGAGTGATCCAGAGGAGACCACAAAAATGATCAGAGGGTTGGAGCACCTCTCCTACAAAGACAGGCTGAGAGAACTGGAGTTGTTCATCCTGGAGAAGAGAAAGCTTCAGGAAGACTTTAGAACTCCTTACAGTACCTAAAGGGGCATATAAGAAAGATGAGGAAAGAGGTTTATCAGGGTCTGCAGTGATAGGACAAGAGGTAATGTTTAAAAAACAAGGGTAGATTTAGACTTGTTATAAAGAATACGTTTTTTATGGTAAGTGTGGAGAAACACTGGCACAGGTTGCTCAGAGATGTGGTAGATGCCCCATGCCTGGAAACATTAAAGGTTGGGTTGTACAGGCTTTCAGAGCAACCTGATCTAGTTGAAGTTACCTCTGCTTATTGCTGTGGGGATGGGCTTTTAAAGGCTCTTTCCAGCCCAGATTGTTCAACAAGTCAATGATTCTGATGCAGGCTGGTAGTGCTGCTATTCATTTAAGTTTCATTTGCATTGAAGTGTTAGTTCTGCAAATGCCCAGTGCTCTTCTGATGTATTCAGTCAGAAAAAAGGATGAGAGTTTGCTTTTTATGCAATAATGTGTGGATTGCTTTTTTAGCTATTCTGTCTGGGAGCTAGAAAAATTGAATCAATGTCCAAGGGGTGTCTCTGGTGGTAGATCAGACTGGTCTGATCCACTGCCAGAAAGACACAGTACCATGTGGGCAAAGAGTCACCTCCAGCAGCAAAATCCTCTTTCCATTTCTTCCCCACCCTCACTACCTAGTGCAAGAATATCCTGCAGACTCTTGCCCCTCTTAAAATCATGCAAGCTGGAATGGTTTTTTTGTCAAAAAAAAAAAAAAAAAAAAAAAAAAAAAAAAAAAAAAAAAAAAAAAAAAAAATTGTTAGCACAGCGCTTCAAGGTCATGTACCTTCCTGTACTCACTTATTTCATTTTCATTTGGGTGTATCAAAAAATTGAGGAACATGAGATGTGCAGCTTTTGAATATTGTTTAAAAATACATCTTTCCTGGGTAGATGGGAGTATGCTAAACATGTGTATCTTTTAGAACAAGCCTCAATTTTTTTATTGCTATGATTTCCCACTTTCACCATTTTCTGGAAGGAAGAGGGTTATTTTGTTCAGAGATTATTTTAGCTGATTCTATCCATTTTTTCTGAACTGAATTCTTCCCCCCTCCCCAGAAAGCTTTCTTTTAATAACAGTTGTTATTTCTTTGCAACTGCTGGGAAGAGGAGCCCAATAAACCCCTCCTTGGGTTCCTTCCAGAAATAAAAAAACCCCCACCATCTAGGCTGTCATTCAGGCTGCCTTTTCATTAATTTTATTTCAATGTATTTTATGTGACCGTGTGCCTGCCTTTGCAACAGCAAGGAATCTCAGTGGGATGGAGCGGCTTAATCGATCAGCAATCCTGGTCACCCAGAAAGAGTGTTAATTGGCCTCGGTACTTGAAGCATGTGACACTGCCTGACCTAATCATCAGAACTGGAGAAGTCAATAAATTAGAGGAGAAATGCAGATGGATAAAATAAAGGCCCAGCTCTATACAACACGCTGTGAACGTCGTTCCTGAATAGTGTTATATGGAAAAGCCAAGTCAAGCATATTCTGGATAAGGCCCAGGGGAGCTAAGAGCAAGAATAATTTCATGTTTTCAGAGTTTCACCTTTTAGTCTTCCATCACGTACACTTGATATGTCTCAGCAATTTGTCTGAGAGCTCCTAACTGAACCTGTGAAAATTATTCATTCTCCCACTCTAATAACCAGCAGTGTAGCTTGCCTTGCTCCTGCACTCCCTGGGGATGGATTGAGGCTGGCCAAGCCAATGTGACCTGGTCAGGGGCCTGGCAGGCTCATGCCCAGACTCACCTCCCTCTGAGAGAGGAGCAGTGTTCTCACAAAATTTGATGTCTGGGTTAAATACTGCAGGTGAGATCTCGCCTCCCTCTGCCACCTCCATGGGAGGAGGTTTGCTTTGTTACAAGGTCCAACATTGAACTTCTGATGAGCAAATAACTTCAGGCTGCTAATTTAGACCCATGAGAAGAGGTTCACACAGATCAGCCAGTGAAGGAGAGTGGAATGCCCTCGGAGATAGGGCAACTCACTGTCAGGGCAGTGTCTTGTCAGCCTTATTAGGGACTTTGCTCCCTGGAGCCAGCAGGGGTGATTTTCAAAGTGTTGGCTGAAAAAGAAGTAGCATATGCAAGCACAAGGCTGTCCCAGTAAACATGGAAAGGATTGCCCTAGTGACTGAAGTATATGTGATGTAGGCACAGACAGAAGCTGGTGAGATAGAAGAGTCCAGAGTCCCAAATGTTCCCTCTTATGTGGAATGGCTGTGTAGGGATAGAACCCTCAACATCCCTTCTGTGGGACTTGGCAGTGTCAGGATTGGATGTGGAATAACAAAGCTCCTTGTCCTGCCTGCTGCAAAGGCAGTGAGTACTGTAGTGAAACCCAAATCTTCCCTTAAATATTCAGAAAAAGAAGGAAATAAATATAAATGCCCAGTAAAAGCATACCTGAAAGGCAATGAATAAAAGGGAGGATGGTGTAAGGTATCACTGTGCTGGTTTTGTCTGGGATAGAGTTAATTTTCTTCATAGTTTCTAGTATGAGGCTGTGTTTTGGATTTGTGCTGAAAACAGCTTTGATAATATAGAGATGTTTTTGTCATTGCTGAGCAGGGCCAAGCACAGAGACAAGGCCTTTTCTGCTTTTCATACCACAGAGGTGGCTGGAGGGGCTCAAGATATTGGAAGGAAACAGAGCCAGGACAGCTGACCCCATCTGGGCCAAGGGGTATCCTACACCATATGGCATTTTGCTCAGTAGATAAAGCAGGGAGAAGAAAGAGGGAGTGGAGAACATTTGGAATGATGGTGTTTTTCTTCCCAAGTCACTTCTATGTGTGATGGAGCCCTGCTTTCCTGGGAATGGCTGAACACCTGCCTGCCCAGGGGAAGTGGTAAATGAAGTCTTTGATTTGCTTTGCATATGGTGTGGCTTTTGCTTTACCAGTTAAAATGTCTTTATCTCAACCCATGACTTTTCTAGCTTTTACCCTTCTATCAGATTTTCAGTTTCCTACCAGTTAGAAGCACCTTGTGTTGGTGGAATCACTGGAGGGGACTGGTGGGACAGGCACTGCTGCCAGCCAGGTATGGGAATGCCAGGCGATCCATATTAACTCCCAGATCCCAGCAGAGTCAATGATGTCTCCTACACCAAAAATTATAGATGTCCAACCATGAGTAAGTGAACATGTGCCTGGTAGGAGTGCTGTGATGCTGTTTTATCCAGCACAAATGTGTGTAGGGACATTTATCCATCTGTTGGCCATCCACATAGCTGTGCTCTTATTTATGATCTTTCTTTTTTCCCTGCTGTTGTTTATTTATGTCTAGATCTGTAAGAGATATATTTCTCTCAAAAACAGCTCCAGAGATCGTTGCACAGATAAACATCTGTTGCAAGGTATGGTCCATAGAGAGAAAATAATGTGTTAGCAAAGAAACCAACACCAAATTCCAGCCAAAAGTCATAGGCACAATCCTATTAGTTGCAACTGGTCAACAGAATGCATTTTCAAAGCTTAGGAAATAGAAATATCAGAGAGAAAGTTAGCAAGGTGCTGCAAACTCATTTCATTGCCCTTCAAGAGCCAGAAGATGTTCAGAGACAGCAGAGTTTCTGATGTTAAGTCAAATGTGAAAGGAAAGTAAACTGGATTGTTGTAGCCTGGCAGACATGAAGGAACTTAAAGAATAGGAGCCAGAAATTCTCCAGACCACCCAGGTGAAAAGTGCAAACCTGTCCTGTTCCCTCTGTCCATAGCTCACTTCTTCCTAGAGCCAACAAAAATTGTCTGTACCATATATTTTACCTGCTGGCCTTTCAGTGGGGCAGACAGGATTTTAAAATAACAATAATAAAGCTTTTCATCTGTATTTTAATAAGGAAACATTTCTTTTTATCAGATTATCAGGCCTGTCATGATTCACCTCTGAACCCTTCGCTTGGCTAATGAATTTATGCCCCTCTCCCTAGGGGAATAAGATCTTGTCATTCACAAAATGATGCCATTATCAGTGTATCTCATACTGAGGTGAGGCAGGGAAAGAAATCTCTGCTCAGCTTCCTTCATGCTGGTCTCTCCTTCCTCCTATGTTTGGTGCTGTAAGAGGGCAGAGCATTGTTTAGCTCCAACCTTATTGTGCTCAAGGGCTGCTGTCTGGTCTCAGAGCCTTTGAGGTCAGGAGACACCACAGTGTGCAGTGGAAAACCTCACACCTTTGTCCCTTCTCAGACCAGGAGCTGTTTATTCTGTTACTGCACAAAAGCTGCTTTATTGGGCATGAAGTGAGTGCAATATTCTCCCCTATCCTTCACCAAAAGGTCGAATAAGAGTGACATTTTGGCTGAAACATGGTGAAAGGCTGGACTGTGGGCCAGGAGGTGATTCTGCATCTCTGGCATGGATAAGGTACTAACCAATATGGCAACAAAATTCCCCAGATGGCTTCAAACTTTGCTAAAGACAGTTTGCCTTCCATCCCCATCTATTACTGAGCCACTTCACACTATGCCAGGGCAGCTTCTCCACTCTGGTTTAGGATCCCAGAGCTGCTGCCTACCACCTTCACCCTCATTGTGGGTGACTGGTGAATTTAAGTGTGAAGATGGCTGAAGAGCAAACCTGTGTCACAATGCAAGGGGCAGACCTAAGTGCTGGAACACCATCTGGTATTGGTTTTACAGTCTTTAGCTAAAAAAGAAAAAAAAAATGTCTTTTTTCCCCCCTAACTTTGAAGTTCCAATTATTCATAATCCTTACACAAATCTGGCCCCTGCAGGGGCAATCCTGACTCTCAGCTTTGTGCTGCAGTCCTCCTGGCACACCAGTGAGGATTTAAGGGAGCTGAGTCCAGCAGCTGCCTGTTGGCAGTGCAACATTCCCACAAGAGATGCAGTGTCCCTGATCAGAGCCCTGAACATGCTGGGGAACGGCAACTTCCATGGGAGACAGGTGGGAGTCCTTCCACATCTCACGATGCTTTTCTTCTGCAAGGGAGGCTATTTCAGTAATGTCCTGCCTGCCTAATGCCCAGCCTGTATTTTCCACTGGGAATAGTATTTTTCTGCTCTTAGCCCAAGGATAATTCTGGGCTAAGTAATCTACCACTGTTTCTTTCTCTCTGCTAATTTGGAAGAAAGCTGAAAGGATTATCTGGGACTACTACTTAATTTTTTAGCTGTTTGGATTAGAGGAAGCAAATCCCACCTTCTATACCTACATTACTTACTGAAGGGTAGGGGAGCAGATGGTGTGGGGAGAGGAAAGTGTGTGTGTGTAAGTAAATACTTATTGGAGGGTTTAGAAAAATATCTGTGAGTGGTACACTGCTGTGCTCTCACCTCTTGTCTGCTGGAAGGTCTAACCTGCCAGTGCATTCCCTGACCCTGGATATGGGCAGGAGAAGTTTATCAAGTTTATCCTTATGCTTCCTTTCCTTTTTGCCCAACTCTCTACATCTCATTGTGCATTAAAGGGAAACTCAGACAAGTAATTAAATTACTTTTCCCTGACTTAAAATACTTAATAATATTAAATGAGCTTTCACGGAAGCCAAGAGTAAAAGCTATAATGGCATTTTCAGCCAGCATTAAATTGTTAATTAATTGACATACATTAGAAATGGTGTAACTTATGCAGCATCAGCCATCTATTCTGAAGAAACATTTAAAATGGGATGGTCTCAGTGACTCACACTGGTCAGATGCAGCTAGACATGTATATATGGCTACAGGAGTCTGCTTTAGGAAGGGGGACCAGCATTGGTAATGTATGGCAGGGCTGCTTGTGTCTGCCATTTACATAAGTCCTGCTTTTACAGGACTAGAGTTCACCCAAGAGAATTAAAAAAGCTTTTTCAAGCTAGCATTCTGCTAAAAAAATAACTTTTGTAGACATTTATGTGCTTTTGTGCATGCATGTTAGATGTTGTGTTGGCAACTTAGAGAAAAGCAAAATAAAAAGGTAATTTAACATAACAAACAGAATCAAAGTGTTTCTTCAAAATGCTCAGTGTTTAGTGCTATAACTGCAAGGAAAGCCCAATCCTACCTAACTGCTTAGGAACACAGTTTGGCTTGGTTGCCTGTCTTGAGGGTCTTTGCAATGGAAATATATGGCATGGGCAGAAAGGTAATTAATTTCAGATTAACCCTAACAGATCCCAGTTTGTTACTTCAGCTTCTATATTACCATATTTAAATATAATGAAAATACTGTGTAGTCTTAGAATGAAGAGTAGAACAAATGAGAAAGTCAATGCTAAAGACCTTCTGTTCTGCTAGGAACACCTCACTGACTCAGGCCACCTACCCAGCTCCTTCAAACATGCACAGGTAGACACACCAGATGTTAAATCAATCTCCCTTTTCAAAAAGCAATGTGTATTCCTGCTTATGGATAGAAATACCTAAAGAACCAAAAGAGTTTTTCTGGAAAAAGTTAAGTTTGTTTTTCCCCTTCAGCCACTTACCAGAGCTCTGGCTTCCTTTCAGCCTTGGCAATGCTTTTATCAGGATCACAAGGCTGTGGGTCCACTTTAGCCTCTGCTCAACAGCTCAGGTGTAGCATCAGGAACACCTCAAGAACTGCTCTTTCTGATGCTCTCTATTGTAATATCCACCTTCAGGAGCAAACATTTCTAACTTGGACAATACAAATGATACCTGTTGGAAAATGGAGCAGACTTCCTGTTTGTAGAAAATGGATGGCACATTTAGAAACAAGTGCTACTGGAACACTGCTGTACACTAGATTTTATTTTATGTGAACTCACATTTTGGGCCAGTTTTCCCTCTTTTTCCCTCTTGTGCTGGAAAGCAACAGTGCCTCTGATCCCACACAATGCTGTCACTGGCTGTGAGGTACACAAAGCCTTTTAGTGCTACCCAGCTGTGCCCTGCTGTGGTCATTGCAGCACCTCGTGCCCAGGCTTGGCACACACTCAGGTAATGCTGCTGAAGTCACAGCCCTGCCTTGAATCTGACAGCAAAAGGAGGGTTTTCAGAAGTTGCTGCCTGTTTTGGAGTGGTGGGAAGCTGCTGTCATGTCAAATTCCCTCCCATACCTTCAGTTTTGGTAGAAGATACAGACTCCAACTGCTAGACACAGTGTGGGATTCAGATCCCTGTATGTAGTCATCCAACATCATTTGAGGCACTTCAGGAGATTTAAGCCACCATCACAAGTCTGGGAAACAAACCACAAAACCTCAGATTCAGCCATAGGGCAGCAGTGTTGCAGGCTGGGCAGGGGACTCACAGCATCTGCAGTGACATCATCCACCAGCAAGCACTGAATCCTGCCCAGAGGGTGGGATTCAGCTCATGGGTTAAGAATTTATTTATAAATCCTTCCATGTGTGCTACTTGCCTGAGTGTGCTCTACAATGACAACCTTGGTGGTGGAACCTAGAGAGGGATTCGTCTGCACAAGGCATCTCCTTTTGGGGAGCTGGTCGGCAATCAGTCAGCATCAAGGGAAATTTCAACGAGATCTTCAAAAGATATTTCTCACAAAGAGGACCCAGAGGAGTCTGCATCTCTGGAGATACTCAAAACTTGCCAGGGAATGACCCTGAGCTGTGTGCTCCAAGTGCTGCTTTGAGTGGGGGTTGCAGTAGCTGGGCTCCACAGCTCCATTTTTAGCCCATCCAGTAGCTTTTCACTGACTCCAAAAGGACACCAAAGCTGTTTTTTCTGTGCCCTACTCTATAAACTGCATCCACAGCTCTATGCCTAGATCCTGCATAACTGAATGGTGTAAAGAGGAGGGAGAAGCAACAAGGCTTTTGCAAGGGAAAGCTGTGTTGCTAAAGCCTCCTAAGAGACTTTCCTAAGAAGGAATCAGTGAGTTTGATGATATGTGGGATTATCATCTGGCTTTCCTAAAAGCATTTGGTGAAAGCTGTCTCGTGAAAGGTTCTTAAAGAAACTGAGTTGCAATTGCATTATGGGGAAGTTTTTTTTGTGGATTAATGAAGGATTAAAAGTTAAGAAACACGTTGTGAAGAAAGGGACAATTTTTGTAGTGGTGGTGATTCCTCACTTCAAACAATGGGAAAAAGGAGGAGGTGATACTGAGGCAGCAGAGTGTCAACGACACATTATTAACCCACCATTATAAAAACAAAAGTAGCTGTGAAGCGTCATGGAGAGACCTTGTGATACTGTAGGACTGTGAGGATGGCAGATAAAATCACTGGTGATAAAGTAATTAATATAATGAAATACGTCTTAACAATAGAGACATAAAGATGACCTAAAGAAATGCATTTGGTATTGCTGCAAATGAGTGTCTGTGAGCAGAACCTCAATGGTCAGCAGTGCAGAAGGGCAACAAAATGTTAGACATTCCAAAGAAAAGGAAAATATTTAAAATATCTGAAAACATCACTGTGACACTGGACCACAGCCTGGGCCCTGTGTGCCTTGGACTGTAATACAAACAGAATTGTTAACAAAAAGTTAAGGTGAAGGGTTGCAAAGGTGATCAAAGGCACAGGACAGCTTCTGTAAGAGGGGACATGAGTCATCGTGTGGAACAGGAGAAACTAAGGAGGAATAGGATAAGGATGCCTATAAATTCATAGTCTATAAAATCAGAAATCACTTCCCTTTTTCTCACAAGTGATCCAATGCAGTTTTGAAGGAATAGGCTTACAATATAGAAAGGAAATACTTTTGTACTTAGCACACAGTAAAATTTTGATGTTCCCTGTTTCAGGGTATGGGGTAAATAGGATGAATCACCTAATGATGAAGTGGAAGCCAAACCCGATAACTGCCACTCTAAAAATGCTCTGTTTTCCTTTATTGACCACAAAGGAAGCTTATGATGAGTTGCTGGTTCGTAGAAGTCCATGAAAAGCTGCTCAGAGGCTGGTTAAGATGACTCCCACCTGTGCTATATGCTGGAAATGATGGGAGCAACACATTCCTGTATCTTTGAGAAGTGTGACCAAAGCTACTGCAGGAAAAATCTGGGGCAGAGCAGTACATCAGCCAAATAGCCCAAACCAGATTGGTCAGCCACAGAGTCTTTTATCTGTATTGCTGATTTACATGCATGTGGGGGTGCACTGGTGCACTCACAAGAGGAAAAAATTAATTTTTGACTTAAGAAGAATTTCTCCAAGGACTCGGTTGTTTCAAGCACTCAGTGCTTGAAAGTCCCTATGTGTAAGCCAAGACTAAACCCAGCCTACCTTCTGCCCCTCCCTGTGGGTGCACAGTTCTTTACTCAGCGTCCAAAACAGGAATACCATCAGCACTTGTTTTTCCAGCTGTGTGCACCTGTGCAGTGTGAGGCCAGAAGCACTGCCTGCATAAATGATTGATGTACAACTGATGGCTTTGGGCTCACCTAGAAGATTCACAATGCTCCAGTAGTTATACAGTTAAACACATTTCTCTTTTTGTCCTCTGTCTGATGTTACCAGAGTTCTCAGAAAGCTGTCTTGGAGATGAAAGACCTCCTAAATTACACCAACAAGAAAATAGCTGTAATGGTGCATATATTTTGCTTCCAAGATGAAAGTCACCTTCTTACACTGCAAAAGGTACAGATATTAAAACGTGCAACTACATAAACAAGGTTAAAGAATGTAAAATGTGGTTCTTCTGATGGGAAGGAAGCGAGCTGGACCAGGACCACTTTGCATTCCTGTTTACATTTTTCTAGCGATTTCCAGGTAAGTGGCAAATATATTTTAAATCTTCTTCAAAACACAAGTGAAATTTTAACACATAACACAGGACCATGAAAACTGCCATGCCAGGGCTGTCTAAACCCAAAGACTGCTCTGACAACTCAAAGTATGCATTTCATGGGAAGATCCAAACCTTCATATAATGGACAGTGCTCATGGGAAATGACTTCCCATACCCCAGGAAAAAGACCCTTTAATGAACGCTGGTTTTGTGTGGTAACCTTATACTTTATTCCTCTTAAACTTATTTAATATAACAGCAAGAGGTTTCCATTATATGTTTAAATACTCCTATGAACTTCTACAATTCTAAAACTATAAATCCTTGGCCATTTTGTGATGGTCTGATCCACCAGCCTTTCCTTCCCAAAAATATTTTCCTGCCTTTAATTTTCCTGAAAGCAGGAAAATTTACCATTTCATCTGTTTGTTAGCTTGTACACTCTATGACACAGGCTCTAGGTGATTTTTTCCCACTTCTTGGCAGTACAAAGAGGATCTCTGTAACTTAGTGATTCTTTTGCCTGCTTCACTTTTGGCCTGAACACAGGGATCTGGCTCAATCAAAATCCTGTAAGGTGCAGTATTACAGGCCACACACCTGAGCCAGAGCTGGCTGAAATATCTTTTCAGAGCAGATGAAATGCGCATATCCAAGCCATCAGCAGGGCATTTGTGCCACCCTCTATGAGCTTCCTGTTTCCACCTTGGATAGTCAGACCCCACCCCTCCAGCAAGAGACATTGGCACTGCTCCCACCCCCCAAATAAAAGCAAAGCACCAGCTGTTAATGCTGTATTCACAATACAATACTCCACAGACAACGTGACTTTATTCACAAATATGATTTTTACAGAGGTAGAACAAAATACTTTGTATAATCTTTTTTTTTTTAACTATATACATATAAAGAATAGAATAGAATGACAAGAAAGAAAAGGTTGTAAACAAAACAATATTATGCCATCAAATACAGTACAAACAGCATGCATGAACAGCTTCAAATGAAATCTTGCTGGTGTAACTTTATTTTTTTTCTCATGTGGTAAATGAAGAGCAGTAAAGAGTCATGCTCTAATTGGATTGAGTATGCCACAGCTCTGCAATTTTGTTTTATTTATTTTTTTTCTTTTACAATAAACCAACAGGATCACTTTCTTTTCACTGTGGTGGGGAATGCTTTTGTAATGCCCAATGTAATATTAACAGAAAAATATAATAATCAAATCTACAAAGTGTACTCTCATTTAAAAAGCAAAACCATAGAAACTGTACAGTTTTAAAAAGCGAATTATCTCAAATGTTTCTTAAGAGAATTTTCTAAAGAAAGAATAAAATATGCAGAATAAAAATGAGGAGAGCTATTGTTCTGTAACAAAGCTAATCAAATACTTGTTTTCTGTTCCAATCAACAGTTTTTTTAATTAATGACTATTCTGGAAATTATGAAGTGGGCCAGGTTTTATTAATGTTCCACTTGACTAATAAAGCATGAACTCCTTACAGGTACTATAGCTGTCATTCCTCTGGGGATGGATGGGGATTGGTTCTGCATGCATGCTGGAGACAGGGACAAGGTTTAGTCATGGGTATAAATTCTAAAAATATTTTGAAATGTGTTAAACATTTAGTAGCTTCTATAAAAATAATCTGGCTTGTTTTGCTACTGGATTGAGATTTGGATTTGTGATTTTCTGCTGAAATTCATTCCTGGCCAAGGACTTCCACTGGGATGGGAGTTACCTGGGCTGCAGCAGGTCCCACGACAGTGGCCAACAGCAATGGTTACAGCTAACACCTGAACAGCTGAAGCCAACAGCAAAGCCCCCACTGTTGTTCAGCCCTGTGTCTCAGGCTGAACCTCAAGGATCTGGGATTTGGGAATGGTGCTGTCCTGCTTTTTGATTCCTGTAAGTCCCAACCCATGTCATGGGAAAGGCAAAGGCAGGAGAGAGCAACTGTGCTTTTACTCCTGTGAAATATCAACTCTGGGGAAAACCACTTTCTATCCGTCCTATCTGGACACACTGACTACATCAGCAGAGGTCTGGTCAGGTCCCTGCCCTGCTCAGGGACCTGTGTGTGCTGCCTGTGGGAAAACAGGGATTTCTGCCTCTGGTCAGTGAGGAGCAGTGGGGTTAAATTGCTCTCCTGCAGGTCACCCCTGAAAATGTCATTTAAAGATGCAACCATACAAACAGAACCTGTACACTCCATTTGTCTTTGTCAAGAATGTGAGCATGTCCAATATTAAACACATGCTGTTTGTGGCCAAGAGTCAGGCACCAGCCCCAGCTTCAATCACAATGAGTTTACTAAAGATCAGCAGAAAACTGAACAGAGAAGGATGGTGGGGCTCGTTTGACTTTGAGCTCTCAGGTAATCCTGGTCTTCAGGCAGAAGCTCAACTCAACCTGACAGTGAACACGGGGTGCCTCCCATGCCCAGTGCAAGTGACTGGGGGGTGGCCTGAATAACATCCTTCACCAGATCACAAGGATTAAGCTAACTGCAGTGAAGAGAAATATCTGCCCTGCATGGCAAATCCATCTCTGTGGCTTCATCCATGGCTTTGGCATCTTCCTGGGAAATGGATAGTCAGACCCCTGTAGACTGCCCTGGTGCAACTGAAACCTGTGTTTCACTAATTGACCCTGCAGCAGATTATCACCCCCAGAAGCAGGGCCTTTATTGAGAGGTGTGAACAGTGTGCTATGCACAGATGAAATATTCTGTGTGGTTGTTTAGTCAACAGAATAAGCCTTGCACCTCTTTGTGGAAGAACTCTACAAAACATGGCTGAAATAACAGGATTGTCGATGACGGTCAGTGGGAGATACTCCAATCCTCTGAGTAAGACTGGGTCTTTCTGCTGTGTAAACTGCTCTACAAGGATGAATAAAACAATACATTCCTGCCCCATTAGCCTTGGGGAAGATTAATGCCCTCTAATCTACACTAAGTAAACTCTGAAGCATGAAGTCCCACACTCAGCTGCTTGTGAATTAATAGGGATCACCCTGAAACTGCTATTATGAAATGCAAATATTTGCAAAAGAACAATTAAAAAAAATATTCCTGAAGTGCAACGAAAGGCTAGTCAGTCATGTTTGTGATATGCACAGGGACAGTCAGGAGGCAAACACCAATGAATCCCAGGGCAGAAATCTGTGGTAAAACCCCATTAGCCCATTGGCAGTGGGTGATGGCACAGCATCTCACACTGGGAAATCATTCCACCCAGTAATCAGAGGGCTTGGCTTAGGATGCCCCCATTTTGATTCTTTGGACAGTTTGTTTGCATACAACTACCTCTATTTTCAGAAAGCTGCAGTACGTGGCTCACAGTAAATCTACTTCAAACACTTGCTGATACAGCTCAAACTGATCTCATCTGCCCTGATCTGCAATTTTGTGTTAGCTAAAGCAATAAAAGAATCCTGTTAAACCTAAATTATCAAATGAAAAAGGCAATTTTCTCATTTATACTCCATTAGTTTTTTTAGTTATTGCTAGGAAAGCTCTAAAATGCTTAGGCCATAAAATAAACATGTGGCTTAATGTACAGTATGTGTACTTAAGAGGATGATGGCATCTGCAGTAACTGTTCTGCACTGCTATAGTAATGGGATGCACAAATTAAGCAACAGCATATATCAAGTAAAGCATACAAAAATGTATGGCAAAAAGTAACAAGCCTTCTGCTTTCTTTTTTTTTTTTCTTTTTTTTTGTAACTCTTTAATTGCAAAAAAGAAGGAATCACCAATATCCACACCTACAACACAAAATTGCAACATTGTTGATTTTGATTGATGCTCGTCACTCTCTGCCAGCAAAACTGTGTGATACCATTATTTTTAACATCTCACTGATCAGAAGTTTATAAAAGCTTCCCTTCCCAAATTCAATTCAATGATATCTTTTCCAGTGCTGAAGTTAAACAATTAAGCCTAATATGGTTTCAAGCACACAACACTTGTAAGATTTTGGGATAAAAGCACCCCAGATTCTTAAGTCACGGAGATGCAGGATAGCATATGAAAAAGCATCCAGGTATTCACTTTTGAAAATGAAATTAGTAGCCTAGATCACTTAGGTACCTTCAATATTTTTACTCTGAGACCCTTCATTCAAACTTATCAGAGTACTTTCTATCAATAATGTAAATTCCTCTAGAAGAGCCACAACTAAACCTGTGAAATCACAGAAGCAAGATCACATATCCAAACCATTTACAGACATATTTTAGCATTACTTTGCAACAGTAGGCATTAGGCTTTTGAAAACACATGAATCTCTGAAATTCCATCTTTGTGCTGCTTTACCCCTTCATGCTCAGTTCAAACAGGTGTCCTGCAGAACAAGGAGTGAGCAGAGCCTCTGCACAGAGCTTGCAACAAATGCCTGGATCAGACAAACTCGGTGAGAGTCATAAAATGCAGATTGGAGATTTCTTCTTCAGCCAGGCTTTTAGAGAAACATACTTTCCTGGCTAAAAAGGATGGCACAGCGGAGCTTTACAGAGGGAAATGCAAAGATATGAAGGAGAGAATCCTATTTTTTCCTCAGTAATCCCATACAACCAAATATCTCTTTTCGTAACAGCTCTGGACAATTAGCTGACTGCTGACAGGACCTTTCCCATCACCTGAGGGGAGCCTGTGCTCTCCTTTCCTGTGCTGTCAGTGCCAGGTACATGGTCAGAGTTGTGCTCATTATCCCCTGGCTTCCCGTTAATGTAACCAACATGTTTTCTCTCAGTTGCAACAACCATGCAAGCCTCTTTTACTCATAGTTCAGATTTTCTTCCTCTCATGACACAAAGCTGAAAAGTAAACAACAGTTAAGAAAACATTTGCTTGCCAAAGCCTGGCATGAGAAGGTGCAAGCTCTCCTTGCCAGAGCCTGGACCTGTGTTTGCTCACACCCACAGTACTGTTTCATGCTCCAGCTCAGCATTGTATGGGAACAATCACCATACTCTTCAGGCCCTTACTCTTATTCAGCCTTTGAGAAGTTACAAAATATAACAGAACACTGTTTTCTGAGACTATATTGACTGCACTAATTACCCACAATATTGTATATTTGCTATTAAGAACATGAATGTGTGCTTTCAAAGTGTGACATTCAGGGCTTCAAGGATGTGGGAGGAATTAGATGGGTTGTTCTGTCACTTAATCCGAGGCTTTGATGTACTTTTAAAAATTTGTTTTAAAACCCCAAAAAACAGAATACACATTTTAACTGTTGAACTTTTACCAGCTAAAGGAGTTTGTAAGGACCCTATAACTATGTGGTTACAACAGAAGATACACAGGTAAGGTCAGGTCACGGTTTCCAAGAACATTCACAGGGACTGAGGATGAGGAAAACGAGGGATGGATTCTGCGGGAACCTTCGGGAGACTGAGCTGCTCACTGGGGAAGGGCCTTGAGTATTGCATTCACTTCCTCTGCCACCGCTGTCAGAGCAAACTCAAACTGCTCCTGTGGAGAGAACAAACACACACCCTGAATAATAAAACACTTTCCAGAAAGCCTAGAGCTCTATTCTGCAGCTGAACGTCCTCAAGACATTGTTAAAAATATGAATATGCAGGATGAACTTGTATACTGCAATGGAAAGGAACAAAATGTTCTGGGATTATTGATGTCATATAACATGTTTGACAGCATCTCGAAGCCAGAGTCATTTCAATGGGAAAAAAATGTTACCAGCAGAACCCAAGCTATTGGGACACAATGATACATTGCCATTGCATGGTCAGAAGGTTTTGGGAGTAGCTGATCACCAGCCATTTCCTTCTGACACAATACATTATTGAAATATGAAGTGAGATGCTGTAAAGCAGAGACTTTGGCTTTTCTCAGGACTGCTTCTAGTCGAAAGAATCTAAAATAAGTATCTCCTCCCCTGATATTTATTACATAGAACAGTATCTTTTTGGCTTACCTGTCAGTGATGTTTTTAAGCATCTTTTTAATGTCCTTTCCACACACAAAAATTCCTCAGTTTTGTTAAGACCATTCCTATATAAGAAATACCTGGGAAGGCTTTTCTCTGCTATTAATTTACTGCAACCTTAACACCAAAATTATTTACAAGCTTCTGTGTTGGGTTGGCAGAGGTGTGAGGGACACAGCCATGAATGGCTACTTCTTCTAAGTGCATCCCTAACACATTCCTGAACTGTGTAGTCCTACAGAAGGACAAAGAAGTTTTAAATCCTCAAGGTTAACAGGTGTTATATTTTCCAAGCAAGTAATTTTTTTTCTCAGTAATTTGGTTTACTGAAATAACTGACAGGGTGATTTGGAATTTGAGACTTTTCAGTGCAAAGTTTTCTCAAAATACAGGCAAATCAAAGACATCAGATAAGGACTGTGGAGAAATTCCTGGATTTTCTTGAAGTATTCCAGAGGTTTAAACCAGCAGCTCAGGAGCTGCTGAGGAACTGACTCTGAGGATGCAGGTTTGATCTGAACCCTGCAAAGCATCCCGAAGTATCCCATGCTGGGATACTGTCCGTGTCTCCCATTAGAAAATCAGTGGTCTGTACCTCCAGCCCCTCAGCTGGTGCTGCCAGGGACTGTATGGGATGGTTACAGAACACGGCCACCCCCACAAGTGATCACTGAACCAATACCGTGATTTTTTCCACAGTGTTTCATTTTACTGCAGAAACGGACAGGAAGGATGAAAGAACAAACTGCAGATGTACAACCTCTAGCTCAGAAAGTCAGCTGACTCTGAATTCCTGCAATCCAGTGCCAGTCTTCTCTGCCTTGTCTTACCCGATTGCAGTCAGCTCCCATGTGGAGATGCTTCAGAAAAGCAACGATGGGCACAGTGCCAGAGCATAAAAAGCAGAACAAAACTCAGAATAATTTCTCAGTAACACTGCCATTCAAGAATTTTGCTGTCTGCTTGGTGCTGTCAAAGTGGCATCCATGTACACTTGCTGGCCTGCAGCCAACAGCTTTTAATCAGACATTAATTCACCCTAAAGAGTAGGACTCATCCTCAGTAGGCACTGTAAATGGTGTGCATGACTGCCTAAGGCTCCCTGCACTGTCTAAGGTCTCTGCAATTAAAGGAAACACTGGGAATGCTGGGGGCCATCCAGGACCATCAGTTATATTTTAACTGGAGCACAATGAGTGTGTGAGAAGCTGGAGAGCAGCAGGCTCAGAGAGGGCATATATGGGACATTCTGGGGCAGAACCAAACTGGGTGTTTGTACCAGTTCAAAAAGCCTGAGGAACAGTGTCTGTCTCACCCAGGGATTGAGTAACAGGAGGTTTGACCTTAATGACTGAGGCAAAACAGTTTACAGAGCATAATCTGCACAGCCAGAGCTCAAAACTGACTGCAGTAAAGGGGACAGGAGAGCAGACATGAGATGTGGGGGGACATAGGCTGTCAGGGGTAGTGCAGCTGAGCTCTTCCCCCTCCATCCTTCTGCATAACACATCCAGGTGAAAGGCAGGGAGTGTAGCTTCCATTGATGTGCATCACCACTCTCCCAGGAAAAGCCTTCCCACACCTTCCACACTTTTCCATGAGGACAACTGCAGTTACAGCAAATTAATGTCAGTAAATTTTAAAGGAGCTCAGTTTGTTGTTTTGTACAGCTACACTGCCATTCACATATTCTATTTGCAGATACGAGACAGCCTGGAGATGATTTTTAACATTTAGCTTTGCCTAGAAAACAGAGCTGGACAGACATTCTGTGGTGTCAGTTCACCTATAATGCAGAGGTGACAAGAATATACTTAAAAAATCACTATGGCTATGTCTCATTAAGTCTACAGATAAAAATTCCCAGGAAAACAGAGTTCATGTAGCATATATGTAACACAGTAAGGAATCTATCTACTGTTATAGCTTGTGAGAGGATATAGGAGACAGGAAAAAAAAAAAGAAATATATATTTTTCCCATCACACTTCCTCCTTCATTACTTTTTCCTCTCACATGTGATGTATCAATTCTATTTTACAATTCCCCTGCAAAAAAAAAAAAAAAAATCCAACAAACCCACAAACCCTCTATTATGCTTCTCGGAAATGCAGAATGCTGTTATGATAATTTCATTACAATTTATTATATGCAGTGCTTTTGAATTAAAGATCCCTTCCAGAAGACAAAATGCTGCAAACAAATCTTTCCCATGCCTATTGGAAAGGTGGAGCGCTGCCTGCTGGAAACACAATAACATTGCTGAAGGAAGTTGGTGTTTATTTTGCCTAGGGATATTCTGTAATTGGCATTTCTAACCTGACTTTTAATCCATCGTTTTAAATTACTCCAAGAATCTAATATTCCTCATTTGTATTCAGTTGGGAAAGCACAGGGGTTTGTTTAAATCCATCAGAAAAATTCTCTGGGGATCGTGCATTGCTAGCATGTAACCAGATATTTATAATTTGCAAGACATTAGCTTGAATAAGTGATTTGGGTGGTTTTGAGAAAATGACAATGATGGAAGAAGGAGCAAGAGGAGAGATAAGCAATATCCTGAGAAAATTTTTCATCTTGGATGAAAACACAGGATACATTTGTTTTCTGGAGCTCTTCCACACAAATGTTTGGAGGGAAAAAAAAATGTCTTGAGGGAGATTTTCAGAGAACTCAGGTAACTATTGCTGAGCTAAGTAGGAGAAGTTGTTCATATAACCTCCTTTGGTTCTGGAGCAATGTTTTTTCTTCTGTTGAAGGCAACAAGCCATAATTCCTCTGCCCTGAAAAGGAAACTGGAATCTGAGCTCTAGGTTGCCACAGAGCTGCTACAGATTTCGAATGCATTCACAGAGTAGTCCAGGATTTGCATCTTTCCTCAGAGTAAATATATATGACATTGGACACTGTGTGCTATTTGCCTTTCTTTCCAGTCTGAATAACCAAAGCAGAAGAAAGACTTGTGCCATTTTCTGTCTTCCTTGCAGATAAAGATTAGTTAGTTTTGACTAGCTCATCTTTATTTTTCATGCATTTAATTGGTAAAGAAAAATTAACATTCCCCAAGCTGTTCTTCAGCAGCATTTTTCCCCAGTATTAGTGGGAGATAACATGATTGGGAAGAGATTCAGGAAAAATTATGAACCAATGATTCCTGCAGCACACCATTTATTTCACCTTTGCCCCTCAGCAATTTCAACTCCATAAACATTGCAGAATTTCGTATCAGTTCCAGCCTGGCCAAGACACAGTGCTGTCACATTGTTCTTGTTACTCAGTTTGGGACTATAACTAACATTTGATATTTTGTAAGGCCATAAACAGATTTATTTTGCCTCCATACCATGAAAGAGTTTCTTTATTGTCATATTTGCAGCTCTTAACTTGCAGCACATATACCAAAATATCATTCCATACATCACGGGAATTGTCAATAACAGAAAGTTTAATTTCTAATTTAAGGGACTAGAATTGCACCATCAGCTACTATGTTTAAAACTTTTACATTGTGGAAAAATGTCGAAACTATTATAACTGACAGGAATTTGAGAGTACAGCATTCATCTCACCAAAGTGTAAAAATATAGTTTACCATGTCACATCCATAAAGGCTGTAGGCAGGATGCAAGCTCTTCCATTCAAAGATACTAACCACGACTTGATTCCCTGCAAAACTTTATTTCCTTTAATTCTAAACTTTTGGGTTCTTTTTTCCAGAAAAAAATATCAAATGCAGCAGTTACATTCTCTTTAATGAGTAGAAGGTTTAAAAAAATATTACATGCACAGTTAAGCAGAGACAGTCTAAGAAAATAATCCATAGTTCAGGATGAAAGCAAGAACATTCTTTCAAATGCACATTTTCTTTAGCAGGCTATAGATTGTTGTCTTGACTGCCCTTCATATATGGTAATCAAGATAGATGTTGGAGATGTTACAAGAAAGAACAGTAAACACCAAAGAAAGTAACCTAGATAAATCTTCAGCATAAATAAACCTCAGTTGGTAGGGAGCCAAACAGAGTAATCAGCAAGCGACCTGCGTTAAATTAGGTCATACCCTCTCTCTTCTGTCATGAAAACAACTACTGTGAAAGACCTTTAATGTATTTAAAATCCCAGTGGATTTATTGACAGTACCTTTGTCTGGACCATGCCTGGTCTCTGGTCCCTCAAGTGCTCCAGGGTAGCAGCAATATCAATCTCTTTAGCACCTGCAACAAACCACAAATTGGGCTGAGTTCAGAGCACAAGATAATCCATGCTGCATCTGTCAATCTCTTGCTATCGGGTTCCCTTTGGGCTAACAGTCCAATTGAAAATTATTACATCCATCTCTCAGCAGACTTGGCAGGCAGCTGCAATTTTTGTCTTCATATAGAAAAATAAGAGGTTGGGGGACCTTTTACTAACATTAATTCAGGAGAAGCCAGAGAAAAAAAAATTCTTAAAAATGTCTCTGCACCTAGAGCAGAATATATTTTGTGGAACCTGAGGGTCTGTCATGGCAATGCTACTGAGCATCCCTTTGTCACTTCTAAGAGTAGGCATTGGATTAAGGGCTTGAACCACGAAAGATTAATGCTGTAAAAACAAGATTTAGGTGACTCTGTCATCAGCAGCTGACATCCAGAAAACCTCTCTTTAGCTTCCTAGTTCAGGACCTGTCAGACCACCTTGCTGTGGTCACTGTTTCACCTGGCCAATCTATGGCATTTTCCTTAGGTTCTACTCCAGGTGTCTGGACACAGCTGCCCTGTAGCCATCAGCAGCACCAGGACACATGAAATAGGCACAGACAGCCTGACTGGTGTGGGACTGTCTCCCTGACCCATGCACACAGAGGAACTTTCTTTTAATACATGAACTTTGGAGATTAAAGCAAGTCCTTGAGCCTCTTCCCTTTCCTATAATCCACACAGACTAGAGAACTCAAGGGGACAGGGAGAGGCTGATTTCCTCCTCAATCTCCTCCACTGATTGATATTTCAAGACCACCCTCCTCATTTTCCTTAAGTGCCTGATCTGATGTTTTAAGAAGGAATTGAGGGGGAATCAGGATTTTGGTCCTTCCTGTACGAGCTTCAAGTGTAGAAGCCTGTCTGGAAATCCTTTGACAGAAGAAGTTCACCTGCAGAGTCTGGCTTTCTTGTATCTGCTCCCTTCTGCATCTCCCAAGAACATCTGATGGTACCAAAACACCAGGCAGATGGGCAGAGGGTCCTCCTAATGCAAGTGTAACTACCCCATCTCTGCTCCACCATGCCCTACTGCCCTGGTTGGCCTTTCATTCTCCTAGGGCTGATGTGGGCCCATAGCTACAGGAGCTTGGAAATGTGTTGACCTCAGGTCTCTCCTCTTTTGTACATTCACTTTCATCATGAGATGGTTTGTCAAGGGCAGGGATTGGCCACAATTCTGAAATCTGCTCTATTTTAAGGGATACTCAGTGGTATGCTCTGAAGATTTGTCAACTGCTTCATGTTTCCTGGTCCTACAAATTTCCTGGGCCACCCTCTGCTAGTTTGGGAACTTCCCTCTGGAGGCATTTAAATATCCCCAAATATCCATAGGGGTCTCAGTGGCCAACCTGTGGGCCATGCACCTAGAGCACTGCTGCTGCAATGTAACTTGTACACATCCAGAACACATACTTGCTGAGTTGCCAGAACTGGATTTGGAGAATTGGACCCAACACTTACCACTCTTCCTACAACTTTTCTAATTTAAGGGCTTGTCTACCTGTAGTTAGGTTCATACCAATGTAAACATCATGCACCTCCTCATTTACCCAACTCGACTTTACAGCTCAGCATCATCTTTTAAAAAATTCAGAAAAGCAATGAATAGTGAATTATTTAATTTTGTTTCCTTGATAGAAGATATAAAATTATGTTTTAAAATAATATCAACTCTACAAGAATAATTGATTTGGAATATGTTCTTCAAATCAATGAAAATATGTTCTTCAGCTGTATTGGAAATGGAATGAATTCATTCAGTAAATATAATAGCAACAACTTAGAAATGGTATCTGACAGACAGCTTTGGTAATTACCATGGGTTAGGGCATTGCATGCCTTTTGCTCCCTACCCCTCCCCAGGATTTACAGGGATGAGCTTTGAAAAAAATAGAAGGTTTTATTTTAAAATTAAAACTACCCAAATCTAGTTACAACAGAGCAAAGCAATACTTACATACATGATAAAGTCTGATAACAGTGACAGTAATTATACCTCAAATCTGTTGCAGGTTTTGCAGTGGCAATTCACCTGGAAAGCATCACTAAAGGTACCCTCTTCACGAACCCTAACACAGTAGCTCTCTTCAGTGTTTACTCTTACACATACATGTGCAATCAGGTGGGATTTTCCTGTTCCACCACAACTGTGGATGGAAGCAGAGCTATGTGAGTACTGCACATGCTTTACAGCCTCACTTGTAGCCTTGTTTGATCACCAGGAAATAAAACGCTCCAGTAGCATCTTGGCTCAAAGTAAGAGGAATTCTCCTTTCAGAAATTAAGATACGAGAAATATTTAAGACACTGGACAAGGTAAAGCACAGTTCTGAGCTTCCCAGGTGTATGCTGCAAAGATGAGCCCAGAGATCCTCCCACTGCAGCTGGCAGGCTCAAGTACCCATGACTGTCAATATATATGTCCCCCCACCATTGAGGGGGACAACTTTATTAGAAAATACTCTACCATCAGCACAAAAAAAGTTCACGACAAGACACAGTTACACCCTTTAATTGCCAGACAGGCTTCTGAGTTTATCTTTGAAAGAGTTAATTCCTCTGTTTCAGTGATGCAGACTGCAAGCATTTACTAGTGAACAGATAAACATCAGTTCATCATTAAGTTTATCATCATTAAGGGAATGACATGACTAATAGTATGAAAAACACCTGATTAAAAAATCCTGATTTAGCAATACACCAAAGCATATGCATACACTAGGACATAAAAACAGTCCTAAGTGGGCTGGTGTGCTTAATGGGATGCTTGTTCTGAAGTGTTTTGTCAGTAAAGTCTCTGAAGCATCAGTTTTTACTGACTAGTGTCCCCAGCCCATGGGTTGTGATCAGCAGGTCATCCAAAAGCATTTCTGATGTCCTCAGCCACAGGTAATTTTAAGGAAAAGCAGAACAAACCAAGAGTCCTGTTGCGATGCCATTGAGTTAAGAGACAATCCAAAGCAGAGACATGGATTGGTTTGCTACACCTTTTTTTCCACCTCTGAATGCCTTGGATACTGTGGTGATGGGAAATACGTAAGTGCCTGGAGAAACTGATCAATGAAACTTAATGCTGCAAAGACAGGACACTGTTTCAGAAGAAAAACATCTCAGAACAAGAAAATTCACAGGACAGGAGATGAAATCAATGGCATAGGAAAAAGCCAGCATGACTTGTTCTCTCTCTACATGAGTAATCCTCTCTTCCTCCTCAGCATCTACATGTTCTGCATCCACTCCCTTATTGTGACTAAAAAAAGAGTGTTTAAATATATATAGCTAGTCCTCTATTAAATCTCATTTTGTGATGAAGGCTTTTTTTTCTAATTAAGCTTAGGATGCTCTACTGCTGGATTATGTTAATTCAGCTCACTACCACTGATACCTGCAATAGTTTTCTGTAAACCTGTAAAAAGTTTTCTGGTGACAGACAGAGACAAAGAAAGAGATTTTCAAGGCACAAAGGGAGGTCTGAACCCAACCTGCTTTTCACAGGTGAGAAGAGCTCAGTGTTTAAGTGCAGTGTGAACTTTCAACTCTCTTTGGAATTATTTTGCTGAAATCTGACACAAATTCAACACCTTCTTTGCCATGCTGAGGCTTTCTCTTTTATCTGGGAGTATGACAATATGGCATTACATTCTATAGTACCCAATAACAATTTATTTATGCTTTTGAGCCATTTCAGGTGGCAAAATCTACAGCATATGCTACATGACATCGAGGGAGATGGATATTGCATCTAAGGACATTAGGGCCAAGTCATGCTCTTACTGAGATAGCTGCAAAATATCCACACACTGCTAAGACATTTGAAACATTGCTTATCTGGAAAGCCCACGTACAAACTAAATTTGATGCAGTGGTTTAGAGCAAAAGCTGGAAGAGCTTTATCCACTGGTTCTAAGGATATCCAATTATTTGAAGTATTTTGCTTAGGCTTCTAACCTATTAAGTTCAGTAATAGATGCAGACGTCAATTTATTGTCATACAACAAATAATCCATGGGAAGGGTTAAAAATACTAGGCTAGAGCAAGTGACATTTGGAAAAGAAAACAAAATATGTCAAAAAGGCAGTATTTTCTAGTATTGGTTCTTCCCTCCAATATATATCTGTCTGCTACTGGTTTCAGCAGCTAAAGAGAAGGATAAAAGAAGAAGCATTTAAACAATAAAGAACTGCCTTTTCACCTTTTGACTGTATTTTACTCAGCAGGGAATAAATTTGGGTTGTGTTTGTGACAGGCTTTTTCACAATGGATTTCATTGCTTGTTTTAAATGAACATACGAATGTAACGTAGTGTGAGACTGAGCTAACATTGTACCAGCAGTATTGTGAAAAATGACTGTGCAAAGTGTTATTTTTTTAAAAAACAAAACATACATTTGCAGTAATTCACTGTGAGCCAGATACTGCCAGCCTTCCCCTGCCCCTAGCAGCTCAGTGAGCTGGCTGAGTAAATACCTCTGAAAGCACTTCCACACCAGTGCAAGCCAGATTTTAACTTCAGTAATTAACTATCATCTTCCTAAAGGCTTGAAGCGTTCACAGTGAGTGCACAACAACCCACATCAGGAACATTAGCTGCATAAACTAAAAGAAAACAAGAGAAGATGCAAGCTGAATGATATTTTGCCCCCAAGGAGAGAAGCAGTTTCTGAAGTTTAGGGTCATATCCTTTGCTACCCTCTCTCTCCCCGCAGGCATGAATGCTGGATGCATGCTGGCACTTAACAGCTGGTGCTCCTGATTAGCAGATCTCAAGGGGTTAAAGTGTTTGCCCTTAGACAGTCGTGCAAGTGGAGTATCCAGCACGTCACAAAAACATGGGCAAATTCCCCTTTTCTCCTGCAATAAATAACGACCCAGCCTAATTCTGCTGCAATGGGCTCCATGAGGTTACCAGCAGCTCACAATATTTAAAATCATCGTGAATTACCTAATATTAATTTTTATGACTATAATAATGAAAGTTTCCCTTTTTTCTCATTCCCCTAGACATGGCAGAGGTCCTATTTTGCTAAGCACAAGACACATGAGAAACACTCTGTGGAAGATGGTCCCTTCCACATCATAGCAGTACTGCTGTCACCACGATGGCATAGGAATACGACAATGTTTGTCAAGAGGAGTAACATCTTTAAATGCATCAGCTGGGAAGAAAAAATGAAGACATATCATTAAGAAGTTTTTTTTCAGGTTCAGCAAATTACGGAGTTTGGGCATCTGAAAATATGCTGGGTTGGGTTTTTTTCAGTTATAAGAACAATCAGCATTTGTTACATAAATGCATGAGAAGTTTTAGCTTAATTAAGGTAATCTTTGAGATTTTTATGTAATAGGCTTGAACATACACTGAAAGCAAAGTCAAATGTTCTGTTTTATTCAGTACTAATGAAAAGTGTAGTGTAGATTCTCTGAGACTGATAGAATTTTATATTAAAGCTCTATCTTAAAAGGAATATTTTAGAGTCTAGATGCTCTGAATTTTCTGTGTATTTATAAAAATAAAATGATGCTTAAATACTTCATCAAAGCACTTATTTGTGGGGGGTTTCTTTTTAAATAATCCAAACTGAAGAGTTTTCTTTGTGAATGTTTCACAAATACATTTTGCTCATAAATATTAAATTAAAAAAGATTTTTTTTAGTTGGGAAAAACTTCCAGATCTACAGGCATATATCCTCAAAAATACATGATTATAACTCTGCAGAATGGCTATAAATTTGTTACTGGGAGTCCTAAAGGATGTCTTGGTCATTAGGGGGCTATGTTTAGATAGATTTCAGTTCTCTTCCAAACTGAGACTTTTGACTTCCTGCACCACTTGGGCTAAATCATTAAATTCACCCTATGTTTCACACCATCATTAATAAAATGAACCAATTTTTTTCCCTACCTAATGAGTTGTTATGAAAGCAAATCCATTAATGATTATAAGGTACTTGGACACTAGAGAGGTGAAGACCTAGATAGATCCTCTTTTTTTTTTTTTTTTTTTCCAATACCCTTTGCACCTTTCTCAGCCCTCTTTCTGTTCTCCTTGATAATAAAGTGATCGCAATACTGAATATATGAGGTAGGAGTCATGCTGAGCAGTTGTAAAGGGGGGGTTATTAGCACCCTTTACCATTGCTCCTTAAGGAAATTATGATGATCAGTGTGGGAATAAGCATTTATCCCAACAGAAATAAATGAAGTACTAAGAGCAATACAGAAATGACCTGTCAAATGCCTTTCTTTTTCTAGCAGAAAGTATTTAGCTTCATTCTAGTCAGATATTACCTGCCTAATGCATTCTTTTTATATTTATTATACTGTATAGATTTTGAATTAGGCCTTGAAGGGCAAAGGGACTTGTTAGATAAGATTAAAAACTGGCTTGTTAAATCTTGAAGGAACAGTCCCTACTACAGTTCTTTAATGCTGTTGTTGCTAGAAGCTGAAAAAGAACCAATTAGTGTTTGCAGGATGCTGATCAGCCTTTAGCCTTGGATCCTGCATGGCTCAGTATTCCCAGGCAGCTGTGAGTGCTGTGCAAGACACACTTGTAATAATGTGAAACAGCAAAAATACACTTGAGAAAGAAAATAAAGGGAAACAATACAGTGCCAGCGAGGACACTAAGCTGTCTCATCACAGTGTGCCTGTGTTTAGGAAGAATACAAGTGTTTGTCATGTTTGGGTGATGGCTGCATGACTCATGTCTAAAAGTGGTGCGTCATAGTCACAGCAAACTGGCGCGCGGCGGCTTTACACTGCCTTTCTTCCCTCCCCATCTGAAGAGTGATAAGGAGGCTTTCTTGGGTACTGGATTTTCTGGCCCTTTTCTGCATTCAGCTTTGTCACAGCAAGGAGATCGTCAACTATGGAGACCAAAGGACAGACAGAAAATAGATCCAGGTCTGCCAGCAGCCTTATACACAAACATAGCCATCTACACTTCTGTCTGCCATAGTGCATAGGGACAGAATTGGGCTGTCTGGGGAGTTAGGAGTGTAAATCAGCACTCATGGACTATTACACTGTCACAGCCATGCTGTTCCCAATGTCTAATGTAGCTGGACATAGCACAGATATGCTGGAGATTTGCTAATCTCCTAAAGCCCAACATGCCTCCAGCTTCCCACTGACAGCTTCTAAAGGAAGGCTCACGTAGCTGGCCCAGCAAGTGTTTGCCCCATTGAGTACTTAATGTTGCAGCAAAACATTTAATCACACCATATGAGGGGCAAACTCAATCTGATTAAAGAGAAAAGGGTCATAACTAGGGGGAGTGTAACACCACTTCTTCACTGACCATTAGTTTTAATAGCAAACCAGTAATATTTACTAACTAGCTTAGTCTCAAAGGCCCAACCTCATCTCATCTACTCCAGCCATCCTTGAAGTTCGAATTGGAGTTAAGTCATCTCCTCTCTCAACAGCTAAGAGAGAGAGGGTAAGCTCTGATGGGCAATTCATTTGCCTGAGAATTATCCTCCAGAGGTGCGTATCATTCTCTTGATGACTGAGGAGACCCAGACAACTAGGTTAGGTGAGATGCTTAACACTAGATGTTTTATGTGCAATAAGTTAGCTGGAATGAACCTGGGCTGAAAAGAGCTGAGTTTCTGCTCTTCACTTCTGGGCTCGCAAATGTGAGAACCTGCTCAAGCTTATGGTGTTTGAGATCTGTGCTTTGTGTCTGTAGCCTTCCCTATTTCCTCTACTTCCACATTTGGTGATTTTGAGGGAAATGACAGAAGAAAGGCAACATGGAACCACACAATGAAAAGATAAACCAGCAGTACAGTGTAGTGAAGGCCATGGAAGTGAAAAATGTGTCCTCTGAGTAACTGCTGTTTGTATAGCGCTCTGCTGCAAAGAAACAAGAGTATTATCTTCCTTCAACCCGCACTGGCTAAGTGCCCACTAAATAAAAGACACTTGTAAGTATTAGAGATAAAAGAGGGGCCTGACCATCAGCTAGAAACTACTAAAATAAAAGCAATTTTCATTTGTAGTTATCCAGATGTCTGCTGCTGTAGCTCTGCTCTTGGCCAGGAGGATCATTTGATGCTTTTCATGGAAAGAGAAAAGCGTCAGCAAAATCCTAGCGAGGGCTATACTTTTAAAGATAACAAAAAAGATTAATTTATTCAAGTTGGCATTTTCATTATAAGCTTATTCACAAATCTCTGTGCATGTGTGTGCAGTTAAGGATAGATCCAGCCTATGCCTGAGTCAGTGAACTGTCTGTAATTTCAGACAAAATACGTAAGTGCTTCTATGCACCTAACAACAACCCGAATTAAAACTTCATTACCTTTATTAAAAAGAAAACCAAACAAAAACAACTTGAACAAAGGTACCCAATGGGCAAAGCAAACATGTAAATGGAGAAGGGAGTGCTTAAAGTAATGAAAGTGAAGTAATTAAAATTATTATGACAGTCATGCAAACACAGAGTATACATTACATATATGCATTACATAATGTGTTACTGTTTACACATTTTATATTAATACTTGAAGACTGCATGTAATAAATGTACAAATGTCATACGGCTTTGTCAGAGCACAGTCCAAAGGAAGGTGAAAATGAAGGTGGAAGACCTAGGCACAATCTAATATTTTAAAAAATTATACAGGAAAAAAATGCTTCTAAGTTTTACACTGGTTTTAACAGCCTTGCACGGAGAGAAATTCACTGCTGACATGTCAGTTTTTAAGTTAATATCCTTTGTCAATGCAGAAAAAAACATGCAGAAACCACTCACTGTAACTGAATGCAAATGGATGCTAATTTGAGGACCAATCCTTCCTCACTTTCAGTGTGTGTGAGCATTGTCACATTGTATTCCATACACAATAGGAATTGTTTCTCTTTTACAATTAGATTTCCTCCACCCTCACCAGAAGTTAAAAGTAAAATGAATATGCCTAAATTGCTACAGAAGAATTGCTAAAGAAATGGATGTTAATGAGTTTTACTCCATATGGGGTAAAATATCCCATGATCACCTACTGTCACTGTAGAAAATATCAGTGCACACATCTAAATTCAACTTACACGTGCATGTGCAGACACACACACACACACAAAGCACATACAGAGCAAGTACTGTAAATGTGCTGTTACTTCTTGCTAATAGATGTTCCCCAGGATCAGTTCCCATGGAGTGTTGCATGATTTGCTTATTTTAGTATCTCTTCCAGAAACTCTTGGTACATTACCTGAAAGGCAGTTGATCTCCAGGTGATGAATCAAACACGAACAAAGTTAAGATGCTTATTGCAAAAATGACATTTATGAAAACATATCTCACTTGGCCCTAAAAAATATCTTCAAATCCCTTTTGAAAAATATGCACTTGCTTTCCAGGAGACACAGAAGTAGCTCGCCTACATAAATCCATTAAATTGTAAGAACTACATTTTACATTACTTTCATTTTACGTTGCATGTAGGTGGTAAAGCTCTCACAAGACAGTACATGGAGTGACCTGAATAAAAGATGCAACTGTTATGGATTCATTCTTTAAACTCTTTAAAAAGAGTTTATCCTTAAAAGTGACTAAACTGGTCCAGCTATAGAAACAGTGGAATAACTACACTTTAGCTACCAAACTGTACTCTTTAAAGCCAGAAGACCACCACTGGTCAACTGGACACTTCTCTGCTGCATGAGATTAGCTACCAGAAAAGAAATTACTTTACTCTCTGTATATAAACTTCCTTTTCCAAACATGTGCCCAGCTGCTTTCAAAGCAGTAGCCCAGTACTACTGTGACCCAGCTTTTTCACTTTTCCATATCCTAACCTACCCATCTGTGGGAAAAAACATTGACCAAATTCCTTATCTGCTTGTCTCCTCCTTAGTTTCAGTCAATGACCTCTTGTTTTCAAATTAGTCACTATCTCAAGCTGCTTACTGACATCAATACATTTCTTTCAGGGTCTTCCAGCGCTCTATGGGGACCCCCCCTTCATGCTCCCTCTCCCAAGGAATAGCCCATGTCTGATCAGTCTTTCTTCACAATTCATTTGCCCCTAACCCTGGATAATTAGGATTGCTTTCTACCATACTTTCCTACTCCCAAGTAGTTTCCAATAAAATCCTCAGAATAGCAAATAACTCAAGAAATATGGCACTTTTAGGGTAGCACCTGACCACTAAATTATATATATTAAAATATATATAAATAAATAATTAAAAATTTGTATCAATAACATGTTTGGTTTTTTGCTTGAAATCTTAATATTCCGTAAAGGAAAATGCAGACCTAAAAATGCAGACCATACAACATACAGTGGGAAACATCAACTAAGAACACCTTCCCCATGGTCACTAATTCATTTCAGAATAGAAGCTTGCAGAACATGCTACATTTTTATCTTCCTTTTATGAACTGTTAATTGATGACTCCATATAGGCAATAACATGCAAAAAGCTTTAAAGCATCAGAAGTCCAAATGTGTTTATCAAAGGAAATAAACACTGTTTTAAACAGCTTTTTCTAACTAGTAAGATTTTGCTGAGCATCTCAGGCTGGACCGTGAAAAACTGTCCTATACATTCCCTATACATTTGTGCATGTAGCTGGGGGCCCAGCTCTCATTGTGATTAATTATCTGCTGGGAAAGGCTGCAAGAATGAGCACTATTTGCCTAATTGTGTTTCCAGGGTAACTCATTACATAAAAGTTACAATACATAAATGCAGCTCATTCAAAAAACCGGCCTTATAACATACAATATGTTTACATGGACACGAGCAACTTCCTTTGGAAATTGAAATAGCAGCATCTCAGATTTACATGGTTGGCATTACTGCTGCTGAGAACTGAGGTGGTCTTGTGGACAGCACAACAGTAAACAAAGAGAAAAATAGCACAAACCCCAATTTTTGGCTCTGTGCTTTTTTTTTTTTTTCTGTATTCCTAGAGATAATAATGTGTCTCACCCAAATCTCAAAGACCAGCCATGTAATTAATTCAAACTTAGACCATGAAAACAATTACATTTTTAAGTCTTAAATTTTTCTGCTGTGAATTTTTTTCCAGAATACCACCTATTTCTAATCCCACTTTTTGACTCTCTAACCTTTAACTACCTTAAAAAAGAAAAAAAAAAAAAGAGAAAAAAGAAATCTCCCATTTACACTATATATTCTCTGAATCTCTGTATGAAATGTAATATGTTAAATTTTGTTTTCATGGGAGAAGCTTGATTCTGGGCTGAGGAAATATTCCCTCATTCACCAAAAGCATGTCAGAAATAGTCAGCTCTAGAATTGTATCAGCACAACAGAACAATAGAATTTTCTCAGACTTTGCATAAGGACTCAAAAATAAGCAGATTGAATCCATTTTAACATGAGTATGGGCAAGCACTGCCTTTCATAAAATCCTTTCAGAGAGGAGCTAACCCCACAACTTCATTATGATTGTTAAATCCAAACAGCAGATAAGCAAAACCTCAGCAAGGGTTCAGATTAGCCCAAATCATTTGATCACGATGAGTCAGAAGGCGAATTAAAGAATCTTTTGTTTTGCTTTAAAATGTCACGGTATAAACTGCATCTGCTCAGGAGCTGACTCACAAGACCCTCAGACAATAGGGTAGCAGGGGCAAGGAAAGGACTTGGGGAGATAACCTCCACAGCCAGCCCCGGCCAGAGTGCGCGCGCTCATCAATTATAATCCAAGCTTTTGAATGCAAGAGAATAAACCGTTGGTTCGGCTTTGCTAAATCAAATCTTTTTTGCTGGGTTTTACAATTTGGAAATCAATACTTTAAAAGGATTTTAAAATTCATATTTGCCTTCCCTTTGACTCATCTCGTTTCAGCTAGTTCAAACACAAGAAAATGGATGGTCAGCAAACCCTAAGCAGCTGCTGGCTGCATGAATATCTAAAAATCAAACTATTATCTACACTATCCAAGCCTCTCTGTTCAGAAAAATGAAAGTGGAAAGACTCATAATCTCCTTTTTTTTTTTTTTACTTTTTTTTTACTTTTTTTTTCTTTTTTTCCAGAAACACTCAATAAAAATGTCTTGCAATATGAAGTAGACTAAACCTAAATCATCTCATCTTCCCTAGTAACAAAGGATGAAACTTGTAAATACATCAAGGATGTTGAAATTCTCAGCAGAAATCAGCCTCAGAGAAACAGTCCCTATCAAAAATCCAGCAAGCATTGTTATCTACAAAAACAATCCATTATAATTTTCTGTATTTATTTAAATCATGGAAATTCACACGGGCTGAACTAAATCACTTCTCAGCTTCTAACTCAAAACTAAAGCTTGTCCTAAGATGGCTGTCATGGAAATGAGAGGTGATTTGGTAATTGTCTTAAAACTCCAATACCCATTTAAAAATAGTTATCATAGTTAAATAGATGTCACAGTTGAAACATGTTAAATAGGATTTAAATATGTTATTGCAAGGACAGATTCAACACTGCTTCATTTTTCTTATTGCCTTGGTGAGTATAGGATCAGGGTCTCTGCATATCACAGAATCACAGAACACTAGGTTGGAATGGGGGCCTCAAGGATCAACTTTCCAGTCCAAACTTTCTTAGGCAACACTACATGAAGCCAGGAAGAAAAAAAAAATATTAGTAAACTACACAGTAAATATTAATTTATTCCATTAATTACTGGAACAATGAAACAAAAGGATATTCTCTGCTGAAAGTTCCTGCTGACATGCATAGGAATGATAGCACTGGATGGACACTGCTGCTCTCTGACTATTCCAGTATCTCAGATTATTTAATGCAGATGTTAGGAATAGGTGCACAGATACAGTCATTGTATTTACTGCACTGAGGACAGTGAAATTCATTAAGAATCTCCCCCAACAGCAAATCCATCCCAGTGCCCCTGTGAGCTCCTGCACATCCTTCCACCAGCTCAATTCACCCCCAAAGTACACCATGGGAACATTTCTGCTCTCAGTACCAACTTTTACTGTCCTGCAAGTGCCCTGAGCAGAGATGCTTTGCTTCTTTAAATTTTCATTCTTTAAAATTCCCTTTCTCACAGGGGTTGGGGCTGTCTAACTGATGTGGCAGATGTCAAACACAAAATCCTCCCAAACTTGATTTCTTTTCCCCTGCTTTAGGTTTTAAGAACAGGTCCCTTGTTGGTGGTTTTCAGCATCTAAAATATTATGAGGGTTGGCAACAGCAGGGTAGAAGATATGAATTTATAACGTGTTTAATAGACTAAGTGTTAGCACTAACTCAATGAGCAGTAGAAGAAATTGTAAAAGAAAAAAAGCATTTACAGTTAACTGTCTAAGAGAATGCAGGGAAGTAAATCATTACATGAAAAAGGAGCTCCTTTGCCCAACCTATTAAAGACCCCACTAAAGAGCCATGGCATTTATTGATTGCTTTCTACTTTCCCACTGCTGAAACTAAGTACTCCTCTATTTACTTTGATTTAAAAATGCATTATTGTCTACTTTCTAATAAACCAGACCATGGAACAAGAAACTCAAATTATTCTAAGTTTGTTCTTAAAAGTCCATGGTGGGTGTTTTTTTTTTTTTTTTTTTTTAAGACTGAAGACCTTAATCCTTAAAAGCCTTTTTGAAAGAAGAGTTCCTCGATGCTGGCCCTGCAGCTGGGCCCAGATTGAAAGTGCACTTACATTTTTATGTTCAGTGCTGAAGGACTCTGAAGTTAGCCCTCGCACTGCACATAAAAGCTTTGGAAAGGGCATTCTTTGCCACTCGTGCAATTCATTCTCTAAGAAAAGGAAATGGAAAGAAAGATTTCATGTCCAGGGCTTCAGGCCTTTGATCATTTGATGAACATTGGATCCTCAACCTGGGCCTCCAGCTTCTCAGGCCAGACAAAGAGGGCCCCGGCCGCACAGGCTGGGCCGCGGCTCCCGCCCGAACAAAACCTTTGGCGGCCGCACAGTGTGACAGCCTGGGAAAGGCCCACCTCAGCAGGGCTGAGATGCCCGCTCTGCCCTTTGATCTTTCATTTAAACTCCAGCCAAAGCACCAGGTCAGGGGATTTCGCGTCGCACACCCCCACGGGCAGAGGGGAGCAGGTCAAGAACAAAATGGGGGTGACCGATCTCCAAAAAGCCCTGTGACGCCTTTCTCTGGCCAGTTTCACATGACTTGTCTGGCATTGTGAAGCGCTAAGCCCACACTTAAAATGGAATTTGACATTACATGGTACAATGGAGTCAGTAAATGGCATTCTTCAGTGCTTTTACAACAAAGTCAACCCTCCCTTAAGTGGCTGAAAGCCCCAAGCTAGAAAATACTTCTCATTTACTTCTATATGCCAATAAATTGCATATACTTTAAATCTAGCTTTCATTATGGCTTTCCACTGCTGATGGCTGAAATGAGTGAACAAACAAACAAACAATCAAACAACCAAAGGTCCATGTTAATTTTACGATGTACCATTGCTTCTATTTTTAAAGTCTAGGTTGTCACGTGGCAAGTAATGAGCATTGGAAATATCTCCATATTCCTTCACAGAGCAAAAACCTATTTTCCAACGAGCATGAAAAACTAATCTCATCCCACTGAAAAATTTATTTTCAGTACAGCGCAAAGGAGAAGGCAAACATACAACTTCTTTTAGCATCAGTGGCAAGTTCCACATGATGCTTGCGGGCAAAAAATTCAGTCCATGTTTGATGAGACATGTTAACAGAATCTGGAGAAAAAAAAAAAAGCTAGAATATTTCTAACGGGACCGGATGCCACCATGTCCCAGAGGACTGGAATATTCAGGATGCAGCAGCAGATGACTGCCAAGCATGGAGAGTATTTTTAAACTACATATAAAAATATGTCTGTGTTAGAAAATATTAAACAAAAACTGTAAAGTGATTAGAATTCAAAGAACTAAATACTGTTTCTCTCTATAAATTAGTATGTTTTTACAAATAATCCTTTTTCATTAAATACACATGTGTGCATATACCAGATGCAGCTTAAGAACTTAGGTTAAGAATCAATAAAGGAAAATTTCTTTTTGTTTATTTGGTCAGGTTTACACACTCACTCTCACCCTCCTTCCTTCTGAAGACAGTATCAGTATTAAAAACTGTTCAGTTCTAACAAAGATTATTTCAGAGTATCTCAAGTACTTCCCACCATGAACAATTTACCAATCAAGGAAAAAAAAAAAAAAAAGGAATGCTCCCAGTCCCTAGAGAATCTGTAGACTGTTCATTTTAACAAACAAGTTTATGTTTAGTTGACAGATTATTTCCCACGTCATAAAATTACATATCACAGATGAGATTTTTAAGAAACAGAAAAGTTACATAATACATTGTTCCATATCGAACAGATAGTGCTGGAACTGGCAATAGAGATTTAGTTTCAGTCCTATGTTCACTACAGTCTTTTTCCCTACAAGAAACAAATCTTTGCCAGACACGAGGTCCTGTCTGGCACCACCTCTTCTATACATGTTGGTGGCAATGGGCAGCTCCAAAAAGGAAAATAATCATATCTGACTGTCATGGTGGGGCACATGACAGGGGACTGGGCAAGAGCCATGACACAGCCTGGGACCTAGCTCCTGTAACCACTAAATTAGGGTTGTACAGCGCCAAGGCATCTCTTGCAGAAACTGTAATAAACTATTTAAAATGATAAATTTAAAAATTCAAATACTTCTCAATAGCACAAACACACCTCTCATTCACAAAGCATTTCCGTTATGTATGAAAATAAAAGTACAGAACATTCAGGAAAGAGTACAATTTGCCTCTAATTTATTCTCAGATTTTCTGTGAATATTGCTCCCCCACTGTTGTCATGGCAACACAAGCACATCTATCAGTACTGAGGAAGTAACAAGCCTTTCGATTCTCACCTTTGGCCATTTTATTGAGAACCATGTCAATTAGAATGTAGGTTCCACTTCTTCCCGCACCATCACTGCCAACAGAAAAGGAAAAAGAAAAAATAAAGCCTATCAATGTGCATCTAGACTCAACATGAAGGTACCTGCCCTTAATGTTATAGTGTTACACATGGTGGGAGAGGAGAGAATGATGGGTTAAAGGAGGGTACTGAGAGAGGAGAGAAAGCTTGCACTGAATAAACACAAGCTGGTTGTGGAAGATTAACTACTACCCTGCATGGATAACAGGGCTTTGTTTTGATTTTTT
This sequence comes from Zosterops lateralis, assembly GCF_965231275.1. NCBI lineage: Eukaryota > Metazoa > Chordata > Aves > Passeriformes > Zosteropidae > Zosterops > Zosterops lateralis. The sequence continues at coordinate 10,074,776 of NC_139762.1, forward strand.
AAGCCAAGTTGTGTTTATGCAAGAAAAGCATTTTAAACAACAGAGGAAAACCCTAAACCAGGATACCATTTCTGTTCAAAAAGTATACATATAGTGACCTTATAGTCACTTATATACGACATAAAGAAGTCAGAGTAAGTTTGACTAGAACATTATCCAGAACAGCCAAAAATGTTGCAGATTGCATTTGAATGCAGTGGTGAGAGGGAATGTGGAGATCTCCTCAAGAACAAATATTTGATTACTGAGGACTGCAATCTTTCTTCCCTATATATGAGTGGTTTGTTTTTCCTCTGTACCTTTCCCTTGAATTCTTCCCTAGTAACAATGGCAAGAAAGAAATATTATCTCGTAATTCCTAAGAAATAGCTTTAACTTTTGTGTATCAATAGCCCTTCCTCAGAGATGTGAGACCCAGCCTCGTGAGGGGGAAAGCTCCCTAATCTGAATGCAGTTTGTGTCCCTTTCAGAGAGCAACGTGTAATTGCCAGCGTGATGCTCTTTTAGAGCTGCTGTTAGCAAACATAATTAAGACTTTAGGTAAAAGCTTTTTTTCCTTCCCTCCCCAAAATTTTTACAAAGGTGCATGTGTGACCATTAGGCTGGAATGTAGTTTTATTAATTAACCCATTATTTTTATTGATAGCTCAATTTGTGTACAAGAATTAACAAAAGAAAAAATAATAGAACAGCATGAAGCATGTTACTGCATTCTGTTTAAAGGCAGGCTATGAAACTTAATTTCTGTAGACAGAGATGTTTTTTTTTTCAGTTACTAGATCACTGTTTAGAGAAAAGGAGCTAGTGGTGGTAATTTTCTTTTTCTGTCCATGAAGGGAACAAAGACACAATCTTATTAGTTAAGCTGAATAATGAGAGACAAGACAGCAATCAGGCCCAATAAAAACAAAAACTGCTGAGCTCATGGTAGATATTTCCATCCATCACAGTAAGGAAAGAGCGAGAAACTTGAAGGCTCTTCATTGTGCATCAAATCATTCTTTTCTCACTTTTCCTGAAGGCACTGCAGACAAGCCCCCTCTGGAGCATTCAGCTCCTTGCATCTTCACTCGGCTGAGCCACACGTGAGAAACACGTCCCCTCCCTCCTCACTGCCATCCAATGTGAAGTGCCACATGGCAAACATCCTGCTTCTTAGCAGGGCTGTTTTTCTGTCTTCATTATCTACAAGGATATTCTCGATAAATAAGTCAGAACCTCCAATGGCAGAACCCAACATTAATGTTATTATAGTAACCTTTTCCACTGAACTGCCCGACAGCTTTCATGTGTATCTATCACATTGTGAGGCCCCAAACCACTCTGTGCTTAAAGAATTACTCAATCTCTGGGCAGGTTTCCACTCCCTGACACTGCCCTCTTCTTACCCCGACTGCTAAAAACAAGCAAAGAAGAAACAAAACACAACTGAGTGTTAATAAAAGAAAGCAGACTAAACTGGGAGGGCATGCAAAGAACATCTGTAATTCTGAAGGAGATGTATGAAACTGAAGTGCTACTTACACTAGAAAGCATAAGTATATATTGAGCGTAACAGCCAACATCTAAAAAATCATATGGAAGGGTAATTTTATGATGAAAACAGATCCTAAGTATTAAATAGCATTAACGATCAGTTGAATTATACTTAAAACATTTAGCCTAGCTCACTGTTCAGTGATTCACGTAAAGCTTTAATTTGCCCACTTTGTTTATATCTATGTTAAATCCTTACACACACAGATCTCTCTAAAGCTATTTCAGAAATTGTACTTGCCTGCAATGAACAACTACTGGACAAGAGCGACCCCTGTAGCACTTGTTTACTTTTCTGAAATAAAACAGACACAAAAAATTAATTAAGCATATTATACATGTTTCTTTAGCCAACTGTCAAAAATAAGCAATAAGAAAATGAAAATATTGCTGACTTTAAAGAAATACTTAGGTTGATAGTTTCATTAGGAACAAGCTGTTAGGTAGATAATCTTGTTTAAAGTTTGATTCTGGTTTGCTGTCTATCAAATCCCAGAAAAAACATTCCATTATTACTGTTGTCTGGGTAAAATAAATGAGCTATTTTCTCAAATGGTTCATGTCTTAGCTCCAAAACTTATCTTGAGATGCCTTGATTTTGAGGCAAACTTTGAGTTCATGAGCTTGCTCAAGGAAATATCAAGGGGCATCAAACTGAATACAGAATTAAAAAAGGTGATTCCACTACACTTTGTACAATGTGTGCTGATCTGTAACACCACCTCTTCCCAGAAAAGCAAATGCCAAATCTCCTGAAACCCTTCTCAGAAATTCTAAAATGTAATCTTATCATAGGAGAAATAACTAAACCCATCAGTAAGCTTTAGTTCTATTTAAAAAGTCTTATATATTTAATATTTACTCATTGTTGTCTTTGACAGCTTCCTGCTTAAACATTCTCAGTGGCAAGAGAATATATGTGAAATCAATCAATAAAGGTACAGCTACAGAACAGGTCAGCTGATATGTAAACTCAATGAAAGAATAACTAGTGCTGAAGCAAACCAAGATACTCAGTCTAAGAATAGAGTCCACAAAATTGGTTTAAATCTATTTAAATTGCCTTACAAAAACCAAAATCCCAAGTCCTCTCTTTTGCTCTAGGATATATTTTGCATGTCAAGTATTTTACAGGCCAAAAACCCATAAAATATGCACACATATGTTAACAAGGCAAGATGAATAAAGGCTAAAATGGGAAAGCATTGCTTCAAAAAATCAAAACCTTTCATTTGAATTATTTGATGAGATGTTTGAGTTTACTGGAGCTAGAAGGTCTCCTATAAATTCATTTCACAGGGCAGCTTCCAAGGGGTGCTCTAATAGTCCCCAGCTCAGCATAAGTGCTAAACAGGATCCTGATAACTAAACTAAAGGGAGCTGCTGAAATTTGACAACAGTGGCGTGATGTTATTATGAATTTTAAAGCATAACTAACCTACTGAATCATTTAGTTCTTGGCTGTTCATCTATTCACTAACATCTGTGCTGTGAAAACATGCACATATCTTTAAACACTGCTTACAGTATAGCCTGAAGATGCCTAAACTTCTGACAGGGTGTTGGGATACCTGGAACTCAACCCAAAGGGTCTTGGCTATGGAGGTATTGGTGATACCCCATGAAACCGTGTTTTCAAATTCTTCTTTTTTGTTACTTCAGAGTCTAACCAAACTTGAGAACAATATTAAGTGCTTGTAGGGACTCCCTTTAAACATTTGAATTCAGGGACTTTTCACAATTCTTACTCTCTTGCTTACTTATGTAAATCATACTTGCAGAGACATTCTGTCTCTATTTATATTCCCTGGATGTAAGTAATTAATGCAGTACAACAATGTTCTTATGAAATGAGTGCTAAGTCATTGAGAAGCACATGATTTTGGAAGTTAAATGGACCATTTATATGTCCATAAATATATCCATATGTAGGCACTACCAAACAAAACTTCAACCACTTGGGCTACAGCAGAGTTTTCACATGAGTGAACCATTCAATTCCTGATGGTCATATCTTGAGGATCAGCTCCTTCTATATGATATAAATCCTGGTTTGGTGGTGTGGTTTTTTTTTTTTTTTTTTTTTTTTTTTTTTAAATTATTGTACAGTAAATTATATTTGAAATGTCTGTACCAACAGACATTACACAGTCAGCCTGCATTCCCCAACTTGCAGCTGGTCACTCTTCTCCCACCCCCATCATGTGCATTAATAAAGAGTTGTTTTTTCCATTTCAAGTATTAAATAAAAGCTAATTACTACAGAGGGGTATTTACCGTTTCTCTTTCTGCTTGTGTGGTTCCTTTGTTCCTTGTGTGGCACCACTAATATGATATTTGCATGTTGTGACTAGCCATCTACTAAAGTCCTAATATCATTTCAATGACAAACTCGATCTAAATCTATCAGACCTCTCAGTAAATCAGACAGCCAGAGACACATGTTAGGGAAAGACACCTTATGTTTGTCAGTTTTATTGAAGGCGTTTCAAACATTTTCATTATCACACATTTCAGAAAACACATTAAAACAAAGGGTTTCAATCCAGCTGGTTCATAGCTTTGTCTATATATAGCTTATGAAAATATTTAGAAGTGCAGCAACATCTCATTTCATTCTTAGTTCTGGCTAATGAGAATGAGCTAAAAATTCATCAGTAAGCAAAGTTCTTGAATGTTGAAGAAAATATATATTATATATATATACACATATACAGGAAGAATTAACTTAGAAAGAATGATTAGTAATACAAACCAACCCTTGGCTCATTGAGTGAAAAAGAAATCATCATGCAAACCATCAGCAAGCAAAGGTCAGAGGTCGTTAGAGGCTCAGAAAAGGGGTTTCCCACATTGTCCCTGCAGCAGAGTCACAGTTTCCAATGATCACTTTTGTGACTATGCAACTGGGCTCATATTACTAGCTGCAACATCACAAAAATGACACTGGCAACCGCTAATTAGCTGGCAAAATAAGAATTTGTCCATTTTTAAAGTGAGCAGTGTTAGTAAATGCCATTGCACACAGCGAGAAGTGATAGCATAATAGATATATATTTTAAGCAAAGCCCTCACATGTGATGCTAATTATCTTTTAGCTTAGCAGTCCCTCTTTAAAGTGTAAATGTGCTCCCTCTAGGCTCAAGAAATATTTAATGACACATATCAGTGCATGACTAACAAGCTAGTCCAGAGCAATAATGATTGGTCTATTGTTCAAAATGAAATTAGGACTCCAGAAGCATTTAAAACTGACCAGTGGTTTCCGTAGTAGCCTCACCTCACAGGGACTGTCTTTTGTATAGATTTGTAAAGGATATAGAATAATCTCTTTTTTGGCAATTTATTCCTACATTATGAAAGTATGATAGATTATTCCACAAGGGGTAATGTAGCTGACAGAGGCAAAATCATCTAAATCACTGTCTGATACAGAGTAAGAGAAATGTAAGCTTTCAGTTTTCAAAGAGACTTGAAAAATTTACTTCAATAAAAATGTTTAGGTCCATACTTCCACAGACTCTGGGCAAGGTAATTTTGGGAATCCAATTTTTCTTGGTGATGAATTATAAAAAATAGAGGGTTGGTTATGTATATGCTTAATTTCATATATGTATGTGAATATATAAATATACACACATATCCATATATATATATACAAACACACTGAATGCACATAAAAACATAGATAAGATTAAAAGAAATGAGAGCAGCCCCTTCTTAGCACTACCCTACTAAGAGTATGGTAGCACTGTCAGACATTTTTCTGGGGGCTTTATGACTCAGCTGTCATAATCCAGCAGAGTTTGTACTTTAAATAGAAAGCTTCAGGTGCAAAACATGTATTAATTAATTCCAAATACATTATTTTAGCAACAGTGCATTAGTTTTTTTGTCATTAAAAAAAGAACGAAAAAAAAGAAAAACAACCCGAAGATCAGATGACCAAGAAAACTGAGATTCATAGACCAGCTATTGTGCATGCCAAAATTCCTTTTCAGGCGGAATTTTACTATGCATTCAGTACTATGAGTTCATTGTACAAAATCTGCACGTAGCAAATGATTACAGTACCCTACATTGGACTGTGAATACATGTGAAATGAACACTCAGAATTCAATTAAATCTTAACAGGTTCATTCCCATACTGGCTTAAAATACAAAGAATGGCAGCTCCGCTACTTTTCTCATCTAGTTATCATTTTTCTTTTTCAAAGTATTACACAACACTTCTTCAACACGGCTATTTAACCCTTACACAATGTCACTCTAAGAAGTGCTTTCCTGGCGATGTGAACTGTGACTTACTGTAGATCTAATCCTGCAGCTCACGCAGGGCCCTCAATCCTTACTGAAACAAGTCAGAGGCGAGGTGCTCTGAACTTCAGAAGTCCTGGCTGTACAGGCTCATTTATGCTCTAGTTAGAATTGCTAACAGATTTCCCACTAACTTTGAAAAGAGCAAAGCCGGACGCTGCACTGGCTCTGTGTTGCAGCCTCACACAGCTTAATGGAACCGAGTCACAATTCTCACTACAGAAATTCACTACAGGCAACTTCCTCGGTACCACAGGCAAAGGGAAATCAACCTATAAAAATCATATTAAAGTTGAACCTGGAGAAGAAAACCTTGAAAATTCAATTACAATTTCAACTCCATCCTATGGCTGTGCTTCCTTGCTCCACTACTGCTTTTGTGTTGTGACTCTGTAGTATATCTTTACATCCTCACCCAGCCATAGCCCCAGGTGACTCAGAGCAGCTACACTCCACTACCTGACCTGCACCGTGTGAGACATCCCTCTGCTTTGAAAAAAGCTCTGCAATATGTACAAGAATACTGAGAGGATGAAGGGTGGCATTCAGTCCTAGATTTTTAAGGGTAAAATTTTGCCAATAGACAACTGTGCAACCAGCTCCTGTTGGCTGTACGCCAGCTCCTCCCCTCGGGTGCAGATGCACAACTTTGACTGGCATCAGCCAGAGCTCCCAGCACTCCTTGAAAGAAACAACTTTGGACCTTTTGAGCGCTGAGTCCCTTATAATCACTTTGGGGGGTTGTAGATAATATTGTAGAGCAGAGAGAACAACACGCGATCCCACAGGCCGCTGGCGGATTGAGCACCAACTCCCCAAACCTCCTGGAGATTCTTTTCATTAGTCATAAGCGCAGCGCTGTGGATTAGCTGGTACACGCTAACACCTACACGTGATGCACTGGGCACGGTTTGCAATCAAATGAAGATTATTTCTCTCCAGTATTTATCATGCATGGCTTTAATTCTCAAATTAAAATTTAGATAGGCACAGCAAACATTAGAGAAGGTGGCAAGGACTTTCACAGCTTTTGCCTTTGTATGTTTGAATTTTAAAGCCACATGGACTTTCTTTAAAGTTCCAAAGGGTACGCTTTGTCAACATTTTCATCTGCTTTCTCAAGCTTCCACCTTCCTGCAGCCAAAGGTCTGCAGACCTTGCTGCTGGATCCTTATGAGCAAATGCTCCCATGGGAATGATGCTACTGCCATATGACTCCATTGTGATTCTATTTTTTGAGCATGCTCACGACTTTCTAATTTACTTGTGAGAGTCCTGATATAAAGATCTTGGGGGAGCCACACAAAAAGCCTGGAGGTTGCAGAAATGGATAAATACTTGAAAAACAAAGAAATACAGAAGCACTGAGATTATACAAAAGGAGAAAAGGTATTGATCTCTAAATGGGACATGAATATGTCTTAAACTCAGGCAACATCTCTGTGTGAGGCAACACTAAACATTAACCTACTGAGGATACTTCTCTTAGTTTAGCTTTGTGGCATCACAGGCTGAGGAGCTGCCTTTCAACCCAAAAATATTTAAAGGACAAAAAGAGCAGTAGTTCCTCAGACCCCTATCATTTTAAAAGAAGTGCCATACTTTGTGCTTTACCTGCGGAAATCCAGAAGTGATCTGGTGGAAGCAGGAACCCTCTGGTCGTTCCAGCTGAGGAAGTGGAACTGTGTCACCGTGCGGGTCTCGTTCGTCTGCAGGTTCTTCAAGTAGAAGCTCCTCACGAGGAAATCCTCACACCAGATGTGCTCAGAGACAAGATTCACCTACACCCACAGGAAGGAACAAACAGAGATCAGCAATTCTGGTTGCAAGTCACGTCTTTGGGATTGCAGGTGTAAGATTTCTGGGATGAAGAAATTGCATGAAAATTTTATTTTTATTAGCAAATTGGCCAGTATGGGGGGGAAAAAAAATTGATTTAGCAATCAATACAGCTGTCAGAAAGGGGTTAGCTACCATTGCTATTGTACTGAAAGCATAAGAAAAATCTTGACAATTTTAATGCAAAAGGAAAATTCACTGAATTTAATCTTTATAACATTATGCGAATACAAAAGATATTTTGTATTGAAAATGTGCTAGACTGGCAGTTCCTTTCTTTTCAAAAATATCCACAAATGCATTGCCCAGGCCACTCCCAGAGGTCTGAAAAATCTGAGCTGAATTCACATGAGAAGTGAAAATTCAGTTTCTTTTGCTATGAAAAAAAAAAAAAGCACTAAAAAACACAGCTTATTTGCAGAGCTCATCTTTTCAGAAAATTACTTTATTCCCATTTTAGTTTAAATAACAGTATTTCTTCACAATTTCTCCACATTTCTTCGTATTTGGCATTGTGGTATTATTTTCTTCCTCTACACAGCTGGACCACTGGAAAAATCTGACAGTCGTTGTCAATGTTGCATTGCAACATAACTCGTGATATGATATTTTGGGCTAGAAATGCAAAGCAGAAAATAAAAATATGTATTTGTTGTTGTGACTGAGGCAAGAGATAAAAATAGATAGGGTTAATTACTACAGCAATATAGAGTTTTTTCTAAAGAGATTTACATACGGCTACGTGTCCTAAGGCAAAAATTCACTAGTTCTAAAAATACTATTTTCCTATAAAACATAAATACACGCCTTCGTATATCAACCACTTGCAAAACCATTCAAAATGCAAAAATTATTGTCCTTTTTAATACTGCAATACTTCACTCATTATTCACTATATTTTATTCAGTGGAAACCACCTTGCTGTGAAAGCTGCACTCCCAATTTGTTTTTTTTGCAAATGCAAAACCACCCGAAGGCACACCAAGTGTATTTCAGCTCGACCTGCAGGTTAGAACATCTCCAGCATCATCCTGCCCCGTATGGAACCAGCCCCTGCACTTACTGTCACATTTGCAAACAGATATTTTTTGTGCAGGTACCTCGTAGATGTGGTAGAGGTTTGACCCTTCGTCTGGCCAATAGTGGTAGCACTGTTTGACTCCGTTTTCCACGAGGGGTGTCAGCATGACAATAACGACACAGCCGTTCTCCCAGACCATCTGCAGACAAAGAAAGACACCGTGGCCACATTGTGACTGCCTAATTACTGCGTGACATGTATAATTACTGCACTCAGACACACAATCAAAATTTATTCCATTCACAGGAAATTTATTTCATTTTCATTAGACACTTTTACTCTGCAGCTGCTTTCAAATCCCTGAATAAACTGGCACCATATTTTGCAGGCGTCCATGAAATATTAAAGAATTTCCTACGATTTCAATTCAGGTCATCCACAAAATCTCTCCTTGCTCCCAGTACCATGCTCAACTGCTTTTCTTTCAAACTTTCAGATTCACTAAAGGAACACTGAATGGTGCTTGCAGAACATCCATCTATTTAAGATTTGATATTTAACACTGAAGCACCACAGACCTACCGAAGTCACATGTACTGAAACCTGGTTTTGTTCTCAACCCCATGTCTTTTTTCAGTTTGTCAAGTAGCAAAAGCCATTAAAGTGCTGCATTGCTCAAACAATCATAAAAGTTGCATCTGAACAACAGTAATGAAGAAAAGGCAGGGAAAATTCAAAGCAAATCTGTACTTCCAGGAACATTTTGGATGGAGAAGTCATCTCTCCAAATGCACATTTAGAAAAGATTTGTTGCAAATGTGCATACTTTCTTTTTCCTTCTTTCTTTCCTTTCAGCTTTCCTTTGTTTTCTTTCTTCCTTTTTCCTATTTTTTAAAATTTCCTTTCTCTTTCCCTCTTTTCTACTTCTTTTGTTACTTTTTTCTCCTCTTCCCTCCCTCTCTCTCTTTTCTAGTTCTGTTTTCCCCTTTTCTCCTTTTCTTTTTTTTTTTTTTTTTTGTTCTTTCCCTGGAGGTAGAATGAAAGTCCAACTTGCGCTGCAGACTGCACTCACAGAGCACAGGTACAGCAGAAACAGAGGAAAACAGACTATCTTCACTGCCAGCATGATCACTTAATAATTTAGACCAGCCACAGAGTAGGATACAAGAATCAAGCACATCCTAAACTAAAGGATTTGTGGATGTCTCTCACAAACAGAAAATAACAGAGATGCTCTGGTCTGGCATATCTCTGTTCCAAACACAGCCCATGACTGAACAAAAAGGCTCCTATGAATTAATACTAAGCAGCATAATCACTAAAAACTGTTATTATTATGCTGTACATTGATGTTATATTTGCATACAACTTTCATTGTCTTTTTGCTAGCATATAAAATTACTAAATGAAGAGTAAACTGCTCTTTTTGTGAAGGGTTATGTTTATTTCACAGAAATATTTATAAGCAACTGTATTGACATGTAAATTTTGTCAACAAAAAAGGCCTTTGTCTAAACTGTGCAAAGATGAGATGATACATTCAATTCAAGGATTATTTTTTTAATTACATATCAAATAAAAAGGTTTCCCATTCATGGATAATGATGTTGTCTTCTCTTTTAAGAATAGCTTGCATATAGAGAAACAAATAACATTTTTCTTCCCTTTTTTCATTCTGCAACATAATTAAAACTACTTTTAAAACCGGCTTAGAATTATTTAGAGAAATGAATCTAGGGTTTGCACAGAATAGAGTTATTTATCATTCTGAAAAGAAGTGGGGTAAAAAAATTACAGTGGAATATAAGAATAATCTTGTTTTTCTTTTAACCCCTTAAGAAAGGTTTTTAAATAAAAATGTCTGTAATTTCTTCATCCTCATGTTAAAACCTCACAGTGCCACAAAACCATTTAAACATTGAAATTATAGACACTTTACAGACAGATGTATATTTATCCTTTGTATCTTTTTTGTACTGCATTTGTTTCAGGCCACAGCTGGAAACCTTCTTTATATGTAAGGAAGACGATACAGATTTCATTCATTCTAAAGTAGTTTCACCTTTTTCAGCCAGCAATCAGACTAAGATAAGAATTCAAAACATGCATCTTACTTTAAAACTAACCCCACTAAATCAGTACTTTCATCACATAACGATTTAATGTGCCTCTAGAAGGTATAGAAGCTCATTGAAGCCATTACGAAAATGAGGAGAAACACAGTTTTTATGAGTGTAATAAAAATACAATGATCTAGACCATAAACTAATCATCGAGCACTCTGCTTGTGCCACCCAAGTGTAACATTATAAAAGCCCACTCATTTACAGAGGAATCCTTGCAGTTTGGCAACCCTGTTCATTGGTTCAAAGACAGAGCATTTCATTAGAGAGGGGCTGTCTGCATCTCTGAAGATTTCATTAAGCATAAATCCAAATGAAAGTTAATTTAAACAAACAATTTCAAAGTTACTCTGGGGTATAATATTTCTTTTAGGTCATTGTGTGAAAAGTAGAAGTCAAATCTACTAAATCAAGAAGGCAATATGACCTAGTGCCTTCATTCCTGTTGCAAGCAACTCTCCCTGCATCTTCTGTGCTTATCATTGAGACGGGATTTTCACTAAGGCTCACAGCCTGTGACTGGAGGACTACAGCATTTTCTTTGTTTCCTTGCTAATTTAAATATTAGAACATCAGGCTAGTATCTATTACCATGTATTTCCAAATACATGGAAGCAGGATGAGTCAAAGGCAGAATTTTACACTATCATCTCTTCATCTCCCCATCTTTAAAGCAATTGATGGGGTTTTCAGAAGCTGCATCTCCCAGCATTTCACACTTGGCTGTGCTCAGTGTTCAGACATACTCACAAACTATAAAGTGGCCCTAAGGATGTGTCTTGGTAAAGAAAGAACAGGTAACCCAGACCTGCTGTGCACAATCCCAGCACAGCCTCTGTGGTTACCTAAGAGACATTTCAGCTGGCCTTGGAGAATGGAGAAAAAAGTTCAATTGCATATACGCAGTAATTCACGTATGTCTGAACTTTGTATGCTTGCACAATGTGATGGAAGAATAAAGGGAACATCAGGTCCTCAGGGCAGAGGCTTTTTGTTTCATGCAAAGCCCACTGAAATTAAACCATAGATGTTAAGTGTCTACAAAAATTAAATATATTAATATATATACATCATAGAATATACACATGTATATATATGCAATATATAAAACTAAATTTATTAAATTACTTAGGTAGGCTCATGTTTGCAGTTCATGATAATACTTTCAGTAGAAGAAGAAATGTTGAATGGAGTCCTGTGAATGGGAGTGATAAGGCCTGAGTTCTGTACAGGAGCTCACTGCAGAGCCTGCAGAGTATTCTTTGCTGAAAATGGAGGACACTGCATGATTCTGTGTGACATGTCCACCTTCAGCCTGTAGGCCTAGAGAGTAACATGTTAATGACCTTTAATGAGGCTCTGCTGTATGCATCATTCTCAGAACACTTCTTGGACAAGAATAACACCATCCTGTTCCACTTGCTGCAAATTAAAGGCTGAATCCTGCAACCCAAAGATGAGCAGAGCATTTGAGAGTCTCAGAATTGCCTGTTGATGAAATCCACCAAGTGTAGAGACCTCATGCTGTGGTTATCCAGCATTGCCAGCTCCATATAAAGGGCTTCCACATTGGGCTGAATTATATTTAGTAAGAATTACTTGAAAAGGAGCATAGAATTGGTTTTTCATGTAATCAGAAAAACAAAGTTACAAATAGCAAAACCAGTGTTACAACACCGCCATAAATCTGATAAAACATCAGTTTTTGATAGCTTATACTTTAAAATGTCCTTGTTTACTAGCTTGTAAATAAAATGGTTAATATGAACCCCCCTTCCTTTTTCAGACACTTCATCACTTTGAACCTTCTTTTTATAATAAATGATTTTTCCCAAACTCCTTTTTCAGTCATTTCTGTCATTTTCGTGATGGGGAAATGACAAGATATGAGCTCTGCCCAGACACTTCATTTAATGGAAACTAGTGGAGAAGTTTCTAAAATGCAATGATTTAAAAGTAGAAAATAGATGGGATAATCAGTTAAATCCAGCCAGTTCACTAAATATAACATGCTAATAACACCAGCTGCTCTCTGGGAGAGACCTCCAGCAAACTACAGAATTTACCTTTTCAGTCTTTTAGGCTTCTCATACAAATGGTATAACCAGTAAATGCAAGACTTGGAAAAGCAGATAAACCAGCAAAGAGAACCCAAATAATTTCTAAGGATAATCAAAACTCAAAATGAATAACCTGACTCTTAAAAAAACCCAAAACAACAAAAGCAAGGTACTAACCCTTGCTGCATCAGATAACATTAATTCCATTACATATTGTGAAAGTAATTAACTCAACTGTGATGTCTTTAAAGCTTAAAAAAAAATCTTTTAACTGAAGGAAGAAAATGGGTTGAATTTAGATATTTGTTACCAACTAGAGCTTCACAATGCATGCCAGTAAAAAAGTCATATGAACATTTTTTGTGAAATATTTTGTTTGTAAATGACATCATTTTATTATGAAATGGGTCAAATCTGGCAAGGTCAGAACTGCTGTTTGCAAAATCATAACTATGCCTGACAGTTAAGCAAATCTGTAGGTTGAAAGATTAATATGGTCAACAATCTGTATTTCATATAGAAAGTATCTGACTGAAGCTGGAAAAATGTCTTCAGAGAAGACCACATATAAATACACAGTTGTATTATGTCCCCTGCTGTTGCAGCAACACTCGTTTGGAAGTCATTGGGAAAGGCAAATTCAAGATGACTGTATGTGTTACAATAATTTCTCTTCCTGCTTTCTCCTAGAGACATAAACTGCTCTTATTCTTCTCAGTAGACTCCTAACTCAAGCCTTATTATTAAATAATTTAAACATGAGCTCTGTTTAGAGTTGCACTGCTGACAAAACCACATTAAGGATCAAAAGGCCACCAAAATCATCAGGAATTAGCTTTTCCTTTAGTATTGAAAATCTGGAAACTAAACGATAAAGGGATACAAATTTTAAGGGACCATTTTTAAGTATCCCCTCCAACCAGAGCCATAATTAGAAGGGAGCATGGTAAAAGCAGACTCCTTCACTGAACGCCTATGGAATTTCTAATGCTATATTTATTTCTCATGGCTTGACAAGTTACTAGACCTCTAGGGGCTACTGTTCTGTGCCTATGTCTCCCTTGCTGTTTTTCCTTTATTAAATTAAAATATGCATATTTTACACATTGAATTGCTTTCTGTTGGTTTTCATCTGCTCTTTTTTCTGAAGGTGAGAACTGATTAGACATGCAGGAAGTCCCATTCCAGGCAAAGAAAATAAAACTTGGGAATCACAACTGCTTGAAAGCACTGTGTCTGCACAGAACAAAATGCAGAAGAATAATATAGTCTGTAAATTAATTTCAGCACTCACAACACATGCTGAACTGGGAACACAGAAACCAGCATTTAGAGCAGAGAAAGGTTTGGTACAGTTGTTGCTACTCAGCCCATGGGCTTGGAACAGTGATTTTGCTGGAAGACTCATTCAGCTATGGGGACATGGTCTCCTGCTACTGGGATGTGCCCTTGGAGACTACTGATGACTAATCCTTTTTACAGAGGAAACAGTCAACCAACAGTATTTTGTATTTCTTCTGTTGAATCCCAAAACTGGAAGAGAAAAGCGAGTGTTGCTGATTAGACATGCAAAGATTTATCACTTCCTCAAGACTGTGATTCAGGAATCAGTTCTTAATATGCTGTTGTGATCTGGGAGGAAACCAACCGTCAGTTTTTTGGACTGATGCTGATAACTTATTCCTGAACAGGGGTAGAGAAAAGCAAAGATAGCTTTAGATTAAGAAATGCAGGACTGGGGCAACAAAATGCAAATGACAGCTTCCCTGGCTCATATTAGGGCTATGGACTTTACTCTTGGGATCCCTTCTGTACGTTACATTTAACAGTCCTGCAATAAAAGTAAAAAATAATCAGGGGAACAGAGATGAGATTTCCCCAATCACATGGCAAACAAGAGTGCAAACCTCCATTCCAGTGTGGTCTCTTTTTGTTTGTCAGCAAGATTCGGGCAGCATTAACTTGAAGGCTGAAGAGCATTTCCAGTTTCAAGACTATTTCATGTACTGACAAGTAGTGGAGGAAAGATGGGGTAAGGAAAAGCATGGGTTTGATTCAGAATGCGGAGGATGTTGAAACTTTTCCTGGTTTCCTAGAGGAGCATCCCTACCACAAAGGGGCAGCTCTTGAAGTCTGCCTTCCTGCTCCTGACTTTCATCAACTCCTGCTGTTTATGAATGACGTCTGCTCTGTCATCCTTGTCACAGTAAGGCATTGGGGGATCTATTTATACACATATATACATATAATATACACTATATATACAATAGATATATATAATAGATACATACAATAGATAGCACAGGCTATCTATTGTAGCCTGAGCTACAGGTCTGTTTAGGCAAAACCCATGGAGTTTTTTGGTCTAAACTGCGTGTCCACTACAAGTGTGGACTGTATTTAACTTACTGTCATGAGTTACTGTTATTGGTGCACTGTACCTTACTCAGCATTTGGAAAATGAGGAAAATCATATTTCTCTACCCCTTCAGCAGAACTTCTGTAATGTTCAGATAATTATTTTCTTCATGGAGGGAGGACATCACAGCACAACAAATGCTTAAAAAAGTATATATATGACATACTATTTCATTTTCTAAGACAACTAAAGCATTGGCAGGAAGTGCTTGTTCCCTCCCCCTATTTCACTTAATGTAGTAAAATAAAAAAAATGTGAAAATGCACTTCCCTCTAAAAAGAAGAAGGGAAAAGAAGGGCAAACGTGGGTAGATTCATAAAAGAAAGACATGATATGGGGTATTTTCCAGAGGAAAAATTTATGGACTCCTACAGAAATCTCCATTTGGAGATGACGAACCTTAGCAGACACGCAATTTATAAAACCAGCATAATTAAGAACAATTTTTCAGTGAAAGGACAGTTGGTTTTAAGTATCCTAACTCTTAGAAATAGTTCCTTGCATATTATCATGCCTTGCTTCTTAGAATATTTTGCAAGTTAAGACATGTACTTCATGTCAAATATTTTGTGGAATTATAATCCAGCACATACTGAAAATAATAAAATTTTATGCCTCCAGAATTATTCACAACATGGAACTCCTGCTGCGAAAACTTGTTATAGATCAGAAATGTTCTACATCCTCTTTCTTTTGAATTATGTTCAAAGAGATGTTGAATTTTAATGGCGCTATGTGAAAGAGCTGAGTGAAATCTCACTGAAACTGCTGGACAAAATCATCACCTTTCATTCAAGATAAATGTAAGAAACAAGCAAACTCTTTTATGAAGCCTGATAACTGAAATTACAGAAGTTATCATCAAAAACAAGAGAAACATGAAGCATATGGACCCATGAGTTTCTCTAGAAACTGATATGCTTAATGCAGAGAGAGAGCATTAATCAAGGCAAGATGATTAATCCTGATAAGCAGCATAAATGTGTAAAAGGAATAAAGAAACCACCAGCACAGCTCGACAAATTGTGATCCTGGTAGAAGAAAAGCTGAAAGAGAGGTTGGGGGTAAAACACTGGGTGAATGAGCTTTGGAAAAAAGAAGTTATTGACTGTTGCTTTATTCTGTCTTTGTTCAAGGAAATAAAACTCTGTTCTTTCCTTGTAAATAAAATGGAACTCTATCAAAGCAAAACCCTGTCCTGAGGATGAATTTTCCTTCCAGCTGAGAAGAAAACAACCCACAGACCCGACAAATTGTTTAACCACTCAGGTAAAAATGGATTAATACCATGTGAGGACAGTCATCCAGTTTAGAGAATCGTGAGGTGGAATTCCCACTGAATGAAAATAGAATCAATGAAGGATGTATTTCTCAGAAATAGTAATTGGTAAAAAGAGATGAAAACAAGACCAGATAAAATTAAAAGAAGACTTAAATCAGCTGGAGGCTTTTCAAAATTAATTAAAGTAGGGGCTGGAAAATTTCCAGAGTGGTCCAAGAGATGACAAGCAGGTGGAGATGAAATCTCTGCTTGAGCCGCAAACACAAAGCATCCAGACAGATTAGGAAGCCCTGTGGCAAAACAGATCAATGAGATGACTGACAACACAACTCCTGCAGGCTAGAAAGTTTTCAAAGAAATAGGTGAGCCAGGAAAGTTGGAACTAACTTGGCACTTGGTGACTTACAGAAGCTATGCCAAGAATCCGAGGAGCTGGAGAAGTAAACTGGAGGGACACAAGAAAACATGGACTTTTTTTGCCATTAGAAAAGTCAGTGTAAGACTATTGCCTTTTTTATCATTATTTTTCTTACAACATCTACAAATTCGAACACCATTTGCAAATGACCAATATCCAGGTATTTGCATCTCCAGCTCAAACATTGTGCCTTTGAAAGAAAAACTCCCATAAGGCTGACTTCTCAGGTCAACTTGGAAACCCAAATTAATAAAAAGTTTTACATTCAAATTTTAAGACTAATGGCCAACTCTAGTGGTTCAAGTTAAATGGTACTGAAGAATGATACCTGCTCTTCTCCACCCTACCAAAAAGTCATAATGTTCCAAGAAGTGGTCACAAGTGAGATCAGTGGAACTGATGCCTCTCCAATCTCATACTGGTAACTAGGCTTGGATCTGCTCACCTGTACTAAGAATGCTAAACTACATGAGCCTGGACCAAGCACCATTAATGCTGTATGAAAAAGCTCTGCCTACTTTGAGGAAGCAAAGGCACTGAGCTCACTGTGATCTGTGTTTGGATCTGGGCAACTCAAATATAGTAAATGAGAATTTGATTGCTAAGTGTCTAATAGCACTCGCACTAAAATACTGGGCACTGGATCAACATAGCAGGTTTTAGAGGGGCCTGCCAGTAAAACTAGAAAAAAGATTGCCCGAAACTAAATTATCTGTTTGGTAAAACCTACAAAGTATTGTGACATTCCACAAATCCATTCAATAGCAGGCCAGACTGCTTGCTACTGTAGAAGTAGTCACTGATTGGTGGGAGAATATAACAAAAGCTTAAGAGAAAGCTGGTTTAGAAACTATATCTGGAATGAGAGCATGAAATGTAGACATTCAGCAATGATCAGAAGCAGTTTGGATTTCATTGTGGATATCAGCTGTGTTGTAAATGCCAAGAAAGTTGCCTTACACTTTCAAGTAGAACAAATGCTCTGTAGACAGGAGTTTTCTAGAAGTCACCTTGAAATGCCTACAGGAATGGAAACAATTACAACAGGTTCTTGCTGGGGCAACCTTTCAGCCAAGACACAACAAAGTGGCTGATGCCCACTGTGCACCCTGGCTCTTTGGAATCTCAGCAGCTCTATCTCTGCAAAAATAAGAAGCAATAATACATCCAGTAAACATTGCCATGGAAGGTGACGTGAAGCTCCAAGAATTTCTGTTGGATTTGCTAAAGCATGACATTGTGCATTTAGACAAGGAACAGCAGAATAGTCCCAGATCTCTCTGGAGTCAGTCACTCTTCTCACTATCAGTCAGAAAACTGCTTCACTGAGCACAAAATGGGGAAAACAGCAACACAACTCTGCAACAGCTGGCATTAAGTGGAGGAGGGAGAGGGAGGAGAACCACTGAGAAGATGTATCAGGAATGAATAATTGAATCCTTAAACAATCCCTGGTGGCAGCATCATGGAAGCACCATAAACTACAGAAAACTGTATCCAAGTAAATATCAACGGATTGTGCCCTGACAGGAGTTAAGACTATTTTCCATAGCAAGCTCAGGTTTCCTATGCTTTTCATTAAAATAGGCACTATTAAGTGAAAAATAGAAATTAACTTTTCTCCTGCAATTGGGCATAAACTGCAACATGTTCAAGCTGTGGCTTTTGATTTGTACACTGGATCTCCTTCATTTCAGTGGTCGTGGAAGCAAGTTCTGCAAGAACTCATCTCTCTTGGCCTGTTTATTAAATTGGGTTGATACCCTAGGCTGTGTAAAAGGTTTGGGACAAGAACTGGCACACTGAAATGTGATCTGCAGGAAATTTAAGAAAAGTGGGTAATGAACCAAACCAGGACACTGGCACAGATTGTTATGTTGAAGTGACAGACATCATCAAAATAAATATTTGAAAACATCTTTTCTATGGAACCTAACAGAAGAAACAGTAAAAGAGCATCACATCAGAAATGCTCACAGCCACATTCAAACCAAAGCTGAACCAGGGTTCCCAAATGGTTTCTGAGGAGACATTTACAGCAAATCTGGTGGGGAGCTGGAGTGAGGTTTCACTGATGGATTACTGGAAGAGAAATATCAAAAAAAGCAGAAGGAAATTGAAGAAATACTCTTCCACACAAAATATCATGAGGAAAGAAAGTAAAGAAAGAGATCTTTTAAGTATGAAGTGGAATGAAGATTGTGCCACAGAACAAAGAAACAAAGTTGTAGTCTTTGTGACCATGCAAACAGGTTGCCTAACTTTTCAAACTGGTGTGGGAGAAAAACAAAAGATATCCTTCATTCTATGCTTGTATGATTGATTCTGATTTCTGCAATGCTTACTCAAAGTGGGCTTTTTAAACGCCTTATTTAAAAACAAGAATATGTATTTTTCAACATGTAAAGGGGCATTTACAGGTCAAATGTAGATGCACAAATATAGATGTACAAATATACACATTGTAGATGTTCAAATATGAAAAAATATACAATTAAAAACCTGGGCCATAGAAATCATAAAATGTCATTAAAGAATAGCTAACATACGATTTGATTTTGCATGCGTAACTTAACAAACACATTTTCAAGTATCATGCCTATTAGAAGGAATCCATGTGCCAAGAGAAAAAGATCACTCTTCCCAATTCTAGCTAATTACCAAACAGTGAATACAAAAATCTCAAGTTACTTGAAAATTTAAGCTAGACCAGAAGCTCACCTGACTTCAAGCAGAAAGCATTTTCTCTACCTTTCTAGAAAACTGTCCCAAAATATCCTGGACGGAGCACTTCAATATCCATCTACCCAAAATTCAGTAACTCTTTTGAAAATGTCCTGATTTCTCATCAGAAAAATTGTGACATGAGAAGAGTCTTCAATAGGGATCAGTTAATACTTTCTAATGATAGGTCAAGTGGTGCAGATGAAGAGATGATTTCAACTAATGCAACTTTGAAAATACAATGACAATTCTGAAATCATCACACAGACATTCTCTTACCTTCAGAACAAAAACTTCTAAATTCATAATGCAAAACAAAAAGTAAAAGCATATGTTCATGTTGTTAATAAGCCCCAGTTGGCCTTCTCCCCAGGCAGCTTCTGTAAACTTTCAGATACAGTTCTGCACTTCCAAAGAAATATCTAACACTTGTATCCATCACACCATCACACACATCAACTCTGAAAATATGTGTTGGTCCAAATCTGAGAGCTGCACCAGCACTCAAACACCTGCACACAAAGTAATCTCCTAGTTGTGCATCAATAACTACTCCATTTAGTCCCAGTCCTGCAAAAAAAATTTCAGCCCCTACTGGGTCCTAACTGCATGTGCTAGGGGAAATGCATAGGGATTTAAGCATATTGGAGAACTGGGACATGTGTGGAATGGCTTTCAATGGAAAATTCATGGCACTCACTGTTAGGTCCTTCCTGATCTGGAAAATGACAATGAATTGTGGCTGCACTCTTCAAGCCCTCTGAAAATCACTGAATCCTTGGCAGTAATTTAATTACAGAGACCAGGCACTAAAATATGAATACTTTGCCCTGAGGTTTTCAGTGTAATTTTCAGATAAACTATTCCTTAGCAGGGCTTGTCTTATACATAAATGGCTTGAATATCCATGTACTACATTTTAAAAAGACATCTGAATTAAGGTTATTCCACCTAGAGTGACTCAAGCACAACACACTTTTACACAGATTACATTTCAAAAAGCACAGGAGAACTTGTGACATAAATTCAGTTTTCAAAGAGATGTTTAACTTACCTGCCAGAAGTCAGCGACTGTAGCAGGGAGAGGGCCCTGGGTGGCAATATATGCAGGGTTTCGGGGGTCATGGTCCATCTGGAATAAGGAGGAAGAACACAAACTGGATTTATTTAAAGGAAATCCCTTGCAGTGTTAGATACAGAAAGTATGTGAGAGCAGAACAAGGGACTTCCTAAAGGACTCCATCCTTTATTGGCAAGCAAAGTGTTTTATTTCTATTTGTAAGCTCAGAGGAGAAGCTTTCCCCCAAAAGACTGATGATACCAGATGAATATCAACACACGTGATGAACAATGTCCCATGTCCTCAATATGCAGAGTAAGATCATTTATGGTGGGTGACAAAGGTATTTATTGGAGATCAGTACTCGTGGTTTCATAGCAACCTAGGAGTCTTTTGAAACATTTTTCTACATTGAATGCTAAGAATACTCCACACATCTAAATATGTTCTCCATTTCCACCATGCCAGTCAAGGGCACATGTAACTAAAAAACAGCAAAAATGGGGAACAAATTCAGTTTCTGGCTTTTTCTGGTTAGCTGATTTATCTAAATGCATGGATTTGGCCCCAATGGAGGAAGTTCTGCTTAAAGACCTTAATTATTACGTTTAATTCAAGGAGCAGAAAATTCACTGAGCAGAAAAAATAAAGAATCTAAGAAACAAAGCCATCAGGAGTAAATAGGATTAGCGTGTTACAATGAATGTTTTCAAACTGATGGGTGGTTTTCTTGGTTCTAAATCTTAGGACCCATTCTGCTGAAAAAGAAGATCTGCTGATAGGATTAAAAAACAAACAAACTCTTTCTAACCCTGAACTAAGCAGGACAAAACTTTGAACATAAAGAAAAGAGAGCCATTTCAGCTCTGAGATGTGTGGGTGTGACTCAGTGACACTGAAGTCGGTGAGAGTTAACTTATACCAATGTAGCTGAAGGCAGAATTTGTCTCAATACACAGTTCTGTTCTATAAGTAAAGATCTGAATAAGAATGAATGTGAGTCACATTTGCATTAACAGGCATCTCCTGAATTTATTCATAGCCTATCAAAATTTTCAGTGATGGTACATGTCAGCGTAAAAGAAGGCACCTCATAATTATGTGCAACATAAAAGAGGGAAGAACCATAAAAGAACAGATGTAAGTTATTCTAATGGAACAACAATATGATGAATGTTGCAAAAAGGAAGAGAACACTTTTATGTTTCTAATTTTCTGATGTATAATTAAGCTGGACTTAATATTAAAATTCTCCATGACAACACAACACAGGTAAAAGTCACTGAATCCACTTAAGACTAAAAGCTTACTTCTGATTCACCACCCATAGTTATAAAAAACCTTGACCAAGATGTCTATAATACCATCATTTTATTCCAAGTTTCATTGGGATGCTTCTCTTATCAGCAAATAAATCTTCCCAACAAGCAATTGCTCACAACAAATTTCAACCTTGCTTTCTTTGCCTTTTGACAAAAGCAATTCTGATAGCAGGACATTTACTACTGTGGGTATTTTGAGACCAAGGAAAACTAGCTTTCTTCAGAAATCAGTATTAACAAAAAAGCCCTTAGGAAACATTTCAAAAGGGGCAACTTTGTTTTGTTTTGCTTTGCTTTGTTTTGTAAGAACTGAGATACTGAACTAAACAGAGCTGAAAACAACAACAAATGTGATCAAGAAAAGTCAAGCTTAAAAGCTGGGTTTTTTTTATTCTCCATTACAGTTGAAGTGATTTGTTGTTGTTTTGAATCCCAAACATCTACAGGATTTTAACTTGTGGTGAAATGATTTCCTATGGTGGAACTAAAACTCTTGACTTAGAAAAATTGACCTACACCAAGGAGGATGTGCTACTCCCAGTGGAAATTGTTGTGGGTTGTATCCACTCAAAAAATGATGTCACTTCTCCAACAGGCTAGAGCTTGGCTTGGAAATGTAACCAACAGTAAATACACCAAACTATAGAAAAAATATAATTTAGTTTGAATTCTTCCTAAACAATTTCTTTTTAATGTAGACATGCCAGAAAACAAAGGCAGAAGAAATCAAGGATGATGCAAACAGTGCTGTCATGGAGGAAATACATCTCAACATTCAGCTGATAAATCAGGAATAGGCCAATCTTGGCATTTCAGCATTAATCAACCTCTGTCACAAAGGTGCTTGTTGGAACGTGGCAAACATTACAATAAGCACAGAGTGGTGAAGTATATCAGCAGTTTAACAATAATTCAAAAGACAATTACAATTATTACATTCCAAGCACATTGTGTTGCACAAAAAAACAATTATGAGCAGAAACTCTTCTTGCTTGGAGCAAATAGAAAACGGCAGAAAATGCTATCACACTATTAAATGATCTTTAACTGAATGAAAATAAGAGCAAAGTTTAAACTAATTAAATGAAATTCCTGGTTTCATCAATTTTGTATTACATGCGCTGTTTAAAAGAACATGTATTTCAAGAAAAGTGTGAAAAACCCCTAGTCTGGTCACATTCAATTTAATGTGAGTAGGAGATGGCAAGAGACAGTTCTTGAATGTTTTTGCTTTTTTCTTTTTTATTTTCTCAAGGTCACCAAGAACACCAAGGGCATCTTAATCTATCAAAGTTAACAGAAGTTTGAATAAAGAAATAAAGTCAGTAATGGGTTTTAAACTAACTAATCAAGGATCAAGTAAAAGGCTTTTTTTTTATGTCAGTAGTCATTACCTTCTTTCAAGGATCCCTCAGATTTCTCACTTCATGAAAATAAAATGGAAAATGTATTCTCCAGAGAAGAATGGAGTACTCCAGACTCCATACAATCAAGTATTAAAACAAAAATTGATTGTTTGCTAACATTTTACATCAGAACAACCTTCAGAAATCACCCTAATAGTAATTGTTCAAAAAGAACATGATTTTTACCTCTATTTCCACATCAAAGCATCAAGTTCACAAGGCTTACATCACAATGGGATCGAACAGCCATTGTTGGAAAGAAAAACTTACAATTATTACAACCGTTCTACTATGGTGGAATTCTCATTTTCTGCCGCAGTACAGCAAAGGCAAGTCTGGTGATAATGTTTCAATCTATTTTTCCATGATTTTATATTAAGGGTCAAGGATTACTATTACTGGCCATGCAATTGATTGTACTGATTTCTATCACTGCCTGTATCAAAAGCAAGGGAAAAGAAAAAGGAGGAGCAATGAGATTTCTTCTTGGAAAAGAAAAAATTAGAGAAAACTTTAGTGGCACAACTGATGTTTTCCTACAGGGCTTTGTTCTATAAGCTGACTTACAGTACCTTAAAGTAGGAAAATATATGACGAACATTATCACAACTGGTTGCATCTTATTAATATCAGACCAGGATTCCACCTTTGCTTTACTACAGAATAAAAGCTGGTTCTTCCTTCAAGAGTTCTATTATCCAGCTGCCTTATTCTAAGACTTTGCAAGGATTCTCTGAAGAATGCTGAATTTTGTTGAGTCTTTGACAGAGATTGCACTGCTGCACGATTTCACTGATAATGCTGATGAAATACAGAAAAATCAATACATTGTGGGAGTAAATCCTTGAGAGTGGTACATGTAGATTCTTGTTAAGCAGTCTTGTAAAACTGCAAACTGAAGTAAAAGTGTCAATAGGCATCACTGACCATTTTGAAATTTCATGTAAATAACACTGATTAATTCCTTCCCTTTATCTTCTCCTTCAGCTTGTCAGATCTTTATTTTCCACAGAGAAAGATGCTGGGTGAGATATGGTCTCAGTCACACCATGTTTACCTTCATCTAAATCCTCTGAGTCCATCTAAATAGTCCTGAATCATGAGATCAGAACAAAATCCAGCGTAGACCAAATACAACAGAAAGAAAGTTGAAATCTCATTAACACCTTAAAAATTTATATGGATTCAAGCTTCTGCATGGTCTCCAGACTTCATGTGTTTACAACACAAAGAAAATCTACTTCCAGGCATATATTTATTACACAAAGTATAGAGAGTCTCTAAAAGAAGAAGTGTATTTGTTTTTGCGAAAGAAAGCATATCCAGCAAATGCAGATAAACTTTGTGATCATTCACCTCAACATTAAAATTAAAAAGGTACGCTAGTCCTCATCTCCATGTTTGAATTAAAATTTAAAACAATTTTTTAAATCCTTCCTTTTAAGCCCCTAATGGAATGAAAGAAGCAAATCTGGTTGCCTAAGCCATTACGAATTTCAGTCTATTCTTGCTGATGAAATTTGTATGCTGTATTTGAACAAACTGTCATGCTAATGACATTCCTCAGTCTGGTGTCTTCAATAATAAGCAAACGGAGTTTTTAAATGTAGTTGATGGGATTTTTTTCTCTCTAAGACACCCTATGAGGAAAAACAGAATTTCCCATTTACTTTCATGACCTCTGATTTAAAAGCAAAGATTGCACATTATTTACTACTGGATGATTTTCCTGAAATTTAATGAGGACTAAGTACAAATATGACAGAAGTAATTATCACAGTTTTATTCTGCACAGTCAGGGTCTCCTTGTGCTGTAATTGCAAGCCTTTCATTCAGCTGCCGATATCAGAGTTATTATCATAGTACTTTATGTTATTTCAGAGAAGAGGGAAACAGATTTCTACCTCACTTTTACCCTGCAAATTTACCCTAAGGACTCATTTTGCCTGGCCTCATGCTAGAGTGAAATAAAAGACATATGGGAAGAACTTGTATTAAATCTTTTCTGATTCCCTTCACCCATTCTCAGCTGTAGTGAGGCCACCAATATAACCCCAGTTTTCACATCCTACTGTGAGGTATTGAGGGGGGGGGCAGCTTTTTTTAAAAGGAAGAAACATGTAGGCAGGTGGTCAGCTCATTGTCTAGGAAGGGGATTTTTTTACCGGGTGCTGCTGCACTCATTTAGACTTCAGTGAAGGCTGAATGAGCCCCAGCTGGAGACTGGACCACTGACCCAGAAGCTGGAGATACCCAGCAACACATACAGGACTGGCAGCCTCCCTCTTAGAAGCTCAAATATTTTTATTTTACACTCTTCCTGCACCAGACAGCTCCCACATGTAGGGAGGAAAAAGCCTCTTCCAGTCAGTTCATCCCATACTGATCCTGTGCTCTCCATGCCCATCTCACAACAGTGCTCACTCTTCACCCAGGCACTGCAAGGAGCAAACGCACCAGGAGCATCACTGTATTGACAGGACAATTACTGAGGTTATTTAAGTTGAAACAGTCTGAAGGAAAGAAATGGCAGAATTTTTGCAGGAGTGAGTGAAAGCAGTTCTACTGATACTCCACATCCACCGTGTGCTTACACAGACACCGATTAAATGTGCTACCAGAAAAGATCTCAAGTAAACAGCAGTAGAAATAGCACATATGTCCAACTTAGGCTTCACTAGCTGTATAAACACAGTAAATATTGCAGAATCAAGTGCCCAATTCAATATTGCAGTAGGCATTTGAAGTGGGGAGAACAGAGACTGAGTATCTCTGCCACTTCTATATTCGACCTCATTATACAAAACTACACAAGATTAACAAATATGTTTACACTAATCTGAGGATATTTAATTTGGCTTGAAATTCAGTAGTTTGCAGGGAATCTTTCCAGACCATGGGATGGCAAAGCAGGGATTTCCTCCTATCAGCCCCCCATTGCATCACCTTCAGGAAACACATTTTCATCTATTCCTTTCAAAACAGCAAAATGACTACTGGTTTAGTGGAGCAAACTCATGTAACTGGAGCATCTTTCCTTGGAATAGCAGGTCTACACAAACATCAAGCTGTGGGACTTCTCACAGTAGGGTCTCTATCCTACCATGAAGAAGAGGAACTTGAATTTTTTTTCTTGGCAGTTTTTCTTGGCTATTCAAGTTACTGGGCACTTGTCCCAATCTAATGAAACACTTGTTTCTTAGAACCCACTTATTTCTGGGCATAGAAGTATTTCTGTAAGAGATACAAAAACAGCCGTAAGAATTTTTGGTTCATCAGCATGACTTGTTGTATTGAACAGAATTCTTGACTCTGGGAAAATCACAAAAAAGAAGTATGTTTTAACCCTGCAGAAGGACCCTTATCAGGAGCTGGATGGAAAGGCAAGATTATAGCCCTTTGTAAAAACATAAGAGTTAAAGCTGTGGGAGGAACCCTGGGCTTGCATGAGCTTTGGGCATCCTGATAAAACAAACCTCTTCTCAGTTTTGTCAATGGGATATCTTAGTCCTGTTTCTTTACTTCCAACACTATTTAATCTAATACTTTACTCTTCAGTGTAATTAAAGAAATAGTTACACTATAATCCAAAACCACAACTGCTACAGACATATACACACATGCAACAATTTACTCCCTTCTCCAGCCAAATTTGTGTACTAAAACTAGTTAAGCTGTGTCTACACAGACTTTTGGGCAGGTTGCAGAAGCCCAGTGATTCAGTAAAAACCAACATTTTTACTGCTGTCAACACTGAACCCGACTTAGCACTGTCTACAGATGCTGTAATTCCACTTTGATACCACGTTGTTGCCATGTGAATTACAACCAAGCTCTTACAAGAATACAATATCTCACTTCCAGTCATCACCTCCCACTCCTGTCCTTCCCACAAAACCTCTCAGTTTCTACTACCAGATGAAGGCTTGACCAAACATAACTCACCAGCTGGGTCCTGAAGACACAAACAGAGCACTGAAGCCCTGGAGCTGGACCCCTGTGTATGATTTTACAAGCAGGATGAACATTTCTTGGAACATGACCTTCTGTGATCCCCTGATCCTGGTGCCAGATAGAGCTTGGTCTAGTCAGAGATATACCTAAAAGCAGTCTAAAAACTCTAATCTGTGCCTATTTACCCTTGTCCTCTGAAATGGAAACTGGCAATCCCTCAACATGCAGGTGCTTTGGTTTCCCCTCTACTCTAAGCCAAAGACAAAAATATCCCAAAGGTGTTTTTTGGCTTCTGTGTGTTTTTGTAACTCTTTGAATAAAGTGCTTTTATGTGTTGAAGGAAATGAAGCTTTGAACTCTGCTGAAACAAAGATCAGGGAACAGTTTCTATGTAGCTGTTGGGGTTTTTGACGAAAAAAAGTATTGTCAACAACACTGGAAGGAAGCAGCCTGTAATTTCATGCTGTTGCAAATTGTCAGCTGCCTTGCCCACACAAAGTCATTCAACTGGGGGAGTGATACTCCCCAGGAAAATGAGCCAGTAATGGCAAATACAGCCCACTGCAGTGAGATCTTATTCTTCATCCTAAGTTCTTTCTCACAGTTGCCCTATAATAACTTTTTGGTGCCTAATTAATGTGAATAAAAACTGTGAGAAAAAGTGACTGCAATACCAGCAGCCCCACAGAGGTCAAGGACACAGTGTCTTTTTCCCCCTTCACATGGATATCCTGACACTTCCACTGAGATGCTATGACAGGGCAGTGCCACTGACAGTATCTGTTCAGTGTCTACAAATAGAAACCTTTTCTCCCTATTGCCTTCCATGGAGAAGAAAAGGATTCACATTCAGCTCACACAGTCATGGGAAATGGCAGCTGGGCCACACTGGAGTATCTGGACACAAAAATTGGACTGACCTACTTTGCAGTTGGAATGAAGACACAGGGCCTAGGGGATCCTGTCCTTGCTTTCTAAAAGCAAGCTCAGACAAGAACGAGGAGAGCTACAGAACCACCAGACCGTGCATCACTAGGTCAACAGAGGAAGAAAGTAAGAGAAAATGTCACTTCCTAATGCTGAAGAAGCTCAGAAGTGGAGCTCAGCTTTACATGCCTACAGAAACCATTCCTCCTACTGCAGCCAGTAGGACAATGCAAAAAAAACCAAGCTATTTTTACCTCTTGGGAGAATGAAAAGCTC
This sequence comes from Zosterops lateralis, assembly GCF_965231275.1. Classification (NCBI taxonomy): domain Eukaryota; kingdom Metazoa; phylum Chordata; class Aves; order Passeriformes; family Zosteropidae; genus Zosterops; species Zosterops lateralis. The sequence goes on from NC_139762.1 coordinate 10,103,461, forward strand.
CACTAAAGTAAAGCACTGAATTTTATAATCTGTAAGTTAATAATATCCAATATCAAGTACAGAAAAGCTGACATTATTACAAAGTAGAACGAGGATTATCTATTGACTTTTTCTTAGTAAATAAACTTCAAGGGTATTGCATGCATAGACATTTATTTCTCTTAATTTGAAAGGACAGGCTGAAACACCAGCATTGTGAGGTGCTCACAACCTGAGATTAGCAGTGAGGTGCCTGGAGTGACCCTATTTTAACAACAAGGAAAGCAATGGCAAGAATCAACTATTTGGAATACTTCTCATAGGTTGCCATACTTACAATTGGACTGGCATTGATGTAGTCTGAATTGTCGTGGCTATTTTCACCTTTCAGACATATCCTGGAATGGTCATCTGCAAAGGAGAAAACAAGGTAAATTTCTATACCAACGTTCTACCCATTTTATGTTAAACAATTCAAAGTCAGATTAATGTCCTTTTCAAGACAGGTAAATATCAGACAGGATACTTCCTTCTGACTCCCAACCTAGCCATAGGGTTGATACAGCCACAGCATCACAGCCTGACTCAGGAATGAAGCAAGGGGATATTCCAGAAACTCAGTATCACAAAACCTGTGAGATGCACTGTGATGCGCTACAACCTCTCATAGAAAAAAGGGAATCTCTTCTGTTCAGGGAGTTTAAGATCTAAACTAGGCAAATCACTAAACCCCCAATGTTATAGCAAATATAGTATATTCCTGTGCTTGCAGGGTCATAGAAGAGGGAAGCTGATGGGACTTAGTCCACCTGGTTTCTCTAAAATATGAACAGCAAGACCATGGAAGTACAGCTGAGAGAGAGACAGTAAATTAATCTGTCCTTGTCAAAGACCAGTGCTGTGTGGTGCTCAATTAGTGACATGGGGAGACAATGTGACTTGTAGATGATCATGGGAGAGAGAAAATGCCAACAATTTCACTTAAAGTACAACTGGAGCACACACAGACACCTTACACTGCTGTCACTATAGCTACTTCAGATACCAGTAAAGAGCAGTTCTGGATGTAAGACCCTTATTCATGTTGTTTGCCCATCATCAAAATTATTTTTTTCAACTTGCAATTTTACTGGTGCTAGCTCAATTATATTTAAAGCTGGTACACTCCAAACTCTAGTCTTTTTTAAAAATTATTTCTACATCAGAACATGTATAAATGGATGGACATTTATTTGTCTATACTCAGGCAGTGACAATGCAGGTGTCTGCATCTCTTCCAATCACCCAGACTCACTTTCTCTTATGAGAAAAGAACTTTTTCTATGTGATGAATCATTTCATCCTGATTTAGCTGTTGCAAACAGGCCAAACTGTGTTCAAGAAATGCTGCTTCTTTCCACTGACTAAAGAAAGAAAGCCCAGACCACACTCAGATAATTTGAGAGATGTCTAAGTCTACATATGAATCTCAAACAACTTGTACCTGATATATAACCAGCATAATTTATACTTCTCAGGAAATCTACCCTGCACAGTATATGGTAGAAAGAAGTTGTGGAGCTACCCTTTCTGTTACCCTCCACAGCTGAACAGATACTGATGTTTTAAGAGGATCTAGGACCTTTCCACTGATTTTTCAAATAGACAAAATAAGAGTACATTGTCTAGTGGCCTGTGACACCACTCAACACCAGGATTCCAAGTTGGCTGTTAAGTGCATATCATTATTTTAATAATGAAGAATAATAAATGAATTATCAAACATTCTAAGGACCATACAGGAAGGCAGAGACAGAGAGTTTGGGCTCTGCTTAGGTTTATTCAACAGTAATTCCATGGCAGTTCAACAGATAGTTCAAGACAAAGGGATGTTTGCAAGAGTGTTGTTTATTGTCACTCAATCTCACCCAACAGTGTCAGCAATCTCCTCCTGGAATAAGACTGGTGATGAACAAATCATGTCAAATAACTGAAGATATATTCTTTACTATTCACATAAAATTACTTTCCCTCCTAAGGTTTGAGGATGAAGAAGACAAGCAAGGGAACAGGTTCATGAACACTATTCATTTCTACCTACTTCGGTACCACTGCACAAAAAAATCCAAAACATAAATATGAATTTTTGATACCTGAGATCTTGGGTTACCCAATATTTTTCACAGGAGGCTTTGCAATGAGCATTGTCACAGAGTGCTTGAAGAATTGCAGCTCTGAAACCTTCTGGCTTTGCAGGAGAAATTACAAGAACACAGGTTACATGCAGTAAATGTGGTCTCTCACCTTAAGCTAAGCAAGCACTCGGGATAAGTCCTGCTCATTGAATAGCAAAGCTGTTTGAACTAATCACCAAAGGAAACGTGTGAAATGTTTTCAAATCGATGAAGGAGAGAGAGCAGACAGTGATTCATCAGTATTTAGCAAACAGATGTCAGGGTGACTCTTCAGTAAGTCAGGTGTGAGATCAGTAACTTCAGGATCTTTTTTTTTTTTTTAAACATAATGTTTTACCCAAACCCTCTGATTTAGTGTGCCATGTCATTATCTTGCTGTCTTGGAGGGTTCATCAGAGGGCGAGCCATGTTAAGGCTTTGGTAGTGAAAAGGTGTTGAGACTTTGTATTTGCTCTTAGAAAAAAGAAGTGTACAAAAAAGGTTGTATGTTTTTCTGCATATATCAAGAGTTTGCACCCATGTGTGCTTCAGTTGCAGCATCAAACATTCATATTGACAATGAACAGATTGTGCTTGTCTATGCCTGTTATCACCTCAAAGCTCCTAGGAAGTAGCATAATAGCTCTTCTGAAACAGGCAGGGGAAGAAGAAAAGAAAGAAAAAAAACCCCAACAGAATACCATGGACACTAGATTGTTATGTTAACAATGAGCAACTATGGGGAAAATGCTGAATGTACAGCTTTTTTTTTTTTTTTTTTCCTTTTTTTTTTTTTTTTTTTTTTTTTTTTTGTCTTTTGGCAAACTGTATATTGATTATGTCAGAAGCAGGAGAAGCAGGAAATACAAGCAAAGAAAGTATTTCAGAAAACGAAGATGCACAATATCAATCTAAAAAACGAGAAAGAAAGATGAATGAAGAAACAGGAGAGGAGAGGGGTGGTAGAAAGGAAGTGAGAGAAAAGACAAATGCTGTTACTAGCTACTGCAATCTGGCCAAGCTACAACTCGTCATCATTTTAAGTTTCTACCATAGCTGCTGCTGAATGCTGAACTGCTTTGCATTTGCTATTGCTCCACCCAAGCCACAGCTGAAAGAAAAACAAAATGTATAGATGGATACACAAGGCAGAGAGAGGCTTCCAAAATAAGAAAGTTGTTATTAACCTGTAGTTCCAGAGAAACACAGCACAATGTTGCATTTTGTGTACACGTAAAATATAAATTATAAAACAGAGACTATAGGGCATCAAGGATGATGATATAAGCAAGAACACAAGAGTCTGCAGTATATAAATCTCAATTTATAGACTGAAAAAGCTGCATTTTGGTGTCTACACACAGGTATCTTCATTTGAAGTGGTTAATGGAGCTTGATTTAGGTGTCTAAACGTGAACATGGACTGTTTGAGGAACTTGAGGGTAGATGAGACACTGCACAAGGAAAACAGACAGGACACAAGACCCCAAGACTTTAACCCTACTAGACCAGCATCTGAAGCTCACACAAGCAGGATACACAGTGCACCCTAAAGCTATTCATTTCACTCTAAACCAAATATCAACTTTGGCCATTGCAGAACTCCTCTGATGTCAGAGCAGTGACTGGCTCCTCACTGGCTCTATCAGCGGCTTTGACACCTGGCTCACATGGAGGCAGCTACACGCAGACACTTAAATGCTGGCACCCTGATCTACAGTCTCACAGATTCATGCCCAGAAAACTTGGTTTCAATGCTTCAGTGTAGGTTTCTACTGATATTTGAGAGTCCTAAAGACACTTGGGCCAGCAGGCAGGAGGGTCAAAAGTCTCCCACAGAGCTGGTGTTATACGTACTAGTTCTGCCTGGGTACCTGGAGTATTTCAGGCATCTCAAACAACACTGGATTCCTGTACTTCAATGACTTAGTTGAGCATAAAATGTCATTACTATCTGAATTATTAAACAGTGACCAATACTACAGTAGTATGTCATCTCAATCTTTTACTTCTCTCACACTGGCCCTGCAACTTAATGAAGATTATTTTTGTTGTCAGACGGATATTAAAAGCTTGTAAAAGTAAGACTCACATTTTTCCTCTGTCTTTTGTTTCCTTTATCAGATACTTCTGAAGGAACAGAACCAACAAACATAAGGTTGAAAAGAAGGATTATGGGCCAATTTGGATTGTCTGAATCCAGGCACCACAGAATAAGGCAAATCTTACAGCAATCAACCTGGCACATTCTGCCTGGATCATCATTTTCTTCCTTCTAGAGTTAGACTGATTTTGTAGAAAGCACTACACAGGACTCCACTGAATTAAGAAAGTGAAGAACTACTGAGGAAAGAAGGTGGTGCAGCCTGCAGACTATGAAGAACCATAATCTACTGATTATCATTATTTTGCCTATAGATGATCTGCAGAAAATGGAACTTTTCTTTGCTCTGATCTGCTCAAGTTCATCCATTTCAGAGCAGTATTTGCACATGCACTTGTAACATGGATAAAGCACACAACCCTCTGTTCAGGTGTTCCCATCTTTGGTGCATAATCCCAGGCTGTGCTCTAAAGGCAAACAAGCCTCAGATCTGGATGCACATTCTGCCCCTAAATGCTTTGCTTTCCCTTAGAGGAAAGGCAAAGCACAGAGATAAGGAGGTTGCTTAAATATATACCACGACCCATGGACATGGCTATGGTGAACAGTTTTTGATAGATGTTCACCACAAAAATTGTTTGCCGAATGTTTAAAATACCTGCATATATCCATGGTGTACATAAATAGAAACATACAGTACTGACTGTTGAGATGGGTTTATTTTTCAGAGATGCAAAAGGAGGAAAAAAAAATTGGAATGCTTTTCTTGAGCTGCTTATGTATTCATAAACAAAATAGACCACTAAATTATAGCACTAAAAATAAACACCCTGTGCCCTAAATTATAGCAATCTGCTTCTTGATTGGATAAAAGGATACAGTGTTGTTAATCTAGAAGGGGCAGGTAACTTGAATTGTTAGTATCTTTTAAACTAGTTAAGCGCAGTGTCATGGTATTCTGCTATCAAATATTTTAGAAGCTGTTTGTATAGAATAGAAAATAGTTAAGTTAAGTAGGAAAGTTAAGAGTAAGCTATGATAAAACTGTGATAATAATTAAATCAGTTATATAATCAGTAAAAATAATATTGTATTAGTTCAAAACTGGCTCAGAAAGAAAAACAAAAAAGCAAATACAACATTATATTAAAGCTTATTTGAAGACTTTCTAAGAGGAAATCTATGTGAATTGGCAATCTTGTTCTACCTTGTCAAGGTGATTATGAATATGAAAGGAGTAAGGAAACACTAACAAGGCATTACTCTGTGAGAATACACTGAATGTAGCATAACAACTCTGTAAAATATCAAAAGCATATCAGGTTTGCTTCTTCATACATTATGAAGCAAATCTATGGCGTTTTTGCTATAGTTTCAATGTCTAACACAATTAAAAAAAAACAAGTGGGCAAACTGGGCCTTCTCATCTCAGTCTAATCTTAGAGTCTAAAATAACCACCACCTTATCAAAATTTAATACTGTTTAAACTCTATGCCATACTTTCCACCCATCTACAAAGTAGTAAGTAGTTTAAACATGTATAACATGACAGCTGTTTACCACTGCTCAGCAACTTCAGAAAGCAGACAGGTAATTCTCTGCAGTTCAGTAAAAAAGGAAAATTCCCAGTGCACTAATATTTGTAATAGAAGTTTCCACATTGAAAAAACAAAGCAAATGCACCATTTTACCCTTTAAAATGCACTAAAATACTTTTAGTTAAATTGCAGTGACACGATCCATGTCCAAATACCTTCACCATATCATCTTGAGGCACTGCTGATTCAATCTAGACCCAGATATGGGAAAAACAGGAATAACAACATCCATGGAAGAAGCAATGGCAGAGAACCAAAGGCTGGTCAGTGCTGGGTGGTACATCCACATAATAGAATGTGTGAAAAGAGACAGACCCCCTGTCACCATCCCTCAGTGTATTTAAAAGACACGTATGTGTGGTATTCAGAGATGCGGTTTAGTGGTGACTTGGCGGCGCTGGGTTAATGACTGAACATGATGGTCTTAGAGGTCTTTCCCAACCCAAATGACTCTGTGACACCCAAACTAAAAATCTCTGCTCTTTAGCACTGTTACAGCCATGATACTTCTGGATTCAGAGGTAGGAAAATCCAGTCTGAAGGTTTCTATCTTATAGCTCATTGTATCATGAAGACACAGTTTCTACATCAGCCAAATAACCAGCACCAATTTCTGGCAACATCTGCAGCTCCCATGCTGATTCTGTGGCAGTAACCAAAACGAGTCTAGCTTAATTTATGAGCAGGAACTTGAAATATCTTAAGATGGTCTGACTGTAAGTCCATATTGATAGAACACTTTAAGCAGGAAGATTAACTTGGATCAATATGTATTTTCATGGAAAATTTTCACTGCCTACCATGTCAGTTAAGTACTGTTTTTTTTTCAGGATGTAAAAGGGCACAGAAGGCTTGCACTACTCTAACTTTCATGGTGATTTCTTTAGAACTTCTCAACAAGCCTGATCCCAAAACACATGGAAATCAGCAAACTGCTGCTGTTGCCCCAGCAGGCTTTTGACCAGCACCATATTTACTCAGGAGAATTAATACTGCCTAGTTGCTGTAATCCTCTCCTGAGTAGAAAAGTATTGCACAAAGAGCCACCACATAAACAAAAGAGACAAACCCTGCTGAAGCAAATATGCAGGGACTGATGGGCTCAGTTAAATTATCATGTCCTTTCAAAGAATCTTCACTCTAAATCTGGCTATGACATTTACTCAATGTGTTACCTGTCATTTCCCCATTTCTAAAGGAGGAATACTACTTACTCAAGACTCTCTTAGGAAAAATTAATGTTTTCAGGGCACTTTAAAAATTAAACCAGCTATAAATATTTGCCAAGCTATCCAGCTGGATTGTGGGCACACTGATTGAGAACATTTTGGTTGCTGTGGACTGTGCATATATTCTCAGTTTCATTTTTGTTTCATTGGTTGCTTAATGAAATATGTGTCCATACAATACCAATGTAATTGATGAGATATATATATATATGTTTGCAAAGGAAAAATATGCTACTTTTATTTCAAGCTCAAAAGGTGGCTGCTTGCAGGAAAGAGCAGACTCTAAGAATATAAACATTGGTTCCTTTTTTTTAATAATTCCTCTTATTTTTGTGTGTTTAGAGAAGCTTTGCAGAGAGAAACCAGTTTGCAAACTCATCCAGTGAAGCCTAAAGGGGCTCCTTCAGTACAGCTGAGTATCTGATAAACAGATCATCCAGCTCTGCCTACAGACTGCTGGTATTACTGCTGGATGGACAAGAGACCAACTTGTCTTGGTCAGAAGAGCAATAGATTTCTACTGAAGAGCTAGAAATGCCACTCTTGTACAGACAGCATATTCCAGCACTGAAAATCACTCTGGCTATGGAACTTTGCAAGACAGCATAGCTGCAGCAGCAGTGTTATGTGGCACAGTTGTGCATTTTTGTAACATATGTGACTTACAAGGAAGATAAACAGGGTCTGATATGACAACAGGACGTGCACCCAGCCCATATTGTAGCCACAGCTCTCCAGTACACATAGAGACCATTCCACACTGTTTACCTCCCTTCTGCAGCTTTCACACCACTCTGCAAAGGATACCAGAGAATGTATCAAGAACTAAAAATGCCATGACACAAAGGGAAGTGTACATACATGGTACCACAGCCCGTGAGCGGTTCTTCTGCGCATTCTCCTCCTGCTGTGCCACGGTGCTGTCGTTGGGCTCAGCCTGGTAAGCACACAGAGCTTCCCACTCCTTCTCCAGGCGATTCTTGTTTTTCAGGTGATCCTCCATGTAGGACTGGAATTAAAAGAATACTGCATTAAGCATTGACTTAGCTAGGCTGGAAGCTAAGCTAAAAGGATGTTTCTCAAATCATGGGAATCCTGAGTTTGAGGGAAAAAAGAGGCTCAGTTCTAAGGTTCCTTTACTTACTTAAGAGAGTTAACTTCAAGCTTATTTGTGCTGTAAAAAAATGAGAATTATAAAATGTACCAGTGCTAACACAGAGGAAATGCATGAAACGTCCAGTCCCTGAGCTTTAGGAGGAAATTATTTCCTCTTCAGTACCTAGAAAACACAAGCCCAAATGTCTCTTTCAACAGGCAATGGAAAAGAAACAAAGTTCCATTGACAAAAATTACTACAAACAACAACTTCTGTCAAAACAAAGGATTTTACAACTAAAGTTCAAGCACATATGCACATCACAACAGCAATAGAAATGTTGAAAATAATTTTAAAATTGCCAGGCTGAACTGTCATGGCTCAAGCACTGGGTCCTCAGAAACTCATCTTGCAGATGAACTAGCACAGAGAGCATTGAACTGAAGAGATGTTGCTAATTAATATTAATATGTTGTTAAAGACTGTACATTGTTAACAGTATTGGGAAAAGCATCACCAAAGAAAACTCACTGTGGCAGGAATGATGGGCTCATTACTTTGCAGAGCCTGCCATCTTCTCCTACAACAAGCAAGAGAACCACCTCACATTACACCCCGTTCACATTTGTAAATTAAACTCCATACTGCCTTTAGTAGCTAGGTTGAAATTAACATTCCTAAACAGATTTAAAAAGGACAGACTGTTTAGGAGACAGGCTCAGGGTCAATAGCAGAGCTTCTGACAAACATCAGTCACAGTGGTTATTGCTGGAACGTTCACTAATACAGCCCAATCTGTAGCAAACCTTGTCTACAAAAAGCTCCCAGAAAGGATTCACTGTGATGTATAAAAACCACTTTAATTGCATAGAAAACCTTTTCCATAGACAATCCCTGTGATGTCAAATTGTTTTTCCCAAATGTGCTTTAAAGAAGAAAGGCTCTCACGCCCTCCCAACAGGTTTAACAGAAGGTGTAAAAAGCTTGCAGCTTGTCCTCGCCAAACAGGAGCTCTGCAAAGCTGTTGTGCCACTGTGCTTCCCACCTGGCTGGCAGGGCAGGATACAGCTTCCTCTTGCAGCTTGAACAGTTTTTTGATGACAAAAGAGCCCCTGACACACAGCTTTGTTTGGTGCAGGGTTTGTCAGGCACCTGCGTCTTTAGACGAGGTTTGTAAATCAAACCCGGTTCTGAAAAACCAATTCAAGAAGCGACGCTTCCAGAACGGATGTCTTTAAGGACACAGAAAGATATTGCACTTAGAAGAAAGGTTTCTAAAGGAGGCAAAAAATAGTGGTGGCCTAGATACAATCAAAACACCTACTGTGTGATTGCTTCTTTTCTATAACGAAGGAAAAAGCATTGCAGTGGACAGAGCTGTGACCTGACAGACCTGGAGCTGGGAGAGCGGTGTGGGTCAGGTAACATGTTCCCAGCATTAACTTGCAAGTTAACAGGAGGAAAGCATCCTCTAATAGTTTCTTTGTCCTTGTCAAAAGGCTGTTGCTACCGAGGAAAGGAGGGAGGCTAAAGACCCTGTTCTTTTCTCCTAGCAAATCTGTGCTTGGATATGTAAACTAAAATCACAGGAAAAAAAAAAAAAAAAAGAAAAAGATAATCCTTCCAGAGCAGGAGGAATTTTTATGAGGCAAAGGGAAAAAATAGCAAAATCTTACAATACCACAGAGCCAAGACTTCTGGCTTCAGAGCGGCTGTTGAGCATGCAACAGAGACCAGGCAAAGACCAGCCTGTAGCATCTTCCCATTTTAAACCACAGTTTTATAATCTGATTCATTTTGACATGCCCATCCAGCAATGTCCCACAGACTTCAGGGACATTTTATGCAGATATACAGATCTCCCAACACTGAATCTCTCCAAAATACTGGTAGGTCCACAAAGCTGTAGGAAAAGAGCCATGAACATTTGATTCCTAAGGCACTGAATGTAGTAAGGAGTTTTCTGTTGACTCCAGCTTGTTTCTATGATGATTTCAAGGATTTTATTTTAAAAATAAATCTAATTTCCTTTTTAAATCGTCAAATCTGACAATTTGGTAAGGTATGTTTAAGGTAAAGTTTACAGTTAAGGTAAGTTGACTGCTTTCATTGCACATGAACTTTTAAGTAACTCAATGCTCTTTAAAAGTTTTTACTTTTACCCTAATTTTTCAGGTAATCTTGAGTGTAAAGAGACACGGATTTTCAAAGGAAAACACACTGAAATCTTTACTTTAACCAACCATTTTTGTGCAGTTTCAATTCCTGCTTCACATGGCTCAGATTCAAAGGGCACTTCCTGACAGACCTTGAAGAGGTGTTTGACTATTTGAATGGACCCATTGAAGGCTCTGCCCCATATGAACATCTGCTTTACACAGATTTTTAAAAGCTACTGAGAAAGAAGCTTGCTTTAAAACATTCAGGAGCCAGACAATTCCCTTAGAGTTAAGTAATCTTTCATTTACAGTCCTTCAGAGCCTCTTTGCTCATCCCCACTTTGCTAAACAGAAGCTTACTGATTTTGAAACACTCTCTTGGGAGCTGCTGGATGTACATTAAATTGAGTGGAACTTCTGATATTTTAGAGATTGTATGTCTACTCAAATCCACTCCTTAATTAGGATGTTTTGATGAGACATTCTGCAGTGTTTGCCTGGTACAAAAGAAATTCATTACCAACATGTCAAACACTCACATGATTGTCCTTGTCCCAGAGCAGCAGGTAAAATAAATAGAGGTTGTCACCACTGTTATTGCAATGCTTCTCAAGCCTGCTGAAAAAAGCAGAGGTCTAGCCTCACCAATATGTGCACAACAAGGCAAGTCCTGTAATCCCAAGTATATGCTATTATTTAAACAAACACCATCTGCTTTGCACAGGTCTTCTGATGCACCTTAAATTCCATTAACCTTAATTTTCCTTCCACAGGGCCTCACCTACAAGGACAATTGGTAGCTCAGTCCATACTTTCTCTTGTTTGGATAGAGGAGATAGTCTTGCTACCAAACATGCTATGGGAATAAGGAGGATGTGCTGACATTATGCAGACAGAGTGGATGTATTATAAAATCTATTATTACTGTGTGAGATATGCCAGTTGTAAGGCAAAAGGGGAGCTTTCAGCCAGAGCATGAAAAGCTGTCCCAGGGACAATGAATGGGCTAAAGAGATGCTGCCAGTGGCACATACTAAGACAGATTGCATATGCCTGCAGCCAGGTGCAAACACAGAGGACAGTGACCTGGCTTGGCTTTGGTAAAAGATGGCTTTGCTACAGCTTCCTGTGTGCTCAGTTGATGTTGTAACAGGGTACTAGAAAACCAACTATTTTGGTTTTCTTTATTTTTTTCTTTACTCTTTTATCAAAATGCGTGTCCAACGCATCCTCTGTGACTAAATAAGGTCAAAAATATAACTACTAAATTCTAATTGACTGGTCAATCTTTAATCATAGAATCACAGAATCATTTATGTTGGAGAAGTCTATCAGATCATCGAGTCCAACTGGTAACCCAGCACTGCCAAGTCCACCACTAAGCCATGTTCCTCTGTACCACATCTATGTCTTTTAAATAGCTCCAGAAATGGTCGTGACTCCACCACTGCCCCAGGAAGCCTGTTCCAGAGCTTGACAGCCCTTTTGGTGAAGAAATTTTCCCTAATATCCAATCTAAACTTCCCCTGGCACAACTTGAGTCCATTTCCCCTTCTCCTATCATTTGTTACTTGGGCGAAGAGACTCAATACTTTCTTCAGAGACAGTACAGTTTGCATCTGTCAAGGTATTTGTTTTAAAAATGCCTATTTTATTAATTGATGTTCAGTTGCCACAATTATTTTTGGCACCATACTTTCAATATAGTACTTGAGTAGGAGCTCTTTTCATGAAAAGATGAAAACATGTGCAGCTCTCAAATTGACAGACCCTGACAGGTCTAATCGAATTTCAAATGTCAGCTGAAGACGTGGATGTGAAATGATCTTAATCCTTGTGAATGGTGACCTCTCAAACCCACACTGTTCACCCAACAGTGTGGGAGCCACTGCTTTCAAACTCCTGCTGCTTTTTCCAGAGATGCAGAGGGCCAGGCAGTGCTGTTGTGCTTTCCAGGGTTCCTCAGAAGGAATGTGTAGAGGAGAAAATTTGTCTTAGCTGTTATATAGTAAATTGTGCAGTACAAGACTATACTTGAAAAAATTTGTTTTGTAATCTTGTCAGTTAATTTAAATAATGAGTTTTTTTGCCTTTGTTCCTTGCTCACTCATGGGTTGCATCGTTCTCGCCCAGGACACCCCAGAATTCTTGCTACTCTGTCTGAACTTCTTTGTGTTCTTTAGTACTGGCTATGTGTAAGAGGAATACTTTTCTGCCTAAATCCAATTTGCTTCCAACACCACATACAGTCTTCTTCCATTTTCTGGCTTAATACCTTATCATTAGTGGCTTCACAGTAAACTTCTCTGTTCCCACTCATATTACTCACAGTGCTATAGAATTCAGAGACAGAAGTAGCCTATCTGATTACTTGCTTCCAGGTCTTCAAATAACGTTATTTCTTATACTTCGCTAGAACCTTTCTAACATTTGGGTGCTCTGTATCTAAAGCAGAAGCCTAAGGCACAGTTCACTACTACTTCTTGGAACTCTAACTGTTCTGAACTATACATTGTATACCTGGAAATATAAAAGTATTTTCAAGGAGGAACACTAGTTCTCATTTCAGATTTTTTTTTCATAGGGATGTCAACAATATTTCTTTTCTGTTTCAAACTTAATTTGCTATTCATTTTCACCAAGCCATTCATTTCAACTTTAGTCTGCTTGCTCAGAATATCACTATTCTCCATAATTTTTGCTTGTACATATTCCAGTGTCTTCACAGATCATGAATTAATGGATCTATGCAAATTATAGATGTCTTCTTGTGACTCTTTTCTTCAAAGATAATTTATCTGTTGTATGTATTTACAGGTTTAACATTTTCAAACTTTTGAATTACTCCTCTGTCATTATGCCTGTGCAAAACTTCAGCCTGTGATGAAAGTCATTGTCACTTCCACTCATTTCCACATCATTATTCAAAAAGTTACAGACAAATGGCTCCAAGAGCAATTCCTGTATTCTGTCAGACACTCCTAGACAGCTTTCGATCATTACTTTTTGTATATCAACCTTTTGCCTCATTTCAATCCACATAATTGTCCTCTAAAAAATTTGCATTCATTTTTCAATTAACTATTCATGAGACAATGTCACGACTTTATTAAAATCTGTATGTATTACATCCATTGTTTTCACTTCATCTACTGGGTTTTGTAGTTTTACTTAAATAAAAAGCAATCAGGGAAGATTTGCTCTTTATAAAATTATGCATATTCTTACTCATTGTTTAGCTATCCAATGGAAAGAGTGAAGGAGATTAGCAAACACACAATGGAAAAACTCCAGCCTTCCCCATTCTCTTAAATGACACCCTTACATTTGTTTTCCTTTTATGCCCTTGAAAAATCTCTCTCTAGATAATCAGCAACTCTTTTTTTAATATGGGCTCCATTATTTTCTAGGGCTGGAGTCTGGACTCGGGGAATAGCAACAGCAAAGTTCATTTCTCTTTTTCTGCTCCCCACTCCTCTTTTACAAAATTATTACTTTATTCTTCTATTTTGGTACACCCAAACTCGTCCAATAAAGCCCCCTGAGATCAGTGTCACTATTACAACTCTGAGACATATTCAGATCCCACAGAGCACCACAATGTTTTTTCCACACTTTTTAAGCATTTCTCACTTCCCAGCATGGTTTCATAATGACACTGAAGTTTGGGGTCTTGCTTGCAGAAGATTAGTCTTTCTCCCTGAGCTGCCCTGGTGTCCTTGCACAGACAAAAGGCTGGGAGCTCATCACATGTTTCCATGAAGAAACTTCCAGTGGTGCTGAAACATGGGAGCAGAGCCAAACTATGCCCATGCTTCCCTACTTTTCTTCCTAGCAAAGCAGAACTTAAATAAATAGGAGAGGCACTAACTATGTCAACCAATTTCAGTCTTTCCATCGACTAGCATGTTAAGAAAATAATTTTTTTCCAACCAACCCCCAATACTGCAACTGGTACCAAGACCAGCTCCATCTCTGAAGCATCAATCCATAAATGTTAGAAATATCAACTTCAATCCCCAATATCAAGTTTTCAATATTAACTGCAAAGAAGTGTGACTTTATTGGGCTAGTTATATCTGGCTTATATAGACATATAAAATGAAAAATTCTGATGTGGCAGCTCATTGTCAGTATCTCACCGAACTTGTATGTGGAAGAAATCTCAGTAAATTACAATCTGGCTATAAAGTCTAACACACTTTCAATCCTGGGGAGTGTTCTGCATCCACTGCTCTACTGGAACCAGGATTCAATCACCTGATTAGTCAGACATTTCAGGGTGAAGGCTTCTTTCTCTTTTCTAACTTGTCTTTCTAACTATGATCCCGGATGTCCTGCTCACAGTAATCACAAATGAAAAGATATGGGAAATAATAATTTGAGAATTTGTGTTTTCTCTTTGCAAAAGACACTGAGAAATTATTTTTCCTCCTCTGTTTGCAGCCATATTACTACCATGATGTGTTTTGATCTAATAGTTCTCGTATTTCTCAGGACGTGATTACAGCAGTGAAAAAAATAGTTTTGAAGCTTTTCAGTTATGTACTGAAAAATACTATAGAGCTCTACTTGTACTTTGGCATGAAACACTACTAATATCATACATAATATGGTAGGTGATGAAGGAAAACTTAAAAAAAGAGCCAGAGGGAGGCAATTCACTGACAAAGCAACTATTCAGTGTGGTTGAGAATAATATCCCTAGATTGCTTCAAATAGGTTGTATTATTCGGAAATAATTTAACTTCCATGGTGATACCAGCCAACAATAAAAATGACATTCCATAGTTTCAGTTTCATATTTTTAGATGTAAAGCTCATTGTAGACACCTAAGCATGCTCACAGAAGAGCAGCTGTGCTTTCAGCATGCCATCTCAAATAATGTTAAATTATTGCCCCTGGTTTGCTAGAGAAGTATCACCTTTACACAAGCAGTTTAAGGCATCTACCAGACTGGACCAGTGTGCAGCTTTGGCAAGAATGGCTGTAATTCACAAGTATATTAGATGGCAACCTATGTTCTGTTTGCCTAAATTAACTGATTGATGCAGCGTACATCACCATCTCTCCCTCTGTCAATGCTCTGATAATAGAGTTTTGTAACTTGTAAAAGGATTACTTCAATCCAATCAGCAGGTGCTGGGATCAGTGTGTGTCACACAAACACTTACTAATCCCTTTTCTTACAGCTCCCAGCTGCCAAAGGGGTTCAATGAAATCCCAGTGAAATGGATGGATACAACCTGGTCTGGACTGACACAGGTTGTCATCTCTGGAGGAAATCTTGGAAAATACACATAATACTAATTAGCATTGCTTCAACTGGAATGGGGGAGGCAGGTATACTTCTAAAAAGAAATGCAGCTAAGAAGTTAAACATTTAAAAAATGGAATGCTTAATTATTAAATATTTACTCTACCTGTCTCTCTAAATATAGCAGAAGATAAAGAAATTCACTCTACAAGGAATCCCTTCTTAAGGAATATCAGCTACTTAATGGTGTCATCTAGGTCTTAAAATACAACCACCCTCATCTCCTCCTCCTTACCCCCTTTTTTGAAATCTAAATTATGCCTATGAAGTTTCACCCCTGCAATTACTTTGCTTTAAATAAACCTCAACAAAAAAGAGAAGATGATTGCCATAAAAGGAATATAATTTGCTCTCTTACAATCCCTGTATTTCTATAGCTCCTTCTTGTCCAACTGTCTGAAAGTGCTCACATTACTTCTTCAGGGGAGGCAAGTATCACTGCTGCTTCACAGATGGGAAATGAAAGGGAAGTAACATTGAAATGAATTCCCCAGGGTCACAGAATATACTCCTAAAACAACGATTTTTGCAGGAATATTTTTGACATCTGTTTCTTATCCCACGATCATGTTTATAGACATGGCTAAGAGTCAGGAAACCTTAATGAATCCATATCTGATAACATTTTTGTAATTACAAGTATACCAAATGTTTTGACTGTGATGGAATTAGTACCGATTTTGGGTTGGGGATTTTGTTAAGAAGTACATGGTCTAAGTGTCTGGTGAGTAGATAAATTTATGCATTTGCTGAATGTTGTTTATACAAAGACATGCCAAGGTAAATAACATATATGTAAAAGATGAATTATTCAGAAGCAGTTTCCAAAATTTCTGTACTTCTTAGTAGATTTCACTACAAAAATCTTAAGTAATAAATAGCCTTCACAAAAAGGAACAATATTACTTCAAAAAATTAAGGTCTAAACCTCTTAGTCAAATACTGCTATTTCACAGCATGGGATATGTTGTGACATTTCTTAAAACCAAAAATAAATCCAAAACAAGAAAAAACTCAGCCCAAACCTCCCCATTAAAGACAGCTCTGCAGTACAGGAACTGGCACCAAGGAGAGTGTCAGCTGAATTTATCAACTGAGACATTTTGGGAAGCATTTCTGGGAGCTTTGTTAAAATGTAAAAGCACAAGCATGTAAAAACTAGCTGGAAAACTGAACAAAAATATACAAATCAAGTCCTTTGACTCTTGGTGATAAATATTGACACCCAACACCATTCTCACAGAAAACTGCTATTTAGTTCTTACACATTAAATCAATTTTTCAGATGATCCCTTCTCACTTCATTTTTTTACTAATGTTTTAACACCATATCACAATCCAAGACATACTTGTGATTCATTTATATGTCTGTTGTGTGTCTGAAATCAAAACTTTAAAAATATATTACTGCACACTAATTACCTGGCTGAAAACACAAACCCAAATTCCCTGGCTTCTTCTCGTAGCCCTGCTAACTGAATTAAGCATCTAAATTTGGATTCCCTGTTGGGTACTGTATTTTAAAATTTAAATTTTAATGAATTACAGTCTGTGTTTCTTTTCAGAGCACTTGTATAGTCATCTTCCTTTACTATATATATACAAATTACCGAGAGATAAATAAAGAATTCTGAAAATGTCATGTTTAAAAATAATCCTCTCTTCAAGCATGGTCAAGTTCTACAGAGATAATGAGACCAGTAAAACCCAGGCAACCATGACCAAATGATACAGAACATGATGTGATTTATAGATAGTCTGGAAAAATATCACTGTGTTAGACACTGGCCATCTTGAGGGCAGAAAGGAAAATATTACTTTTACAGACATAAAACCCTTGCTAAAGCAAAGGGATAAGTACTTACTTACTGCTACTCTTAAACTTGTGAATAAAAGTCAAAAAGTGTTTCTCCAAGAAAAAATAATAACTGATAAAGGAAAACCCCTCTGCTTTTCACTGTGGGTATGGGGGTGGTTTTTTGGGTGGTGGGGCAAGGTAAGACACCAAACTGATAGAGTTTGTACCTAAACACACACAGAGGCTATAGAAAATTGAGAACATGCAACATGAAATCCAAAATTTTTGCAATTCTTGCTATACCCACAGCCCAGAGCCAGGCTATGCATACAAACACAAGTGACCATTAGGTTACCTGGGAGAAAAAGCAGAGAAAGAATAAACTGGATAATCAGTCTTTTCCTTAGAAATCTCCTGTAACAGAGACCATCACCTCAAACTCCACAAACATCTTCAACAATCACATCCTTTCACTCAGGACCATTCTGGAACCATGTCCACTACCTAGGAAGTTCCATGTTTGCACACAGAGAAGCGATACAATTAGTGAACTGCCAGTCCCATGGATGCACAGCAAACTCAGTGCAACAGTAAAAACAAAGAGCTTGACTATAAAAGACAGATGAGAAAGCCGGTTGAATGAAATACTGATTTTTTAATGGTTGGACTTGATATTGGAGGTCTCTTCCAACCTAAATGACTTTGATTTTATGACAGTAAGAAATGAAGAAACTCTTTTTTCACAGACGTCCTTTCAGGACTTAAAAGAGACAACTGTGGGAGAAGACACCTCTGCCCCACCCCTTCCATGTCACACTTACAACCATGTTGAAACAACATGCAGGAGGAGAATAAGCAATGCTGGCTGTGAGAGAGATGCAGCTGGCATCTACCCAGCTCCCAAATCTGGAGGAAGTGTCCCATTTTTCAGGTAACCTTTTATCTATGCACAATGGGATTTTCAACTGACGCTGGCCTAGCTCAGTGATTCTCAAATATTCTTCTCATGAAAGCATTCAAAAGGGATTGTGAAGTGATGGTAGAAAGGCTTTAGAAGTGCACAAGCTGAATCCTGCCTACTCCTGGGACTCTTGAGTTTCCATGGAAGCCAGTAAAGGATAACACTTTAAAGAAGTTTGAGGAACACTGGTCTAATCCACAGATGAAAATATTTGAAGTGACAGAGGGCAAAATAAGAACAAGGAAAAAACAATGTGAAAAGAGGACTGAAGAAGAAGCCAAGAACAGACTGTAGAGGTCAACAAAGAAGTGAAATGATGAAAGAAGACACTATACTGCAAAGGAAGTCAGAAAAACAAAAACCAGAACACAGCTAAATGCAATGGGAAGCAGCAAATTTTGGTCATAGCTGATAACTCTCAACATTTCCTTGCATGCTGTTCCTTATCCTTGGAACCCTTCCCTTCAACTGCTGAACAATGAGAATACATTGAGGGAGTGACAGTAGTAGTTTTGAGTAGACAGTAAAAGTACAGCTGACTGTTAAACAGAAAAATTTGGTGCATGTGCACGATTGCTAAGGATTTAGCAGATTGGGCATATATTCTTGAAGAAAACTGTTATCAATTCAGAAGAGACTCAAAGAATGTGTGGAAGGCATCCTTCTCCATCACAGAGTTATTTACTATAGACTGCACATCCTCAGTTTGGTTTTCACAAGCTTTTTTGATATGTATTTAATATCTCTCAGTCAGCTCTCCAAATATGGAATATTTTGCTCTTAGAAAATGAGGTGAAAACTAAACTTGCAGAATGAAATCTGACAAACCCACATCCAGAATTCTCTTATACTTTCATGTCTTAAAAAAGAGTAATGAGCAACAAAAAAGGGCAAAAATATTATCCTTTGATACAACTCTTTTTCTGTTAAAGTCAGTAAGATGAGTTGTGAGAACACAGCACTGGGACACCAGGGAATGGGGGTCTACTCCTGGCTTTGTTTCCAGCCTTAAGGTTTGTCTTGGTCAAGATGCGTCCCTGTCTGTGCCTGAGTTTCCTGGACTAAAAAGACAGGATAATGATATTGACCTTTAAAGAGAGCTTTGAATCTATTGATCAAAAGAGGTATAGAAGCATTGGCTTATTATTATTTTGGTTACTGAAGTGAGTTGAAAGGATCCTGGTGAGTTTTATCCAAATTTTTTCTATCAGCCCCCAGAATCCTACCTGAAGGGCAAAGTTTCTCAAAATTCATTTATGAGGACACACATATGGTAAGTCACAGGCTGGTGGATACCCTCAGACACCACAGAGTTTTCTTGACTACAACAGAACTTCAAATGACACAAAAACCATTAATGGACTTCCAGGATAAAGAGTGTTTTAGGCCCCATCAGTGCATTTACTACAGCAATTAGACACTATCATGATGTTTTCAATCAAACTGGTCCAATGCAATCAAAGACGCCAAAAGGTGAAAGGAGGCAATGAAGAAAGCACTTTTCTCAGGCAGGTATTACACACAAACACACATGAGAAACAGCAGGACACCCCTCTGCTGTGAGCCAGCACTGCCCTGGGCATCTTAGATTGCTGTGGTTAATAAACCCAACCCTTCCAGATGCCTTCCCCAGCAGAAGATAAATAGCTGCAGTAGATTAATAGCTGCATTATAAATACTCCTGCATTTAGAAAAGCTTTGGGTTTGGATTCTGCATTAGCTTCATCCTTGAAAAATTCCATCTTTTAAGTCCACTCCAGCCAACCACACTGGCATGGTGACTGTCTCTTACTGCCATGGTCCACACAGTTTGTTATGATCCTTACAGGTTAAGAAACACCCTTGGATGCCTTTGACCTAATATTCTAACATATACATAATTATAATATATACAAAACATGATTTGGTGATGAAAGTGCTTCTCTGGGTATCGTTACTGCATGTTATCCAGCAACTGCTACGTTTAAGCTAAAACTCCTTTGGTATTGTCTGATGAATGAAGAGAATGTACATTTCAGGACACTTCCTGCTGCAATGGTACTCCTGCAAGACTGTTCCAAGGAACATTGTAGGATTAATTATAGGTAAAAGGTTAGTTCTGTAACCTGCAGTTTTTGGGGTTGTGAAGTCCCACATGCTCTACACAGAGGTAAAGCTTGGAGTAATCCCATGGTAGAGCAGGTTTATGAGGGTTTGTTGTGCTGATGGTACTTCTATACACAGTCCATCTATTCATGCAAATAATGTCTTAAAGCATTTAAATGATCTCTATCTATTCTACTGGTAAAATTTGTCACTCTCAAAGACATGTGGCATCTTTTCCATTAGCTTTTTTCTGTAATGTGACACAGGCAGATTAAAAGGGTTCTTTAACATACATCTCCTCCAGTACTGATGTAGTTGAGACCACTGCAAATTAAATTTTATAAATTATCATTGCTGTGCTTTTCACCATTTATGTCACTATATATTTGCAATTTCCTCATCCCAAGTAGCACAAACAGCCTTGTCAGCTTCATTTCTCTGCTGCTGAAAGAGATGAAAATTGCAAATATTGCAAGGTAAAGTTTTAAAATTTAAAATACTAGATGTTTTTTCATTAACACAGAGAAGTTGTATATATTGTATCTCTACTCCCAAATATTTATCTGTACCTGTAGAGGATACCATTGCTGTTCATGGTATTTGTACACAAGCAAGCATGTGGGTATGAAGCACCCACCACTGAACAGTCATCTCAAGGCACATGATACTAAAAAAATATACAAACCCTGAAAATACACCAGTATTTAAAGGTATAAGAAGGCCTAAATAAACATGAAGTAGCACTATGTCATAAATATATCAACAAGATCTAGGGCCTGATTCTGACTGGGCTCCCACCTGCTCATCACTAGTCTGCAGACACAGCCGTGGGTGCAATTTCAGCTCTCAGATTTTCCTGCTGTAGCTTTTTTCCCCTTGTTATCTCAGTAGACATCTTCACTTTGCTGAGATGGATATTGAACTACCATCCTGCTACACATTCTAGGAATATGCACACAGCAAGCAGCTCGGCATCAGCTCACACATGAACAGCCTTAGCTCCCATAAAATATTCATTCATTTAAAAAATATTTGCACCCTGCTGTCAAACTTAGACAAATTCATACTGAGCCTCAGAAAATAGCTGTTTTAATGGTAAATGATGTTCCAGAAACCTCTTTCAGGCTAAACACTCTCGTCAAAATTATTTTAATAAGAAAGATTAACAATTTCAACATTAGCTGCTAATCCCCTTTCATTTGAAACTGTGCTGATAAAATTCTTTGCTTGTCATTCAAATAGTAAGTAATAATTATAGATTTGGGGCCTCCATCTCTTGCTTCATTAATAGTAAATTGCATGGAAGTCTGAAGCATAAAGTCAGCTTTGATACATCTCAAAATGCAATTTCCATAGCTTTCCTTAGCTATGTACAATTAATTACAGAGTTAATAAGGGGAATATGTTAATGAAAGGGAAATTATTCACTCAGACCACCTGGTCTTATCAAATTTCTTTAGTATGTTTCCTTCTTTCTGTGAATTTGCATGACAGCAAGAACACAAATCATGGCATGCATTGCTAGTCCTTTATTATTTTCATTTGCAACCAGCTAAAGTCCACTTAAATTAAATACAGAAAGAATTAAAGTAGTCGTCACTGGTAAATAACTGACTGCATTTGTTTTCTCAAGTTCAGTACCTTTATAATTTTAAAATAAAATTGCTTAAACAGCTTTATAATTACCAGACTCTCTTCAATGCTGAAATACAAATACAATGCATCCAAAAAGGAGACATTGTCATCTTCCATTTTCTTTAAACAAATGTGCTGCATGTGCACATATTTAATAAAAGATCTACAGAAACGTGCTTCAGTTCACTGCAGTCTGACAGCTACTAGAGCTCAGTTGCTATGTGCAGTAGGGGTTTTGGATGTTCACGAGAATATTTTAGTTGGTACAAACAGCCCAGTCAGAAGGTGGCAAACCTTCTCATAAATCATCTTAAAAATAACACAGTTGTGATACATAGTCAAAGAAATATTTTTTAAAGATGGGTTAAATCCAGAAACCAACCATCTTCAACAAATCTTGATGGATTTACTACTGACCAGACAGAGGACAAAAACATTTCAGGACCTGGACACCAGCCCTCATAATCATTCCAGAAAGAAAAAGGCCAGAGAATAATTCCTAGAGCAATGGCAGGTTGTGTTTGGAGGAGGTGATGCTTCTGAGCAGTTTATCACCCCTCCCTCCTATTCTTAGCTCAATGCAAAGGTCCAACATACAGCCAGCAACAAGAGGCAACTCATAATTCTCCCTTGCTATGAATAGGGTTTTCTTGGCCAGCTTGGCAACCTAAAGCAGCATTAGCTCATGAGTCTAGGAGAGGAGGATAAGGGAGACATGACAGCATTGAGGGAGAGCTGCCAACTATAAAAAAAGTAAGATATTACTCTGGTCTGAAACAAAAGGACAGTTACATAAAGGAGACAAACTCTGCAGAATTATGTCTTTTGTAAAGATATACTGGGATAGGGACGTAACATTTGAGGGTGGAATACTTTACCTGGTTTTGACCAAAAAGTAAAACAGCCCTCTTTTATGGAACAGCAAATACTATGTCATCCACTTCCAAGCAAAATCCACAGATTATTTTAATGTTTATCTCCTTATTTAAAAATGTTTCCACAGCTGCGTCGTGGGTGCATATGCAAAATTTGATCATCACAGGAGCATTTTGTCTGTGTCCTACACATCAAATTTTCCAAATACCACCCAAACTCTGTTACCTTACTCAGAAAACACTGCCAAATTATGGTCTAATCCCAGAAGAAGTTGCAGAAAGCAAAGTATAAGTTTTTTTCAGTCTTGCCCTGAAGATGAGCAAAACCAAACTTTGTTGAATCAGTGGAGGGACTCAACTGTCTTCATTACAAATAACCAGGCCAAGAACTTTTGCTGGCATGGCCCACACAAAGAGAAAGGGCACTCCAAAATACTGATGGGAGTTCTCCAGGGCATCCTAAACTGCAACTGGCACAGCAGTGCAAAAACACAATTTTGTGTCTCTTTGGAAGTAACACAAAGCCAAGTCCTGGTTTCACCCTGAACCATATTTTCAGAAGCTCTGAAGCTGTAGTCCCATTTACCACACATCACTTGATCTTAGCAGTGCACCATGTCTAGCAACCCATGTGAGTAATTTCTTTTACCCACAGTGAGTCAAAACTCACCACCTTCTCATATCTGAACTCTGCCACCAGCTCAAAAATACTCTATAACATCTACCATCATCTTGGGTCTCCTGCCTGAGAAGTGTTCCTGAATGACTCTCTTTCTAGTATCCTTCTAAACAGGCAGTCCCACCTCTTAGGTCCAAAATACGATTAACTGCTGTATCTGCTACAATCAATTATCAAGGATTTAATGCATGATGTGTGCATGCACAATAGGAAAAATCCAGCAAGAGCACTTCATCACTGAGGATGCATTTGGAGCCAAGATCTCCTAGATAAATGCTCACCTCCAAGAGACTCCACAGTTCATGAGACTCTGAGAAGCAGCTGAGTATCCAATAACATTCCTTGTCTTCAACCAGAAGTATCAAAACTCAGGTATTTTTCATGACATCCCCATCTATTGCTACTTGCTACAGCTGTTACTTGTCTTGCCTTGACATTACCTGGACGTCCTCTAGAAATGCAAGAAAGCTGGGTGAAACAGAAGTCCACACAGCCACCAAGATTTGTTTCAGCCAAGAAAATGATTCTTTCTTTTTACTTGGTGCACATAGTTGCATAACCTAGTTTTGTACCACATATTTCTCCCAATGTAACACTTTTAAAATTAGTACTCTAGAATATTGAGAGAAATGTTTTCTTCATCTTTCTACTAAAAGCCTTAGGGAATGATGTAAGTTGGATAAAAGTGTTCAACCAAAGCAGCTTAAACAAAGCTGGAATAAACACTTTACAGTCAAATGACAGAGGAAGATGTAGTCACAGAAATTTGGTGTGTTATTTCTAATCAAGAATACATTAGGGGAAAACAGCTGGCATAGAAGAATTCAGGGAAAAAAAGATTTTGAAATCAATTTCCTACTATGTTCCAGAGGAATGTTTTTCTCAGTTTTATACTGACTCTGCAATTGTCATTATTTCCTAAGGCCCATTCAACAAAATTAATATAGAAAATGGGGGGCAACTTATTATGAAACAAATAAAACTGGAAGAATCAAAGGGTAACGTGTTCATGAATATTTTTTCTGAGTTTTATTGATGTAATCTATGTAGTACATACATCCATTTATTAGATTTATGGCTCTATTAGTAGAGCTGTTTCCATATGCCACGAGATTTTTTTCACTATTCGTCGCAGCTTTTCTTTGCTCTTGTATCACAAGTCCCATCTTTAAACAAACACAGGCAAATGTTCCAAAACAACTTAAACATTTAAGGAGGGAAAAAAAAGGTGTAAAATGAAGGGACAAACAATATTTCATCAGCAGAAGATCTTTCAGGAGGCAGCCAGCTCTGCTTGTCCCTAAAAGCATGACAACTTAGGGAGAGATGGGTAAAGATTTTCCCATCCACAGTGTTTATGTCTTTTTCGGGATACTGGCTATCCTGTCACTGAGTAATGCAATACACAACAGCCCTTTCCCTTGTGACTCCTCCTGTCCAACTGCTCACGATGAAATGGCCTTTAGGGCCAAAGCTTTCTTGGGACTTAATTCTGTGAGACTTCTACAATTATTTATACTGGCACAGCTGAAAGATAAGTTGGAGTTTAGATCCACTTAGCACATGTAAGGAATTTACGCTTCTAGCTAAACTTTGCCACTGACTTTTTTCTCTTCCCATGTGAGGGAGGATTTTTTTTCCTTCATTTCCTCAGTTGCAAGCTTTTTTTAAACAGGGTATTTATATTCTTGAGATGCATGAAGAGGTATTAATGCTGATAGAAGGAGAGG
This sequence comes from Zosterops lateralis, assembly GCF_965231275.1. Classification (NCBI taxonomy): domain Eukaryota; kingdom Metazoa; phylum Chordata; class Aves; order Passeriformes; family Zosteropidae; genus Zosterops; species Zosterops lateralis. The sequence goes on from NC_139762.1 coordinate 10,128,861, forward strand.
GAAAAGGAAAAAAATAAATTAGAACCCATTTAATAACCAAACAAATGATTGTGACAAAGACCTTGTTTTCCATACCTGCACTCCTCACCTTTGTCCCTGCCAGCATTAATCACCTCTGCAGAATCTGTGTCCCCAGGCAGTGCTCTGCACTCATGCCCTGCATGCTGCTTCACTCAGGAGATGTTCAGTGTGTATATGGATTAAGGTCAAGGTGGAAAGTACACCTGCTTCTAGCTCAGTGCTATTTGTCCTTTCATGCTGGAGCTTCTCTCTTCATTTAGAAAAGTGTGTTTAGATGTCTTTTCCTCCCAATTTTATTGCAGCTTTAGGGATAAAAAGAAGGAATTTCAGCAAGATGTAGTACAGGATCTAGCAAATACCTTTTCCTGTTGCAATGTGTCTTCAGTCACTCAGTTCTACACCCTTCCATATTCAATTAAAAAAAAATCTATAGCTGCTACCCCATAGAGCTCATTTTAAAAAGAATTCACTTCAAAAAATGAGAGTGAGGGGGAAATTGCTAAGAAACCATCAAAAAATTACTATTCAGAGTGTACAGGAATACCAAAATTATCAAAAACCCCCAGGTTCAATAATTGGAAATATTCCCTCCTCTTCACCCACCCCAGTCCTACAGCAATCCTGCCAGTGATTCAGCATCAAAACTAAAGTGGATGCAAAATTCAGCACCTGGGGTTTGCCCATTTTAGCAGCACCAGGCCCCCACCCCATGTCCCCAGCTAAGGCTGTGTCACCTTCTGGGACACAACCTGTCCCAGGACTTTGACAGGAAGTTCCCATATGACGCCAACCTTCAATTCTCTGTAGTGAATGTCCCTCTGGTTTTACAGGCATATTGCCAAAGACAAGAGGATTAAGCAGACTTGTATCTCCTAGATAAAAGGCCAAAGATTTCAGGCTCTAGTCCATCTGTTCCCATCACCTTATTCAGCCCAAGTATGAAACTTTATTCTCCTTCTGAAAAGTACATCATCACAATCAATCACATATTATTGATTGTGATTGATTATATTATTGATTATTGATTGTGATTGTGATAAATAATAATTTCCAATACATAAAGCAGTTTCATACCCTCTGGGAGAAGACTCCTCAGACTTCAGATTACAAAAAATACTGAAAAACACCTTTTGTAAATTCACACTTTCTGAAATTCTAATTATGTATAATGCTCCAAATTTTGCACGTCTGTCTTTCCAAGGAAAAAAACCTGCAAAACACAGAAAATCCTGCAAAACACAGAAAATCACTTCTGCTTCTTCAAATTCCCTCTCTTATATGGTATTCAAGATAACAACCTCATAATGTTCTCATCAAAAGCATGCGTTCCCTTCTTGCAGTACTGCTCTTCATTTAAAACCTCATAAAAAGATTGTAATTATTTTAACAAAAAAAGCATGGTAACACATGAAGCAGGTGTAGGATCCAATCCACCTTGGTGCTGAACTTGTGCTACAGCACAAACAAAAGAGACTCCTTCATGTAAGCTGCAAACATCAACTGGACGGTGCAGGCACAAAGGAGGCATCTCCAGAGAAATCCACTCTCTGCCTAATTCTCTGGAGGCCTTCATAGCCACCCACTTACTTCATCAACTAGAGGGGGAATTTATGGACTCAAGTCAATATCAACACTTCATTAAGTGTCTAAAATATAGAAGCCCAAGTTAGGGAGTCTAAATCTCTCCTGATCACTTTTAAACCCCCTCTGGTTTTCTCGCTGGACTGCAAACAGAATTGTCACCCTTTATTAGAACTTCTCTTGTCAGCTGCAATATAGACATTCACACAAGAGTAATGTGGGTGGAAATTCAAGTTCCTGCTCTTTCCCGTATTGTGACCTTCCAAACAAATGTTTTCTTGCAAAACCACTGGTGACCAAAATGAGGGCACACATCCTGAGCTGCTGCTCATGCTGAAACCAGCCAGTCAGTGCCACAAACATGACTGCATTAAACATGCTCCTCTAATTACACTTTCCAAAGTGCTCGGATTTTTCAGAAAGACAGAATCAAAATGTGCCATATGCGCCACCCTCCTGTTAGAAATGTGATGAAAAAGACAGTGAAAAGGAAAAAAAAAAAAAAGCTCTGAATGTTGTTATCGCTGTCCTTCTGGGCCTCCTGAGCCCTCCCTGCTTCCTCCTGCCAACAGCTCAAACCACCTCACGGTGCTGTCAGCAGTGCAGAGGCATCGCCTTTGCTGCACAGGGAAGTGGCAGAAATGCAAGATTTTTTCCTTTGAAGGCTGGTTTCAGTCTTCAGTAAGTGAGGAGACTGCCCCACAGCCACAGGCTGTGGAAGATTCCTGGTTTCTGCACACCTCGAGCACTATAAACAATGGGCAAACACTAAACCCTAAGCTAAGGTGACTTAGATATGACTGCAGGTATGACTGATAGCATTTTCCAGCAAATTAAACAGCTTTACAGAAATATTTCTGACCAATGCTGCCCCTGAATAAGATTACATGGAGTCATTCAGCAGTCACACACTTCTAACCTATTTTCATTAAAGTTTTACTCTGCTTATGAAACAAAATAAATTATTTCCTGCTGCAACTTAACACAGTAATCCATTGTTTTATTTTCTCTAGGGAGATCCTGGTCCCTAGGAGCAGGATGAGCAATAAGGACTGAGAAGCGTTACCTCAGCTAACTACCCCTTCACTGCACATTGTGGAGCTCCAAAATCCATTACAGACCTGTAAGAGCATTTACCCTGCAAAGCAGAGGGTATTTGCCATTCTTACTAGGCCCCTTACTAATATTTTGCATTGCTTTTTTGGGCACTGAGATATTTTTCAAAGAAAATATCTACAAAATTTAAAAGGTAAGAGGATTGTGGCACAGGAAAATGAGAAGAACTGAAAAATGTTTCGTATTGAATGGTGTAAAAGTTGCAAAGTGTCTCCTCACTGTCCTCCACTTGTATCTGCAAGGCAAAGGGAAGGAAGACTTCACTTCTGGCAAGCTGCTTCTGTTGCTGAGGTCCAACAAGTCACAGCATCCCCCGAAGGAGAGAAATTCAGGTAAATAAGATATTACAGAGATGTTAATTTATTTCTGAGCAGAACATAAACTGGGTCAGCTCTCTTGTTTCATTGTGACCCACAGTGACACAAAACATGATCAAGTCCAATCATCTGCTTCTGTGCTGTAGCTGGGAGATGCTGATCCTTCCACATAAACCTAACCCAGCTTCGCCTTCGGCAAATCTTGTATTTAAGGTTTAACTGCTTCCGTAAGTAAACACCCCACTGCCTGCCTGACCCTCCTATTAGGCTTGCCCTGATAGCAAAGCTAAATGCATCCTTTCCATGCTAACACATATTTTCTTCCTAACTGTATTATCTGAGCCCATAAAGAACATTTTTTTCCCTATCCTGTATGCCACAGCACACAGGCAGACTGCCCTGAATCACTGATTTTTTGTTTGTTCAGGTTAGACTTAAAAAATTAACTGGTTTTCCTCTCTCTGTGTGGCTTGCACTCTCAAAACACTACAGCATTTCTTTACCCTTCTTTGAACCCTCACCATCTTAATACAACATCTGCTGTTAGATAGTTAACACATGTATGAGTTCATCCAGGGTTAAACAGGATTGACTGAGTTATGGACACTGAACACCGTAACAGTGATCTTGACCAATCCATTTTTTAAAGCTTATTTATTGCCATATGAAGACAATTCTTTCTTGCAATTTTGCAGAAACTTGCAGAGCCAGAATAAGTGGTTCCCATATGCAACTTTCTCTCCTTAAAGCATGATTTTGAGACGATTTTTTTTGTTTCCCAATAATATCACTGAAAACAATTTTGTTCAATTTGAAGTAGTTGAAACTGTTTGCAAATGTTAAATGCATACTTCCATCTACATAAGAATTTTTGCTTTTATTTCCATACAAATATTGCCTCAGAACTTTTTGAACCTTGCCTCAGAATTTGTACTTATTTTGAGGTTGGACAACTGGAAATGTTTGGGGTTGCCCATCCTTCCCCCATCAGCCCCCAAGTATTTCACATAACTATGAAAGGAAATCAAGTGAATTTTAATTATGGTTAGACAAAAGTGAAACAGTCAAAGCTGTATCAAATGGTTTTCTGTCATGGGAACAACCCTTCCAAACGTCACTTGTCTACCAGATATTAACATAATAATTAATTACTTTTGGAGGGGGGGATGGCAGAGATGTATTTACTTGGGATGATATACTCTGAGGAAGCATCTGGTTTAAAATCCTGCCCTGCTTTTGCTCAGTTTTATAGCTGACTTGATCAAGGCTGAAGGAGGTCAGTAACTTGACTAAGGTCAAATTAGGCTTTTGGGTTTTGCCTGCCTTCATTCCTTGCTTTGTTATGTGAGGTTGGCTTGTAAGAACTTGAAAAATACCTCAGAAGACAGTACTTTCAAATATAAGTCCAGAAAAAGAAAGAAGTTTAAAATTATGACCCAAAACTATGACATGATGGAGAGAAGTTCCCAAAAGCATGGCAAATTATCAACTGGAAAGGGTGCTTACTTTAGGTAAAAGCAGAAGTCAAATATATAAAGCAAAATAGCACAACTTTTGGTCAAGCTCTTCACCACCACCAAACTTCTACTCAGCTAATGTCAGTGCACTCCAGAGAGACAGTAAATATTTAAAGAAAGATGAAAATAAGGCACAGAAAATGGAAGATTACTCTACAGCTCTCCCAGCAGGACAGAAACAAGCTCCACCAGTCCCAATCACTGGACTGTGACTCTTCTACACAAAAAACTCTTCATGTGTCCATCTCCTACACTGATACTGGTCCCAAGCTGTGCTTGGAAGTAACCCAAGATTTCCAACATAGACTCGATCAATAGGATATATTTGGATCATTTCAAACACGAGAAATCCAGCTTGGAAGAAATTCATCCGAGTACCAAAAAAAAAAAAAAATAAAAATCCAGGCAAGGCTCAAAATTCAGATCCCTTTTCTTTTCTAAGGGTGACAGAAACAAATTGCTCCATATCACTAATCCTCTGTTGCCTTCTCAGCTCAGATACCTCTACACATTGGAGAAAGATGAAAAAAAGCAGTGAGCTGATCAGAAATTTGGCAGCTTTCTTTCAGTTGTCCAAGCTGAAGTAAACATAAATAAATAGGACAAGAGGACAGCATAGGTCTTTTCTCGTTAAAAGCAAGCATGCAAGCAATTCATGTGCCCAAGATAAAAGAATGTTCCCAAGAGAAGAAAAACAAAGTTATAATGAAAAAGAAATGGAAACAAAAATGCCTTTAGTTTTAATTTTACAAAATTAAGATTACCCATGAAGCTCAGGAACATTTTCCACCTGTGAAAAGACATCTCCCCCTGCCTTTTAAAGCTCTCTCTCTCTCCAAAAGCTGAGCGGGTGCCTAAAATTCTGTCACGATTTTTTGCGCCGTGGGGACAGCAGTGCCTTACCAGGATCATGTGACCGGTGGAGATGTCCATGTTGGACTGAGCTGGCTCCTCACACCAGGACGAGGTGCTGCTCCTGGCTGAGGGGCTGGGGATGGGCCCATCGCTGAACTGGGAGGAGACGCTGTTTATTCGGGAGGAGTGCAGGGGCTCAGGGCGGTCAGAGGTTTTCACTGCCATGCGCTGGCGGCATAGCTCCTAGAGAGAGAGAGAGGGAGAGGAGGAAACAACCTGTGGTTAACAGTAATTACAGGATAGAGTCTACTAAAGGCATATGATTTACAGTATGTTCCCAGGGCTGGAAGTGTTCTCCCACTCGCTGCAGTAATTTTTGGGCGGCTGTCTGTTCTGTTAAGCACAGCTACAAAGGGATGCTCAATGAAATTACCACATGATGTCTATCCTAATCCTCCAAAAGTGCAATTATGACTGCACGCACATCCTCATATAGATAAACAAAAATCACATTTTGGAGCTTGACTCCTCTAACAGATGTATTTTTTTTTCTTCCCTTAGTATCGCCCCACATTCTGCAAAGCCACTTTTGAACCATATAACCTCCTGAAATTAATGGGGTTGCACAGGAGTAATTGAGAGCACTGCTTGGCCCTGGATATGCAAACTCAGCAAGCTCAAGGCAGCTGAATTGATGTGCTCTCCAGTGTAAATCCTAGTTGATAGATGCCTCATTTCTCTTCATTAAAATAGCAAACTCGCAACACTTCCTCCCTGATGTGGGGCAGAGAGGATGAAGAATGACATTAACGAAGAATAAAAGCAGAAATCTGTCATTGTATTGTTTAAGCAGCTTTGGCGAAGAAAGAAAACTCAAGCTATCACACACACTAATGCAAGTCATGTTGAAACACCAAAATAGATAGCACTGGGAATATGTATTTTCAGTTGCTCTCATGCATAGAATTCGTGCAAATATACAGAATTCTGGTTAGGTAACAGAAAATCCTGCTGGTAAAACCAACTCCTGATAGTACAAAATTCTGATTCTAACAGGATGAGCAGACCCACAGTTACACTGTCATGTTGTAATGCTGTTAGAATCAGCTGAGGTGGTGAGATCACAGACACTGTAATAAAATGATTGGTTTCTTTAACATATGACTATTGTCCATGAGAGGTCCTTGGCTGCCTGTGCCACACAGCATGACTGACGAGTCTATAGGATGTGGCCATACTGCTCACAGGGTGTGGGTACACATTTGTCTCAGATTACTCATTCTGCACAGATGAGTAAAGAGAACAATATCTTGCCTCAGGCTAACAAAATAGTACAGGCTGAAAAATTCATACCATTGGAATGCCATAGCTTCTGTTTTCTTATTCATTGATAATTTAGTTGCAGGCCAAGTGTCATTAGTAGGATGATCTGAAAATCATTATTTATCAACTGCAATAAAATCTTCTTTTCAGACAGGAGTTTGAAATATAACTTAAGACTATGTTAGGGGCTTTTTTTAACCTTGCAAACTTTAGGACACTGAAGGGGGATCCTAATCCATGCAGTAGCAAGCATTCAACCAAACTCCCTGAAACCATTGTATTGAGTCTCCTCTTGTTACCACATCACAACGATTAAAGGCCCCTTCAAATATTCTTTTGTCCCAAAACTTTTGTCTTACTTGCCATTAGAAACACTTATGTGGACTTTTACTATTTGATGGTGTTTAATACAGCATGTGTGTGTATATATATATAAAAATATATGTATGCATATACAAATTAAGATACACTGAGATGAAATTCATATAATTTATAAATGGGATATATTTCACTGTCTATTACAAAAATGCAGTCACCAGAAGCTTGGGAAGCAGAGATTACTACATGGTCTCAGTTTTTGGAATAACTGTGTTCCAACTGTTCCAAGTGAAACTACTTCCTGATTCCATCATTGCATTTTAGTATATTTATTAATTTTGTCTATGCGATGAAAGAGTTTTTCTAATTTTTACCAAAGGTAGGAGTTTTCCACGCTAGACTAGTATGTATTCTGTCCCTAGGTACCTTTCTAGTTTCCTACTAACCTTAACATGAAAAATATTAGAAAAATAAATAAAATTTCAAAAATATGTTGAATTAATTTGCAAATATTTGTGTTAGGTCAGTTAAAACTATCAGTATTAAACACAAGACTTTTTAATAAAGAAAAATATGTCATTGTATCTCTTATTTTTAAATATAGGAACAAAGAAAAACCTCTTTTTCTCCTTTTTTTTGGAGGATCACACACTTCATAAGAAAATACAGCAACAGTCCACAATGACTATTACTAACCTCAGAATGACCTTGCAGTAGTGTAATTTCAAATCCCTGCTTTTAGCAGATTTTGGGAGAAGTATAACAGAGCGGAAACTTTTTAGACAGAAAAATAAATCTACAGAAAACCAAAAAGCTGCTCAAATGTTTAGATATCAGCCATCCCCAGAGGGAATGGTTTACTGGACTAAGCAAAAGTATAATTAGTAAAGGTATAAAAATAAGAAGTCTATCACATAGCTGCTAGAAGGATGTGTCTTCTGGCTAACACACCATGTGGCGTTGATATGAATTTATTATATTCTAATAGACATCCTGCCACTTGACTCACCCCAACTCTGTGCTAACAATAGCATTTGTACTCAAACAGGATCTTTGTTTTTAAGTTGATCTGTTCCTGCTGTTCATATCCTGCCTCAAGCCATAATCCTCTGCTTTTACAAGTGGTTGCTGTGGAAAGGATTATAGAGCTCTGCTAACAAAAAAGAGATCAAGCGATCTCTAAGAAATTAATGTACCATTTTTACATGAATTATAATGACAAAAGAAACAATATTATAGACAACTGGTTCTGGAATAGATTAACCTCTAACCAAAAAAGATCTTTTTGGACATGAAGTATTTAATATGTTATTAAAAATGTTTTAAAATTAAGTTTAACATGTTCATGGTCCTCGTGGAAGAAGGTGAAGTTAAGAATCGTAACAAATTCAAATATATTTAAAAACATGTACCTGATCTCAAATATTAACATATTTCTCTCCTGACATATAGAGAACCAAACCAATTATTCCCAGGACTGCTGTAACTGTCAAACACCTCAAACAAAGCAACCACGTCACCGCACTCTGCTGTAAAAAATGTTTCATGTAAACAGGAAGGTCAAATCATAGCCGAAGCAGAAAACCCACTAAATTTCTTGATTGGAGTTTTAAATCTCCATGACAATGGGTTTTCCCCTGCCTGTACACAGAAGTTTGTGGTTTGAATTTATTTCCAGATCAGTCTGACAGCCCTCAACAGCTCTTCCTTCCCCCTCTCCCAGCCAGCCCAGCCCTGGCTGAGGAACCTGCCCTATCCCCACACACACATCAGCCACCTCAGGACAGCTACAGCTTCTATTTCTCCAAAGCCACCTCTCTATTAGCCCAACCATTCCAGCTCCCATTTGGGTTTCTAGCCTTGCACTGCAGGGATAACATGCTCAAGACCACCGCATATAAAAGCTTCGCTGCATGGGGTATTTTGGGGAGCCACATGGGTTCCTCCAGGACATGGAGAAGGGACATGCAGCTCAAAGCAGGGAAATGTCTTTATGTGGAATTTGGCCTTGAGATGGGTCATGAATGTTCCCTTCCTACAAAAGGCATTGGGAATAGTGGGGTCTCAGAGTGTGATGTGTCACACCATCCCATGGCACTTAGTGAGCTGGCATCTCTTCCCAAAGGCACAAAGCCCTAGATGGTTCAGACTCTCATAAATACAGTATCTGTTACCTGGGCACTTCTCTGCTTGCTCAGGTATGCTTTGCCTTCCTCTCCAAAAATCTTTACTCTCACAAGCATTTTGCAAACCAGCCATTTACCAAATCACAATCAGAATTCAAACTTGACTAAAGTGTCAAAGCTTCACACTGTGAGAATGACACGAACTGCATTTCTGTATTGTCTCAGCCATTAAAAATATTTTCTAAGAATGAATTCAATTTACTGCTGCATTTCTATATTTAGCAGAGTGGCTGAGGCTATTTCTGCCATGCTGCGACTCAGTAATGTCTAGCCATTGTTTGTGTATAGTTTGAGATCCATTCTTCATCTAAAAACATCATTTACACCTAAAAAAGCAACCATAATGCATACAGTGAAAGATGAAGAAACGATCCTCCTGACCTTCAGGCTATGATCTAATGGATGGGTTGGACATAAACATTTATTTAAAAGGTAATTTGAAGTTTATGACATTATTTCCCACCACATGGGAATTGCTATCATACTGAGGCACTTACTCTGTTTTTTATTTCCCAACATTTATTATCAAACTTATATGGTGGTCACATGCAGTATATAATGGAGAAGTAATATTGCTGTATGACAGAAACTGCCATAACCAAGATAAATATTCTGTAAATAATGTTGAGTTAAATGAGTTGGAAGTACTGCACTATGATCATCTGCAGTGAGCTTTTTATTTGACACACAACTGATAACCTTAAACAAACCATAAACAGTATTCTTGGAAACCCCCCCCCCCCAATCCTCTTTATAATGAGGTTCTAAAATATCCCTAATACTTGGCTGTCCACACACAGACCAGGAGAAGCATGAAGTGCAACTATTTCCTCAGGTACAACAAGAAGATTTTTGAATTCATAAACTCCACTAGTGAATGAACCACTCTGCAGCATAAATGTAGCTTATCCACATTTAAAAAAGCACATTAAGAGACTTGCTGCATCTCCTGGACAAAACCAGGAGCCAGTCTTGCCACCATGATTTGTTAGGTGGGTCTCTGAACCTGAAGACGTAAGAAACTCTCCTCTCAAACAAGCAACAAATCTGTTCAGAAATGGAGCCCACAGATACCTGTCCAGGCTGGTTTGGAGATATGACTTGTTACCAGCAGAAGTGTCAGGCCACATCATGAGCCAGTGACAGGAGCTGTGTCTTCTGCCACGTGACTTTGTGATGCACAGCAGCCACTGTGTCACAGAAGGGCAAGACAGCAAAAGAGAACTCAAGAGAAATTTTTATCTGTTATCTACCAGAAAATCCACTTAGGGAAACTGGAAAATCCATTAAAGCCACACAGTTTACTGAAACTTTCGGTTTTAGAGAGAAATATATGTATATGCCCTGGTAAGGATTATGAATAGGTAACCACAGAACTAAAATCAGATGTAACTGAGGCTAATGGGTAATACTGAATCTTTTCCCTTACTTTATTTGGAAAAATGGAATTTGAGGACCTCAGGGTGACACAGTCCAGGCAGGAGAGGTGACTGGAGCATCCCAGTTAAGATATGGCCAATGCTCACCTCAGCTTTGCAGTCATTAAAGACGAGCCATTCCACCCCAAAGCTGCCTCCAGAGAGGATGTTGCAAATACTAATGAAAATCCTTTCAGCAATACTTTCAGGTATTCTAAGTCCAGACAGTGACCACAGCACACGAATCATTCTCTTCTAGCTGGTACCAGGTGCATGATAAGTGTTCAGTTCGAAGCAAACAAAAATAGCTTCGTATCTAATTCACTGCTTCTCTTCCCCAGCCACTGTCACCTCAGATCTGATTAACAGGAGATCTGGGATCTGAGGGAAACGCCAACTTTTCAGTTTATTTAGAAAAAGAAGTATAATTTCATAACTATATATTAATGAAAATAATCTATTTTGTAACTGATCCCAAAATTTGCACAAAACCAAAAATTAAGTCTAGGAAATAGGACTATAATTTCCATGCTTTAAAGAATTTTTTGTTTAGCAAATTAAAATGGAAATCACTTGAGTTAGTCCAGAAACAAGCATGACACAATTATTCTAGAATTAGCAAAATATAAGAGAGAATAAAGCTTTCCACGGATAATTATTAGGAAAATGCAGAGACACAAAACAAAGAAATTACTGTTTATTAAAAGTGATAGCTGAGTGTAAACCAAGCCCTTCCAACCTGACCTGCCTAATATTCTATCAATCAAGAAACAAATCTGCTTAAATAGGCATGATCACAAGAACATCATGTTAATTTTATACGTGAAATGAACATATTTTGCAGAAATTTTAAATTAAAATGCTGACACTTAATTCTAAATAATTCAAGGGTACATCTTTTAATAAAATGTATAATAATGATGAAGAATATATGTAATCTATATGCTAGGTATGGAGGAATAAAACCTTTAAAATGTCTTTTTTCCCCTTTCAGCTTTAATACATTTAATTTAACTGTAGTCTCATTCTCCTTTTCAGGAGATATTATTCACAAGATGAGCTGAGGTTTGCACATACAGCCTGGATTTCACTGTTCTATGGTGGATAGAGTCATAAGACAATGAGATTTAGAAAAAAGAAAAAATAAGATAAGCTCTTTTTTTAAAACCAAATGGATCTAGGACTATAAACAACATTATTCTCTAACTAAATTTGCTTAGTTTTACTACAGGGTGAAGCTAAAGTCATTTGGCTGCCTTTGTTTTGCCTTTGCATACTTGATAAGCTTGCAGGTGTTATAAATTTAACTTTAACTTATTTACTGTATTTGTAGCTTTGGGGATAATTACAACTTTATTACCATTTATTTTTCAGTTGTTGAAACATACTTTCAAGCTTTAGCTTAATTTTAGCATACTTTTTGTCCAGGAATAAAAGAGCTGTTCACATATGTGGAATATTTCCATGCATATTTCCTATCCTTGTCAAAAAAGCCAACTATGTCTGATATCTGTGTCCCTTCAGAAAAGGATAAAGGGATATATTGGAAAAATGTTTGGGAGTAATATTTTGAAAGACACAGCATCAAACGTATCATTACACATCCATACTCTGGACAATTCGCTTTTATCTAGATTTGTATGTGATAGATCTTGAGAGGAACAGAAATAAAAAAAAAAAAAAAAAAAAAAAATAAAAAAAAAAAATAAAAAAAAAAGGAGAAAGTAAAATATATTTCTTTGATTGTCAATGCAGCCTTCATGTGTCCAGTTCAGTTCACTATCTGCCCTCTTGTACCACACTCTGTATATCTGAATATAATGCTGAACCTTGGGACAGAGGGGGTTGCTTTGCTTGATTTTTAAATGATCTAAAACTTAGGAATGCTGTTTCTTTTTGAGGGCATCACAGCCAAATACAGGCTTGAAAAATATTCTCCTAAAAACCCCTCAATTTTGATTGTGGACTGTGAATCCTAAGCTTTCAATTATTTTAGCATTGTGTGTGTTTCCTGGTGATGACTCATGTAATTTCGATTCCCCTTTCCTCATGTATACAAAGAAAGTCAAGGCCATGAAGAAAAGGAAAAGCAAAGAAAACATGGCTAACTTCAAATGGAAAATTACTTTTCCTTTTTTAAAAAAAAATTTGTTTTATTCCCTCTCTTTAAATTCAACCATTTGCACAGTCTTACCCTATCAAATCAACTGAAAAGCCATCATGGTCTTGTATGCATCTCCAGGTGTCCAGCAGACATGAAAATTTCTTGCTTGCACAAAAGCAAAGGTGCTGTATTTGCAATACAGTTTGAGAAAATATTTTTATTCTCATTCTTTCAGCAACCTCTCATCAATGATGAAGAAATCTGAATAGTCCAGAAGCTCCTGAAGGAGGCAGATATCTCCTACACAGCTCACTTGCCAAGGAAGACATGGCAGCATAGGTATAATGACATTTCTCTGAAACAATGATAATTCTGCCCTGCAATCCATGGCAGGAAAGCACAGGTATCTTTGGGGATAATACCCCTTTCCAGAGGGTCAGTGAAATATGAAGACCCATTCCTTGGCTGGGGAATGTGTTCCTATACAAAAATACAAAAGACCACTGACTGGGACTGCATGAGTATGACAGTTTAGAACCTTTATTTCTACAAGTTTTGTGAAACAGATGCTGGACTAAACAGGACTGCAGCACCCTGGTCTTCACCAACAGGAGGTACACAAAGGAAGGTCGTGATTCTTTAGAGTGATTTAGACTGATTCTTTGACTGATATCTCCCCTGCATGATGACATCATGGTGGCTTTCCTAAGAATTTAAAGGGACAATCTGGATGACTCCAAGGAAATTAGTGTCTGCTTTGAATAGAATATATCCACAAAGTGTGTACCTGAAGTCACCTGAGATCTACTGGTGTAAAAGCACACTTTTTTTTTCCTCAGGCTGTTCCTCATAATGTCAGACTTTTACTGGCCTTGCAGCTCAGACAACTGCAATTCTGGAAGTGATGGTACATCAGATTGACTTACCTGCCACAAAAAAAACCCAAAAAAACCCCCCAAAACCAACCAAACAAACAAGCAAACAAAAAACCCAAAAACCAAAAACACACACCAAAAAAACCCAAACAAAAAAACAAAGGCAAAAATAACAAAAACAAAAACAAAACAAAAACAAAACCAAAAAAATTAAAAAAAAAAAAAAAGGTTTCAACCAGTGCTGGTTTCTTAACTGCATTTCCCACATTTCAGCTGTGCCTGCATGAAATGTTTTACAAGTATATGAGTATATGGAAAGTATGAAGCTAGACGAGGAAAGATTTCTTAAAGAAGTAACCAGAGAGATAAAAAAATAACACGTAAAACAAACTTCCCCTTTGCCATGTTTTGTTCATCTTAACTCTAATACATGCTCATGAGGGCACAGCTGCTCCTTAATATGAATTGGCACAGAAAATTCACCTCTAGCACAGCAAGAGCCACACAGCACAGTATGGCTTACAAATAAACCATAGCAACAATTGAATTAACCTGAAAGGCCATGCAGAACCACGTGTAAATCCATCATGTATTTTGACTTTGTCTAACCCACCCAAAGCCCGACCAGCTTCCAGCAGATGCCAGTGCTCTTAAAGATAACTGCCACAAATGTTTCCTTTTTCACTCCCAGCGTTTATAGTTGCCTGGGGCCCAAAGCAGGCAAAAAATGCAGTCCCAAGACAGCTGTAGTTTCTCAGGAAAGCTATACATTAAGGCTGTGTAGTCCACTGTTTTATTGCCCTGCAGGACTGAAAATGGGAGATCATTTCTGCTAGAAATAAGGATTCCCAGCAGCCAGCAGGACTTGGTATGTACTTCCAGCCTGGAGAAAAACAAAATAGCCACTAGTTTATGTCTAAAAATGTTATTTTACCCCACTGCAAAGATTAGTATTGCTTCTCCCTACATCTGTGTAACTGCATTCATGGTAACAGTTTCTAAAAGCAGTCAGAGAAAAAGGAAAAGCCTTAAAAATTCTTAAAACCTCAAATACTTTCTTTTTTTTCCTCCAGAGAAGGTAGCCATACACCAGAGGTAAAGCAAGGATAAAGGAAGTATTTACCAAAGATGGCCATCAATGACAATTTTTTTTTTGTAACAATATCTACCATGACAGTCAAAATTGCCAGTCATTACCCCCCCCTCCTGATTTGAAAACTAAACTCACTGCTTTTCACCCAATTCTCCACTGAAAAAAATTAAATCCCTCTTCAGCTCTACTAGGAAGACCAAATGCAAATTTAGTGCCCAAGTGTTAAAAAAGAATCTATAAAGAACAAAGTTACTACTAAGTCTCAGTAGGTTCTTAAGAGCGAAATCTAGAGTAATACACAGAAACCTACTAAACTATGGGGAAAAAATAGTATGAGTTTTCTTGTGTCTCTGAGTACAGACACTATTTCTATTGCACATCACAAAAGTCTTCATGGATTGAAAAATGGTCAATATTTCTATACTTTCACGGCATTGGTGTCATAGAAGACATGGGAAAAACCAACAGGGATTTCATTCTTGGTACTGATGGTCAGAGATACAGAGAGACCTCGTATTTTGGAGAAGACAGCAAAAATGCACAATTTCTCTTGGGCTCTCCCCTGTCTGTCTGTACAGCTGTGCTCTCAGATGAGTCAGGGTTGTGCCCTGGCCAGACCAGAGCTGCAGCCCTCTCTGCTGTCCCTGTCCCATGTCCCTGTCCCATGTCCCTGTCCCATGTCCCTTGTCCCTGTCCCCTGTCCATGCTGTCCCCAGTTCCACTAAACACCCTGCAGTAGCAGCAAGGGGTTAATGTGTGTTTGCACTCAAAGAAAAACACTTCCCTGGCCTTTACTGAGGTTCCTGCATTTTCTTTTCCCAACCCATACAAGCACAGGGGGTCACTGCTCTCCCTTGGACCTCTCCACCAAGCACCAGTTTGTCTGCAAAATGCACCACAGGAACAACACAGGAGGACAAGTTCATAGTAGGTCCATTTCTTTCCTGGTCACACTTCGTATTTGGATTATTTTAAGACCTGAGGTATGAAGCTACAGGCATCTTCTAAAACATTATTAGTTGTTTTATCAAAGAGTATTTTTTCTCATGTGGCTCCTTTGGTTTTTGAGATTTCTGCTAAAAACTTGTGCATCAACAACCTTCTGCAGAAAGTGTTGCTTGTTAAAGTTGTATTCTGCTGATAGCATTTCTTCTATTAATAATTTATTTTACATATTTCATATAACTGAAAATCTTTGCCCTGGTGCTTGGCCAAAGGCAGAGTAAGAGTTTTACTCTTTCTTCAGTTTCTCATTTTATACATCTCTTTCTTTTCTATACTACTATTTGTTATTGTTTTAGAAGAAATAATCTGTCTTTTCAATCTCTCTTCATATGAATTTTCCATGCCCTTAATCATTCTTGTTACCTTTTCCCTGCTCCCTCCATTTCTGTGTTGCCCCTTTGGCGATGGAGTGACCAGCACTCACAGAAGCCTCCAGCATTGATTTATACTTAATTAACTTTTAAAGCCCTCAAAGAAGCAAACAAAATTCTTAGTTAACAATGCCTGCAGAGCAATTGAGTTGACCCAGACCTCCAAAAAGAAGCTGAAATTTGTAACAGCTTGCTAGGCTTATGTGTGCTTTAACTTCACACCCAAGTGTTTTCCAGTGAGGTTAACTAGGAACTGCAGCTCTTTATTTTGTTCTTTATTTTGTGGTCACAATACACAGAATTTACATGCTCAAATTCCCATGTTACTATCCATATTGTTACCACACAGTACAGAGGGAGATGTATGACATAATTTCACTATATATAAGACAAATTTATATATGTACATTGTTTTTCTCACAAAAATACATTCAGCTCCATCACATCTCTCCTTCTATCTGATGTAAATAGCCAGTCACTGGCACCTTGTGCTGTGAGCCACTGCAGCAAAACCTCTTCCAGCAAATCACATCATTTCACTCCACTCAAGGCATTTTTTTTTTCCCAGAAAGCCAGAATGAACTCTAGCTGAGAAGCTGATAAAAAGTAAAATCCAAGCTTCTTTTCTCCACTCTGTCAGAAAGGCACCAACATGGTGAATTTTACCTTCTCATCTTTGGCTTGTTCTTTTCTTAGTAGTTAGTGGGAAAGATTGGTGTCTCCAACATGTGAATATCCTCCCCAACAGGCTTCTGAAGAGCAGGGGGATGCTGAGACCAGCAGCCCCAGAAAATGGGTGGTGGCCCTTAGGGCTCTAGCGCAGCCCACTTCAAACCTCTGCTGCTGTCAGTGTGACCAAGGACAAGCCTCCCAACCTGCACAGACCCCAAGTCAGGCAAAACGTAATGAGGGGAAGAAGAGTGATTTTAATCAGCCAAGCTTATCATGTAACCCCAATACCAAAAGTGAGTTTCATCAGGATAATGTTGAGCTGTTCTCACTTTGGAGAGCAAGATCAGCCATTTCTGAGATCTCTTGAGAGGCTGCCAGAATGCGGTTCTGCAAAACAACAGCCGTCCTATGTAAAAGGAAAAACCTGGAATCATCAAGAAGCCTGCAACTATGTCAGCTAGACAGGAAAACAGAAAAACAAAACCTGCACTGAAAATCAACAGTGTTTTATCAGTATGAAAGATTAAAAATTTTAAAAAAACCTATTGCCCTGGTCAAAATCTGTGCTTGTTCAGAATGCAGTCATCCCAGACAACCATCAATAAAACATCACTCGTTTGTCTTAGGCAAAAAGTACAGAAACTGATGAACAAAGCTAGAGAAAACCTCATGAATTTTCTTCTCTGGATAACCAACTTACACTAAATTTGATTTTCTCCTATTCAAAAGCTATTCTCTCTCACTCTCCAAATTAATTTTGTTTCTTTGAAGGATTTAACTTTTAGGAACATCCTTTTACAGTCTCCCTTCTTCAGTCATGACTTGGTTGTTTGCTAAGAATACAACTGACAAAAACTGAAAGCTGAGAACCTGAACTGGAATGGGAAGAGCTGCAGGAATGCCCCACCTGAAGCACAGGGACAGACACTGATGTTATTAAAGCTTAGAACATATCACAGAAAAAAAAAAAAACACCACAGAACAAAGAAGTTAGGTGAGCTGTCTGTCCTTTATCATGCCTTGCTAGTGTGCATTAAATCACTCCAGTTGCCTTTTACAGTTCTTTAAACTGCTAGAAAGAATTTAGATCTCTGTTGTGCATGAAATTACAAGAGAAAGAAAGTATGTTGGATAGAAGGCCCCATCCTTGGAGCTGGAGCTTTTTCTCTGTTGTGAGAAATGAAATTGGGCCTCTTGTCCAGCCAACAGAAATCACATCTTCAATGTCTGACTCGTAGCTCAGCACTTCCATGGATGTCCTTGCCCTCACATGTCACACACACTCATGAGGCTGTTTGGGATGACACCTCTCACTTGTGCCCCTTAAGACTGGAGCAGCACAGCCTCAGAAGAGCTCCAGCCTGCTCTACCCAAACTTGTCCTATAGCTTGTATCACAACAAAACAAGCAGAACTACCAGCCCATTCTGAATATTCCACTTGGCAACATCCCTATGAGAGTCCCTACAAGGCTACAGGCAGAGGAAAGTGGAGGATTTGAGACTCACTTTAGTTCATCTGTCTCACAGAGCTGCCAAGTCTTATGGGCATGCCAGGGGTAAAACCTAGGGTGGTTGTGGTCAGCCTCAAACACTCCTCAAAGGCAAAGCACAAACACACAGTGCAGGAGGCACAAAGACCCTTGGAGGTAAGATATTGCAGTTTGGGCAGGACACAGACCTGCTCTGCCCACATGGCCAAGCACAGCACAGCCCCATGCACACAACATGAAGGAGAAAGGAAGTGACACAGCATTCCCCGTTCCTCTTCCCTTCTGCCCACCCTGTGAGACTGGGGTGCAGGAGGAACAGATGCACCAAGAAGGAAGCAGTAGGAAGAATGCTTTTATATACGTTACAGACTTCAGAGAATACACTGCAACCTGCTCCTGCTTGCAGGCAACATGGCACTACAAGAACTGACAAACATCATCTACCACCGTTGTTTATGTACACAAAATTATTTCTGCTCCCTTTCACAGGCCCTGGTATAAGATTTATCCTGCAAAATAAGTCCCCAAAACTTTCCAGTCAAAAACTTTAAAAAAATGTATTTTTTTCTTCTAGTGCAGCACTCTGGAGGAATATGAAAGGATCAGCAAGCCAGATTGCAGTGTTAGCTGCTGAGCATTCAGAGAATATACAATAGAAGAATGTGTCAAATCTGAAACATGATAACAGAGCTGCTGCAAAAGAAAAAGGAAAATCCTAAAACAGAAAAAAGGGTAGAAGTGTGTAGGAAAGACAGGCCTGATTATCCTCTACATTACATGGAAAAAAAACCAAAAAACCAACCACTGAAGACAGTATAGTTATTCCAGAAAGAGATCGGGATACTTGAGATGATGTACGGCCTGGGACTGCAAATCAAATACTCTCCAGCCCATTAGGCAAGGCTGTGGTTATCTTTGGCTTCTTTATAACATACAGGCACTGGGACATAATCAATTTACCAGGGGGAGACAATCCATTGTACTTATGCAGAACCAGCCCACACTTAGCTGGCAAACAGCCTGTGGCACCACAGGGATGGGTGAAAGGAGCTCTGAAGCAGGAGCAGAATGCTCAGGAGCTGGATCCTTGGGAACAGGAGCCTGGACCTTGGCGGTCCAGGACAGGGAATCAGGCCAGATAAAACAACAGGAATTCTCACCCTCTAAAACCAGGTGGCTACAACCAAATTATTAATAAAACTGCCTGTTGAGTGAATTTCTTTTTTCTTTGTTTGTGCTTACTCTGTTAAGAAACTGGGAAAAGTTGGGTGGCCTGACCTGAAATGGTGCCAGGACCATTGGAAATATTTACCAGTTTAATTTACCAGGTGAGATGCAGCCTGCAAGTCCAGAGCACCTCCAGTACATCTTCTAAGAAATGCCTGTTTGGGTAAGGACTTTGGATTTCCCATTAATTAAAAATGAGTCACTAATTTAATTTTGCCTCCTACTATTTTTACTTAGCATTTTCTCCCATCCTAGATACACAGAAATTACACTGCAGAATGCTTCGGGCACGTTTGTCCTTGTTTCACTAAACACCAAGCTCAAACATAGTACTTTTGAAAAATAAACAAAGTTGGCTAGGAGGAGAAGGTCAGCATCACCCTCTCTCTGCCACTTTGAACTAGTCTTATGCAGAAAAATGGACAACTACTTGAAAAAGATAGTTTTTTAATGAAAATGTAGACCTGCATGGCACCTTCTCATTCAAGCACTCCAGGACTTGCATATATGCTCATTTTCCTTCCACACCTGTGAAAAACCTTTCTCTCACCTGCCCACTCTAATATAAGGAGTATTTTTACTCCTAGGTGTTGCTGCACTGACACTGGTGCAGCAGCCCAGGGTTTGGGCTGGGCAGGGGAAACCTTCTCTGGTAAGGGCTAGTCCATTTCTTCGGCACTGAGTAATTTGAGGAAGTTATTCATGTAGTTAGGAAAAGGCTGGAGGAGAACCATCACCCCAGTAGGTCCCTTTCCTGCATGGTTCCCTCAGGGCTGCCCCTTAGCTGGGTTGTCTGTGCTGGAGCAGGGGGGCACAGCAGGGACAGGAGGTGACAGGAGAGCCCTGCTCCTTGAGACACACACCACAAGCTCAAATAAAGACTTCCAGAAGTGCCCACTGAAATCTCTGCCATCAGGCTCCAGCCCTTAAGATGGGCATTCCTCATTAAGCAATATTTTGAAGTTGATTTTAAATGCTGTGTTAGCAAATGCACCCCTATTTATTTGTATCCTGATTTATTGACCAAGCAATAAATCAGGATACAAGCAATAAATCAAGCAAGTTTGATAAATTTCTGCTGATTCACAAATTCATATAGTATTTTGGAATGCTATTTTGAACACTGCTACCATTTAACTCAATTTTATGGCTACCACAGGAAGCAAGGTTAGGGAAAAACAGAATACACAGCACCACAGGAATTGTGGATAGCTCTGAACACTAATCAGATAAAAAACTGTCTAGAAGTTAAATTCACATTTACAAATCCAGATTTGTACACATCCTGTTTTGCTTCATTCTGCTTTGGCCATCCACTGTCTGACTTCAATGAAGTATTTAAACAAAAGGCAAAGTCTTCTTCTAATCACCTTGAAACACTCTCCCCTTCTTCTCCTCTCCCAGAACTGATATGTGTGACTACTGTGAATACTGTGTAGCCACACATATTTTGTACACTGTGAAAACTGTCTCACCTTAAAGTACAGTGGTTTATGTAACTACTGTACATACAAAGTATCTGCAGGTTCCTGAGAATTTATTCTGAGACAAAATGCTAATCAAAGAGAGACAAAATTTTTCACATAATACACAATAAGCAGACTTAAATGGACAAGAACAATTCTTCTAATTCCTATACCACACCGTGCATGCTTTATCACAAACAATTACAGTTTGTTCTGTAGCTTTACATAGTCATGAGATGATCTCTTTTTGCCTCTTTAAATAAGGACACAGGAAAGAAAAGATTAAAAATGCATTATGCTCTTTGTTTTCCCAGAAGGGAGCACAAGCAAACCCTTCACAGCATTCTGCCTTAAGGCAAAATTTTCATCTATCCAAAATCCTTACAAAATGTATTCCTTCTGAAATGTTTGCTAAATACTCATGTACTGAATAACCTCACCCTCAGTGATATCTTTTGTGCTTAAGTGTATGAGGGTCCTTGAAAATTAAGTTCTATAAATATAAAAGGTACGGATTATCTCCAGTTTACCAGCTTTCCTTGGTACTAAGGGTGATATTAATTGGAATATTACTGAGAACATGATAAATAAAGAAGCAAAATTTTCCTTTCCCAGCGCCCCCCCACCCCACCCCGCGTTCACTTAGTCCACAAAATTCCAGTTTCTAAGGAGTTGATATGCAGTATTACTCTAACATTAAGGTCTAATATTATAATAACAAGTTTGCTTTTGAAATTCAGTCTGGAGTGTAAAATATTAAGCCATATTAGAGGTAATGAGTTATCTGTATTTAAACGCACAAATCATGCATGATGGTTAAGTAGAGGGTTTGTTTCCAGCAGATTCTTTCAGTTGAAGCCTTTTAAAATATTTGCAGCAAAATATTTATTGTAATTGCAGCAAATAGTGTGTTCTTAATATCCCTAATAAAAAATACCAGCGGGTTCAAATCTGTAAGAGCATGGAGAAGTTCTTAGGGGCTTTGAATCCAGCAGGATCATGTAATTAATAAGACTGTATTTGACAAAGGAATATATAATTTATACATAATACAATACATGTAATAATGTAGAATTTAACATATAATTTACAATTATATGCCTGCCAAATCAAGTTAATTGGACAAGTTTTTAAAACAGCTGATGATGTAAGCCATCTGCATGTAACCTTGAATACTTCAGGCAGTTTAAGAAAGAATTTCATTGTAAACTGTTTGGTCTTTTCCTCCTCACTTTTTAGAGGAAGTTCTTTTGGCTGAGATGAAGGAAAATTAAAAAGAATGTTATTGACATAAAATATTAAAAGGCAAGCTTGCTGAAACCAGCTTCAGAGCCTTTTAACTTTTGCCTTTTAATTCCATTATGGGCAAGGTTTTGCTGAGCATTATCAGTGATGCAGAAGACCATGCTCATAGGAAAGTTCTGCAGCACAAAGTATAAAATATGCTGATGATTTAACATGCACACCCCAGCCTTCTCCACACAGGGGTCAAAAGCCAGGGTTCAGCTGGACTCACAAATACATCACCCTGAATCAAACAGAGCATCCCTAAATCGTAGCAGTCACTACCACACACTCATTACATTAATAAATTGCTCACTAATGGGAGCAGTGACAAGTAAGATGTGCACTTAGTGGCCCTGTTTGCTGCCCGCTCCTGATGCCTGAATGCCCGTTTTTCTCTGGGTTATGTTCTAAAGTCTTCAAAGTGCATGAAGAAAATCTGCTCAGTGCTGTGAAATAAATCAAAGAGTGTCTGCTGAAAATTCCTAAAACGCTTCTGCCCTAATCTCCTGGACCAGAGAGTGGGCTTGCAGAATGCTAAACTTGCTTTTCAAAGAAGATCAAAGCAACGCCAGCGACAATTAAAAACAGGGGTGCAGGTGCGCGCATGCGCGGGGGCTCCACGGAGGCACCAAGAGCCTCTTTTTAGTCATCCCTGAATGCAAACGCTGACTTATCTAATCATTACACGTGTGGTTTGAAAGGACAGGAGATGTGTTTGTGAGAGACGCAAAAACTGTCCGCCTTTATGTATAAAACGTAACATTTTATGAGACACACTATTTCCATTAATTTTGAAAAGCTCCTCAGCTACTGTCTAATTAAACCAGCCTGTAATTTTGTTGTTTAGTGATTCAAAGATAAATGAAGTTGCAATTGTGTATCTGTCCTTCCTCCTGTTACTTAGTCTTTCAATTGGGTTTCCCTACTTCAACACTTCGAGGGCCAGCTCCTTGCCCTACCCAACATCTGAATAACCAGGTTTGGCAGCTTATCAGGAGCACTGCAGCAATTTAATTTGCCTGCTTCAACTTTTATACAGTACTGGTTGTCCTGCCTAAGACAGGTCCCTTCTTCTTGCAGTTACACAAGAAATACTTGAGTTAGTAGCTAAGTGTAAGGAGTGCTCGTGCCTGAGGGAGGATGATGTTGCATGACAAGCGCTACGCCTCCAGTACGGGGGGGAGACTTAGCAGCTATTTCCCTGATAATATGATTTGTCTGTTTTCCCCATTCTCAAGATGGCATTTCACTGCACAAACCAGAAAGGGAAGAGAAAAAACCCTAAGCCCCCCAAAAAAACAGCCATGGGAAAAAGCTCTTCAAAGTTCACAGGATGAGTAAGGAAGAAGTAAAACCCTGAATGAACCCTCCTGGCTGAACTGGGTTAGGATGAAAAATGCTTCTGCTAAATGCTGAAAATTTAGGTCAGTCTTGTTTATGAAGACATAAACCACTGACATTTTGAGAAGCATGTGAATCAAAGTGATATTTCTGTGTTCTCTCTGAATCACACTGGGCCACAAGGCCCTTTGATACCAACCAATTTCTCCCCCTTCAAATTAAAAAAAATAAATCTGAATTGTCACGTCAGCTGTAAGCAGCAACACATTGGAGTACCGTGCTTTAAAGCCTAGTGGCAGCAGCCTCTGAAATATTTCATATTTTTAAAAAATATAGAGTTAACTGAGTGGCTACTTGGGAAACATAACAGAGGAGAACCAAGTAGGTACAGTTTTGAACACTGCCTGCTTATTTCCTTCTCTCATATTAATACAGGTTACCTTATTCCCCTACAAGTATCAAGAAAAGATGAGGGAAAAGAGAGGGGATAGCTCTCTGAGACCTAATTGATGTTATCCAAAACATGCATCACACCAGATATCCATTACATTTAACACAGCTCAACATAAGGCGATTCTGACAATGCGAGTAGGCTCAATCCTATTTCTCTTCAAATCCACGTGAATAGTTTATTATATACAGACCCAGGCTCAGTGATTCATTTTGATAAAATGCCACTTAGCAGCATCAAAACTGCCTGAGCATTTTGTCTGCCTGCACTAGGGCTTCCTACTGCTGCCATTGAAACAAATGGCAGAATTCCCATTTACTTCCATGGGAGGAGAGCCAAGCTCTTAGAAACTTTTGTTTTTAAGGAAAAACATTTTTCCTCCCACTCACAACTACAGTTCCCCTGAAAACCCAATGGAACTGTTTAAGAAGTCAGGTGGTTAGGACTGGGCCTAGAGGTCAGGAACAAAGAATATTAATACAGTCTTGCTAGTGAAAAACCAAGCAACGACCACAAAGCATTGTTGTTGTTTTTAAAACAGAAAATGTTATTCTCAGATCTAAATATGGAGATTTAAAAATACATATAAATCTGTGAAGAAAAAAGGAAGCACACATTTCATTTAGTGTCTGGATTACAGATTCTTATTAAACAAACCGAGCTCATTATAAAATCAATATCAACCACTACACTCCCAGGAGAAATGGCAAAAAAGGTCACTCCAAGAAATTCAAACAATTTTCCTGCTGGAAGGGCACGATTTTAATTACAGATACTATTAATTAGAGCTGTCAGTAAGAAGATTGTCCTGTTAATTATCACAAATTCAGTTTCAAGTGTGGTTTTGGAACCTGGAGGGCTTTTCAAAAAAATTAAGAATTCCTGTATTCACAATTAACAGAAAAAAAAGCCTACCTATTGCTTCTGTGCTTTAAATAAGCCAACAGCAAGTCACCTATTAAAATCAGACAAAAATATTTATGGCCACAGTCTCACTGGCCAACAAAACTGATAAACTGCTGCTTTGTTCACACTTTATCCCAGAGAACGCTCCTTTTTTTTTTTGTCTACAGGAAATGCTCTTGCTCTCACTCTGTCTTGCTTTGGAAGTCATTAAATGCAAAGATGTACTTTAATGATTTCTCTAAAAGTAAACATTTCTTTAGAAGTGAAAACCAAAACCACTCCTAAAGATACTAATTGTTACAGAAACATTAGTATTTATTATTCTGTATTCAATTCTCTCTAGACCCAGCCTGTGGAGATATACTTAATACATTACATCTTTAAAATCTAAGAGGTACAGACAGACACAAACTTTGTGAGGAAATATGAGTTTATTCCCACATGACTCTCAGCTGCCAATTTGAATCTATCTCAGCTCCAGGATACAGAAAGGGCAGAATGTCTGATCTTAAGCAGAACAAGAAAGTAAAATAAAACTTGACAGAAAAGTGCCATTAGCGAGGCCCTATGGGTGCACAACAGACAGAGATACTACAGAGACAATGTTTACACATTCTCAGATTCTTTTTCCTGGTCACACTCCAAATATTTTTGGATAGCAGAGCAGGGCTGTCTGGTATATGAGCACAACACATGCACTACCACACCAATAGCACACCAAGAGCCCTATGATCTAAAACAAACTTCAGGAAGATGCAGTGTCTCTCCACCCAACACTTTTGAAACTGAAAGAGAAAGCTTGAGGTTTCTGATTTATTTCCGAGAAGCTGAGTGCAGTCCTCCAGCATTACTGGGTACACATCTGCTATCATTGTTCTCCTAGAACCAGTCCTGCTTTACCTCCCATCTATCAGCATTAGATTTCATTTTATCTGAATAATGGCACAAGATGGCAACAGATCGGGTCAAAGGCTCTTTTCATATCAGACCCTGAAGAAGTCGATTACTCAAAAAGAGAGACATCTTCAGATAACCGTGCAATCCATTCCTCATAAATGTTAAAGATTTTTCGTTATTAATAGTGGCAGGGGTGACAGATTATGGATATTAATGTTATTTTTCTGAGCATTTCAATGGCAAGGGCTGCTTTTTTTTTTTTTCTTTTCTTTTTTCTTTTTTTTTTTTTTTTTAATGTTTCTAATTAGGCACGAATTTACAGCAGCTACCAGAATAGCCAAGATTAATACCCAGTAGTAAAAATCCGGAATCCGCGGGACTATGAATGGAACGGGGGCGGGGGGGAAGGGTCGGAAACAAACCCACCCCCGCGAGTCCCCAGGCGGGAAGGGCCCCCCGGGGGTCCGCGGGGCAGGGCCGGAGGAGGAGAGGAGAGCTCGGTCCTTACCTGGTAAGCAGCGGGCGCGTCGGAGCCGGCGTCAGCCCCCAGGGCCGAGAGCTTCTCCTTCAGGCGGTGGTGGGCGCGGTGGCGGAGGCAGTAGACGACCCCCGACGCCGCCAGGACCCCGGCGATGCAGGCGAGGGACAGGAGGGTGAGCAGGAGGAATTTCGCGGACTCTGCCTCTTCCCCGCGCTGCGCCAGCGGCGGGACGTTGCTTTTCTGCAGGGGAGGAGAGAGAGGCAGCGCCTGAGTTGCGCGGTCACGGAGCAGCGCGGAGGGGGGATCCCGTCGGGGGGAAAGCACCCGGCAGCCCTGACTTTCGGCCGGGGAGGGAGGCAAACAGAGGGGCAGGGACAGAAGCGCCGCCGTGCCCCGCTCCGTGCCCTCCCCTCCCCTCCGGAGGCTCGCACTTTACCGAAGGCGGAGGGTGCGCGCAGGCAGCGCGGAGCGCCCCGCGGCCCCGAGCCCCGCTCGCACCGCACCGAGGGCCGCCAGGGGCTGCCGGGGGCGCAGCAAGCCACAATCCGGTACTGCTTTTTTCTTAGTGAAAAATAAAACAGGAAAAAAAAAGAAAAGTAGGTGGCGATCCTTCCTTTTGTTGTAGAGGGAAGCGGCTTAAAAAACCCCCGATAGTTCCAAACTCCTCGAGATTACTATTATTTTTGCAGCAATAGGAGAGAATCCTTCTAGTGCATTTCACTTGTCTCCATGTGCTAAAAAGTTGTACAATAATTTCCCCTCATTAGCTTCATTATAAGCTATATTAGCAACAATTAAAAACGCAACATGAAAATGAAAAGACCAGGCGCGCAAATTGCAGCAAGACTCATTTGGCCTGCATTCCCCCTTTCACAATTACCAGGGAAATGAATTGAAAAGCACGCCCCTGCCTCAGTCCTGGTTGCTACAAGACGAGAACAATTAGCAAACTCCTTTCCACCACCTAATTTCGCGTGGTAACAAAATGGATTTTTCCCCATGAATGCCTAGCCGGCCTATTCATTATCTCTCCTCTATTAGTAATTTTCTGCTCCGTATTCAGCTAGCCAGCTCTTAATTTCCTCCTGTCTTGCAGTGTACACAGTGGCTCTTATGTCAGGCCCGGTCCATTTTTATCTTGTAATCATAAAGGCCACCAAAGCAATTATCGCTGGTCTTGACTGTAAAAGCTTGTCATTAATTAGCCTCCTTGCCTTCAGTGCTGCGGATTAGCCGGGGCTGAGGCTGAGTTAATGGAAACGCAGGTTCAGTCAGACTCCCGGATTTTCCAGCCTGGCAGCGCGGCGCGGAGGAGGACGGCGGCTCGGTGCGCCCCGGCGGGGCGGCGGGGGGCGGGCTCGGGGCTGGCCGCGGCCCCCGGCCATGTGCCGTCCGCGCCCGCGCAGCCACCGCCGCTCCCTCCCCTCCCCTGCTCGGCGGCCCCTCCTCCAAATCCCAACAGCCACCAGGAGGAGGGGGCTGCACCCCCACCCCACCCCGCCCCGGCCGCGGGGGGCTCCGGGGCCGCTTCCTCGCCACCGGCCCCGGCCGGGCACCTGCCCCGGCTGCCCCGGGGGGAGCGAGCCCTCGGCCCGCACCGGGCGGGGGACACGGGAGGGGCAGCACCGACGGCAGCCGCCGCCGCGCTCTCGCTGCTCCCACCGCCTCGGGCTCGGGGGGTAAAGGGCTGCTGCGCTCTGCCATTAGCATCTCCCTGAAAGGCCCCGTCCCCCCGGGGCCAAGGGTCGCAATCTGCATCTCAATAGGCGGCTCCCGCCGAAGTGCCGGCGCCCCCTCCCCGAGCGCTGCGCTCCGGGACGTTAATCCTTCTGGCCGCGGTGTTTGGCCCCGCGTCAGCCGGGCAGGGACGGGCCCCCACCCCCGGCCTGCCCCGCTCATCGGGCCGCCTCAGCCCCCGGGTGGGTTCGGGGGCACCGACGGGAGGAAAGAGGCTGGTGAGCAGTTTCGGGCACTGCTCCCGAGCCTTACTACTCTGCTGTCTCTACCACGGTTTTAAAGGATTTTCTGTGGATGCCGTGTGACAGAGCCGCACCAGGCACACGGGGAAAGGGCTGTGCGAGAGAAACGATGACAATGATGGGAGCAAAGTGCTGTCAAAAGCTCCGAGTAAACATGCAGAAGAGAAAGGGCGGCAGGCTCTCTCTCCCAGTGGAGTTAGAGCGATTTTAGATGTTGCTTCCAACTTCAGCAGGCAGTTTTCCCCGCAAAGCCGGGGCTGCCTTTGACAAAAGAATTGCTCCAAGAGCCTCCCCTACACACTCGCAGCGTACAGCTGCACTGGGGAGCCTGAAACACGGGGAAGAGCTGGAAACCTTCCGTGGGGCGTTCGGCATTGCTTACGCCTCGGCAAATGACTGCCCCGGGGGAGTCGGTGTAGCCGCGTCCCTTGTGACAGGCTTCGGGCAGCCGAGGGCTCGCAAAGCTCTGCACGTCCAGGGGGAGCGGCGCCCGCCCCGACCCCCCGTGCCCTGGGAGGAGATGGAGGCCCCCAGCGGGGATGCAGGGCCGAAGGGCCAGGGGGGCACGGCCGCTCCCCGGCAGCGCCCGCCACGTCGGAACAGCCGAAGGGGAAGGGAGAGAGGCTCTGCCGCGGAGCCGCCGGCCCTTCTCCCGCTCCTTTCCTCCTCCCGCCTCACGGGGAGCAGCTCCAGAGCCGCTGCCGTCGGGGCGCGGAACACTCCGCTCTCCCCTCCCGCCTGCGGAGGCCGGTGCTTCGGGCCACCTCGGCCAACCCCTCCGCCTTCCCCGGGAAACACCGCGGGCGCAGCGGCTGATGATCCCCGCGCCGTCCCGCAGGAGCCGCCGGGTGCGGCCGACGGCAAAGTCCCATCGCCCGGACCCGGCTCCGGCTCCGGCTCCAGCTCCGGGCCGCGCATCGGCGGCGTCCCCGGGCCCCGGGCTGGGGACAGCCGGACCCGCAGGAGGTACAGCCCGACCCGGTCCCCCCGGGTACGTCCCATCAGGACACAGCCCCCGCTGTCCCCAAGGCACTGGGAAGAACCCGCTGCCCTTTCATCCTGCTCGATGCCTGACCAAACATCACATTATGAAACGGGTAAAAATTAATCCGACGTGTTCGTTACCAGCTCCCTCCCTCCTCTCCCCCCAGCCGCCCCCGCCGCCTCTAGCCAGGAGCAGATTTCCCCACCTCGCCTAACCCCCTGATTCTTCCCTGCAGTAAGGCCCCAGCCTGAAACGGAGCCCAGGGTTAATTAGAGGCGTCCTGTCAGCCTTGACTTGAAATTGAAAGAAAAGTGTTTAAATATTTATGAATTTGACATTTACAGTCGGATGTCTTTTAAAGCAGAACACCTCTCCCTGTGCTGGTTGGGGCTGCCATGATGCGTGTGCCATGGTGCGTGTGCCTGGGGTGGAAGGGGAACAATAGCTGTTGCATAACAAGAAAAACAAATTACCTCCCCACCCAAGGCTTAACAAATAAATAGACCACATAAATTACACGCAATTAAATATTAAACTCAGCTACATGTAAGTATGCATTTTTTAAACTTCACGTAACAGAATATATTGACATTTCCCTGAATTATTTTCCCTTTCGAGAAGTGTGGAGTATCACAGTGTCCCAGTGAAGGAAAAACAACTGATTCCTAAATGAACGGCTTAGAAAGTGAATCTGAATGAAGAGGCTTTGGAGGTGTTCATCCAGTCTTTAGTTGCTTTGAAACAGCCTGACCTAGCTTAAATGCTAGAAGGCAAAGAACAGCAGTACACCTAATACACAGAGTGTTTACTTGGAGTACACTGTTTCTGTGAGGGTCTGTGGGATTTCTAAAAGGAAAGAAAATGCTTAGGGTCTGATCTCATGTAGGCTTTCCCAGTCCCTCGACAGAACACATTTTATATACACCCAAAAGTGAGTCATTAACTAGAGCAGCCATAACACTGGAGTCACAAATCACTGTTCTAATCAAAGAGCAGCGTCCCGTTCCGCGGTGTCATCCCATGATGCAGCAGAACAGTCGACATTTCAAACGAATTCCAGGCAAATGGCAGTAAATATTTAATGTACGCTTTCATGTAAATAAGTTCTCACACCTATGCTGGAAGTGTGGGAGAAAGTCTTTGTAAGAGCAGAGAAGAGCTCCCCGTGCAGTGATGTGGAAGCTCACCATCCAGATGTCTCAGCAGAATTACACTTCATTATTTACTTTAGGACACAGGGCATGCTTCTGGTCCTTGCAAAACTCTAACTGAAGTTGAGGTTTTGTTTTGCTTCATAAATTTAAAAATATTTAAACCCCAATTTGGCAGTTGCTGCACCTGACCACTCTTCCAGTTAGCAATGGAAAAATCACTACAATTAATTTTTAAACAACTCAAAATTATAATTTTCTGCAATTTTTGCATGCTTCGATTTTTTACATTTCGATTACAGAGTTTTGTTTCCGAACAATAATAAAAAAATAAGATTTCTTAGTAAATATGGGCAAAAAGAGGAACTTCAGAATATGATTTGTTTCAAAATATTAGAACGTTAAGAAACTCAAGAGGTGCTATTTTTAATTTGGAATTCACTATAGAATCTAATAAATGAGAGAAGTGAGGCGGAAATAATCATGTATTAATTCTGTGCATTACAAAATCTTTTCAGAAGCTATTATCAGAGCAAGAGGCATTGTGGTTTGGATTCAGGGTGGGAGAAATCCTTTGTGCAACTGAAAGCTATTGTTCCTCTGTGCAGATGAAATTGTACTTGCAAATATGCCATTCAAGGAGAGAAAAAAAGTACCTAGGCAGGAAAAAAGAATTCTACAAGAAGATCACTAGTCTTAAAAATAAACTTCACTAAAATAAGTTTTGGTTCAGTGTTTGTTTGTTTTCTAAAGAATATCCTGTGGTAACAGTTGCAGCCACTGACATTACAAGAAAATATAAAGGATATGCGTATTATTTCCTTATATAGAAAGCATGAAGAAAGGGATGTGTGTGGGTGTGTATATATATATATATAACGTATGTGTGTGTGTTCATATATACATATATATATACACACACACATTCGTGCATGTCTGCTCATTTATATAAATCTAAACTTAAATTCACTTTTTTTTGTGAAATTTTCAGTAATTTCCCTCTCCCAGAGGTTATCTGAGACATAGGTTGATACACTCTGCTGGTTAAGTTTTGATAGGTTACTAGAAAACCAAAGAAACACTTTACGTCAGGAGGAGCCTGGCTACTGTAATTTGTCCCCAGGAAACCTACAGAGATTTTTTTTTACCTTTCATAAACTAAGAAAACAAAACAGAAGGGAAAGCCACATTTCCCTCAGTTTTGGTTGCTCTGTCTTTTCCCCTACTGTGCTCCCAGACAGGTTAGGCTGGGGCAGCAGGGCCTGGGGATGTTCACCTTTTGTGCATGAACACTCCTGGTGTTCAGCACTGCACTCCCAAGCTGTTTGGTCCAGGCTACTTGCTGGTGTTTTAAGGTACTATCTTTAGAGTTACTGAGAGATTTATGGGGCTGCTGCCTTCTGCCTCCCTGTTCACACCCCCTGCTTCTCTCTCTGGAAAGCTCACCTGATGCCAGGATCACTTCCAGCAAATGTCAGTTCATCACCTGAAATGAGGTCAATTTAATGCTTTTACTCGGGAGGATGAAATCGGATGGGAAGGTACTTTTTGCTTCTTTTAGGGGTCGGAAAGATTAGACAAATTGACAAACGCAAAAGGCAGATGGATTTCTGGGAACTGCAGCTTATTCAAATCACTGAGAAAGGTCACTGCAAAAGCCACAGATCTATTCATCTGTAGGGGTACAATGATCTTTCCACAACCTTCAACACCACAAAGCACTCTGGAGCGTCTCTATACCTTTTAGTAGGATTAATACCATGAACAATGACTGAATACAATCAAGAATTCACTGAGTTCAAAGATCCCTTGATCAATGGTAGATATTTTC
The DNA here is from genome assembly GCF_965231275.1 of Zosterops lateralis. NCBI lineage: Eukaryota > Metazoa > Chordata > Aves > Passeriformes > Zosteropidae > Zosterops > Zosterops lateralis. The sequence continues at coordinate 10,161,126 of NC_139762.1, forward strand.
TTCTGGCTTCCTAAAGGCAAACAGAAGTGAAGTTTCTGGTTAGAGTTACAAGAAATTAGAGCTATTATTCTGAATCCCACTACAAGGTGATGCTGAAATGCCAGAATGTCCGAGCACTCCGAAGAAGTTTGTGGCATGGAAGGAATAAGGATGTGAAAGAGGAAATTCAATGAGCTTCAAGATTTTCGTGAAGATCTGGGTATTTTTTTAAGTCAGCAGTTAGATAAAGAGTAAAGTACAAAAGCCTACAGCATCACTGAGACAGTGCAGGGATAACACACAACTTAGGAAACCGGACAGCCACATCCATGCCTGTGGAAGAGGCAGGTGAGTCGGGGATGGAGGAGCACGGCCCATCCTGTCCGAAGCCGCACAGTGCTCCTCTGAGGTGGCAGCAAGAAGAGGAGGGCGCGGAGACGGTGAAGAAACCAAGGTGAAGAAACTTGGATCCCTGTCTCTAAGGACTCGGGGGCAGTCAGGGCAAAGCAGCAGGGTGGGTGCACCAGGAAGTAGGTTTTCCTCCGCAGCCCAGGCTTTGTGAGCCAGAGTAAAACCGTGAATGAGACTCGGCAGGTCTAAGTCACAGAGTGTCAGAGCCCGAGCCAAGAGGACGGTCAGCGATAGCCGAGCTTAATCAAATATCTTCAGCTAGCAAGAGAAACACGAGCCGCAGCGCCAGCGCTGATCTAATGCTGATGCTGAAGGCACATAATTCAGGGATTAGATAAGGCGCCCTTACAGCCGAGTGCCAGCAAAGAGAGCCGGCTCTCGGTAATGCTGGCCAGCGCCGGCGGATCCGTCGGCGGAACAGCCGCCCCGTCTGCAGGGAGCCAGGCCGGGGTCGGGCCCCGCGGCCGCAGCCCGCACCCACCGCGGGGTCCCGTCCTCGGGCCCCGGGCCGGGAACGCATCCTCGCCCCGCCGGCCCCGCTGCCCCCTGCGCCCCGCGCCTGCTCGACGGCCCCGCGCCGGGACATCCCCAGGGCTGCGCTCGGCCGGGGGCGCGCAGGGCTCTGGCGGCCGCGCGGAGGCGAAGCGACCCCTCCGTCCGCCCGCCCGCGCTGCCCCGCGGACACCCGGCCCGGCCCGGCCCCGAGCGGCGGCAGCGGCTGCCCCATCCCGACTGCCCCATCCCGGCTGCCCCATCGCGGCCGCCCCATCCCGACTGCCCCATCCCGGCTGCCCCATCGCGGCCGCCCCATCCCGACTGCCCCATCCCGGCTGCCCCATCGCGGCCGCCCCCGCACTCCGCACGAGGCTCTCCCGAGTCCCGGCCGGGCCGCCTGGAGAGACGCGGGCGCTCCCCCCGCCCCGTCCCCCGCCGCATGTACCTGCTGCCGGCGTGCCGGGACGGGCCCCTCTCTGCGAGGGCTCGGCGCACCTCGGCGGGCTCCAGCAATCCTCCTCCGGTGCCAAAACTTCCCCCTCTCCACCCCCCCCCCGCCCCTCCTCAGCGCAGACAAAGGCGGCGGCCGGCACGGTCGCCCCTCAGAGCCCGCAGCCGCCCCCCGGCGCGGTGTGGCGGGGGCGGGCGGCGGCCCCGGGCGGCGCGGTGGTCCCCGCGGGGCGCGGGCGGAGGATGCCGGCGCGCCCCGGCGCTGCCCTCCTTATATCGGGCTGCTCGCAGCCCCTGCCGGCTGCCGCACATGGCCCATCCACCGGTTGCTATAGCGATGCCTCCCCTCCACATGTTGCTGGCAGCAATTGGCTAAGGAGGTCTGGGCTGTACAGAAACCCTTCGCCGGAGTGCGGCGGTGAATGGACACGGGCTGTGTCACTCATTTGGAAAAGCTGTTTGGGGTTTCTGTTGTGGATGTGCGGGGTTTTGGTTTTTTGTTGTGGTGTGGTTTTTTGTGGGTTGTTTTTTTTTTTGGTCGGTTTTTTTTGGTCTTTCTTTCTTTCTTTCTTTCGGTTGATTTTTTACGCGCACCCTCCCACATATTTTTCTTTTTGTTTTCCTTTTTTTTTTTTTTTTTTTTTTTTTTTTTTTTTTCCCTTGGCGTCTCTCTTGCAAGATGGAAGTGGAGGGTAGAACAATGACTGAAAGCCAAAAATAAAATCAAACAAGGACAGCAAGAAAAAGCTACAAATCATTTGCATCACAGTACGGCAAAGGAGCACACAACGCTTCTTCCTGAAAAGACTTTCCTCCTTAAAAAAAAAAACAAACAAACAACTAAAATTCCACACATTGCCCAGCAAAGGAGATCCAAACTTTCTCCCCTCTCGTCCTCGTTCTCCAAGTGATACACGAAATTAAGAAGGAGGAGTGTGCTGTGACCAGCCGGGGGACAGTAGCGGAGTGCAGTGGGATAAACCGCGGGGGCAGTGCTGACACCGGCGCGCTCAGAGCGGGGCCGCAACTCGCAGCCAAAGCCGCGCTCCCGCCAGGTGCCCGGGGCAGCACCGACCCTTCCAACGATACGGACCCCGCAGGCTTCCCCATCTCCCTCAAATCCCCGCAGGCCGCCGACAAACACCCTGCGGGCCGCCCGCAGCATCTGCCCCCACCAAGTGCCCCGGCTGCGGGAGCGGGACAGGAGCGGCCGGGGAGCGGCCGGGGATGGGTGGCAGGTCCCTTCTCCTTTCCCCCGCAGATGAACAGCCCTCCCGCATCCCTGTCCCCATTGTTTCCCGCTGTCACTGCGTCTGGGGATGGCAGCAGGGCAGAGTCTGCTCTCCTCTGTCCGTGTAGGCGGGCAGTCCTTTCCCTTTCCCCTTCCTCTTCCCTTTCCCCCTTCCCTTCCCCTTCTCCTCCCCAGCCGTCCCGCCCCCACGCCGTGCCCGGCCTGCCCCGGCCCGAGCGGCTCCTCCCGGGCAGAGTGTCCGAGCCCCCTGCACACACCTCACACACCTCCCTCGGCAGGACCCCCAGCCCGCCCCTTCCCGGAGCGGCCCCGGCAGTGTGCGGGATGGGATGGACAGGACAGGCCCCCCTTTCCCTCCCCACAGCTCTGCTGTCCCGGCAGTGTCTGGGGCTCGGCCACTGCCGCCTGCCCAGCCCCGGCGGGCTTTGCCTTCCCGGCCGGAGCCGGGAGCCCTGGCTCCCCGCGCTGTCCCGGGGACACCGCAGCAGCTCCGTGTAGCAATTTCTTTGCCCCCTTTTCCTCTGGAGAGTATTCATCCTTCCAGCGCCCCTCGGCAGGCGGCACCTGGCTAAGGGACATGCACCTGTGCGGGAGCCAAGGGACCACCTGAGGTCCCAGAGCATCCCCGCCCCGCCCCAGAGCGACACTTCACTTAATCTTGCAGGACGGCACCGAAATGTCACCACCGTCCCCTGTACAGGGTCGTTCTGCCGTGCCCAGAAAGTGCAGAGTGCTTGTGCCATGGGGTCACCTCCACTAACATCTCACCCACACCCAGCCTTCCCTTTCCAGGCCGAGGAAGATGCTCTTTACATCACCGCCGTTTCTGAAGAGAAGCTTTCCAGGCAGGAGAGGTGCTCCCCACCTTGGCTTCTGCTCATTCAAAATCCTTCACGTTCCCACAGATTAACACAAATTTGGCTTCTCCAAACATTTCCTCAGCCACGTCTGTAGTGCTTGGTCTGAAAGCATTGCTTTGTCAGTCTGTCAGCCTGAGAGGACCCTCTCCATCTGATATTCTCCTGCCCCCGGAAGAGCCGAGCATACATAATTTGCTCACTAACCTGCGTTGCTTAAGTTGGAAGATAAATGAACCCGCCAAGTGATTTCATTAAAGGGACACGTGTGTTTGCATATTGATCCTTCTAATGAACTGTCTGAAACTGATAAATACTTCCATTAACTTTGTAGTTTGTATTTAGTATTTAAAAATACATTCATTAACATTTCCTGGGAAAATATTGTATCTTTTCAGAACTTTCAGGTGCTGAATGGGTTGAACACGAATTTGACTGGCCAAGTGTCAAGAGACCGCAAAATACTTGTTAAAACAATTTTTTTTTTTAACAGTGAGATTTTGAGAAATTTGTGATGAAATTGAAAAAAACTTTTCACATTTATGTAATTTTCATTACTTTTATCCCATTCTAAATACGACCTTTGAAGCAATGACAGATACTTGTGAGGGTTATGTCACAGGGAGAAATTATTTAAACATAGATTGTTTAATGTGTTATTCATTAAAATGTAGAAGATGTTGAGAGATAGAAGAAATAATTCTCATTTTTTTACTAATTTTAAATTTAAAATCTGTTTTTAAAATATATATAGAACTGTTGGTCAAATATCTGTGAATTGACTTACTGATAAATTTTCTCATATGATTTAATTAATTAAAAATGGGAAAACAAAAAAAAACTCTATCATCATCAGCATTTCATTATAAAATTTATAGAAAGTTTCATGTCATTTTCTCAGAAAAAAAGTTGACATTGAAAGTATAAATGACTTTGAGACAGTTTCTTTGGGTTTGGCGCATCTAAAAATACCGGTATTTTGAAGATTCACATTAACATTCATCCAAATTCAAGAGCTGTATTTGAACTATGCCTAAACTCAAAATATTCTAAATCTTGCAATTTCAGTGAGAGTGATGCTGAAACGTATTTCCATTTTGCATAGAACAAAACTCTTGCCTGAGAACCACCAATGTTTGTCAGGACTCCCTAAAAATCTGTTCTTCATAACTGGGCACTGAAAACCACACTGACCATTTTGCCTTGATTTCTGACTACAGATCTGTCTGCACTTCTAAGTTTAGCTACTTTTTTCTACAAATACATGCACAATGTGCAGCATGAAATAGATTTTAATTCTTTTAAAGCATGTATGATAAAGCTAAAACACCATTTAATCTCATTTGTTGTCTTTTTACAAGTTATCCTTTGGAGCCTTTCTCATTAAATACAGATCCAAATACGTTGTAGAGGATTTTCCGTAGATTTTCTATCCATGTGGATCCTGAAATCAATGCTGGATTTCCTTCACTCTGATGAACAAAACATCTTTTCAAAATACTAACTTCCTATACCACATGCATTTAAATTACTTTAACTTTAGGAATACATGTATTAAGAAAGAGGCAGAACTCCCATGTCTCGAAAACACCACACCTTTCTTATAAATAAAACAAACACCCAGGACCATAATTTAAAAGTAGAGTTAGCAGAATTTTAACCACTAGACTCCACTGAGTTTTCTGTCTTATCTTTTCATGCTCAGCTGTGAAGATCAACAACAGACACATTCTACTTCCAAGTAAATTCTAGAGCTCTTAGCTTTATTAAGAAAATTATTTCATTCTGGCTAAGATTTGAATCTAATTAATCTGTCTTGCAGTTTAAAAATGATAACTAAATTCAAGCTGCATACTATTCTTCAGAGACAGCTTAAAATATTAATTAAGTAAAGAGTGCATTTTCCATTTATTTTAATTACATTAATACAGTTTCAATAAATAAAATAGTTCTATGCTTCATCAAAACAAACTAGGATGCAAATTTTCCTATTGATTAGTTCTCTGCTCACATTGGCCCTCTTGACTGTTTATTTTTAAATAGGAAAGAGATGCAGAAATGTTTGGGGGGGGTTCCCATTAGTGAAGTGAGGTCCAACAGTATGAAAAGGTCAGTTCAGTTTTCCAGGAGCCTGATGAAGCCCTGTAAAAGTGGCATCCTGATAATGTATTGCTTATAAAGGTAATCAGTGGGATAAAACTGGATGCATTTATAGAGATTTTTAAACAAACGAAGATTTTGCTTTATTACATTTTCTCAGGTAACTTAAAAAACCCCAAAGCTGTTAGATGTCTCTGATCCACTTGCCTGTGATGCTTACTGATCCACAGACAAAATATTACAAGACCAGTGGATAAATTGCATTTTTAATATTCAATTTAATTAAAGCTGACATGTTCTAGATTTGCAGGTGCATCTCTTTCTCGAGATAAAGCACAGGACAAAGGAGAGGAGTCTTGTTGGTAGCTATGTCCAAAAAAATTCAGTAATAATTCTATCCTTCAAATATTTGAGCACCAGCATCAGCTGAAGGAAAACTAAATATTGAAGACAAAGTTTCAAAATACCTTAGGAGTCACAGCAGGTGTTTTGAAACCTGTCCTTTATACAGAACATTTTGAGTGTCTTTGTAGGGCCCGGTCCTGCCTCCTGCATTGTAAGAAATCAAATATAAATCAACAGAAACAATCAGAATAGCACCTGGAACACAGTTGCAAAGGTTTTCATAGTGAGGCTTCATGTAAATTGGTATTTCACAAAAAAAAAAAAAAAAAAAAAAAAAAAAAAAAAATTGCACTATTGAAACTTTAATTCCATTGTGATTAGGTTTATATTCACAGAATATAGATAAAAATGTGAATCCAAGTTTTAACATAAGACTAAATACTATTATTGTGAAAGCCTGGTTAAGAAGCTTCTATAAAAATGCCAACTTAAAAACTATTTAATGGCAAAACATGATGAGAAATGCATGATTTTACACTGTGATCTTGTTAAAACAAAATGTGGCTATTATTGAAATGCTGGACTCCTCTTATGCATCAGTACTGTATGTGCCAAGAATTCAGAGAACTATGAGGCATCAGTTTTCTCTACTGTAACATCAGCAGCTTAGTTTGTTAAAGTGCTGTTTTAATATCATAATGGAAAGGGTGTTTGTTTCCTCTTTCCTGAGATGAAAACAAACCAGTGGAGTTTAACTATGAAAAAGTATTTTCAGAATAGTAGCTATTTTTGCAAATCTGAAGGAGATCTGAAATCAAGATGTGTTTTTTCTGCCTTTGATACAGATATTGCTCTTTCTATCTTATCTTCTAATACTGGTAGCCTCAGGACAAGCATAGATTACGTTAGAAAATTGTCCTTCATTATATTGATCGAAATTCACTTCCAACCCACCTCAATCTGATGTTAGAACATTTTTATTAGCTTTAAATTGTTTGCATTATGAATTTAAATTAATAAAATGCTTTTATAAATACTTTAAAGTTCTGAAGCAGACTGTTTACAAAGTTCTTATGTGCTTCATACAGTCCCACTGAGTTTCTTTTGGCATCGACTTCTCATTTCTGACTGCAGAGAACAACCATCTCTGTGGAATATTCAGCAATACCTTCTATGAAAATGGATGGAGACAGCATTTAAACTGGTATACTGAGTTTTGAGAAAATTCAGAATTGCAAAGCACTGTCTGGCTAACTGAAGATCGTGTACTGGTAGAACTCCACTTTATTTTAGATTTCTAGTTGCTGCTACCATTGGTAGCATTGCTACCATTGTGTACCATTGCTACACAGAAACAGTGGGAGCCTGAGCAGCATTGGAAATACCACCAGGAATGCTGGTCCTGGAGATGGGCTTCGACAGATAATTTGGCAAAGATGGCAGACACCAAATAAAATCCTAAATGTACTTTCACTGTATCTAATAAAGACACCACCTCCACTCACACCCCACTTCTCTATTTTAGAAAGCAATTTACCAGGGTTTTCCTCATTTTCTCCTCCTACTGAAGAAAAGACAAAATGTCCCTTCTTAGTTGGAAGCAGGCCCTTAGCCAATAAAGCAAGTGGGCACTATGTCTGTGGCATTTGTAATATAACAAGAATCCTGAAAATATTAACACTTACCAAAAAGAGAAGGAAGATCCTGACACTTATAGGAAGGAGGATAGAGACTACATAACTCTCAGAAAGTCCCTTTTTTTCTCTGAGTCATACAAGCATTTGAGAACATTGAAAAATTTTGCCTTTTCTGGCTACAGAAGAAAAAGAAGGTGACTGCATCAGTTTATGCAACCCCAAGCTATAAAACCTAGATAAACAATCATGTGTGATAGCATGCTAATGATAATGTGCATGAATGTGTCACAGAGTAATTTTAAAAATATGTGCTTTAAATATGTAGCCTCAGATTACATATGAAATCAGAAAGGTGGTTGAAAAAGCACCTATCTTATGCTTTCCACTTAATGAGGCAGACACAGTCCCAGCAGAATTTTTCAATTGATTTCAAAACAGAGTTCAAATTCAAAAATCCAGTTAAACCAGTATGGCTTTAGAGACATTGCTTTACTGACACAGGTATGTCAATCCCCAGTAGATGTACTTATGGTCTCTGAGCTTTTACCTGGACTCAGACACTTGGGGCTTGAAGTAATTATCATGAAGTCTCATTTTTTTTATATGGAGGAAAAAGAACAATGGTGCAATTTATATGAACAGAAGCTTTCATCCTCAGCTGTGGTCTTACAAGTGACACCAAGAGCTACATCTCTGTATTCCCATAACTTTGGCAGAGTTTCCAACGGGCAAAGAATGGAGGGGTCATGTCAAAGCTTGAGCAGACATGCACTGACAAGTCTCTCATGCAAAGCTAATTGCAGAGGGAAAGCCAGTGTTTCTCAGATCTTCTGTTTATCACCTTTTTTTGGTGATTTGCTCAGTCCTTTGAGAGAAAGACCTTCTTGCCTCTTCCCTCCTTTAATCACTCTATGTATGATAACTTTGTACAAAAGGTTTTTCAATAAATCTTAAAGATTTCTCTTAATTCAGTATCGAAATTTAAATTGTCAGCAATACTTATGATGCAGCCCTTTCAGAGATGGAGCTCAGGAGAATTTAGGAGTTTACCATCCAAAACTATGTATAGAATTTAGTTTTCCCCAATGAACTAGACAGTCTCCTACACGGCTGCTCCTAAGTTTTATGTGTTATCTTTCCTTTTAAAATCAAGGAAATTAATGGGGAACAGTACTTATGGAAAATTTTCATCTGGAAGTCTTTCCAGCCTCCCTCTGGTTCTGGCCTTAGAGCTCCCAAAGGCACCAGGGAGATCTCAGGATAGATTTTAGATAAACCCAGAGAAGAGCTACAGGCTTGGTTCCTGGATCATTATTTGGTGCATGAAAGTGTAACTCTCCCAGAGGTGTCTCAGAGGCTCAGGAACTGTGTGCTACATTCAAAGCTTGCACCTTTTCCTACTACCCAGCCCTGCTTGTAGGAAAAAAGCACACTAGAGTCTGACTTCACAGGTAAAAGGAAACTATGCCTGAGAGTATTGTACTGTTTTGAAACATACATGTACAGGAAGTTTTAAGAGTTGTAGCTTAATTACTAATTAATAAAATTAATTAAATATTCTGCTGTTCAGCTCTTCAAGGAAATTGAGAAGATGCTTTTGAGGAAAGGATGTGTGAAGATACTCTTCAGGGCCTTCAGGTTCCCATGTCATTATTTCTAATTCACTAGTTTTAATAGTTCTGTTTCTCTAGCTACACAAAGCTTTGGGATTGATTATCCTGTCTTCACTAAGCTTCACTGGCACTACTGGGGATTTCTTGGCTGTAACCCCACTATCTGTGCTCCCCAAAACATGCTTGTGCCTTTCACCCTGCCCCCTTGCCTCCAAAACCCCAAGTCAAGTCCACAGAAAGTTCTTCAGCCCCCAGCTGAAGGCTTAAGTGAGGTGCAACCACTGCCTTGGTCTCCTGCTCATCTGAAAGGGCTCATAACAAATATAATTTCTTTTCTTTTATGTTCAATATTTTAGTTACTCTACTGTTGATCACAATTAAAAATCAAATGAAAGAATGTCATCCCCCTAGAAAAGTTGCCATAGAAACAACACCAGAGAATTCCCTTTAAAAATGTCAAGATTTCCCTCACATTTAAATACAGACTCCCAGGCATTACTCATGCCCCATTAAAAACTGCAACACATCCAGTGAGTCATTAGGTTAAAAATACATCTACAAACATACACTCTTTTAGGATAGAGATGTTTTTGTCTCAATAAATGTATATCATGACATGACCCAACTTTTGATTTTATCTTCTTCTACCTTACATCCCCAGAGAAAACTTGAACACTGTAGTCTCTTGTTCAAACACCTGATTGAGGAAGGAGAGAGCAAAAATGAAGAGTGACAAAACACACAGAATGCAAGCAATGCCAGCAAAAGCTACTTGGAAAGGAAGAATAACTTTGAAAACATATTTACATGGTTGTAGAAAGATGAATGGAAAGAATATTGTCTGAAATGAGACACAGTGCAGACATTCTCTACACACAGACAGAATTTTAATGTTGTATCCTAAAGTAAGAAAATCTTAAATTGAAATATGTCCTAATTTAATGTAATCCAGGCCATGGTACTGGGCTTTATAACTTAATTTTCATTTCTTTTTACCAATCTGCAGCATAACATTAATCTCACATACAATGCTGCTCCATACTCCTTCCATGACATGGCTGGAAAACTCTGACATATTCTAGCAGAGCAGAAGGTCCTTCTGCATTAGACACTTTGATCATAAGGAAGCTGAAGAAAATAAGCTGCAGTCGAAGTGGAAGGTGCTTTACAAGTAATAATAATGTAAATTTAAAGAAAATTCAGAGCTGGTCACAAAGAAAGCTGATAAATAGTTTATTCATAAACTCTTGCATATTTAAAGGAGATAATAATATAAAGGCATTGTGCCTTTCCTTTGCATTACTGGGTCTGCTGTAGATAAACAGCATGGCTGAATGGAACCAGATTAATGATAATAATGACAGTTTTCTCATTTTCTTTGTCATAGAGCCAACCTGAAAATGGGGAAAAACAACAAAATTGAACTATTTTTTTGTTCTTCAGGCTCATACAAAAATGTTTCATTTGTTTCATTTTCTTAATGCAGGGAGTCTTAGAAATTTGCTTCAGAATTTTTAGTGGTAAAAGTCCTCCTATTTTTGCTTAGTCCTATTCCCTCTTTTTTTTTTTTTTTTTTTTTTTTTTTTTTTTTTTTTTTTTTTTTTATAACTTCTTTCTCTATTTTTTCCTCCCTTACTAAGAGAGAAAAAAAAACATTAGAGGACATATATAATGAAAACAATAAACCCAGTTAAAAAGAAAGCACCAAAACAAAATTATTTTTCTTTCAATATTTAGCTTCCACTGAGCACTTAGATTTGCCAAAAATGCTGCAAACATTTTTTTTTATATTAAGAGGATTTTCAAATACATTATTTTATTGGTGGTTTTTTTCCTTTTTTTTTTTTTTTTTTTTTTTTTTTTTTTTTTTTTTTTTTTTTTTTACCTACACAGAATCACAATATGAAGAAGATTGGAAGGGACCAATAGAGGTCATTTAGTCCAACCTCCTGCTCAGGCAGGTTATGCTAGAGCATACTACTCAGGATTATGTTCAGGCAGCTTTTGAATATCTCCACATAAGGAGATTCTACAACCTCTCTGGGCAACCTTTTTCAATGCTCAGTCACCCTCACAGTGAAGTTCTTCCTTTCAGGGGGAACTTGCCACTACCCACTTGTTAATTTATATCATCATCATACTCTGATAGTTAAAATATAGTTTTAGATATTCTCCTATCAGAATTGGGTTTTGTGTTTCGATTTCAACTGTGTGACATGGGAGAAGAGAATGAAGCTAAAGAATTAACTGAGATTATGTGAAGGTGAGGAGCAGTATTTTATCAGGACAGATGTATGTAGAAGACACCATCAGAGAAACATATTCTGAAAGTGATCCCACTCTTTAGATTAACTTAAAGATTTTGATTATAAATTTCCTGCCACTCATAAAGATAAAAGTAGTATTTTCATCCTAAAACCAGGAAAGGCAGTGCATAGTACAGCTGTAAGTGAGGTATCCTTGGTATCTTGCTTCTGATTCAATTTATTACTATTTCTAAAACGAAAGAACAGGTTTTGGAAATATTTAGATATCATTTATATACTTGGATATAATTTTTCACCAGCACCAGTCTCATGAAGGGTTATATTCTGAATTATACCCCAAACTGTAGCCCAGCTATGCTGATAACAGGCTTTGCTCATTAGGCATCAGTGAGAGGTAGAAATTTGCCACTGCCAGCATTGACTGAAGGGAAGGGTTTAGTTATGAAACACAAGCATATTGTGGCAAGTTTTCAGCTGGAAGTTGATTTCAAATCTTTGGTAATTATGCTTCTATTCAGTGCCACAGAAGGAGTTTCACATAGCAATAGATCTGTTTGTTTCAAAACGCAGTTGTTCAACATTGTCTGGATCAGCAAAACACATTTTTTGGTTCATAGACTCAGTGCCGTAACATTCTGGGGTGCCTATGAGAGCTGGACTTCATATCTGGATATCAAAGGCAGGTGATTAACGTGCTGAAGCTGCCTTGACAGAGCTCCCCACTGACCACACACCTGAACATGGGCTATTTTTACGTGAAGTGAGAAATTTGCTAAAAGGAGGTGCTAGTTTATTCAGTAGCTCTCCTCACCTTGTTTCTTCAGCAGGATGTATTTAATTACTCCATTGTGAGAATTTCTCTGTGTTTACCTCATCATTCATCTGCCTTTAGATAGGAACAAATACGAAATGGGACTAACTCAAAGCTTCAACCCTGAAGCTCCTTCTGCATGGTCCTGTACCTCTGCCATGTATGAGTAACAAACCTTGCCCTAAAACCATGACAAAAATCTCTGCCACTTCTCCTGTCTCCTTTCTGAGAGACAAATCTCTGGAGCTGTAACAGTTTACACTGAGGAAGGTCTGTCCTCATCTATTTTTATTCACACGTATGAATCACACTTCCATGCACCACAGCTAGAAATAAAACAGTAGTCCACCTCAAAGCTTTAAATTACTTAGGGCTTAATTAAGAGGATGATAGAACAGATATGAAATTTAGGATGCAGTCAAGTGGGTAAATTAATGTAGACACAAGCTCATGTGTCTGCTGTATACCTCAATCTGGTAGTTTCACACAGACCAAATTTCCTACCCTTTTTTTCCCCCTGGACATAACACAGCATAACAACCATGATTACCATTATATGACAATTACACAATTTTGATATTGCAGGGTTTGGAAACATGACTATCATATGTACAACAAAGAAAAATGATATCTTTCTGTATCAGTTTATCTCCTCTGTGAATGAGTATTGGATCTTGGCCCACTCCACTTGCTTTGGGACACTGCAGTTTTCAACCAACTGCAGGGCTGGGGTAGGCAGGTCCTCAAGGATTCCCTTGCATCAGAGGGGCAGAAGAGTAGCTGGGTTTTGATTCCTCTCAGCCTTTATAGAAAAGCCACTCCTTCAGGGATAGCAATATGGCATGAGTGCATCAAAACAATAACATCAAGCTTTTTTGTGGAGATCCCTCTTTTCACTTTGAGTGGTCCCTCAAAATGGGAAATGTCTCAGGAAGAAGACCAAAACTCTACTGTTTTTTCCATGAATCCTATGAATCCTGCATACTCTTAATGACTTTGAGCATGCATCTATATACAAATAAGAAGTGGAATAAGCTTGCAAATGACTTCTCATCCCAGCCATTTCATCTGGCACTTCTTTCAATAGGACTCTTTGTTACAATTGGGTTCTTTTACAAGAAATTTCCCCACTGCACTTGGTAACTTGCAATAAATGCAGAGCTGGGCTAAAATCAGCATATTAGCCAGTTTTCTAGGTAGGATTTTAATTCTGCCAAAGTTTTTATTCTGAAGCCCAGGTTACTTCAGCTGATGGAGCAGTAGAGGGGAGATGCTTAGGAACAAGCTCTGACTCTTTGCCCTATCAGACAATTTCTAATAGAATATCAGACCAGTTTCTAATTTCTCTTGGCAGTTCCCATTTCATCTCACCACTTATATCTTTGAAACAACCTCTCCATACCACTTTAGATTTTAAAAGGCAATTCATCTGCCTGAAGGAAAATGAGCAGAAAACCTAACAAACAGATCATCAAGGTCATTATTTATTTTTAAGCTGCTATTCTTCTGTGGGTTTCCTACTTTGCTTTCTGTTGTGCAGAATAGAATTTAAGGTGAAGACTATAGATCCAAGACTATGAAGGCACTGTTGCTTTATACCATATTACAGCAGTGAATTACAAGATCCAAAATTTAGGCCTTAGTCCTGGTTTTGTGTCTAACTAATGATGTGCTAAGGATGGGAAGACAATTTTCAAAGAGTGTATTAACAAAATACAGTTTTGATTGCAATTTGTTAACATATTTATCAAAAGGGATGTTAAACAAAATAAATTCTACATTTGGCCAGAGAGCTGGACCTCATTGTAATCAAGAGCAGGAAAACAAGAATGTTACAAATTGCTTCCCAGTGGCTAAGAAAGGAAATACATCCAAAGGGCTTTTTAAAGGAGAAGAAATCAGACAACCGCACTATGTCACAGTTACACTGTATGGTTTAGAGCTACAATTACAAATCATATTTTTCAAGGGTGTACTGCCTGAAGGGTGAATACAGGCTGAGCTACTGCGTGTCTCAGGTTCATGCTGAGGAAACCTGGGCTGCCAGCGCTGGTCCATCAGCTGCCGTGGCTGCACCAGCAGGTCACTGCTAATTGCGGGGCTGCAGAGCGATGCTGCAGCTCCTCTCCCGCTGCTCAGAGCTGGGGGGCACGTCTTCCTTCCCGCTCCCTCATCGTGTTTCCTTGGGGAAGGGCTCCGTAGGCACCGGAGCTGTGCCCTTTTTCAGGAGAGAGAGCAGGTTTCTGGGAGCAGCCGTGATGCTGCTCGGAGGGAGGGGAGTCACGACTGCCAGGAGCCGGCAGGGCCGAGTTGGGCACGGCGCTGAGAGCGGGGCAGGAGGGAGAGGCTGCAGCCCCAGCCCGGTCCTGCTCCCAGCACAGCAAGGCACTTAGAGCAGAGAAACAAAGACTACCTCGGAACCACCCTCTGCTCCTCTAAAAGCTGCTCGCAGCCCATGCTCAGACCCAGGAGTGAATTTTGCCACATGCTGGGACTCAAGCATCGGGAAAGTGTGTAAGGGTGGAGTGGGGAGAGCTCGTGCCTTAGCACATCTCTGTTCTCTCACTCAGAGATGAGCAATGGAGCCCATCACCACCTCTGAGCAGAAACACTGCACGGCCACCACGGGGCAAACTGGCCAGCCAGGCTCACTTGCAGAGAGACCTGATGTGCATAACACAAATAACTGCAGATGCAATTTAAAAAGTTGGTATTTTCTTATCAATGCACAGGTACAGGCTGGATGCTGTGCTCTCGACTGCTGCAGACAGGCTTTCACAAAGGCACTGGGCTGCCCTCACCAGGCACTGACTGCATGAGACCACTGGAGAAACCAAACACAAATGCTGCAAGACCTTCATGATCACACAGAGATGTGTAAAACTGAAGGAGAGAGAAGTGAGGGCAGCTGGACTAGAGTTTTGGATGTAGGCTCCTAGATCCTGCACTGAATTCAGCCCCAGGTTTCAGGGGCAGCAGCTGCATTATGCATTTTCCTCACTGTGTCAGCTCTCAAGCTTCTCAGAGTAGGGACATTCATCATCTACTGAACTGCTGGATTATTTATCATTGGGAAAAATCAAGGACTCTTAGTTATACATTAATTTAAAATATTAATATCAATCTATTTGTCAGTAAAACTCTCTAAATGGTTATGAAATATGTGTAGTGCAACAGATTTTACTTAGAGGAACACCAAACCATTCCTTAATATCTCTTTTGTTGGAATTCAGCTTTAAACCCTGTGACTAAGATGTGCTATGTTTTTAACACCTCTCCTGTGACTTGCTGCTTCTCTTTATTAAAAAGGATCCCAGCAGAGAATTTTTTCTTGCTATAGATCACTTTTGCCCCGCACAGTAGAAAATGTGTGCTCACACTAATTTCTATATAGCAGATTATTATTATTTTATTGTGATGATCAGATCTGAACAACTTGTCCTGGCAGAATGATTTATGCACCCAATTTCAATAAGAATAGGCCTCCATTTGATTTTAAAGAAAAGACAGGATTTTTTTTTAAACAACTGAAGTTAAAGAGGATTACAGAGACCTCTGGAAAAATAAAAGATGCAAACATTTTATAAATTTCCTCACATGTGCCTAATAATATTGTCAGCACAAAACCAACAGGTTTATTTTAAAACCTAGAGGATGATATCATAGGCGTTTATTGGTAGGTATAGACTAAAGCTGCTAGCTGGGGGGATTTAGGCAGATAGGAGGGGAACTGTGAATTTTATAGGCTGATTGGGGCACCAGAAGGAGAAATCAAGATGCTTGCCTGGGGTCAGAACAAGGCACCTTCATGAAGAGCAATGTTCATCCTCCTTTGGCCTGGTCACACAAGGCAAATCACACTGGCATAAAACCATCACACAGCTGGACCAATAAATCCACATTTGGGCTTGGTACCAGTGCACCTACTCCAGATGAGGGGGAAAATCAATACCTTCCTTAACTACAGGGTTTATCAGCCCTTTCTGAATCCTCCAAGGTGCTCATCCCCAAATTAAAATATTTAATTTCATACATTATCCTCTCCTTTTCAAACTAAAGTATTTTGTTGGCACACAGTGGGTCAGATGGAGATGAAAGGATGAATGGGAAGAGGACAGGCTGATTTCCATCTTCAGATTCAAGCCAGATCTCATCAGAGCAGCATAAAAAGCCCTCCAGAGCTAGCAATGACAGCAAAGTGTTTTGTTCTACAGATTTCCATATGTTTTTGGACCTTGGGAAGGTAAAGTGATAAGTGGACACTGAGTTTCTAGTTCTCTTCCCATGTCTGCCCATAACACTTGGAATAATCTTTCTTAAGTTACTACATTTATAAGTTCCTCACTTTTCTTATTTGTAAAATGGACATGGCAGAACTTCAATCCCTCACAAGGCTGTTGTAGAGTTCAATTCATTAAAATTTATAAGATGCATTCAAGTTTTTAGCCAAAAGTTACTGTATAAATTGTGAATATTGTAACATCTGTTTCCTTACACAGCTGAATACAAACCAGAAAAAAAAATCACATATACAGATTTTCTTGTGCTACCATAGCCATTTTCTACATTTTTCTTTGGGGCCCAAGTGGAAGAGTTATAGGTGGGTATTCAAAAGTAGCACATCATTTTTGAAGAAAGTGTAACTCCCTTTGGGGACCACCAAAAAAGAGCTGCCTCTGGGCTGTGTGGATTTCTAGCAAACGGAAGTAACATGAACTCACTGAATGTAGGGTCAGATCTTCAAGCTTACTGCAATACTTTGATAGAATACTATTAACAAAAATTTGAAAATAAGACCAGGCACAGAAAAAAATGAAATTAAATTAAGCAAGATGTCCAAGTATTTTCCAAGTATGTTTACCCTGGATGAACAATAAGCAAGAGGGACACAATGCAGTTAATTTAAATATCACAGCTGATAGACAGATGTTCAGACAGATTCTTGTAACAAATGCCATAAAGCAGGAATAAACAAAGGTGTCTTTGTTAAATATACCAAAACCAAAACACTAAGGGACAAAAATGAATTTTTTCTTGGTGGGGGGTGTTTGTTTTGTGTCTGAAGATTCTAACAGATCTTCAGGATGGCTGAATGGTTATTTGCATCACTGCAGTGCCAACACTGCAATTTCATAATCTTCCTCAGATCTTATAATATGTCATGGATATGCAGTCAACTCCACCCATAAGACTAAAATTCTAAAGTTTAATGAGATGGCTGCTAAGGAATAGTTAGCTTCATTAAAAAATGACAAAAAGAACCTTCTGTTTCAATGCAGTCTTGGGAAGAAATAAAAAATAAGGAGATAATGACTGCTTGGCAAACCCCAAACATGTGAATATCTGAACAATGGATTTGTTACCTGCAGGTGGGTCAAAGGGATGAACTGCTTGGTCTAGCTAGGAAAGTCTGGGATCTAATGACTTATGTTCCAGTACTATGACAAAAAAACCCAGTCCCAAAACAGAGAACATATCGGATACAATGAGTAGCAAATTTAAGATGGGATCAGAACTCTCAGGCTCTATTTCAAGCTTTTGACTTCTCCTGGGAATGCAATTTAACCTCCCAATGAAAGATTTTCCATAAGCACTCGAGGGATTCAGAAGTGCAACTCTCATTAATTTTTATTAGACTTGTGGAACCCTCAGCCCTTGGGTACTTTGAAAATCTTCCTCCCTGTGTTTTTTAGTTGACTCCCCTGTTAAATAGGGATAATAATTACAACTGATCAACCTGTTTAAATAATACAGTTTTAATATCACTATTATTTTCATAGGTTATACTCAGCACTGAAATAAATGCATCATAATAAATAATGCAGAACTTTAACATCTGTTCTGGTTAGTAAATAATTCACAAGTCAATAATTAATTTTCTAGCTGTTCATTTATAATTCATAAATATTTCCCAAATATTCAGAGTCTGAAAATTTTTATCTGAACTATTATATGAACTTTTCCTTTTAATTATTACATACTCACAATTTGTGTCATTTAGTTGGGCATTTAATTAACACAGTATTATGTTCCTTATCCTGACTGAATGAGTAAAATTTTTCAGAGGCTGGAAAGAAAGTCACTGTCAACACCAAATCATGAATATTCACTTAGCATGACTTTTCAGTGCCCACAAAAGCTCACAATGCTTTGAGGACTCACCAGTATTTTCATGAACAGAATGATTTATGGAGTCATCTTGGTGCAGTTACTCATGTAATGTACACTTGTGCTATGAGACTTCATCAGCCAAGTCTCCTACATCCCAGTTGTTTCATTAGCCAGTTCTCCAGTTGACTCCCAGTGCTCACCTACTTCAACTATTTAATATCTGCATGATAATTTGGAGCTTGAGAATCAAAATTTAGGTGACTTTTTTAAAAAAAGTAACAGTTTTTACAGAAAAAAAATCCCCTTAAAACATTCATTCAATAATTCCCCAAGAACTTAAATGCCTTTTATATCCTGTCACATTAGGAAATGGGACAAAAGCATCTTTGGCACATCATACTCTGACTGTTTTAACAAAAATTAAAAGGACCCCAAAGCTCAATCACTGCTTTTTATTCTGCAAAACATGCAATGCTAAATATTGCAGATAATCATTACCATCAGTGTGCATTTGCAACGGAGCTCAGCAGCAAAAGACCTGAAAGATTGAGATTATCCAAGCTGAGGTACCTTCCCTGGCTGGTTAAATCGGGGGACTAGTTTCTGTAGGCCACCTGGGCTATGGAAAATAATGAGTCTGCCCTGGCTGTAGGCTAAAGTGTTTTGAAGACACATATTTTGTTCTTTCTGCAGTGGTTCCACACAAGACCAGAGCAACTTTGCTCTTTGATCACTTCAAGGCAAAACTGAGCTCTTAACTGCTGCCTGAAAAAGGTCTTGTTGTTTCAAAAGCAGAACAAATAAATATTCACTCATTTTCTTTCCCCTTGAAAGGGATCTCTGCATTCACCAAATGGTCCTGATTAGGCTGCTGAAATATTCTAGAAACAAAATTGATAGGTTTTGTCTGGTTCTCCAGAGGATGCAAACTATGAAACTATTTAACATCTGGATTTTAATACTTGTTCAGAATAACATTCTGCATGCAGCTTGTGCCCATGTGGGTGCATGGATAAAGGTACAGGGGTTAAAAATGTGTCTGGAAGACAGGCCTAGGGCACAGCCTTCTGTCTGCAGCACCAGCGGCTGCACTTCTTTCACTAATTAGACCTTGATCAGATTAATCATGTATGCAGTCCTACTGAATGCAATGGGACTACTGCTGGGGACAAAAGTAAAAAGCAAGTTTAAGTGCTGCAGGTGGTTAGATCATCAATAACTGGAGCCAGAACCTTTCATACAGCAACTCAAGTAGGGAGAAGCTATCTTCTACCCAGCATTTCCATACCTATTACTTCACCAGAACCATTAGGATTGTTATACTGTGAATATCCCTGAAACAGCAAAGTATCATTATAATGGATTTTTTGTTAAGAGTTCATAGCATCCATAAGCCTATTCACACAGCAATGTGCAGCCACAAAGCTTTGAAGAGTCAGGTTTAGAGAGTGGAAAAGTAGCACAAAGGTAATTCAATAAGATGTTGGTCTCACAAACAGTATCAAAAGACTAACTTTTACATAGATCATGACATTTACTTTTAAAGCTAAGAAGATTTTTTTTTATTCATATTATTTTCATTAGGAAGCTACACTTGTTACAGATTTTCCCACTTGGGCACAGATGAATGAGACAAAAAGCCATATATTTAAAACATTAATATAATGGCCTGATACCCCATAAATAAAGCTTTGTTGATTACCCATTTGCTGTAAGTGTCTCTTTTGTTAAGCCACCAGTTTTTAGGTCATCTTTGCCATTTAATCCAAAGTAGCTGTAACAGGTATTGGCCCTTGAACATAAGCATCACCTACAGATGTAGGAAGCAGATGGCAGGTGTGTTCATTGTACTCTGCCAGGAGGATCTTTGCGACTTTTAAAAGGGATTTGGTGACACCCAGGGTAGGGTCTACATTGTCATCCACGCTAAAATGAATTTTTTGAAATAACAAAAATACTCAGGGAGATGCCACTATAAAGGCTGTGAAAGGCACTGCCACAGTTTCCTACATTATCTTGTTTCAACCATATGTGTACTTGTTCTCAGCAATGGACAGATATGGATCAGTGGGTGGAGTTCCTCTCCTATGAGGAAAGCCTGACAGAGTTGGGGTTTTTAGCCTGGAAAATAGAAAGCTTTGAGAAGATCTTTCAGGGGCCCCACTTGAAGGGGGCATTTTAAAAAGATGAAAAAAGTTCTAATAATAGAAAAAAGGGTAACAGTTTTAAATTTTAAAAGGGTAGATTTAGATACAATATAAGAAAGAAATTCTTTATGATGAAGTTGGTGAGAAACTGGAATGGGTTGCCCAGAGAAGCTGTGGATGCCCCGTGCCTGGAAATGTTCAAGGTCAGGTTGGATGGGGCTTTGAACAACCTGATGTAGTGGAAGGTGCCCCCTCTGTGCTAGCCCATGGCAGAAGGGTTGGAACTAGGTAATCTTTAAAGGTGTCTTCCAACACAAATCAGTCCATAAATATATGATTTTATGATGTTGGCCCCTTCTAGCCCAACAATCACTTAATTACTCCATGTACAATGCAACATCTTCAAAAGGACAGCTTGAAAGAAAGCATCTGAGAACATGCTGGTGAGTTACAACAACTTCCAGGAGACCAGATATGTCAGTATATTTCTCAAACCATGGAAATTGAATCTGGTTGTCCCATGTCCTTGGTGATCTACAGGTCAGAAGATAAAGCATTGTCCATGGACAATATCCCCCACTACTATTGCTTTCTTTTTCTTGAAATCTGTCTGGTGGATAAAAATCTACAAGTAGAATAAGCTTCAAGGTTTCCCATCTTGATCTCCTGATCTTTCATGTTTCCTTAAATATATGTGATTTCATCGTCTTTGACTTCCTTAGACAGTTCCTGGTCAGTTTTATGGTTCATATACTATATGTGCAAACCCTACACACTGAATAAGTAACCTGAATGGTGAATTTCTCACATATAGGCTTGGTTAATAAACTACTTGTCATTACTAAGAGTTTTTTTAAACTAAAACTATGTGTTTAATAACACATAGAAGAAAGTTGCTTTCAGAAATGGTGCTTATGAATTCTGTCACCATTATTCTGATCACATTGGTGAGAAATTAAATCTGCATTGCATCTGAAGGAATAATCTAAGCCACAAAGAGGTAATTTACTCCAGCACCTAAAGTATCAGGAGTTTTTTGAACAATTGATAGATCCTGAAAGTCGGCAAACTTCGACAGAGAAGCCTATTTCAGGCAAAAGTATAGGCAGACTGATTGGGAGTGAAGGAATCCATGACAGTTTGCCCAACCTTTTCCTCTCGATTCTCAA
Source organism: Zosterops lateralis (assembly GCF_965231275.1). Taxonomy (NCBI): domain Eukaryota; kingdom Metazoa; phylum Chordata; class Aves; order Passeriformes; family Zosteropidae; genus Zosterops; species Zosterops lateralis. The sequence goes on from NC_139762.1 coordinate 10,182,770, forward strand.
ATAATGTGTGATTTGAAGTGAGAGCAAGTCAGCATCTCATTATGCACTGGGCCCTCCTCACACAAGTCACATCAGCATGCTGATTCCCAAAGTGCTGATTCTCAAAGGTGCAGCAGACTTGTCCAAGCTGTTCTGAGCATCAAGATGCATTTTATATAACATGATATTGGAAATAACTTCACCCAAAATGTCAGGTTTATCCTAAGCAAATTTGATGACAAGAGTTCCTAATAAATTGCAAGACTAGAGCGGCCTAAGGAAAAGGAAGCTTTGTAAGTCCTTTGTTGCAAAGGGACTAGCTTTTAAATTTTTTTTTCCTGAAGTTATGACATTTTACCTTTGGATGATTTTCTTGGCAAATACTATAGACCAGTGTCAGAAGGGGAGGAGAAACAGAGTGACTGTACAATACTTTCTGTTACACGCATCACACAGTGCCTTTTGGTTCAGTAGACATAAACAGCTTTACATTTCAAGGCTAATTCAAATTGGATTTTAGAAACACAAAGTCTTAAAACATTTGCACCAAACTAAGGGATTATACTCTTATCTTATCCTTAGAAAAGCTTTTGAAAAATATATGGTATCTCAGATTTAAATTGGGTCTTCAAAACCGTCTTGTCTGTAGCTGTGTCATCTGCTTGGTTGCCTATTGTCAAAAAGGTAAAATGTTGTATAGAGAAAAGGATTTGCATAAAATGCTATCACCTGCTGGCCATCCAGGTTAATGAAAGGCAGGGGGGAAAATAAGGAAAGCCTTTGAGCCTAATCTTTCTTGACTGCTTCTGTGCCAAAACAGATGAGGAAAATATTACTGTGGTATTCTTCTTAACTTGCATTTACAACCTGGACCCAGCCTTTCCTATTGCTATCACTGAAATCTTTATCTCCACCTACTGAAATCAGTTATCAGAGGGCGGAGGAACCTTTTGATTGCACAGATGCTTTTAGCCTTGTGTTTCCCACAGGCACCACAAAAGATGTAGTACAGGAAACAGTGGGAACAAACTGTACCAAGAGAAAATTTCCTTTAGTGGCTTGAGCAGAGCATAGAAAGCAATTGAACAGTCAGGCCAGAAACAACAACATGATCAAAAAGTACATTAGGGAAATGCTTGTACTCCTAAATTAATTGAACACTTGGTAAAGATGGGTTAAAAGGGCAAACTATAGCACCCTGCAGCTACCTAAGGGTTAATGAAAGAGGTGGCAAAGCCTAACTCTTTGCAGCAGTGGTAGATGACATATGAGGATAGTGGTCACCAGCTATGGCCTGAGAGTTTAGGATAGACCAAAAGAAGCTGTGGAATTTCCACCCTTGGCGTTTTCAGGACTTAAGAAGACCAACCAGGACTGATCTGAGAATGCATTGCCAATAGCTGCAGTTTGAACTGGACTTTGGCTTAGGACTGCTCATGTACCTTCCAATCACCACTTCTGTGATCCCAAATAATGTTAAGTGGAAGTTAACATGGTGAATATAACTATTTACACAAAAGATAATAAAAAGTATAGCTATTGTGAAAGCAGTAATTTTGTTCTGAGGAATAAAGAACGGTTCTGACAAATTACTACAGCATAAGGAATTTTACCAGTCATGTCAAATGAATTGGTTTTTATAGTGTCTGTTCTTTCCTGTTTAGACAATTCTCAAGAAACTACCATTAATATTCATGGGGATTTTATATTTACGTCAGAAAAGCAGATAACAAAACAATAGACAACATTCACCTACAGGTGAGTCTCATTTTGAAAGAAGTCTCCACACTGCATTATCTATTATCTAACATAGTTTGCCACGACTTTCCAAAGTATACTCTTTTAGGGGTGCAGCAGAAGAAAAGGAAAGTTGGCTTATTGCTGAGATTTTTAAACAGCTGGTGAGCTTGACCAAAGCATAGCCTGGAAATCTGAGATAAAAGTAGCTGCACACATGTCAGGCTATTCTGGTTCATGTGCTATAACACATACATTGCCATACATATTAAAACACATTTAACAAAGAACGATTATAGTAGTGAAGCCCTGGATTGTGCCCTGTAAGATGATCTATACATGAAGAAGGTGTTTGAGGTACATCAGCATTACTGTTCACGGGCAGATCACTTGTGCTGTGCTGGGGCTGCTGCTCTGTTTGTCTCAGCTGCACCCAGCTCACTGCACAGGCTGTGCAATGCAATCCTTGGGTTTCTGTCGGGGAAATTTCTGATTGATCTGCAGGGGACTTATACCTGGCTATATGAAGGAGTTAAAAAAGCTGTGCAAGGGATGCCCACAGAAGGTTAATCCATTTTCAGAAGTTGCTAAGTAACAGTACCTGGAGCTCAGGATCACCCATTACTTGACAGCTCATCCCAAAGACTCTGACATGTGGTTTTTTTGGCTGAAAACCACTGTTTCTTGGTAGTCTGATTGGGCAGTATATGTTGAGGGGGGAAAAGAGAAAGCCCTCAGTTGATTTAGATCTGACTTGCCTCACAACTGTGAAGTTTGAATTAACATCTCTGTAAAACAAACTCCCTAGTCATGAGAAAACGCAGTGGCTTCTGGTCTGGTATATGCTAATATACCAAATGTTACTCACTCTGGCTACAATAGCACTATCTCTTTAGAATGCAGAAAAATTCATTAGAAGGCAGGTGGAGTAAATGTGATTTTGTGAAGCTATCATGTGAGTGCAGTATTACATACAGAATGGAGCACACTTATGTTTTGCATATCCAAAGTACGTAATTTCTGTTTGCTGGAGGTTCTTTTCTGTCTGCCAGGGATTTTTCCTCTACCTTTTAAAAGAAATAATCCATCAAGTTCCCTCACAGCACACAGGTAAATAAACATTTATTGGCAACTGGATTAAGGTCAAAAACATAACCAATGTTCTGTAAGTACCCAAGATTAAAAAAATGTATTTTTATTATTTCTGTTAGAAATCTCTCAAATATTTGAATGCTATGACATTTGAAAACTAATAATCTTTTTGCTCTCACTGACATGAGCATTTTTGTCAGCAAATACTGTAATACATGGCTTTCAGTCTCAAAATAAAGTTTTAGCGAACCTTTACTTAAATTAAGAACAAGACCAAAGCCAAAGGATCAACCTTTGGTTCATGGCTGCCATTCTAATATTAGTGAGTAATGATGTACGAAATAGAATATTAGCTAAAGCTTATTTGACATAAACAAAATGGCTATTTCAAAAGCATTTTAAAACAATATAAAAGACATCAATTCATGTAAAACATAATGAACATGCAATTCCTTGTAGTGAAAAACATATTTTACAGGACTTTGGCAGACAGTGTCTGTGTAACTGAAATGAAAATCAACATAATTTATTTTACAACTTAGACATAGCTTTTTATCCTCTTCTACTCAAATTAATATATGGGTTAGCAATTTATATGCCAAGTCTCAATTCTCAGGGATTAGAAACAGATGAGATATACTGCAACACTGAGGTTTATGATGTGAAAATGCTGACAGACTCAAATAAAACAGCAGTGCTGGTACGTCAGGTTGGAAACCTGATCCCATGAACTATTGCTGGTTGGGTGTAAATGCCTGAATCCCCAGCTTCAGCCTAAAGGGTTCACGTTTGCCTAGAGAATGTTGCCTAGTCTATATCTCTTTGTTTACAACACTCTTCAAAGTGATGTTGTACAGTAAGTGAGCTTCAAATCGGCTACTTGTCGAAATATGCTGTAGTGGATCACCAGCACAAGGCTTGCATGACAGCTGAGCCTGCTTAACACCTTAAAGAAGGGATTAGCAGATGTATTTTCTCAAGCACTGTGAGTGAGCCTCCTTCCCTCTCCTATCCTTGCCTCTGGGTTTGCAGCACTGTGGTCCCTGCCCTGCTCTGATACCCCCGTGTCCAGCACATCTGGTTACTGCAACCAGCTTTCCAATCCAAAAGTACACCAATGGAAAAGGACATTCTTTCTAAATATATATATTGTTTTGCTGTGGCCTTACCCTGAAGCTGAAGCGCCTAGATTATGCAGAAGCTCACAGCTAGACCTCAGGCTAATCCCCCTGGATGAGGGGATGTTGTGGCTTTCACCATGTAAAGCTTTTTGTCAAAGTCATTTTACAGTGCAGCATGTCCCTCTCACTGAGGAGCTCTTCTCACGACTCCTGGCCATCTTGGGCAGTTATGAGGGAAGCATCAGTCACTGCTTTTGTTCCCCACAGAGATGATTATGTTTTACTGGTTCCTCAGGACATGGCGAAACAGGGCTTGTAGTACATTGGGAATATAAAGATGCATTTTTCTCTCAAGGCACATCTCTGCTCTGCTTTCTACAATACTTTTCCAAAGTACAAAAAAAAGTAGCAAAATAAAAACAAAATAGCAGGAAGTAGACTCTGAATGCTGTACTAAGCATGAAATTCCCTGAGGTGTGAGGTAATTGCAGCACCTAGCTGTCATGGTAACAGGCACAACTGCAATTAATACAATTTAAAGTGCACTATATGTGGAAGATGGTAGGTACAACCTCCACGAGCCTGTTTGTTTACAGCTACTGCAGCCTCCCTGCTCATCCTCTCTGAAAACTTTCCTGATGCATCTTGGCCAGGCATCAGATTTCCTTCAGGGATTTCAAACCTTTGTGCAAAGCTGCTGCCAGCCGTTCATAAACAGAATGACACTAAATTTCTCTGCCCTGAGGAATAACACCAAGCACTCATAATTTGGAGAATGGAGCCTTTGGTTTTCTGTAATGTGTGCTCTTGAATACCAGGAGCTAATCTGATACTGCACAAACCTCCTTTCAGCACTCGGCCTGGCAGCCATCACATCAGCATGGCTCTCTAGCCAATGTCATGCTGCCCTGGAACTGCAGAAATCAATGAAGGTTAAAATCACACACATGAAGGCTTTGTGTTGATCAGCACTGCCATTAATTTAAACCATTTGGGGAGGCTAAAAAAGCAACCCAATTATTTTCTATTTGCAATTCTAGTGTAGGGCTAATACACACAGCAATACCTAGTATAGAAGGAAATGTAAACCTGTCAGTTTGCTGCTAAGCGACCCATCTTAAACAGATGTAATTAGTAAGTTATTAAACCAGAGTCCCTTTAGCCATGGCTTCAGCTGAACAGCTCTGCTACTAATACTATCCATTAAATTGCATCCATTTATAGCTGGAGCACTATCACTTTTTAATAGAGCTATTCCTAACAATCAGACAGTATATGCTGCTTTAAGCATTAATCCTTGCATGCCATTGACTGCTTATAAACACGATATATGTTAAAATCAAGAGAATTGCAGTAGCACTACCCTTGCAGGTGGTGATTAGGAGGTACTCCCTCTCTTTGAGGTGTGCAGGTGCTGAGAACCAGACCTGAACTCTCCTGGTCAGAGCAGAAGAGGCCAGAGGGGCTACATTGTGTCCCTGGCTGTGGAAGTTCACCTGAGCACAGGACTGTGCTGTGTCACCTGCAAGTGACCTGGTCAGCCTGGTGGTACCACTGGGGCCTTTCTATGATGCCTTCACATCTCCTTTAAAGGGTCTGTGACCAAGAGAAGGAGAAGTTTAGCAGAAATCAGACAGGTAAGGCTTACATCAAGGTGCAGCTGGGAGAATTTTTGCCCCATACCCATCCTTTCTGAGAACAGCCCATGAGATGAAAGAGGAACCTGATTCCAAGTGCTAGTTAAACATGGAGATTTTTGGCATGTGGTCAAATACCAGATCTCCTCTGTCTAGTCCTTGAGAAAGGTTGAATCCTACCCCCAGGAAAGATGTTCTCATTCCACTGAGCCCTCTAGACATTTCTGAAATCCACACCTCTACACAGGTCTGTACAAGAGTTCATTAGATTCACGGAAAAAATCTTCAAAATAGGTTCAATTGGAATGCAAATAAAGGCCTGTGGCAAGACGACAAATTTCCTCTTTTTGAGTTGACCTTTTCTATTTCCATCCATACTGACTGATCTGTACTAGCATGAGACACAGTACAATTTCAGTTGCAGCACTTTTTGATATCAGGTATTTTCCAAACTCCCTGCTCTATCAGTGGGAAGGCACATTTACTAGAGATTGAATCTAGAATCATCCAGGCTTCTGAGGTAGTACTGCGTGAAATAGTTTAATTAGGTAATGGTACATCAGTATTTTTAGGAGAACTTTAATTTATTACATGGAAGTGATCATAAAAGTTGAATGAGTTCTGAAAATAACTTGTTCTTTTCTGAGACTATTCAAAAACCTCATCTTTATTTTTAGATTTAAAATCTGTCTTAATTTTAAACTGTATAGATACAGTGTACTTAGAACATATATAATTAGAAAGAAGTCTAGATTGCTCTAGATCAGGAGCAGTAAAATTTTCCTTAAGCCTGGTAGAGGCACTGAGTGTGGTTAGCATTGAAGAAAAAAAAAATCTTTATCGTAAAATGACTTGCTTCTCAAATTTTTTCAGGTATAATCTTCTGTCAGCCAGGTCTGTTGGATCTAACCTCAATTCTATAGATATCAAGACTAATAGAAATGGAGGAATCCTCACCCTTTAATAGCCTCTATGTAGTCTTTTCTTTCCATCTTCTCTTCTGCATTGGGTGTGATATTGAACTCTCAGCCCAAAGGATACACCTAGGTACAGTGCCCACAGGTCCAATGCACTGCCAGTCCCACACTTCCCAGGCATCTGTGGGGGGACTTTCACTTCCCTGGAGACTGTAGGGAGTGTGTTTCTGATCATCTGGCCTTCTGCATGGATTCCATCTGAAAGCTTCCTCATTTTCAACGAGGCATCTTCAAAATGAAAGCATTCAGCTCCTATACTCCAAAAGTATGAAACACTAAGGGGTAAAGAGAGAGCCTGGGTTTCAAGCATTTTTAAGAAACACCATGAGTTCCAGCAGATAAGGCTATCTGGCATTAGACAGTGGAAGATCTTAAAAGTAACAAATCAAATGCAGTTCTAAAATACTAGTAGCTGCACAGGAACCATAGGTTTTGAAGCAATAAGAAGTATATGTGCACTTCTCCATCAGAAACGTGTGTACTAAAAATATTAATGTGTATATTAATATTAATCAGTATAGACAAACCTCGGCATACTGGAATAGGCTGTCTTTAACTGGAGAGGAACAATCCTTAATCACAGGTAAGCAATCTTAATTGCCCTGATCTTTGAAATAGCAGAAATCTACAGCACAGAGCACAATATGGCATGATTTTAGGTAAGCTGCACAAAATTCTTGCACTGTTGACTCACCAGTACATCCCTAGATGAGGCACGAATTACAAAAGAAAATTTTACAAGGAGAAAAGTCTCTTTTTCAATTTCTAGTTGTTGAACAGTGATTGTATCAGCACAGAAGATGCTACGTTTCCTGCTGAATTAGATGTTTTATGGTTCTGCAGTTATAGCAGTTGACTACATATATTTATATGTTTTACAAGTAAAGGGCACAAAGGGTCCTATCCAAAGAGAACTCCTGAGCCTGCACATTACCCCATTATAATCCATATAACCAGGTCTGACCCGGTGTGGCAGCTTGCTGATATATTGCAGTAACAACTATGTATACACATTGTAATACAGTTCAGGCTATTACCAATAAAAGTCAGTTATTTGGCCTCTGACATTTATACAAGCCATGAATATCCAGAAATAAGAAAGCTAGATCTTGCTTTCCTACTTCTTGTCTTCCTAATGATGCAGTTTTTTTCAAACTTGTTAACAACCCTGTGTCCAAGAGCTGTTCAGCTCTGTGCAGTCATTGTGCACATTTCCATTTCCCTAAATAAATGCAAAACTTTCACTGAAGCTCTTTAACAAGGATTTTTCCCTCTGTGCTTTTGACACATCAGTTACATTCTCTCTACATTGTAAAATGAAAAATTCTTAGATGCTCTGACAAATAGTCCAGTTTTGATGTTTGTATTGTGACGTGCTTCTCTCCCAGGAATCATTCACAGTATAAAGCAAAAGCTGGTAGATCAGACCAAAATTATTTTTTCTTTATATACTGCAGCTAAACCATTTCAAAATAAAAAAAAATAAATGTAAAACAAAAATACATTTTCTTAAATTTTGCAAAGTAGAAACTCAAGACTTTTTTCTAGAAAACCCAAATGTCCTCTGTTCGAGGCTCACTTGGACATATTCTGTTTTATATTGACTTCAGCCACTGCAACTGTCTTCTACCAGGCATCTATGAAAATTTTAAATACTTCCATTCAGCCTTGGTACAGGAGCTCCTAGATGCACTTGGATGGTCTAATACCTTTACTAAAACATCTTAAGTCACTTGGTTCAGATAGAACCTGTGTAAATGGAGAGAAGCCTCATACCATACTCAAACTGTCCAATCTCAGCAGTCTGATCTCAGCACCAAAACTCACTCAAATGTGCCTGATTTCTGATTTAAAGAGCTGGTGGGACCACACAACTCATCTAACTTTACACATGGGGTAATGAACACTTGGAGAATTATGCCTATTTTAACACTTAAATACAAGCCTTGCTGTCCAACCTGATTGTCACGGTTACAAGTGTGGGCTTGTATCTGTAAATCCCACTGACCAGGGCTGAAAGAGACACAGCCCTAAAGTCAAAACTGCACTCCAGATCAATGGGGACTTGACTTAAGCCTAAAGATGGTGTGTAGGGATGGTGAACAACAACCCAACTGGGTTGTTGTATAGCCCAGCTGGGGCTGGCCCATCTTTCCAAGTGGCCGCTCTACTAAGTTAGGTAGGGTGCATGTCACGCGAGTGCAATCCTAAAACGAACACAAAAACAAGTATCTATGTGACAATCACCCTAAGAATTGTGTCCTGCTTTGAAACCTGAAAAGGCCTTGACTGCCAGCTTTAGATCCTAGCATGTTTTTCCTGCAATGCCAGCATTTGGTCCCAGGCCTCCTCCTATCTTGCTGGTGTCTGAACTACTCATCTCACACCACACTCCTGCCTTGCCCTTGTATTTCAGGACTTCTCCATTTCTTGGTCTTGTTTGTCAAAAATTGTCTTTTTTCATTCTGATTCAGCTGAGTTTAACCAACAAGCAGGGCCACCTGTGCTCCAGTCAACACAAACTGAATCAGACAACAGCTTGATTTCCACCAAGTTTGAAAGTCCTGACTACTGTAAACATATTATAAAAGAACTTGTTGAGACTGGAAGAATCTAAACTCTGCTCAGTGGCTTTTTTTTTTTTTTTTTTTTTTTTTTTTTTTTTTTTTTTTTTTTAATTGAGTGTAACATGATGAATTTTGGGATTTTGGGGATGGCACATCTACTCTCCTCCACAATTTTAAGGGGCATATTGGAGGTAAGTTGAAGGGAGAAAAAAAATATTAAAGGCTATTAAACACAAAGATACCATCTCTGAGGCAGGAGGTCCCTGGACCACAAATCACCAGAAAATGGGGAAATACATCAGCAAAGTGTCACTGGCCCTACTCCATCCTTCTGTTACCTGCAGTTGGGCACAGACTTCCATGGTCCAAGAAAGATGTTTTTATGTGCTCAGGTAGCCAGGGGGTGAATCATCATCAATATAATCAACTTCATTTTTTGCTGGAGTGGGGTTGGGGTGTGTGGGAGGGAAGAAATTGGGAGGACTGAAGGTGGGAGTTCTACCATCTGCTTCATAAAACCACTGCTTCAGGTACCTGGCCTGAATGCCAAAGAACTGATCCATGGCACCAGTGGACATCTTCCAGAAATATCTCTTTATGGGTGTCTCCCCACAAAGTTTAAGGTAGTGCCTTTGCAAATGCTTGCCTCTTAGTCAGAGAGAAGGTATGATGGTGGGAAGAAGGGGTAACACCAAGCACTCTGTCGAAGGGAAGGCAACAGGGGATCTACAGAGTGCACTGAATTAACAGAAGAGGAGGGAAAAGAGGACAAATTCGAACAGAACCCCCATCCCTGCCAACACAATACGTGTCTTTTGTTAGAGGCACCACAGAGCAAACAAAGTCCCAGACACAGAGAAAAGCTGAACTTTTAAGGCCTCTGTTAGCAGAAAGACCTGAAAGAACTGAGCTCCATGAATTTGGATGGCAGACACCCCAACAGACAGGACCCTCCTGACAGAGGTTATATGCAGGGTATATATCCCTGCTGTCAGTAGATATCACTCCTTGAAGCCCTCCATAACGAGGGGTGCAGAGTTAAATAACATGTGGAAACTTGCTAAAAGGCTAAAGAAGATCATTTCTGAACAACTTTAAAAATACAGGGCCAGACTGTGCACTGATGGAGTAGTGGAGCCTGTTTTTCACAAAAAAGGATCAGTCAGCATTTGAGCTGGGGTAGCACAAACCCTGAGCCCTAACACTGTTGTATTAGAAAGCAGATGTGTTTCTTTTATGTCCTGAACGTGCTTCCTCCTCATCTCAGACCCCAAGAGCTGAGGAAAGGAGGGTGGCTGCCACCAGGCCCAGACATGTGGGCAGGAGGTGCCTGAGGCAGGTGCGGAGACACCACAGCGCAGGCGGCTGACACGTACCATAGCCCGGAGCTGCCTGGGGATAACCTGAGCATCTGGCAAGTCTATCTGCTGCAATGTTCTACACCATTTGTCCAAGATATTCTCTTCTCTCCCTCTGTGTGACTCTGTGCAGTGACCTGGTGGACCCCTAGGAAGAGTCCAGCTCCAATGCAATTAGCACGAACATCAGAAAACGTCTCCCTGCCGCACAACTCCATACAGCCAGGGCACAGCTTGAACATGTTTATTCTGTGCAAAGCTTATGAAGAATTTGCATTAGAAAACAGAGACAAATGGAAATTTTGGCTTTCACTGCTGTTTTTAAAGGAAGTGCCACCCAAAGAGCTATTTACCTATTATCTAGATTCTGTTGTTGATAGTGCTAGCTTTGCAATATGAATTTTTGAAATTTATTTAAAGCAATATTAGGAAATGCATTTTACACCATGTAATTATATTAATAAAGAAATTTGTTTGATGTTAAATATTTATTCTTCTCCCTCTGTAATCATACTTTTGATGCTGCATACATTTAAAATGAAAAAATGCAATTTCAAATGTCTTCATCCTAGTTTTATGATTGTTTGTCAATCGCAACCTATTAAAACATTTCGCTTCTGAGTGGAGGGTTTGGGTTTTGGTGTTTTTGTTTCATGGTGCTTTGTTTGGATTTTTTTGGTCTGTTTCACTTTGGTTGGCACAGTGAAAAAAGTAATTTGGGTTTAGCATGTAGAATTTAACTACGGTTTATTTATTTTATTGTCAAAAGTAATAATGGGGAATAATTTAAGTACTTTGAAGATGTGCATTTAGTGGTCTTTGAAGCATAATCCCATTAAGATTAATAATGAATTACATCTGAGAAAGACTATGTCCCTTAATGGTAATGTCTTTTGCAAGGTGGATAAATCACTCAATTTAACAGCAAAGACAAATGTGCTGAGGAGCTGTAGTCGCACTGGTTTATTTGATGTTGGGAGGATCTAATTTTGGGTTTTGTTTGTTTTGTTTTGTTTTTGTGTAGTAGTGACTCCTGGTGATTAAAAACAATGAGGTACATCAGGCCCAACATTGCCAGCCAGGCAAGGGAGGGGATTGTCCCACTCTGCTCTTGGCTGGGGCAGCCTCACCTCCAGTCCTGGTGGCAGTTTTGAGCACCTCATTATACAGTGGATATAAAGGTGTTTGAGATCTCCCAAAGGAAAGCCATGAAGATGCTGAAGGGTCTCTAGGGGAGCCATGTGAGGAGTAGCTGAGATGTCTTGGCTCATTCAGCCTGGGGAAGAGGGGACTGAGGGGAGACCTCACTGCAGTCTTCAGCTTCCTCATCAAGAGCAGCAGAGGGGCAGGCACTGATCTCTGTGACAAACAGTAACAGAACCTGAGGGAATGGCCTGAAGTTGTCAGGGGAGATTTAGGTCAGATACTAGACAAAGGTTTTCACCCAGAGGCTGGTTGGGCACTGGAACAAGCTCCCCAGAGAAGTGGTCACAGCTCCAGCCTGACAGAGCTCAAGGAGCATTTGGACAATGCTCTCAGGCATATAGTGTGACTCTGGGGTTGTCCTGTATAGGGCCAGGAGTTAGACTGGATGATTCTTGTTGGTCCTTTCCACCTCAGAAACTTCTGTGACTCTGTGATTCGCATAAAGCCATTCTCAGAGATAACCAGTTCCCTCAAATAATCACCATCCACATCCCGTGACTGCAAACCTCACTGGAAGAGTTTCACCACTACCAAAGATTTCCCAGCAGGTCTTGGTCATGGTGTGCACAGAAAACTTGAAGCAGCCAAGATGAGCTGAAGAGCTAAATGATGAAGAGAATGTAGCAGCCCCAGTTTTAATTTGGCTCAATAAACTGTGCTCCTAAGCAACCCATGGGGTCTTTCACAGACACCAGCATTCAGGATACCATCTTCTTTCAGAAGTGCTGCAGTGCCCCAGAGGAAAGAGATTCTGCCTCTTTCCCAGGAGTGGAAGCACGTTTTGTGACGTGCAATAGCTATGAAGTAAAAGCTAGATCAATGTTAAGTGTGATTTGGCTCTTTTAAGAGCAAGAGAAATGCACCCAAGGACTGACACAGAGTCTGCAAAGGAAAGCCCTAAGTTATGGCTCACATTAGCCTGAGGAAGAATCCATTTCCCTTTGGCATCCTTTCAGGTCCTTGTAGTGGAGACCTGGTGGGACAGCTCTCCATTGCCACTCAGGGAGGATAAACATCACTGCCAGGACACCAGGCAGTAGTTTCTCCTGTGCTCTGGCATTACATTTGTGCCAGTCAGCTAAGTCTTCATTTTGTTTAATTTATAAGAGCTAAAGAGATTCACATTACGCAGTGGTACAACCACAAAATCAGAGCTGCTTTGCCCAGCAAATAATGGTGTATGTTGCTTCTGATTACAATTGGTTCAAGGGGGCAACAAACCTTACCGTATGTGCAGCCTTCAAAGCACCTATTAAAAATACACTTTTATGTTGTAATTGCATACTAAAAAAAAGATGCATCGATTTCTTTCCCTCACATCTGAGAAGCAATTGCTCAGACCTATTCAGAAGAATGCACATAATATACTTGAAAAACTAAGCATGAAAAATCAGTTTAGATTTCACTGAGTGTGAATTTGGGAAGAAAAATTATCCCTCCACCTTCTCACTACTAATGCAGTAGAGTTTATTTTTGAATGAAGGCAATATGAGCTTAAATTAAATGTCAAATATAATTTAACATTAAAGCATGAAGTGGCTGAGCATGTGCGTGTCAAAGCTAGCAGCTCTTCTGAGTGGTTAATTGCTATCTACAAAATAATAACCTATAAAAAGATCTCTCATTTTCAGTAGTGAGGCTTAAATTTACTGTACTGGAATAATTCTAAAAAAAAAGAGCTTAGAAGCCTTTTTAGTCACCCATGCCACATGAAGACACACAATGACAAATAAAAACATCTGCAATCTGGCTGCCTACTTCTCCACGAGATGTCTAGACTCCTTTTATAATCAGCAATGAGAAATAGACACTTCTAGGCTGTAGTTCATCTTGTCCTAAACTAGATATCTAAAATAGGCCAGAAGAATCACATCTGAAAAATGCCCATTTCTCTCCACTGACTGTAAAGAGAGCCAGCAGTGATTAATTCAGAGGTAGAAAGCTACAAGGCAATGTGTAGTTTTGATTATTTTCTGCCAACATGATCAACTGACCAATTCTGCAATAACATATTTTTTTTTCACTGACATCTGATGGGTAATTATCATTAGTGTCAGAAAACAACTATTTTATGCAACATGCTGCCCTCTTTAGAAAGTAGTGAAATCCTTGCCAAAAGAAACTCCCAGTCTGAGACTTTCGCTTTGGGGCAGGACTCCAGAAAGACATTACAGGAGCCAAAACAGCTAAAACTGAGCAGAAGAGTCCCAAGGGACTTAACCTTCCATGCAGTTGCTTAATTCTAGCTACACAAATGTCCCATGAGGCAGATATAGATGATTTTTTAAATGAATTGGTTTTTTAAATGAATTAAAACTTTGCTCCTACCAGTGGGTAGAGTTCAGTGTCCTGTAGTAAAATGGACTGGCTGGAAACCACCACTAAACCAGCTGAGTTCTACTCAAAGGAAGAGGCAGTTCCAATAGGGGAGAAAAAACAGAGAGGACAACACATGTTTTTTTAATTGGTAAACTTCTTTCTCAAGGTTAAGTTATGAACTAAGTTCCTCTTTTTGTTTGTTTGTTTGTTTGTTTGGTGGTTTTCCTAAAAATGTAAAAGTAAATAACACAATCTGAATCAAATGCATTAAGAACGGCTAGACAAAATCTTGATGTGTGAAGTTAACAGCAAAGCTGTCACTGACTTCAATTGATTCACAGCTTCAATCCTTCAGTGTTTAGAACAATTAAAAATCTAAGATTTTTTCCAGAATATAAAATAACAATATATCATTATAGTATCTTTATGCAAATGTATCTGCAAGAAGGAGAAAGAAAATTGAGATAAGGAAAACAATAAATTCTTTTTGTAAAGGCGTTATCACTGGGGTCAATGAATACAAGAACAATAAACTATAATTTTCATCATGAATTCTTGTTTGCTTCCAAAGTGTTATACCCACCAATAGTGGAGTTTTGCTATAAAAGTTGACAAGTGTCATGCAAGTTACATGATGGAGAGTGTTGGAAAGTTAAATTAACAAAGAAATCTGAACACTAAATACACCTTAAATAGCAAGAATTACCATATAATCATAAAACATCGAGTTTGGCTTCTAAATGCTAGACATAATGAGGAGTGAGTAATATGGATGAAAGAAACGGAAGGTAAGCAGGAATCACAGGTGAACAAGTACACAATTCTTGTCCAAAACTTTCTACCAAAACAAGTGCTGCTAAGTGCCACCGTACTGCCTTTTTACTTCATGACTAAAAACTTTGAAACCTAAGCAAGGCCTAACTCTCACTGAAAATCACTGTCTTGTTTGTTCTCCACTGTCCAAAATCAGCACAGACAGTGGGCAGGAGCCCAACACGGGCCAAGGCCAAGGCAGCTCGTGCCCTGGTGCCACAGCCACACTGCACAGCCGTTGCCAAATGTGCAAATCTGCGGGAGGTTTTACACAGCGGCACGAGCCTCGGGCACAGGGCTGACATCCTCTGCTCCTGCCAGCTTGGCCCCTGCTCACCGTCTCCGTGGGCAGCCGGGTGCCAGCCATGAGCTCCTCCTGCCCGCTGGGTCTGGGCTCAGGGGATGCTGCGCTGGCAGCGGTGTCTCGGCACCGTCAGGGCAGCCCTGAACCACCCCACCTGCAGCCACAGGAGCACAGACCTTGGTCTGCCACAGCCACAGGGGCTGTGTACAGCTGGGGAGGCACAGCAGCCATGGGGGTGAGTGTAGTGATGTGTGATTGGGTTTTCTAAAGTTTCGTATGTTTTTTGTTATGTTTTATATTTGTTTAAAAATGGTTTGTTCCTGGTACCCCTTCCCCTTAACCTCTGATGGTCACCTCCCTGAGGGACACTGTCAATCACCTTGTTAGATCTAGAAGATTTGAAGCTGAAAGCCCTAGGATTTGGTCTGGGTGAGAGGGCAACACCTTTTTCTTTTGTTCTGTTAAGTTCCCCTGTTCTGGGTCACCCCTCCCTTGTTTGCTATTGGTTCTGGGTTCCTCAATCTGGGGGACCACCCATCCAGGTAAAAAGAGGTGACCCAGAGCCAGGAGGGGGTCTTTTGCCACAAGGTCCAGCTGGAACACCAATAAGGCCTGGTAACCCAAGCAAGAGTCCACTGTCTTTATTCCACGCCTGGTAGCACACTCCTGCCAGAAATTCTGGACCTGCCAAGAACTCCATCCTATCACCACAGGGCACAGCGAGCCGGTGGGCAGCCCTGGAACCGTGATAGGTGAGCCCTCATCCCTGTGATCTCTGGCTGGCAATGACACTGAGTCCCAGAGCATTGTTTCCAGCCCTGGAGCAGTGTGCACAGGACAATCCTCCTCTGCTGCCATCCTTCCCTTTGACAGACCATGAACAAGCACAGGGTTATTTCATGCAAGGTCTAAGTTTGTGTGGGCCTGGAGGGGAAGCTGTGACCTGGAGGAGACTGAAGGGAGACCTCATTGCAGTTCCAGCTTCCTCATGAGGTGAAGAGGAGGGACAAAGACTGATCTCTGTGGTGGCCAGTGACAGGACCCAGACCTGAAGTTGTGTCAGGGGAGGTTTAGGTTGGATATTAGAAAGTACCAGAGAATGGTTGGGCTCTGGAAGAGGCTCCCCAGAGCAGCAGTCACAGCACTAAGGCTGACAGAGCTCAAGGAGCCTGTGGACAGTGCTCTTGGACACATGGTGTGACTCTTGGGGATGGTCCTGAGCAGAGACAGGAGCTGGACTCGATGATTCTTGTGAGCCCCTTCTAACTCAGTTTATTCTGTGATTCTTTGTATTCATGATTTCCAGTTTGCTGACTGCCAGGAGCTTGCTGATGTGGCTCCTCCTCCACATGTACCTTGTGTTAAGGTGTTTACAACCTCAGTGCCTTTCCTGCTCTGTGACTTCTGCCAGCCCTCTGCTGTATGGGCTCACAAAGGGACACAGGACTGTCTGCCCTGGTAATAGACACAGGTTCACACCACAGAAAGCAGAAGACTGTGCTAATCATATCTTCCTCATTTCAGAGGTATCCTGTATTTTTATACCTTTTGCCAGCCCAAGAGAAGAGAAACCAAGAAAAACCAGCACTTTACTGGGTATAAAAAACACCAACTCAGTTTACTGAAAAAGACAGTGTAACATCCATTGGATGCTTTTCTCTGTGGAGTGGATTGCACTGAACTTGCATTTCAAGAGGGACAAGAACATCCCTGTGCAGTGACTCAATGATTACATGGTGAGAACAGAAAGTGGGTCAGAAGAAAAGATCTGTGTGGAAAGAATAGCAGTAAAACTTGGGCGGGGTGAATATTACTTAGCCTGGCACAAGGTCTGCTGACAGCAGTCCAGCCAGGAATATTATTTATTTAACTGTTAGTTAAATAGTGTTAATTCAGAACTTATGCAGTAGAGTAATCTCTGATTTATATCATCTGGCTGCTCCTTTTTAGTTTTGGTTCTCAGGCTGCTCTACAGACCTAGAGATCTCTAGGTCTACAGACCTACACCTGCTACTTGAAGTCTGGTAAGATGCTCCTATCAATGCCGTGATGATTTATTAACATAGTTCATCAGCAACTCTGTCTTCTGTACATACACCTGAGATCATAATGAATGTTTTAAAATAAGAAGTAAATACTTTGCCCAGAAAGAGAAGATCTGCATACCTTACTGGTCATCATATTAAAAATCTACCTGTAGTATTTTTTGTATGGTCTCCTACTTTTCCACAAGTTAAGCTTCTTCATAAATAATTTAGAACTTTGAAACCTCAAGATTTGCTGATTTAACAGAAAAGATATGTTGTAGCAGATGAACTTCAGTAAATTTTGCTGAGGTGGTTTAGATGTTACTGCTCTCAGTTATTTTTCCCATCTTTCTGCCAAAGCTACTGCCCCTAGACAGAAGGACAAACTAAAACCTGGGCCCATATCTCAGACAGCTCTTTCAAACTGCTGAGATATCAGTCTGCAAATGGATGTCTTTGAAGTACAGGTGTCCAGCCTTTTTCTGTTGACCTTGACACCAGGCAGAGTTTAAATAAATGTCTCTATCAAAAGCCTTAATAACAAAATATATAACACCCCCCCCCCCCCCAAATTTATAAAAACTACCTCAGTTTTTTTTCTCCCACTTGTTCTCAATGAATTCAAGTCACAGCCTTGTATCTCTACAACTGTCCTGTCTCTGCTAGCTGCTAATTTTAGCCAGGGTACTCCATTATAGGGCAAGATGAAAAACAAGTTATGAAAGGATGTGAGCCATAGCTTTCCTAATCCTTTTATATCTTTAAGTTCCTCACTCAGATCCCAAATACCTTTTCTAGTTCTCTCAAAATTTTAGCATACAGAATGGAAACATAAAGTGCCAAACAGATGCAGCTATTTGTAAGAAAAAGCCAAAACCTTCTGTCCTCTCTCAATGATCTCTGACTTTCAGAATCTTGCCTTAACATTCATCAAATATTCCCTTTGTCTGCTGTCATCCCTCTTAAATACATAAAGAGCTCATTCGTGAATGTATAAACTTTTGTCAGTCTCTAAAGTAAATGGAGTTTTCTTTCAAAATGCTTTAAATCAAACTCAGTGCATGGTGCTCTGTACTGTTATCCTCCTTTCTTCAGAGACTGTGTCTGCTTTTGATCCTTTATTCCTGACTTCTCCCTAGCACTGATTTCTCTGTCAATTTGGGAGCTGTGCCCTATGTTAATGTTTAGGCAGAGTATTTTGATGTTTTTCCTGTTTCACTTCTCTTAAAATTGTTGCTGATAAAGGTTAAAGATACTCAGGAATAATGTAATTGAGGCTTTTGTTGTCCCTCACCATCGGCACCCCATTTTATGAAGGCAAAGTCAAGTAAATGTTGAAGGACCAGAGATTCCATCTGAGATGCATCAAGCTCTGCACCTGCACAGACAAGAAAGTTTAGTTCATCCCACTACAATATTAGGGCCCAAACTCACAAAGGACCAAAGACCACAGTCCAGGAAAAAGTTTCCCTTCAGAAAGCAGTACTCGGTTTCTAAATTTCCTACTTGAACCTATTGCATGCTGAGGGAAATATGATCTTGCCTTGCTAAGCCATTTCTGTCATACTGCGCAAGGAGACCACTACTTCGGATTCAAGAGTCAGGCCACCTCTTCCCAAAAGACATTCAATCTTCTTTGGACATTGTTTTGTGTAATACCTTTCTCTAATGGTTAAATCATCTTTATTCTTCTAGGGAGAAGACTGGCAACAAAGCAGCAGACACTGAATCAACTTTAAGACAGAACATAGCTGAAAGAGCAAAGAAATCTTTCTTTGGCGTATGTGTGTATATATACACACATTTATTTTTGTATAAACTTTTGTATTACACTCACTTGCAGAGATAGAGACGTCTCTGTTAAGAAGCAATGGAGAACTCTGAGATAGAGTAATTGGAAACGTGTCCTTCTGCAGCTCCTATTCACTGCTGGTGTTCAGCAATAAAAAGAGAATTGCAACCATGAATCACAAACACTACTGTGCTGTCTTAATACTGCCTTTCAAGAACTGAAAAGACAAAACCACTTAGTCAAGGAGAAATCCTCATATATCTGATACACCTCCAAATGCTCTGTGATTAATCTTTTTTCTTAAAAAAATAAAAACAAAAAAACCCCAAAACAAACAGTGACTGAACAAAAAATCCTACATCCGACAATCTAGATTTCTAAAGCTTTGATGGAATGAGGCCACTGGTGAGCAACAGTAGAACTTTACATAGAAAATAACCCCAAACACTTTACTAAAGCTATCAAAAGAGCTATTCTTTTAGGTAGTTTTGGAGTAAATAAAACAACACTCACTCCTTTAAGTGATTTGTTTGCATTAAATGATTCATTTGCATTTATTTGTCTAATCCCAGAGAGGTTATTATGCTGTAGCATACTCACACAGTCAATCGGGCTATTCTTTAAAGCCAAGTGGTGTGGCTTCTAAAGTGGGAGTGTGGATGCTGGATTGCAGCAGAGTTGGAATCCTCTACATAAATTGAAAGAGTTGGCTATTCTGTATTGTCCGTATCACGCTTGCTTGTTGAAAGAGCATCAACCTTTCAGCAGTGGGAAGTGGGTGGCCTGGGGAGCAGGAGGGATTCCTGAGGCACTGTGTGGCCCTTGGGAATCCCTGTGAGATGGTGCTTGCAAAAGCTCTGGTGGCTGTCTCTATTCTCACTGTGAGTGGTTTTTGAACAGCTTTCATAAGCCTCTTCAGGATTATGGTCTCATAGTGCTTAACTGGAAGGCAAAGAGAGTTTGAAGTGCAGATCCTTCCACAACATCATGAACAAGATAGGCTGGGAAGGTTTTGGTTAGGCTGGCTGCCACTGCCATTTTTGCCTACATACTCTTGCTGCTTCTCTTGCCCCATCACTGGCCCTCATCTGGATCACAGAGCTGAACCAAGAGACTATAAAGAATACAAAGTCAGCAGATTTTTGTCTATTTGGCATCTTGGACTGGTTCGCCATGATTGATCATGGGTTTAATGTAAGAAAGAAAACTGATGCAGATAGCTGGGATAGGTCAGAAAAAAGTTTTTACAATGGTTTAACTATATTAAAACATACTCTCAGTCTGTCTATCATCTATCTATCTATCTATCTATCTATCTATCTATCTATCTATCTATCTATCTATCTATCTTCCCCCATGTGCCAGGATTTAGGAGCTGTGGCTGAAAGAGACACTTACGTAAGTGCTAATGCAATCTGAATAAATGGTGGCATTTAGGCAGGGGCAATGTTGGGGTGAGACAGCCATTACATAATGTAATTGGAGATTTACCACCAAAGCTTTACACTTGGAGTGGGACAAACTGGATGTCCCAGAAACCAGCAGTTAAACAAACACTGAATTTGTAAACCCATTCAGAATTTGTAAAAAGTATTGTTGTTTTATTACTGTTATTTATCTTGATCACGTTTGTTCTGCTTAGAAGAAATAAAACACAGGCGCTCTTTTCCTTAATTGCTGGGCCTATTCTTTAGTAAACAATGAAAAGTGATTAGAGATGTTTTTTGGCATGCACAGTCCAAAACCACCTAGTGAGAGTTCAAAGAACAAAGCAAATGCTCATTGAAAGAAATTACTCAGCTAACTAAACTTGTATATCTTCGAGTCAGACATTTTTTCGGCATCTTTACCCCATTTATCAATGCACAATTACTGTCACTATTGTGTTGTGTCATTAGGCGTAAGGTTACAAGTGCCAGTCGGAATAAAAAAATTGCAGTAATGTTGGCATAATTTTTCATTATCATCTTCATTAACCACAGCTAGTGGGAGTAAGAGTTTATCCTTGCTGTTGTCATTGTCATGACAACGCTTCCAAAGCTTGTCTGCCGAGAGTTCACCAGATACAAAAAACTGAATGTCCTCATTATTCCACTTCTCACACTCTCACCCATGCCAAGGGTGATCTGAGATGCACAGGGCCCTTGATTTATCCCCTGTGATTTCTCTTGACAGCCTGGTATGGTGTCTCAGCTTAAGGCAATCGGTCTGATTTCACAGTTTAATTACTGCTAATCTGAAGGAGCGTGGCCAATGCTAATGAGCCAGCAGCAATCAAAGCAGTAATGGCTAAACTCACCCTGTTTCATTCTTCTTTTTTTTTTATTAAAACACCTCTGTCCTGGAATAAGCAAGTAATTTCTCTTTTTCTGCACAACTGCAGTGAAAGAACATATGAGCTTCATGTACAATTTGGTGTTATTTCAGAAGCAGACCATTAGATTCCTTTATATTTTGCACTTAAACCTCTGATTAATGTTAGTTTCCAAACAGCTTTGAGTCAAGAAAAGGATCAGTAATTAGAAAAGACTCATTAGCGGATCACTAGCTCAACTGCAGAACATCCATGCTGGAACACTGGGGCCAAATTTTGGATGTAGGTCTCCTTGATTTTTGCAGCTGGGCATCACTGAATTATGCAGCAAATAAAAATATCTATAATGGCACTGCAAAAGAGAACCTGGAATCCCCAGAAAGGGCTTTATTGTAACAGAAATTAATTACAAAACTGCAAAATGACCTGCGCCTTCACCATCCAATAGCAGCAACTTGCACATTCTCCCTTTCCTTGAGCTTCTCTCCTATTGCTGAAATAGATGAAGAAAAGCATGGAAGAAATCTTCAGAAGTGATTTTTGTCAATGCCTGTCAAAAACCTGGAATAACTATAGGAAAATAAAAACAGTTGGGTGGATCTTGCATCTGCTTTTCCCTGCAGCTGTGTTAGAAATTTCTTCATGATTTTTCCTTTTTTTTTTTTCCTTCCTCAGTAGAACTTCAGTTTAAAATATTTACCAGAGTTCACTGTGATGATTTGATTAACATACAAAACCTTTCAGTCTTTAATGGTTCTCCAAACAGGAAATCACTTATTAGAAGCAAGACCCCCAACACCAATGTAAATCCAGGCTACTTTAGCCACCTTCATACAGATATTCTGTGTTTACTCTGGTGAGCTGTATGTATGGAACTCATTTGGATGGAACTCTTTGGAATGAAGAAGAAAAGCTGTGTTTTGGTGCAACTGCGTGTTATATATGATATATAAATAGAAGGTTAGGCAATATTTTGCTGGTTAAATGTCATGGGAGGAAGATGTTTAGAGAAATCCTCCATAAAGAAAAGAGCAAATTTTGAAGAATATGAACTGCTTGTCTCAAGCTTATCTGCCATTACTTCAAATTTGGTGTTGCTCAGCTAACCTGAAGCAAAACAGTTTTTTCACAATTTTGTGGCACCTAGGAATGCCTGACCAGTGCACAAAATCATATCTTCCTTGCAGAAAAAGATGTTTAATAAAACAGTAAATAGTAGGATGTATGATTTGCTTTTTACAGCAGCATCATTTAAATGTGTAATATAGCAAGACAGTGACCCTTTGTAAGATTGTCTATTATAAATCATTTAATCTCATCCATTCACTAAAAAGCTGTTCCATCAATGATTGATTCACATTCACAATGTTGTATTCAAAAAGACAAAAGTCCAGATTGTAATGCTACAGAGATCTGTTATTTTGCATTATTTTTAAAATTATATAACTTCCTTTTTTTTCTTTTTTTTTTTTTTTTTAACTCTGCTTCAGTACAAGGAAAATAATGCTATGGGTACTCACAAAATATGGCTATTTCCATAAGATAGATGAGAGAAAGAGAGTGTCACAAGAGGGGAACATCATTCTAATAATATTTTGTACTTCATCATAGCACTGTCAGAAGATGCCAATGGAGACTCTAAGTCATTTTAAAGAACCACTTCATTTACAGGGAAGGAGTTCACTCCTAATTAAGTTGGAAAGCCTCCAGGGCTTTCTCCAGCCTTTGCAATTCTGATTTCCTTGGAGAACTCTTGGTAAATCTAAGAGATCCAGAGATTTCAGTGTGATTAAGACCCTATTGACACAGACATTAAAATGGCAGTAGTCAAACTATGCCATAAACCTTACACAAAATAAAACCCCAACCTCTTGAAAACAGCTCAGGTAAACTGAAATGGAAGTCCGTTGGAATGACAATAATACAGCATAGTTATGAAGAACAAGTGGTTAAAGTAAAAGGAGAAAAATCTAAGTCCAAATCACTTGTCTCCCTTAGTACAGCTCCTCCTTGATACTCATCTGTCTTCGATGGCTGAGAAACTGGGAAACCTTGATTTAAAGTTAAAAAAAAAGCTAAAAAGCTAGAAGCAAAATTCAAACTGTGTATGAAAGAGTTACAATCCTCTTATCTTCTCACTTAGAATGATTCAAGGATTTTCAAGGGAAATGTAGGTTGGATATTAGGAAGAAGTTTTTCACAGAAAGAGTGATTAATTACTGGAATAGTCTGCCCAGGGAGGGGTGGAGTCACCATCCCTGGATGTGTTTAAAAAAAACTGGATGTGGCACTCAGTGCCATGATCGAGTTGAGGTGTTAGGGCTGGGTTGGACTCGATGATCTTGAAGGTCTCTTCCAACCTACACATTCTGTGATTCTGTGGTTCTGTGATTCTGGGACTCTATATGGCAAGAATTTAATCAGGCATTGCCAAACTGATGTTGTAGAGCTCCACGAAAGATATGAAGCCCCGTAAATAAAACTAACATTTTCATATAAGGCTAAATTCTCTGGTTTAGTTCACTGAGAAACTCCCCAAATCTATCAGTACAACAGGCAGAAGAGAAGAAAGGTGTCATGTAATAATAATAATAATAATAATAATAATAACAACAATTTACAACCCTAAGATGAGAATCAAATAACCTGATTTCCACTTACAGCCCTATTACCTCATTCTGAACTAAACCATTTATGTCTAATGTAGCAGTGGACTGTCCATATATACCCACTCTGACCCAGAAGGCAAGGAAATATGCATTCTTATTTGTAGTTTGTCCTTTTTTATTGAATATCCTTCAGAAGGTCTAGGTTGATAAGAAGTTGTCAGTCAAGAGTAAGTAGCAAACACAGGGACTTGGGCAAAATTGAGGCCTTGTAAATTTGGGTCAAAGAGAGCAAGCTGCACTGAAAAGAAGTAATTTTATGTCATTCTGAATAATGGAAAGTACCACAGCCATTGAATTATCCTTCTCTTCCCATAAATGGGAATTACTAGCAGAAGTGGAAAGCCTTTTTGTTACAAAAGTGATAGAAGCATCAAGTTAGAGATGTCATTAACAAATGTAGGGTATTTTAGTGAAGTGTGGTGTGATGGACCCTGTGACAAAGGAAACACAATGATGAGAAAAGAATTCTAAAAAATGATGCAGGGACACATTAATCACATAGAGGCAATGAAAACCAAAGAACAGACTGTCAAGAAATCTCAGCTGATTTCCTTCCGGATGTGGTGAATTAGGAGGTCATCTGTTTTAGTCAGCTGCGGACTTGCATCCTGGTACTCTCCCCCAAAAAGGAACTGCTCAGATAATAATCTACCATAGAGGCCAGACCCAGAGCTGCTGAGACTGCACTTCTTGCACAGGTAGAACTGCTCGATTTTTAAGTTACAATAAAGCAACTGCCTTCTACTATTCTAAAATAATGTTACTGCTGAGGTTTTTTCATTGCAAGACAGGAGTGAGAGTGCAGTATCAAGTCACTGCTGTGGAAAAGAAGGGATCTGAGTAATCACACAGAAGAGTCAGGAGAGGGGGCATTTGAAGTGAACACAAAGGGAGAAAACGAAAATGAATAAAATTGGAGTGATCTTCAAACAGAAAAAACGTCAGAGGCAAAGGAAAATAAAAGAGAGCAAACTTAGTTTGTTTAGCCACCAAGACTAATTCCCCTTCCTGTTAGAAAAGACCTTCATAGATCAAAGTATTAGAGAGCTCTGAATTTCACTTGGGCTACCAGTGATATCCTGATTAGATTTGTATTTAAACAGAATTCTCATACATTTCAATTATAAGAATCATTGGAGCCAAGTGCTCTTTCAAGTTAGACCTAAATTATCCATTCTCTAACAAAAAGTGAAAAGACATACAATATTGATACCCAACATTGCTCTGCAGAGCCATATATACTTTTAGCAGTCATGAGCACAAAGAGAAGTGTTCTGTATTCATACAGTTCCACTGGCAAACTTAACACTTGCTACAGCAAACAAAAGAAAGCTCATTCTTGGCTTTTAATTTTTTTAATATCCAAAGGCTAGTCTTTCATCCTAGTCTTCAAAATTGTTCTTCGAAATAATTCCCCCTGTGTGCTCAAAATGATAAAAGAAAATAATTAAAAGATACTACAAAAGGTACTGATTTTCACGTATTTGGGCTAGGCACCTTCTAAAAAAAGTGTCCTTCAGGGTGTGCCACTTGAGGGATAAAAATCAGAGGTACCCCAAACCAGGGGTCTCTTAAACAAAGATGTGTGATCTAGGGAGCTGCACATTTCCATACTCCTAGCAGTGAACAGGAGTCTAATATCTATTGATACAGCCCTGAAAGATAAACATACTCATTGATACTGACAAACACCATAATACCACCCAAACATGACAAAGAGAAATAAAAGGTGTCCCTATAACAGGTCTGGGCATCAGCAGGAATTGTAGGTGCTACTTACATGCACATGGACATATATAAGGTGAGAATATTCATTTTTCACTTAAAACTCATCAGGCAATGAATTTTGCAAATATGTGCTATTCTAACTTAACACCTACATTTTAACTCTAGGATTTTAAAATTACAAAGATTTTTTTTGTTTTTTTGCAAGGTGGTTCCATATTGTCTTAACTTTTACTTGCTGTTGTTCAGTGTACCCTAGGGGTCATGCTGTTACCGTGTCTTACACTGTCTGTAAAATTATGAAGAGCATGCAGGATAATAGGGAAAATTCATCAACAGAGTTTTTCAGCAAATAATCTTCCAGATTATACCATCCTCCTACCTTCCATTATTTTACTGCTCAAAGATGATTCTGAATCACAATACAGTGAGAAACATTTCATCAGAGCTTGATGCTATTGTGGACATTGCATATTGTTGATGCTTTACAGCCTCCTTGCACCCACTGTGTTTTCTCACAAATCCTTTCCAAAGTATCTGCACAAGATCCTACTTCCACTCCCAGACACTTTCCTTATTATAGCAATTTTCTCTAAAGGATGATGCTGTCTACCTCATCTGCAAGACACAGTAGAAAGCAAAAGATGCTTAAAAATGTTAGGGTCACCCAGATATATCCTTCTCACATATCTCCTGCTCAGTTCCATCTATAAGCTCCAGTTTCTGTGTGGGACCACATGCAGTTACCTGGGACAGAGACCAGCTATTTCCCCATCTCACAAGATGCATCTTTGAAACCTTAATAATAATAATAATAATAATGCACTATAATAACAATTAAATACCAAAGACTGTTTGCAACTTTTCCCTTATCCTGATGAAGTTACAAATCTACAATATATTGCTAACACCACACCACCAACATATCTGAATTATGATTTTCTCTTGTTTGATAGTTTAAATAATTTTAGAAAAATGTTAGATGAAATGTTAGATGCCTATCTGTTATTTCCACGGAATACTTTGTCTGGAAGGTAGAATAACCCTACCCACAATTCACTGTTCTCTTGCACAGAAAAATAAACAGAAATGACAGTGTGAATTTACCAGTCAGGTTCAGGCCTTATTTCAAGTAGGTAAAATGTCTGGGCTGGAAAATTTAGATGTAATTAGTATGTGCAGTGTGTTCTCTTGGTATCCTATAGGGTGTAACTGTCCATTACCCAGTTCTACCTCACCAGGTGAAATTCCAGAGTCAGAACCTCACTTTGCCTCTCATCAGTGAGAAGGAAAAACATCAAAGGACCTTCCATTGCTAGAGAGAAACAAGGTCATCGTCATTATCAGTGATAGCAGCTCTAAATGGATGTACAAAACTTTTGCAGAGTTGGAAATGTGGCACAAAGAAGCTCAGATGCAAACTGTTTTGTATTATCCAAAGCCTCTGTGCACAGCATTTTTCCTTTTTTTAACCCTTCTGTACCAAACAGCAGCTCTTTAAAAGGATGCCAGCAGCCTCCCTGCCATTTTTGTGGCAATATTTAGTATTCACAGAGTCACGTTTTAAGGTGTCAGTAGCTGCAGCTGTCCTTATTTGTGTGGTCCCAAAAATAAGGTTTGTATAAGACTTCTACTTACATGGCCTGGTGAGTCTGTCAGCCTGCAGTCCCAACATTTAGCAGATGGCCATGTTTAGCCAGTGAGCCATGGGAATGACAAAGAGCAGGATCCCTCTCTCCCTACACCATTCAGAAGGCACTGAATCACAATTCTGAGTAGGGGCTCCAGGGTAGTTATTTATATAAAGGGGGGAAAAATCATTCTTAATTCTAAATTGTTTAATCACTTCAGTTGATGATGAGCTAAGTCAGGCCATTCTACCTGCCCCTACTATTTAGTTGTCTCACATGACAGCCAGTGTCATCCTCTACAATAATCTCTGTAGGACACAAAGAAAACCGAATACACACCTTCCATTTCTAATTATTTTTAGTAAGTTGTATGAGTCATCTTTGTCAATACAACCCAGAGGATAATGAAAGCCTTCAGAAAAGTTAACTCAGGTTACTCTTTCCATCACACCATTAAGCATGTCTAGAATTCTTAAAGTCATACTCTGTGGGTTTTTTTTTTAATGTTGTTAAGCTTTGAACCCATGTTCCTCAAATAAGAAGAGATCTGATTTTTCTTCTATATGTTACTTGCAAACATACATATGTTACTTGCAAACAGGAAAAAGAAAAAATGTGCATGAGCAATCTTTAGGCTCCCTATTTGGTATCTTCATTTGATTCAACACATATATTTAGAATTAGCATAATTAAGCTTGGTATTATTAAGGAATTATTTTTGTATTATTTTCTGTATTTGTTCTTTCACAGCTATGCTAAAACAACAGCAATGGATGGTAGCAGGTAGTGTCATAAACATTTTATACTTCATGTATAAAATACTATGTGTTAATATTCTCTATTTGTCTCCTTTAAAATCTTTAGCAGTAAAAGAGGCAATATCATCCTAGCTGGATATCAAGTAACTCATCAGTGCAGTAAAGGCAGTCTGCTTCTGTCTTGTTTTAGACCATCTTCTGACTCAGACAATCTCATCTTGTTGGTTTACACTTAATTTGCCTCATTATCTTTTCAAGCATAAAAAGATGATAACTTCTTTGCTACATAAATAGAGACTCTGGACATAACAAAACACTCCCCTTGGACAAAAAAAAAAAAAAAATCTCCTGGTTAAGATGCTTTTATTCTGCCTTTGCCTGTGAAAACCACAAAAAAAATTCCAGATGACTCTGTAAGGATATTTCTCATTTCTCCTTTGCCTTAGGTCAAAGGCACCTGGTCTACTGAACAAGTACATTGTCCCTCATCGATGACCAATTTTGGAGTTGCACCCCTTTGTGGTTATTACTTGACCCAGTTAACTGCTTTTTAGCTCTAGCCTGAGGATATGCAGTGCTCTTCCATGAATCCTCGATTTAACAAAAAAAAGCAAGGGAGTGTGATGGACCAAAAAAAAAGAAAAAAAAAAGTCAAAAACAGCTGTCTGGGAAGCCAGAAAGATGGGGAAAGGGAGAACAAGTTTGTGTTCCTTGAGGTTTATCAGAAGGGCAGCACTGAAAGCAGAGTGGGATGGGAACTTCTTCCCTTCAGAAAGATGGGAAAGGTATTAAAACAGTAGTAATACCATTTGCCAGGCTTGAGCCTCAGTGGTCCATTCTCGTGAAAGAAAGCAAGTAAAATATCCAGACAAGTGAAGGTAGCTGAAAAAAGGATTCTTTTACTAATCTGTCCTCATTTAGCCCAAAGCTGCCAAATTATATTCCCCTAACATAAACTTCTATTCTCTCTCAGTTAAAGGTTTTTTTTGTGTTTTTCTGGGCTGGCAGCTGTAACCAGACCATTGTATTTATCAACCTTTGCTGCATCTTTCTGTCTTGAATTTGTCCAATGTTTTCTTAAAGCTCTTTAAACATGTGGTATCCAAAGCATCCTGTATCAATGAAATCCTCAATTTATTTTGCATTAGGAATTAAAAGTGCTTTCGTGCTGCCTAGAAATTCCATGGTGCCCCTGCTCCTTATTCTGTGGTAGCAGGAGGATCAATGCCTTCCTGCATCCTCTAGATCATTTATAATTTTGTATATCCCTTTACATCTTTGCTGTTCACACCATTATGCACATCATGAGACTCCTTTTTCCACAGGATGAAGAGATTTGGTGCATTCAGTCTCTGCCTGTACAGAAACTGCTCAATTCCCCTGTTCAGGCTGGCACCTTCTCTGCAGCTCTTCCAGTTCCATCACATCCAGCTGGAGACAGGGTAACAAAAGCTGCACTCAGCTTATGAAACAGAAACATCACAAGCTAGAGCTGGAAGGTATTTTCTTCTGTGTTCTGTTCTTTTCCGGTAACTCCTTTTTGTCTGATGAAGTTGCATTTCTACAAGCTTCTGGGCTGTGTGCCAGCATGATGTGAGATGACTTGATGGTTTTAGTGTTATTCTTCTAAACTCTGACTTCTCAGCAGCCGTGTGTCCTGTGGGACAGCTTCCCGGGAAAGAAACGAATTGGCCATGACTGAAGTGTCACTGCTACCTGTGTACCAGCCACCTCTGTTACAGATACCATCTCAAAGCAAGTGTTGCTGCTCTGGAAAGGTCCCTGTGGGAGAAGGCAGGTCCACACCATGGCTGAGCAGCTGCATTAGACACCACAGTATTCTAATGTAATTAGAAAACAGCTGGGAAGGAACAGTCAATTGTTTTTTGGCAGTCACGGCCAATTTTGCACCAATGCAAATGATGAATCAAATCCTGCAAGTTTACAATATCTGCTGAGAGCATAATGGCAGAAGCCATGCTAATGATTTTAAATCTTGTTTATGCCATTTTTGGCTGATTGAGTAATCCCCTGGTCCCAAGAAGTCTCCAGTGTGAAGGAATTCCCACACATTGCACCATAACACCTATTGGGCAGGGGAGAGGAGAGTCAATCAGTAGGGTATGGAAACCAGACAGCCACCTTTCAGCCACAGACTAAACATAGTGTGCTCTTCCTTTTTGGAGCAAAACCCACGTTGTTGCGCCATGTATTACCCAGTCTTAGCAAATAAACATAAAATTTTCAAGAGAGAATAACACAAAATAGCCTATTACTACCAGGCTGCTCCTCCCTGACTATCCAGGCCAGTCCACCTATATAGTAATATATCAGTAATATAGTAACATATCAGAAATAGTCATGCAGGAGAAGAGTGTTATTCCTTTAAACACGTTCCTCATACCAGTTCTTTTAACAAACATTTAGTTCTCTTAAGGGTATCAAATACAGCCTGTAAACTATAATCTTCTCCTAAAATGTGTGCAACTTTACTGTCTCAGTGATGATGATAATCTCTAGGGCCACATTCTCTTGCTGAGGCCCCCGACATGATCTTTTGAAATTACGTGTCAGCTGGGATTGAAAATGCTTCATGGGAGGATAAGTGCTAAAAATATATTTTTGTGTTTGTAACAGTTCCTGTTAACATTAACAAATGGAATCCACTTAGCAATGTTTGCATAAGTGCAAACTTTGAGATAAAGATGTTAGAAACAACATTTCAAAATGGCCCTTTGCCCTTCTTCTGGCCCAAAAATAGCTGCATGTAAGTCTTGAGACAGCAGTACTTTTGGCCAGATAGTCAATAATTTTAATAGAATTACCATGGGACAGAAATGCCATCCAAAAATGGATTCATGTTTAATCTGGTAATCTGATCCCATATGGCACTTTAAAGAGTGGGAGGAATTAGTGTTTGCTGCTTAAAGAAATTACCCAGAAAATGACTGCTGAAGACAGACCAAATAGTACCTCATCAGCATTCAGTGTGAAAAAGGCAAACAACACAGGAACAAGAGAAGTTAAAAGGTGAGCCAGCAGAGAAAGCCAAAATTTGTTCCTGCATGGCTGGGAAAGGGATAACAATCAGATGCTAAAGGCAATCTCACAAAGTACTGGATATAAATAAAGAGGAATTAGAATATATTGCAGAGGAGAGTAGAAGACAGTTTAAAAACCAAAGCTAACAATAAGGCAAGCTCCATCCTTAAATGCCCATTCACCTTCTCTGCAGTTCTGAGGTGTTAAGAATGCACAGTTTTGTCCCAGAGTTATTCCAAATCATCCTAGTAAGTGAAGCAAAGGTCCGGGGCACAAGGATCATAATGACAAACTTGGTTCTGACACTTCACTGTGCTTTATGTCACAGTTTCAGGACACATTTCTGGAAGGCAAATCAGACCAACGTGGCTTTTTCTGCCTTTGTCCCTCAGTCCTGAAGATGTTTGTCTGTGTGACCTTGTGGTGAACTGCATCGAGAAACTGAACTTACAAATCCTGTTAAAGAACAACGAGAAAGGACTGAGTATAGTTTTAATATAGCTGAGGTCAACCAGTTCATCTATAGACCTGCAAAAAGTGGCAATGGCGCAACTGAGGAGCCACCCCTGGAGTGAACAGTTGGAGCTAAATGGAATAAACAGATGGAGTTGAAGAGGAGAAAAGCGGGAACGGCTCATGCTGCCTTTGATGCCAAGAGCGACGTCCGCAGAAACATGGCCTCAGAGCTCCCAGTTTGTGCTGTCTCTGGAAGTGTGTTAATATCTGCATAAATACAGTAAATACAGCCTTTGTGCTAAAAAAGAATTGTAGTGGTCAGAGAATAAAAATAGCTGAGGGATGAAATGTGATGAACATCCAAAACACTTCAGATCTGGGCAGGCAGAACAATAGTGTCGTGACGCCTTTTCTGTTCTTCGTCTACCAGGAGGCTCAGCTAGACTGACCTGCCCCATGTTGGCAAACCTCCTTTCATGACATTGACCTTTCACTTGGCCCATCCCCAAAAATCCTACAAGATATGAGGAGCCCTTCTTTTACTGAAATTATGGAAACTGAAAGGAACCAAAACAATGGCTAGTGAAGTTGCAGATAAACCAGTGCGTGGGTTGTGGCTTACAAATGTATTTGGTGTTTCTATAACTTGAAATAGACATGTAGGATAGGTTAAAAACCAAAGAAAAGCTATTTTTGCCCTTCACACCTCTCTGGAAAAGAAAGCATTTAGCAGAACAAAACAGCTGTTGTAAAATGAAATAAGATGTGACTGTTCCCATATAGGGATTACACAAAATACACCCCTAAAGAATTATTCTGTTGCTTACTTCTGGGGCAAGAATACAGGATTTATCTGTAAAACCAGCTCAGACCAGGGCAGTGCAGTGGCTAATGAAACCCATGCCAATATATGTCCAAATCCTTTCCTTTGTGTCACCAGTTCAAGCACACCAATTTGTGACAGAGCTCTGAAATGAAAAATCACAGCCCAGTGCACAGAGATAATACAGACAATAACTAAGCTTTTGCTGCATGCTTATGCACACATGCAACACCCAGAATTCAGCTCAAGCAGAGCTTGGCTGGCTCACCAAAGC
This sequence comes from Zosterops lateralis, assembly GCF_965231275.1. NCBI lineage: Eukaryota > Metazoa > Chordata > Aves > Passeriformes > Zosteropidae > Zosterops > Zosterops lateralis. The sequence goes on from NC_139762.1 coordinate 10,215,391, forward strand.
CAAAAGCCCTGAGATAAAGAGTCCAAAGTGGGGAGAGAAAAAAAAAAATCTCTTAGGTGCAAGTCATAAATACAAAAACTCACAATACTTTTCAACTTCTATCCTGTGGTTCTGAACAGGCATAGGCTCTGGGTTCTGCACTAGTGTCCAATGGCAGGATTAGTGCTATGGTATTACATCCTTAAAGGATATAATTTTCTATTTATATAAACATTCTCTCTTGAGATTATATTTTCTTTATATATTTTCTATCTTTTCCTTTTATTTTAGAAAAAGAATTTGCAGAATAAAACATTTTTAGTTTTGTTTAGGTGGCAGTTGAGGCAGAGGGAGGACAATATCCCTTTTTCTCTAAAAAATTACAAATTCTTGAGTGAGATTCCTTAAAATTGAATATAACGTAAGTGCCCATAGCAACTTACGTGTCCTCACTTGATCATCTGGGTTTTCACAGCCCATGGCTAGTCTGGGTGTCAGAGCAGCAGCTATCAGCTCTGCACATTTTAAAAACTTCTTTGATGAATGAAAGAAAAACCTCTACCACATTTACGAGAACAATATTTACTCACCAAGGGGGTAAATCAATACAGGTGTCTGTGCATGTTCGGCCTTGCCTGCCCTTTCATACAATTTTCTGTGAGATGTGAGATGCAAACAGACTCTTGGGGTCCCTTTCACTAAGGACCAGACACTTCTGGCAGTTCCCCCACTCCCATGCCACACCAGACTCTTTTACAGACATTTACATGATTTTATGTGGATACAGATTAAGGCAGAAAGGTTATGATTTGCCAGACTGGATAGAGCCAGGCTAGAGGCCTTCACTAATTAAGAGCACTCAGGTATCACCTGGGTGATCAGGGACATCTTCCAGGCTGTACTTGATTTCCCTTCTTCCATTTCCCCTTTCCCTCCTCTAAAGGCCTTGTTTAACACTTTGCAGAAAAATAACAATAGGTGAACTGAACTGACATAAAAGCAACTTCCCTACACTCACATTCTTTGTGCTCAGTTCAGCCAAGATTTCCTTATTTCACCCAAGAGAAAGACAAAGAACATGTTCCTAAACCCAGCATTTTATTTGCCCAGCAGTCTATCGGGTTGTGCCACTATTAGAACATCCAGTTCACTAACAGCACAGTGGTCACTTTCCATCAGCTTTTGCAATAAAGTGTTTATTGACAGGTCAGAAAGGAAAAATGGCAGATTGAATAAACCAGAGCAATTGTAACCATAATCCTTTACTAAAGATACCCCAGACGTGTCCTTCACATTTTGCAGTGTGATTAAGAATGTCAATAAATTATGGTTTTTATTTCAGGATTTGGCTAAAATACTGCCTTTTTGACTGCAGTATTATTTTTTTATGGTCTTTAGATTGTGTCCCTTGTTTGTGTTCTTTCCAGTTCAGGAGTTCAAGTTCCAAGGACTTTCTGCATGTCAAATAGAAATATCACCACTTTGCATCCCTGAAAGGAATCACATTTAGAAATCAAAAGGTTAAACTCTATTATCTGGAAAGACCAAGTTCCCCTTGCATCTCTGCAAGTTGACGGCTTTTATGCAAGTTCAGATTATTGCTTAATATGAAAAGCACAGGCTAGAGATGGGACAGGAGATGTGCAAGACGTGTCATGAAAAAAAGTCGGAATTAATGGATGGGTCTCATCAATCTCATCTTGTATTTGTGATGAAGACAGTGCAAAGTGAATATACACCTTTAATAAGAAAGAGAATGTCAAAAACATGACAGTTATAAATCCAAGGTCAACTGTAGTCTTCAAAGAGTTTTCTTAAGCAGTTGTGATGGATTCCCAAATTGCTGAAAGTTTTATGTAAAACAGCTTGACACTGTATTACCACGTTTCACAGCATAAGAATTTCAAGGCTTTCAGCACATACATCTGAAGGAGATTATAGAACCTTGGCCTCATTCTCAGTAGCCATGTTAGTGAAGCCATGAAGGGGTTCCCAAAAACAGGAATGTTAAATTTTGCCAAGCTATGGCCATCATTTTCTTCTTTTGACTATTTATAAACAACAGCTTAATCTAAGCCAAAGCCCACAAAACTCTTGACAATTACCAATGACTTTCAGAGAAAACCCATAATGTCCTTTTCATCTTGGAGGCTATGTAAGCATCCCACACCTTCATACACTTCATACATGGTGATGTTCAGCAGCTTTCAGGCTAGTGTACAGCAACCATTTCACAATTTAGAGCAAACCTACACAATTCTTTAAAAGCAAATGTGAAGTCTACTCTAAAACAGCATTTCCAGGGTAATTTTAGGTGGGTACAATGTAATCACTTTCACAGTTTAACAGCATATGTTTTGCCTTCAATCTCTATATAGTCCCTCTGGGAACATAACCTTACATAACTTAAAAAAAAAATATTTTAAGGATAATCCCTGAAAAAGCTTTACCTTGTTCTCTCACAGCTCTCTCAGTGAATCCTAAAGTCTCTAAAATCCACGTAAAGTCTCTAGTTTTCAGGGAATGACACAGCACTTCAGAATAGGTTTCCCAGAAAAGACAGCACCTTCAGGCTGCTGCCATTAAGCACTGCTCTTTGCTTCAGTTCCTGTAACTTCTTCCCAGTTTCATCCTCCTCCCCAAATCAGCATCATTATCTCTACACTGTTAACACTGCAGCTCATTAGCTGCAGTAGTGGGCAACCTAGCTCTGTATTTTTTCTCCTTCCACTGGTTTTCCATTATTCTCTGCCTATCCAAGTATGTTTGTTCATTTTTAGCTCTTCTACAGGAGTTTGTTCATGCCAAATCAGAGGACAGATGTTAGATACCAGAGCAGACAGACACACAGATGTTTTTATATGTCGGATTCCTCCCAATCTCCTTTATGAAAAATCATTTTTTTTCCCCAGCATATATTGGGAACTAAACCAGGAAAGCAAAAATACAAACAAATATTAATTCCGCAGAAATACCAGAACAGAGCATTTACACTTGTACTGTGGCTCATACTGGCATCAGTTATAAAACAGCACATCCAAGAACTGCAGCATGTGTCATGGTTTTATTTCTAGCCATAGATTCCAAATTTTAAATCTGGTCTGAAAGACAATTTCTGTGGGCAACCTATCTCCTACTTGAAGGAACACAACTTTTGGTGCAGTCTCTTTTCAGGGACTGATCCTTCACTGCCTCGCCTCGATATCAATACTTTTGCACAAAAGGTATAATGTGCTACACTTCCTGCTGTAGCACTCACTCCACTCTCCTCTCCTGCTGAGCAGGTGAAAATGAACAAAGAAGCTGCAAGGCTGCAGCAGTAGAAAGCCTTACACTTGCATTTTCAAATAGTTTCTATCAGAAACATAACATTTAAAAGTCCTAGCAGAGACAAGGTTATTTTCAAAGACAGATAAATTAAAATTTTCTGTCAACATTTTAAAAATTCAAAGGGTCCTGCATAATTTTAATACCATTTTACATTTGATGAAATTATGGAAACCGTAGTTACACCTTTGAAAATAGCCAATATTATTAGCTTTAATAAAGTTTTTCAAATGTTTCCTTCCTTGGAAATATATTTTGGCGTTTTGGTTGAAGGAATAAAAAAGTACCCTTTCCTAGTTTGACTTCTCTCTTGAATAAATTTGACCCTCATTCCAACCACTATGTCCCCTTTGCTTCTCCTTGAAGCTCCTAAATGAGCTCTGGAGTGATCATGGGAAGGGGCTTGCCAGGTAATGGCAGCCAGAGGCAGCAGGGGGGGCTCACACATAGGGTTACTTTGCTGGCCTTGCATATTTTCATCTTCATTTTCACTCTTTGCTGATGGTAATGGCAGAAGACAGAATTTCCATAGCAGTGCTAAACTTTGGAACCTAAATTTTCTGATAATTTTCCTTGGAATTTCTGTACATGAATGCTTTTGATGATAATTTATATCTATTTCTTGCATCGAGACATTCATCAGTAAATCTCAAAGCACTTTAGAAAGGAGATCAATGTCATTATCATCATTTTGAAATTAGCTTACCAAGAGATTATTATTTCTGGTACAACGTGATTGCTGTATAAAAGCAGTATGAGTGCAATAGCATTTGCCTTTGTGCCATAATCTTAACACTGCTATCTAAAGATTTCTTCAGCCAAATCAGAATAAGACTGCCTTGGTCTTTTCTTCTGTCTTGAAAAAAAAACAACAGACCCCAAAAACAACAAAGGAAGGATTGAAAGAAATATGAGTCTTTTGACTAAAGGAAGAAATACAAGTTAACATTACTATATATTTTACTTAAATCCAGACATATAATTCCAAAAAGACTGACAGACATCAAAAAGAACCATGTTCACTAAAGGAAAGCTTTGCTGCATGAAGGCTTGCTGAGCCCTGTCCTTCACAGAAAGGGCTTCAGTGATATATTGTGGAAAAACTGGCCCAATCTTGAAGAACACTGTGCTTTCTCTCTCTAAACAGAGAAAAAACAGAGGCCTTCAGAGAATTTCATGCTAAAATGCCATATAGAAAAAGGTTTGCTGTTTGCCATTCTACTGCAATGCATCCATGACAGGGCTTAAATGTTACCCTCACAGTGCAATGCAAAACTCAGGGAAGCCCCAAGAGCTCCTTGCATGAGAGGGAAGAGGAAGGGAAAACAAGTAAGTAACAGCAGCCAAAGGATCACTGAGCAGTATGTTCTTTTATGAACACCCTTAGTACAGCACATATCTACAATGAATTTTTTTTTTTAATTTTTTTTTTTTTTTTTTTTTTTTTTTTTTTTTTGCAATAAGTGCATGAGAATAAAAAGCTAGCTAAAGAGAAACCTATAATGGTTACTCAGAAATCATAATTTTTGTACTGCCAAAAGAAAAATGCAGACAAATGCGTGTTTTGAAATGAAGATATATGTATTATAAATAAAAATGAAAGATGTGGGGTTTAATAATTTGACTGTTTCTACCATTTGAACATCAGCCTCAAAACAAAAAGCACACAGAGCAAGAGAAAGTTCTGTAACTTTTTCAATATTCTTCATTAGACTCCACCATTCACAGCCTCCAGAGTGAACTGCATCATCAAATCAATTGCACCAAAGCCTCCTCTGATTTATGAAAGGCCTCACCATGGAGTTTTCATATAGTAGTTATTTAAGTACTGAAAAGTCTTACCTATAGATCCTCAAGTAATTACACACTGAGAAAGCTCACGCAGAGCAGACTTTCAGCAAAGGGAGGCCACTGTAGGAACAAAAGCCTTTTTACAGCTGAAATCAGGCATCTATTACAGGTTTGTGTTTTTATAGGGCTGCATTAAGAGCTGAGCCCCAAGACTAGCACAAAATGAGAGCAAAGGGACTTTTCCAGTGATAAATCTGAAGAGATATAAAGGAATTTCCAGGACTATCACTATGATAAAATCTAGATAGGTTTTTCCTTTTCAGCTCTCTGTTTAAATAATCATTTGATGACCTGCAATGGCTCACATACATATGCCTATAGTAGGTGCTACAAACATCATCATCCTACAGTTCAGTTTGGATTTTTATTTTTAATGTTCTCATCACCTTTATTTTCCACCCCCCACTAGCACAGTCAAAAAGAATGGCCAAGTTTCTGCTTGCAGGACTAGGATCTGCAGCATGCCTGCTTATGGGATTTGGGCAGTGGACTCCGGGGGAGGTTCCCAGCCTCCACACTCGTGGACCACTGTGTCATAATAGTCTGGGTAAAAAGAATGCTCATCCCTTTTCTCTGAAACCTGTCCTTCAAACACAGCAGAATGGAGCTTTACCCACTCTGCAACAGAGTAAAAACAGCAAAAGCAGCAGCAGCAGCATTCTTCTCTTCACCAGTGGAAACTATTATCCATCTTTCGTTCCCCCTATCCAAAGTCTCTCTAAAAAGTGAATTGGATATGTAAATCAGCTCTCACTCCTTCAGAAAATGGAAAAAGATCATGTTTATATGCTTTATCCCCTTTTAAAAAAATTATACATGGTTTATAAACATCGACACATGTTTATGCTCATTTAGGAGGGTGGGCAAACAGAAATTTTCAGGATCTTTGCACCAAATTCAAACAAACATAACCTCTCTGGTCAGCTTCAATCAGTTCAGATGGCAGCTGTACATTCATTGATATTTTGGAAAAATTGCTGTATTTTGTGACTCCCAAAGAAATCTACACCCCCTCAATGGCAACACCTAAATTGATCTATTCTGCTAACTGAAAAAGAGTTACACAACATCAAGTTATATAGAAATATATTTTATATGCATTAAATCTCTACCAAACTGCAAATGTAATTTTACTACAGAAGAGTGAGCTATTGTATGTCTGTTATGCACCTCATGGGGGCAACTTGCGTGAGCACAGTCACAAGGCATCATGAAGGCACTGGTTTAGTTCTTACCTCTGATGCTTATATACAGTGATATATTAATAAAGTCATCATTTCATTGATATCCCAGGACCTACAGCTACTTATAGGTGTCCTATTGTTTACGATTATTCCAAGTAATTAAACATCACAGACTGTGTGATACAAAGATGTATCTTTGGTTAAAATCTACTGAAAGAAAGCCCCTCAGCTGCTGCATCCTAACCATTATCAAATAAAATCCTAACTTAGGCCCCATTTGTTTAGAAAGGACATACTAGTGCATTGTGGGGAGATTAGGAGGAAGATTAGGCAATCAACAACAACAACAAAAAAGCTGAAAGATCTAAAACTGCCTGCAGATGGGCTTAATAAGACATCCTTGAGTTTTAGCCTGTGTCAAGGCTAAGAACTAGCATGCAGCCAACCTGATTGTAGTTAGCAGAACACTTTTATTTTAAAATATTTTTTTGAATAAAACATTTTGAATGAGATTCTTTTAGTCTAAAGTTAGAGAAAGCCAGAATTAATATTGCTATCTTGAACAAAACCCCCTTCTACAAAGTGAAAAGGGCAGGTATTTTAAAATGGTAAAACACATGAATTTGCACTGTACTTGTGCTTATACAGATCACTGTCTTCTCCTGGGTCACCCAGCAGATGCTATGAATGTTTATGAACATATTGTCCTTTGGAAGCTGAAACCTCATTGCAGTCTTAAGACAGGATTTTCAAAAGATTGAATCCCTAAGTCCATTTAGGATCTTTCCCATAAACCCTAATCCTAACTGCTTGATGGGGCTTTTCTCTGGATACCCTATCTTTACTATTTTTAAAATATAAAGGCAGCAGAGCTGAGGTTAGGGCTCAACTAACAGAACTCAGAATAAAAATACGGCACCAGGTCACCAAGATTTTGCTCTCAAAAGTGACTGATGTTTTCTGATTTGTCATTGATCAATATGCAATTTATCCTGGGGAAATAAGAGTGACACAGTATTTTCCAACAGGTGTGACTCACTCACCGCTTTCTCCCAGTGAACTTTCAGTAGCAAAATCATCATCAGGTTTGGCACTGGGTGTACTGGCTTTCCTACAGCTGCTATTCCTGCAGTGTTAATGACTTGTGCTCGTGTTGGATCACACTGAATGGCTGTGCCACGATGCTCCCTGTGTCCTGAGGGATGCTGTGGCTCTCCAGCAGCACATCTATTACCTGATGTCAGACAGAACTGTCTCCAAGAGCAGCAGCATCCATCAGCTGCCACGAGCTAGGGAAAAAAGCAGCTGTTTCCAAATCTTTTTGATATGATGTGCAATACACTCAAGCAAACCTCCCTTCCTCTCCCCTGGGATATATTATAAATATTATGAATTTGTATTATTAATACTGTATGAGTGTTGGAATATTTACTGTAAATGTGGGGCCTTAACATTTGTACAACTCAAGTGTGTCTGGGGAATCTCTCACTAAGTGCTGATATGCAACTGCTTCTAGATAAGTGTAAATATCAGAGGACAGGATTGCAGAACAGTTTAAGACAGAAAGTAAAAATAATGTCATATTATCCGACAGAGCTGATGCTGGAAAGTATGCAGCTGTATGACAGGCAGCCAAGGGTGAATTTTGACAGGGTATTAGGCAGCCAGTGTAGCAAAAGTGTAATAAGATCGTTAACGAACAAGAGATCAATAGCCTTTTAATTTCTCCACCTGAAATACTGTAAAATGCTCTCTCTAACATGAGGTTTTTCAGGGAAGGATGTCAACTACTCACTAATCAAAGCTACTTTCTGCAGCAGTGCTGCGCCTCACAAACCGCCCTTTAAGAAAGTGTTCCTGATTTACTTGCGAATCAAATTGCTCTCACAGTCCAATGTGGGATCGCTGTAATAGGAGAAAGCAACAAGGGAGGACACCTACTGATACATTACTTTTCTATTTTATTAGCAGGAACCGTGTTAAAGCCAATTAAATTTCATAGAACTGAGATCAGTTGCGCTCTTCTGGAGATTCCTGTGAAGGTTTAAAGCTAAAATGAAGAGCCTCCCACAGAAATCGTTAATTATAATTGTTCTTAATAAAGAGGGAGCACAAATGCAACCAGAATTTGAAACTAGTGCTGCTGATTGGGCAGGTCTGCTAATAAAGTTTTGTGTGTAAAGTCTGTTCTCAAAACTGACTTTAATAGTCCAGTAACATCAAAGCTGCTCATCACAAGCAAGACTATTTTCTGATTTTCAGTGCATATAAATGTACAACATTTTTAGTTAGCTAGAATTTTCTGTCAAAACTTGGTATTTTGTATTTCCAGTTGCCAGGACCAGGAAATGGCTATTGAAATGCATTTTTCTCTTTTTGATGAAAAACACAGACTGTTCTGCTGGACCTTTCATAATTACTTGAGAAACAGGTACATTCTCAATTGTTTGTAGTTTAAAGTGCTCAAGAAAACTAACCTAGAAGAGAGAAAGTTTAACCTAAATTCCTAAATATATAGTTCACTGTTTTGGAAGTAACAACCATTTTAATTTTATTTATAATTAGACACCCCCCTTCGTCAAGTTTCCCCTCCCCAAAAAGAAAAATTGCATTTTCCAATTTTTTGAATGACATTCTTGAGGAAATGTGATCAGGTGTTGGTCCAGGAAAGAACAGCCATCCTTGTCAAGCTTCAAGTGTTTCATGGCTGACTCAAAATAATGCTCAGGAGAAGGAAAAGCCAGACTACCCCAATATATTATCACCAAGTTGCCCACAGTCTCAACAGCTGCAAATTTCTTTCTGACCTGAGCAAGCTCCAGCTTTTCAGCTTTTGGGAGCTGCCACCCACCTTCTCACACATGCCAAGTCATCACTTCAAACAAACTCTTCTATAGTTTCAAAACCCAGTCTAAAATCCCTCTCATTTTAAAGATTGCGTAGGAATTTGCTTTTATCACCATCACAGTCTCCCTCTCTTCCTCTGTTTTTATTTCCCAGTTTCTTCTGATAATTTTTGATCACCGGGCACATTTCTGCTCTGTGGCACAAGTTCTTTAGCCTTATGCTGGAGTCTTTCAGCCCCAACCTGACTGCCACACATCAGCCTTGTCTTTGGATTTCAGCCACTTAGACCTACACCACTCTGCTTTGCCTTGGTTTCCCATCTTTTACCTCTGCAGACTTTTGGCTTTTTTAATTTATATTTATGTATGTATATATATATATATATATATATATATGCATAGAAAATAAATATAAAATAAATATAAAGAGATAGATATCTAAAATATACTGCTTTTTTTTTCTTGTGGATAAAACATTCATACCATTAGTAGAGTTCAGAACAAGACCGTGATGCAACTCCCAATTCAAACATGTGAGTGGTGGTGAGTAGAGTTGTAGTGGCCCCTTTCTGCTCTGTCATAATCTTATTTCCCCTACACAAAAGATTCACACTGTAGTAGTCTGAATGTACCATGTAGTAGTATGAGCTCCCCAGCTGCCACCTTCTGGAAAAACACGTGCAACAAACTGCTTTAAAATTGGTTTCTATTTATTCATGCATTTGGCACTTTAAAGCCGTGATATATAATTTAATACAAAAATATAAAATCAATACTGATTTAGTTCCAACTATAAAGCAAGTTGAGCACAGATCAATTTTCATAACATGCTTATAATCATTTAAACACCAAGTGACGCCTGATAAAAAAAACTGGAGAAGCATTTTGCTGGTTGCTGACTTAAGGAAATAGATGAATTCTGTGAGATAAGGACTCTGCATTCAGTAAAACAGAGCCTTCACTTTGCAATTCTTTTCCTCCCCAGCATTGCTCTGTTATGGTCACTGTACAAGAAGCACTGGATTAGGACTTCACAAGAACTATTATACTCCAGCATGTCAAGCAGGATTAGCAATTTTCAGTCCCAGAAGCTTCCACAGATCTGTGGATCTGAAGTTATATAATCCCAAAAAGGCTGGATTAGGTGGCCATACAAACTTTACTTCTTAGGGCTGCCAATGCTATGGCAGGGACAATATGGGACAATATGGGTCAGCCTCTGCAAGCACTGCCAAGACTTGGTGATTCTGGGCCTTGCACTGTTGAGAATGAATCAATAAAATGGAGAAAACTGGGCTGCTTTCTGGGCAAAGGGACGCATTTTCATGAAGTCCTCAGCCAGTTGTTGTAAAAGACATAATCAGTACTAAGAAATTAATTCCATTACACCTGAGAAAGCCTCTTGAGATGTCAAGTTCAGAGTCAGTTCCAGTGGGGCCCACTTCATTATCAAACACATCATCAGCCTCTAACTTGCTGTATCTGCTGCTGTTGCAACAGAGTCCTGGGCTTCTGTGACATCCCTGTGCTCTTTTGGGCTGGAGCCTCTCTCCAGCTGACCTGGGACATGGAACCAGAATCAAGTCTACAAGGGCATATGTGAAGGAAGTTGCCCAGAGGTAGCTCAGCACCTCTTGCTGCAAAAGGCAGATTGTTGCACCTCTCGAGCAAGGTGGCTTAGACTTAAAATTCACCCTGAAGGTGAATGTCATGGATGCTTGGGCAGCCAAACCTTGTGAGGAAAGGGACCACCTGTTCACCAAGATGAGCAGAGACAGCAAAAGGTTCCAATCCTTCAAGACTGATTTCTATGACAGCATAAAATACTAATCCCCAATGCAATAACTATTCTCAGCAATGCTGAGAGTAAGATTTTTGGAAAGGGTGACTTTGAGGGCCTTACTGGGTCAACCCAGCCCTGAGACACAGCTCTGGATACATGGTCAAGTCTCTATAGGCTCAGTGTCCTTGCAGCAGACAGGTCTCCTCCTCTTCCCAAGCATCTCTCCTTCTCAACCCTTGCAGTTGACCTCTGTTTGCAGCTCCTGATCCCTGATTCACCTGCAGTCCCTGACACCTGAGATCTGGCGTCCTGATTTCTGCCAGTGGAAAGGGAAACAGCCTTTTTGGAGATATCAGAGCCAAGATGAAGACCTCCAACTTGTCATTCATCTTTTTAGTAAAGCATACAACACAATACAGATAGCCTGCAAACAAATAAACCAGCTAATTATACCTTTGCCAGAGTGAGACTAATTTCAGATCCTTTCTTCAGCAGTGTTTCATTTTGAGCTAATATAATAAAGGATTAGTTGCCAGAGGAGTTGCTACTCAGTTTTAGGTAAACTTGGATAAGTGACAGCTAACTGAAGTCTACAGCTGCCTCAGACATTATGATATACAATTAATCAGATATCCTGATGAAGAGTCTTCCATTTCAGACCAAGCTGACAAGCTCAGATCAGGGGAAGGCAAGATTTTGCATTAGCAAAGTCTTTGCTGGAAACCAGCATTCCTTCATGAAGAGGTGTAAGCTGTGGAATGGATCCTCTTCTCCCACTGTTTCCTGAAGATTTAAGTGTGACTCCTGATACTTTAGTTAAAAAATTGGCCAAGCTCCCAATACCCTCAAATCCATGACATTCATCTTTCCCTAGTAAACTGTGTTTTGATTTACTCTGGGGACAGAAACACGATCAAGAGTAGCAATCATTTTCCTGTTGCATTTTTTTTATTTTGATCTTATTTCAGATTAAAAACAGGAACAACTTTTTAAACCAAGAATTTCAATAAAGAGATGTCACTGCGGCAGCGGTATCTAGTGACATAGATATTTCTTTACACAGAATTGTATTTATAAGCCAAAAATTATTATCTCAGTAATGCATAACTGTCCTAAAGAGGCAGCTCAGCAAATTATTTTGTTAGTGCTGACAATTTACAAGTTTCTCATATTAACACATGAAGTTGTGGGGGATTGTGTGAAAGCATTTTTAGCATCTATTCTGCTTATCTGCATAATAAAACTCACTCTTATACATTTCATGTCATCTAAAAGATTTCAAAGTCCCTCGCAACTTAAACTAATATTCCAGCTGGAGAGATAAAAACTAATTTCTCACTGAAAGTCAGCATTGGTTTAACAACACACACTACTAAATAGGAAATCATCTTGTACTCTCATACCTGCTTCTGCAAATCCTAATAAACAACTAATGAATGGAAAAAGATGAGTCCATTAGAGTGCAAGGGAAGCACTTAAGATAGTCTGTTGAAAATACGAAATAGAGACATCAACATCAGCAAAAATCAAACACTTCAGTCATTGATGACTTACCAGAATTTACACCCCCTTCCAAGAGTCATATTTTTCCAACTTTGATGGAAAAAGATGAAACTTCAACCTTTTCTGGGATTTATTCTCCCACTGATACTGGGGTATCCCAATGCGAGCCTGCAATGAGTCGCACTTGGGAGAAGTGAGGCAGCCCTACAAACGTTTCCAAAGTGAAGAAAGCTGGGGGCAGAGCAGGTGAATTGAAGCAAAGCCTCGGCTGGCAGAGGGATATCCGTTATTTTGCTCTTTCAAAGATCAAAATGGGAATTGACCTTTCCTGGGTTTACAAACAAAGGACAATCCAGGACCTAGACTTGTATCTGAGGCCTTGTTCCTCTGTGGTCTGCAGGATGCATGTTACATGTTTCCATACCCAGAGCTTTCAGTTCAAGTCTTGCTTGTTCCACCCTTTTGGAATAATTTCTGAATGACATAATTCTTTTCTCCAAATCTTAACAGACCTGAAATCTTTGTTGAGAGTGCATTTAGAATGTGAGTTTTTTTGAATAGAACCATCAATTTCCCAGAGGGTGACTATTTGCTACAGCAAGCTAGATAATTCTTGGTAACACTTGAATATTTCAAACATTTTCATCCTTAAATAGTTATTTAGAAATACATTTTGTTCTTTATTGACTGCTCTTTTCAATTCATGCAACAATATTAAAATCAGGGTTTTTTTCAACGTTTCTTGCCCTTTTGCAAAATTAAAATTTTGAAAAGAAAGAAAAAGCAAACTCTTAAAACTTTGTTTCAAATGTATTAAATCCATACCAAATCATATGGAGGGCATTTGATTAATGCCATAATAATTCTCAGAATGTCTGTGTTTCACTTAAAGTGCGCCACACAGAATTTAAACATTTAAATGCAGAGCAAATATTGTCATATAATTTCATTTCCAAAGCATCAGTGTGACATTTTTCACCTCTAAATAATACAAATGAATCCAGGAACAATCTGCTTATAAATAAGCATGAACCTCTGGAAGCCTTGAATGATGAGCTACCACGACAAGCAGTGGAATTGTTTTCATTCACTACACTAGGGGCCTGACCCAGACCCTTGATGAGTATTGTAATTCCCTGTGTACACAAAACAAAACAGAAGAAGAGTTAGTGACTGGAATCAAGTTCTCTGTCATAGGTTGTCTTAGGAAATGGCATTTTTCAGTTCCTTCTCTTTTTGGGCGTTTGAGCCATAGCTCTCTTTCCTTGTTCCTTTTTTCTCCCTCTTGAATTGTATTTCAGAATCAGAAATGTTTTGCTCAGTCTATTTGAAAAAGAGTTGTCTCTCACAGCTACAGTTGTCTCCCACAGCTACAAATCCACATTTGACCTTCACACTGCATTTCACTACACCACTGCTTCATTTTTCACACATAATCTGATTTCATTATACAGGTCAGAATTACTCATAATGAAAAGTTGAACTAATAACAAGGGGCACAATTGATGCCTGTCGTCTCCCCATTAAAACATAAGACTTTAGTTATGATAAATGGAACCATAACCAAATATACATGCATAGGTATCACCAGATATTTATGCTTTTTGTCTTTTCTTTCCTTCCTTTTCTTTTGCTTTGTATTCTTATTTTCTGAATAGAAAGTAATCAAGTTGGTTTATTTCATTTTATTTAGATTGGAAAGACTTTCATTTATCTGTTTTGGGTAAGATGTTGCACTCACAATACAACAGCAGCAGCACATTTTTTAATGCACAGCTCTGCATGAAAACATAACACAAATCCCCAGTTTTCCACCTACTGTGCACTGGAATCTGTGGGTGACAAAGTGCAGTCAGAAAAGCACATTTGCAGCCTCTAACAAAACAAATGTTATGATGGAGAATAGAGGGAAAAATAAAGCAATTTTTAGAAAGGGTTTAAACCATCATTTACCCTAGCGGGAGGATGTGACTGACTTGCCACTTTAAGGCTTTATTGATTAATAAGATTTGAGGATACAGCATAGTAAGAAAAGTTTCCTTCCTTTTTTAAAATAAAAATAACTTCAAAAGATGGTACACAGCTATTCAAAGTTGCTCATATTTGCTTTGGGATTGAAATGAAGCCTTTGAGCATCAGGAATCCATTCCAGTGGGAATGAATGATGTATTTTGATTTTTAGACTCGCTATTGTACTTTTAACACATCTTTTGGCAACAATTCAAGTTCTTATTAGTTTAAGTTGGAAAGACTTGCTTATCTGTGGTTGAACAGACCAAAGCCGAGGAACCAGAGTTCCTATATGCTACTGTGGAAAATGGGATGCTTACTGTTTTGAAAATACAAAACAAGGCTCCAGACCTGCAGTTGGCTCCAAGCCTGGAGCCAGCACACATTGCAGTCAGGCTCATGATCAGAGGTTACATATTATTTAAAAGCGATGGCTTTTTATTAACCTGAAAAGAAACAATAATCGTAAATGTGTGAAAATTGTGAATTATTTTCACATGAAACCCCTGATATTGGTTGGATCCAGTTGTGTACATCTTTGTCTGAGAGAAGGCTTGACTGGCAAATCTAAGACCTCAGTCTCTAGCAAATAGCTCTAGAAGAAAAAAAAATTATAGATATAGAAGAAAAATGTGTAGTTTAATTCTACTCCAGTTGAAGAAACAACTGTTTTCAAAAATGGATTTAGGAAAAGTAAATTCTAATGTGAGTGCCATTGCCTAGGCTAAGCTAGAGACTTGCCCTGATGGAAAGCTGAAGTCAGAGAAATCTAAGACCAAAAGAGTTTTCATTTCTTCCAGCTATATTCTGTTTCACTTATTATTTCTTTTATGTCATGTACTAGAAAGGACTCCCTTTTTTCCCCCCACAACACTTTCATTAAAAGAGAAATAAAAAAACCCAACCCAACAACAATAATTCAAAGCTCAGACAAAAAATAAAGGACGCCAGATATCAAGAATGAAAGAATTTTTTTCTTTCTTTCCCTCTTAAAATGTCCTGGTTAAGAGTTCAAAGCCATTTTTTTTCCTTATAGGCTAAGCTGGAATAAAATGCCATGCCCAAGATTTCAAGTACAATTTTGAAAGTACACGTAGAATTCTAATTGGCAGCAGCAGGAGAAACTGCATACCTAAGAATGAAGAACAATGGAAGAAAATACCATTTTTCTTCCAAGTCACTAGCCTTTGCAATTTTCATTCTTTAAAAAATGTGGATCAGAATTTAAACCACAATAACTAAACTGCATTTTTCACCCATTTAATGTAAAGACACTAGACATTGTTTTTAACAAGAATGCAGCCACATGCAGCAGCATCCTTGTCATGTGGTTGCAAGCAGGTCAGCAACAGAGCTGGGAAGTGAACAAAATCCTGTGCCCCAGAAAAGAGCATTGCATTCATTAGGCAGGACAGCATTCCTATTTGTAAGCAGACCCTTGTGATGCTTCCAGTGTTGCATAATAAATGGAAGGCAACCAATATATCTCAAAAATTTGAAGACTTTCCCTGCATTGAAATGAAAACTGAAGAAATAACAAAAAAACTGTCAAATAATAACTGCTGATGTGCAGAATTTTCTTTGAATTAAACTGAGATGGCATAAACCCATCATGATGGCTGTCTCTCTGCTATATCATTTCACTTACCAAACCTGATCACTCTATATAGAAGTTGCTATTTTCTCTCTGACATTTAAAACAGTCCAGCCCCTTATTAAGGATCTACACCAATTTTTAAATCATAATACTTATAAGTGCCACAAGAAAGGGGCACATTCTAAATGTAGGAAACTCTTAAGTGAAGATCTGTGGTACTAAGGTCGTTTGCTGCACTATGGACTGTACAAGGGTCATTATTTGTAAAAGCCCCCTATGGCCAGCATCCAAATTTCAGCTATCGATCAGTATTGAGTCCTTGGGGAAACATAATAAACAGCAGAGTTAAATAGAGCTTTTTAAGAGCCTGGGATTTGGGTTATGCCCTAATTATGAAGTTTGAATTTGTTTCTGTATCTGGCTGTGAAAACAAAGCCCCATGCAGGCTATACTATTACAATCCCCACCAGCAGCAGAATGAGCAATCTGCACATTTGCTGTGACTCTGTGAGTGTTGCATCACTTCATAAAGATGCCTGTCATTTCTCAAAAGATACAAGAGCATCCTACAAGAAACCTCCACCACTCTAATTCAGATTTTTTTCTCCTCTGGAATGTACTAGAGCCTCATGTATTCCTGTACACAAACTTGCTTTGGGTGACAACATACATTCAAGAATGGTTACAGTTTGAATCCCCAGGTTGGGGGTCAGTGATTCAAAACCATTCACAGATTCAAAAAAGAACTGTTTGCACTTTAAATGCTGGTGAGCAGCCTGGTATAAAGGACTGCTTTTAAAGACTTTGATAACCTCTCACATTTGTGGGGTTTGTTTTACTCCTTTGGATATTTTGGCGGTTGTGTTATTAGCTTTCTGTTAATACATGAAGTAAATTGCTGTTGTGCATTAAAGCAACCAAATTTGGCTATTTGAATGCTAAAATGACCAGCAGTTTCTGTTTATTTTATAGCTGATTAGAAATCTGCCTTTTGCACCAAAGCAGTATTTACAGGGTATTCATGTAGCAGACACACAGTGTAATCTTCTTTCTCTGCAGCTGACAGCACACAGAGATGTTCAATGTAAAACTCAATGATGTACAAAGAATTTGACTGCTATGAGATAACTGGTCCTTTTCTTAACCCTCTCCTGATGGATTATGGGAAGCAGACAAAATAGGGATCTGCTACCAGGCTGATAAGTCATTTCTGTTCTCTAAAATAGGAAAGCAGGGCCATATTAAAGGTGAAACCATTTATAAATATAGTCCTGTGGAGAAGGAGATGGACAAAAGGTTGTATGTGATGTTTGAGTACCCATCAAAAGAAGCAGGAACACAAAAACTGAACAGATCAAAATATGCCTGTTTGCATATGCCTATTAATTCTGAGACAAACTTTTGAAGAATACTAGCCAATATATTCCAGCCTGAGTAACAAAACTGGGCTAAATTCACAGCAAAGCACTTAAATCAATCACTTGATTTTCAGAGGATATTTGAAACTCAAATACAAAATATAATTGCCTACCTTTAGGCATAAAATAATGAAGCTGCTGACAAAATTACTAACTCTCAGCAGCCATGAGTTCAAGGAAGCTCAAAGATTGAAACCAAACATTCATAAACAGGTAATAATTATTTTTTCTTCCCCCCTCCCTCCCCCATGTATCTATGCAATGTCATATGTGATCCCAACTTTTACAAATACATAATACTGTCTTAAGCACAGCCATATCTGACACTGAGTGAATCTGATGGAAAAGCTCACTGTAACTGGCTACTGCCTCTGACCTGAATCCTCCCTTTGGTGGAGGTTGTCACAATAACATAAATTTTCTCCATTAGATAAATTTGCAACACTGGCATGTGTTCATCTCTCTAGGATTTAGGAGTGTTAATGAGATGTTATCTTCCCAGAAAGCTTTATATATGTATTTACATTCATGTATGCACACTCACAAGCACATGTACATGGGAAAGCTCTAATATATTTTATAAGATTTTACCTTGAAATTGTCCTTGCTTAAAAAACATTTAATCCTCTGAAAAAAGCCCTTGCAATGTTTATTTCAAAACAATAAACCAATGACATAAGAGGAAGTTGATTTGGGGTGCTCTGTTTGGAGGCCCACCTCTAGCAATTATTGCCAATTTTTCATTAATCTCTTTTCTACAGTTTTACAGAGGAATGGAGATACTGAAAGTGTCATAACAACCACAGAAACTAGGGCAGGCTCTGTTTCTAAGTGAAAATGTATATAAAATTATTTATCAACAAATATTTTTATAAGAATACATTAAAAATATTTATGTGGATATGTATTGTGATTCTGCATTTCTCTTCAGTTAAACAGTTAATCTCCTTACAGCTCTGTCCAGGATGGTAACATTGCGAGAGACCTTGAAAATCTTATTTTTCTATGTAATCTTATTTTAAAAATGCAGGAAAAAATTCTCTTTCTTGAATTTTTATAGAAGCCTGTTCTGACAAAACCTTTATATTTTAGATCTAACACTTTTTCTTAGGTGCTCTGATTAAAAAGGACAAACTTCCTCGACACATTTTCTTCTCCACAGGAGCCAGGGTTTGTTTCGGTTTCAAACTTCACTTGAAGCATCAGACATCAAACCTTTGCCCTAGAAATTACAGGCTGCACAGACAGTTTCTGAAGGATGTGCAGGAATTTTATTTGCATGTTTTTTCTGTTTCTAGTACTTTGCCTCTACTACAACCAAAATAACCACTGTGCAGAGAATGTGCAAGCTTAAATAAAGGGAGCTGGAGTGATTAAGATCTGAGGTGATATTTATGGGATATTTAAAGCCATTCAATTTAGTAACTAAAATAAATATGGTGACAGCCACCTCAAATTTCCTTTTTAAATGCTTTAGGCAGTCCCTTTCAATTCTGATTTCTGAATTCTTAACATCACCTACATCTGTAAGATTACTTGCATGAGAGTGGGAAGATACAAAATTCTTTCTATGAGTTGGATCATGGAGTAAAAAAATCCATAAAACTCTTCCCTCTGCCTTCTGTCAGGAAGGATAGTCCTTATGGATTGACTTTTCTGCTGGAGAGACAAAAGGCAGTTTGGGTTGTTACTTAGTGCCCAAAAGCCAGGCAGGCTCCTAGAAGCAGCAGGTTTGGGAGCCAGTCAATGCCTTCTG
The DNA here is from genome assembly GCF_965231275.1 of Zosterops lateralis. Lineage (NCBI taxonomy): Eukaryota > Metazoa > Chordata > Aves > Passeriformes > Zosteropidae > Zosterops > Zosterops lateralis. The sequence continues at coordinate 10,234,645 of NC_139762.1, forward strand.
TTGCCCACACTGACTGACATGCTACACACGCAGAAGAAATGTTTTAAATATTAAGATTACAATGACAAGTTCTCAAAATTTAGGAAACACCAAAATCCATCTATTTCATAAATATGTATTTTGCTCCTGTCATTAATTACATGATCACAGATCCCTTTTTCACAAAGTCCTCAGCTGGTGCTCTCTGAATGAGCAACTGCTGAATATTTTATCTTCACTATGAAGTTTTTGCACTAAGCCTTGGGCATAAAGTGAGAGAAGGTAGCCTGCATTACCCATGAAGTCAAAATACTTGAGATGACTGCTGTGAAGTAACTGAGCATGCTTTTGGTTTGCTCAGTTGTGGTAACTCTTCTGTAACCTACCCAATTAATTGCATTCTTGGAAAGTTATCAGCTGGTCCCAAAAGGGGTCTCCTGAGACTGATACCGGGCCCCATGCTGTTCTACATCTTCCTAGGTAAACAGGCTGTTGGGATTGAAAGCACCAATTTTGCTGGTAACACAAGCCCAGGTGGTGAGATGAACACAGCAGAAGGGTGACCCACCTTAAAGGGCTGGGAGAGTGGGGGAGGGAGAACAACATGAAGTTTAACAAAGGCAAGTGCAAAGTCCTGCACTTGGGGTGACATGACCAACGAGCCCAGCACACACCAGGTTCTGAGGCTGGGGAGCAGCCTGGCCAAAGGGGGCTGGAGATCCTGGTGGGTCACAGCCCAACCTGAGTCAGCAGGGCACATCTGCAGCAACAAAGGCAAAGCAGATCCTGAGCTCTATCCATGGAGCAACACTAACAGAGCTGCGACCATCCCACTCTGCATCCAGAGCACAGCCCAGTTCTGAAACCACAATTCAAGAAAGACACAGATAGACTGCCCAAAGGAGGGTCACAAAGGTCGTCAAAGGGCTGGAGAGCGTTCCCCACATGGCGAAATTTAAGGAGATAGTTCTATTGCCTCTGGAGAAGAGAAGGCTCAGGAAGCACCTTGTCCCAGTATTCCAGCACTTACAGGGCAGAAAGAAAGAAGATGGAGTCTTTCTCTTCACAAGGGCCAAGTGGGTTCAAGTTCCAGGGAGAAAAGGTTTCATGTCAATATAAGAATGGAATAGTTTACAGTAAGTACAATCATTAACTGGAACAACTTCCCCAGAGACATGGTGGAGTCTCCATCACTGGGAGTTTTCAATAGCTGGCTGGACAGGGGGCCAGATAATCTCACCTGGGTTCCCTTTCCAAGGGAAGGATTGACCAGATGATCTTTTGAGGTCCCTTCCAATCTGGGCATTTTAGGCAATTGCAATGGTAGACAGTGCTGCCATTTCTCCCTATGCATTAAATGTCTTGAATACTTTGGTTTTATTTATTCCCTAGAATTAAATCCATGTGATAAAATAAAGACAGAGGCTATATAGAGGGAAGTAAATTAAATTAATTTTGGGAAAAAGAGAAATTAATGAATCTATTTTAATCTGAAATGCTAAGACTTTTCAAATGAAAACATATTGCTGTTCAATGTTCAAAGAACACAGAAAGGAGTTTTTATGGGGAGAGATAATTGTATAAAAATAATTCAAATGCATAAGATAAAATTAAAACAGCTTCAAACTAGTAACTACAGATTGCTAGTTTTTGAAGACTTAGAGCTGTCTTTATGAACACAAAAGAGTTATCTATATGTAATTGAGATTATTACCGCTGAACTATGCATAAGATAGTGATTGCAACAATGCTTCACTGGCCTGGTTAGTTGGGTTGAAATAGTACTCCCATTAAAGTTGTTAGGAAGTTACAAGTCTCACTTCAGCACTACTGAATTTCTAAAGAAAATTTAGGAGTGTGGTGACTCACATGGTGTTCAGGCTTGATTTGCAGTGAAGATGCCATTAGTAAGAAAGAAGATAGAGCCTTAAATTGCTTTAACTCTTTTCAGTACTTGATTCTTCACTACATGACACACAAACCAGCAGAACTGAGCTGGAAACAGTTGTTTTTGCCTGGTGAAAAATTAAGGGGTTTCAAAAACCAAGTTGTATTCATTAATTCAAACATAATAACCTGCATTTTGCCCTACAGCAAATTTTAATAAATTATTTGAATCACAGGAAACACTTCATTTAAATAAGGTACAATGATTCATTGCTGTTTTGGCATTTTTTTAAGTTCTAGATTAGACTTATTTTAAAATTTCAGAAAAAAAATATTCATGCAGTTATGAAACATACCCAAGTGTGCATCTCAAAATTCCAAAGCTTATTTTCTAAAAAAAGCTTGAATTCAAATAATTCTTTGAAATTGTCTTCCATTAGAAAACTTTAAAAACCATTCTTTGAAACAATTTAAAAGGAAAATGTTTGACTAGTCCGGTGAAGTGCACCACACGTACTGCATAAACCTAAGTATTATTTCTACATTTTTTTACTAAGTTTTGAAAGTAAAATTCTAACTGTTTTATAACAGCATTTATTTTATTTTTTTATTACCATTAAGTTTGGGTAAAACATCCAGAAGTGCCTCTCTGGGACCTCAGGTCACTTCCCAACACTCCAGGCTGCTGTACACCTGTTCCACAGTAAATGTCCACATCCATCTCCTGCCTTCCTGGCAAACTGGAAGTCGAGGGAAGAACATCTGACTGTACATCACTCCAACAAAAACATTAGTTACCAGCAGAAACACTCCTTGCAAAAAAATCTGGTGGTTTCCTAATCTGCCATGAGCTTTCCTTCCCAGTGCTCAATTCTCAGCTTCCCAGTGTTTGTTTCTCAGGACTTGTAAAATTAAGCTGAACAGATCTTAAAGGATAGCTTCTGTTGGTCACATCATTGAAGTGCTAAGATCTAAGATTCTGCATGTAGCTCTGTTATAGTCCAACTGAAGCACAAGGAAATATATCCAATTTGAGAAAACTATTGAAATGTAGAGAAATTGTTCTCACAGCATGAATAAGCATTAGCACATTTTGGCTAATCTGAGTTTTTGTTAATAAGGGTTAGCAGATTTAGGGTGCATTGTAACTCACAATTTCAGACATTGCACTATTTATTGCCAGTCTCTTTCTTCTTATTTTTAATTGCAGTGCCAGAGTTCAGGTAATGAACAAGAGCATTTGCATACCAAGGACAATGACGGGACTTCCCTTGTTGCTGTGCCTCTGCAGCCTCCAGCTAATCTCCTGCCAGCACCAACCACCCAGACAATGCCACCTCCCTCTCACACACAAACACTTCACAACCTGTTGATATTCAACAGAAGAATTAGAGCAGACCACTTCCATTCACAGCTATAAATCAGTGCTAGGGAAGCAATTAGAAGTGCCCTAAAGTCTGATTTAGTTAAGGCCATAGGAATTACCCAAGAGCCAAAAAAAATCATCTTGTTTAGCAGAGATCTGTTCCAGCAGAGACCTCATGCAAGCATGGATTCATCACTGCCTTCAGCAAGAGGACTTGCAAACACAGTTTGGAGTGTCACATACAGATGATTGCTTTTGTTTGCAAATAATCCTGCGTACAAGATCTGAACTGTGCTAGACCAGCACACTCAACCCCTCCCCCCCAAAAAACCAACAGAAATAAATTCGTACTGTAGCATTACAGCTTTGGATGCAGTCTCAGCTTAATTAATAATCAACCCTTACACTTCGGAGGGCCACCTCTCGGTGCTGTCACACATTTCCTTCTGTACGCTTGCTTGCTTTTGGAAAAATAGCTGCAAGATTGACAAGTACATGAAACAAAATTACCCCCTCAAACCAGAAAGAAGGTGTCCTCTCAAGGTCATGCTCAGACAAGTGGTATGAGCTGTGTGCTAAATCTCCAGCAATTTACCTGGGCTCGGGGTAAACAGAATCCTTCAGTATCCTGTGAAGCTCTAATGCCAACTCCTCCTCCTTTTCCTCCTCCGTCTCCCATATCAAATTCACTGTGAAGTTTCAAGGGAGAAAAGTACTCACAAAGGTTATTCTAAAGCTCAAATCTAAATGCATTTTTAAACACTACTGAACTCACTGCAGATGCCGCACATCAGACAAAGAGCTGCAGAAGGCCCACAATAATACGCTAATTCCATTGCTAGAAGAAAGGCAGAAGACTTCAATCAATCTCGAAATTAACTTTGCATTTAAAAATGTAACAGCCTCTGCACTGCATTGAGTGTCAATTCTTTTATCATGATTACTTGTTATGTGTCAAACCATTTAGTCTCACCTCCTATTGTGCCGTGATTGAGTTCATGACAGCAAACATACTGGCCATAAAAACAATGGAAGCTTGAATGCTGTCTGAAATATCTGTTTCATCGAAGCTGAATAATCAAATGCACATTATGATTTTTTGTCAACAACTTTAATTTAGTTCTGTTTAATTGATTGCCTATGCCTTACCCATTTTTTTCCTCCATAAAGGAGGCCTGTAGGACAAACAAGAAGCAAGATAGCTAGCTAAAGCTCATACTCTGTAAATAAATAGCTGAGAGCTTTTTTATGAATTTGTTTCACAAATCCTCCTCTTTTCTTCTAGTATCCTTTTTGTCCATTTAAAGCTTCTGTATCCAGCTGGTGGCTTCAAACTTTATGACCTGGATGCCCTAAAACACTTTTGGTGAGCTACAAACCATTATTTGGATTACATCTATGAACTTGTTTCTTTTAGATATATTTGGGTGGTCCATAGTTTGAAAATGTCTGGACTTCCTGTAGCTTACCATTCAGTGAGTATGTAGGATGTGTGGGATGGGCAAATGTCCCGCTCAGAGGGGCTGGAGTGAAAATGGAGGCAAAGCTGCCCTCATCTGCTGTGCTAATGAGCACTAATGAGCACTGCTGAGCCTGGTGGAGAGGATGTCAAAGCCTGACTGTCACTCTGCTGCCTGGGGACACCTTGTGAGCATCTCAGTGCTTCTGACATCTGCTGTTGGACTGTCCCAGTCCTAGTCCACACCTCTGTGAGTGCAGAAGGTGTAAAAGCATAGAACAGACAGAGAGGAAAATTTCTAAGTGACATGGCCAAGGAGGGATATAAATCTTCCAGCACACTCGACCATGTTATCTTATTGGTCTTTTGATAATTACTGTTGGCCACAGCAGCAGTATACATAGGATCCTATGAACTAAAGTTATCTTGGGTTTATTTGTTTGTTCTACTCTTTTAAACCATTTCTTTTTAAGATGTGGATAGCCCTGATATTCGTATTGCAACCTTTTAATGAAATCCCTTTACTTGAAATCTTGTGTGAAAATCATGAAAGTTTTGATTTTTCTAACAACTAAAGAAAGGCCATGTCCTGTAGCGTACTTTTTATGAAATTCCAGTTTGATAAAAAATGTTTTACTCCTCCTTTGAAGTTAGGTGCAAATCTTACCTTCCCTGTTTATTGCAAGGACATTTTCACCTAGAAAACGAAAATGATATTTCAGCCTTGTGGTCTCAGTGTGAATATTTGAATACAATTCCACAACTAGATGAAGAAATATGCCAAGGTGAATATGTATAGAGGAAAAAAAAAAAAGCAGAATGGACTGTTTTGGCTGTGTTAAAAGCAGAAAACAGGGGGCAACACAATGATGGAAGACATGCATTGTTATTCACTGTGAATTTCGCAGATCATTTTCTCTGCTTCACAACCTTTAAGTGCTAGTCCACTTTTTAACCTGCTCCATAGATCTGAGAGCACTGCAGATCTGCCCACAATACTACTTTATTAACTGCAGATAATGAGCTATGCAGCACTTCAAATAACAATACATCAGTCAGCAGAACAGGGAGCCAAATGCCTGGCTTGGTTTGGCTTGCTGTTTACCTTCGCTCCAGCAATTATAACGGCTTGAGGCTGAGGCTGGAAAAATAAGAGAGATGGTATAATTTATCTTATTTTTATCTTTTTTTTTTTTTTTCTCCCAAGAAAACTTTTGTAAGGAAGAAAGATAATGTTATTTTAAAATTGAATTCATGTTTCTTATTTATCCTTCATTGTGAGGACATTTTTGTCCTACAGGCAAAGTCAACCACTGCCAGAGATAATCATGGACTTTGGATCTTCTGCCCACTTTGACCATGGCACAGCACTGACCATCCAGGCCAAGAAAGCGAAAATTTAATATGTGACCCCTGCTGAGGCGAAGGTTGGAGGACACTTTGTACTTCCACTGTGTCCAGATTTGTTCCTCACATCTCAGCAGTAAGGCCTTCATCCTCTCTCTCCATTCCTCTGCCACACTTGGCCTGTCCCCTGGACTCTGGATTAGCAAAATTAAATTTTTTTATTCTAAAAAAACTCTTAAAATTTTTGAATAAATGGTGGCTCCATTTCCTGTGTATTAACCTCTGAAGGATAGGATTGAAGGAACTAGATGATCTAATTTTTCCAGTTAGACAATTGGGTCCCTAATTTGCTGTGAGAGAGTAAAAAGTGAAAAATATTGGGAGGATAAGTTTAAGAATGGAGAACAACTACATTGAACATTTTTCTACTTCAAAAAACTAAAATTAAAAATTATTTTCATGTGTTTACTGGCTTATTTTTGAAAATAAATATTAAATTAAATCAAAACTGTGTCCACTCATACTGTCCAAAACTAAAATACTCACACAACAGCCATTCTGAAAATAAACTATCAATTGTATACTGATATCTCTAAGGTCTTAGAAACAATGTAAACAAACAAATGTCCTTCAGATCATGCCATATTCCTGATGAAGACTGAGCATTTCTTTATCCTCAGCAAAAAGAAAAAGACAATTAGTTCTTTGAGATTTTATTTATTTTTGTGACATTAATGTTTTCTGTCCATCTACATTTATAAATATTTTAGACCAAATTCAGAAATTATATAAGTGAGGGGATGATTTTAATACATTCACAATTTAGTTACAAGACACCTTAAATTGCCTGATTGAAGAAAACTATTTCCCGTTTTTAAAAGGGAAAATGAAAAAAAAATCACCCCTCCCAGCCTGTGGTAATTTTTCTCTGTTTTTGCCCACATTTTCTATCTTACTCACAAAACCCATGATTAGTGAGAAAAGAATCCTCTATTTGTTACGATTTTCATTCAGAAACCATGGCATAATCTGGACTCTGTTTGCTTTATAAGCACAAATTGATGAGTGAAAATGGTTCCAAGACTGGTACCATTTCAGGGGAAAACTGAGAGTAAGCTAGAAATGCTCATTATATTATTGGGATTAGCTACAGAACCAGAGAGCTGTTTACCCACAGGTAAGACATGCTCATATTCCTCCACAGAGGGGCTGAAAAGGGACAGTGGATCTCTGTAGGTGATCTGGGATGCTGCTCTCATCCTCACATGACAGTACCAATCCCCTTTATGATTACAGGACAGGTCTTTCAATATCCTGGATACAAAATCCCACAATTAGAAGGGCGGAACCTCCCTCTTAAGGAAGTTTCTACTCCTAATTCTGCAAATCTGGTCTCAGAGGTCAGACACGCACCATGTAGTTACCCACCAGCGCAAGAGTGCTGAGATTCCCTCCTTACTCCTCCCATTGCAGCCATGTCTTGATACCAGAAACACTTCAAGAAAAGAATTCCCAATGTCAAAAACACAGCAGTTAAAAATTGTGCCAGGTTTTCAGTGCTTCTACAAGTAGCATACTTTATAAAGTATGCTACTGAAAGGCCAGAGAATGTTTGTGAGCTGTCTGTTTGCCATCATCTTCATATTAATCTAATATTTATCCAGTGGTCACTAGCTGAGATTGACAGTTTTGTGACAGAGGTGTAGTAGTTTTAGATTCCAAATCAATTTAAATAGCAACCACAGAAAGACTCTCTGGAAACGACATAAGGAATGGTTTGTAGCATCAAGGTTTGAGGGTTAAAAAAGTCATTTTCTGCCTGTATTGAAATGGAAAAATCTTGCTGTATTGATATGGAAAATTCCTCTTGAGCACCTAAAAGCAGCTAGGGAGTGAACAATAACTACAGATTGCAAACACCAAGATCAATGGCAAATGAAACATATGGTAAAAAAGGACGGTCTCCTTTAGAGGAACACTGAGCTTGGCCTAATTTCCATTGAATTGGCTATTGTGTTTTGAATTCACACTAGGGAATTGCAACCGTCTTTTTTGGCCTTCCAACCTCCTCTGTTTCAGTTCCACAGCTGGAGCTCAAATCCAGAGATCAACCTCCTGGCTCAAAAGGGTGCTGGAGAGCAAGAAGGGAGATAGCCACGCACCTACCTGACACTGGCAATCCTTCCTAGCCATGAACTGGCAAAATTATGTCTCTTTTGAAAAAGAAGAGAAGTCAAGGAGATTTTGGACTTCAAAGAAGTTTAATGATTAAATATATGGGAAACTAATTTTGCATGGAGCTTTGTCCTAGTTAACTTCAGGACTATGAGACCTGAGGGCAAGGTATTTCCAATCGTGTGTAGAAATTTCAGAATTTAAATAGTTACCTGATTTTCAATTTCTAGATAGCTGTAATTCTCATTCACTAATTATTGCTGGCTAACTGTTGCCATTTACTGAAGTCTTTTAAATTAGAAAAAGTGAATTTGAAAATATTTACCTAAGCAAAATTTGGACTCATGAACTTATGTCCATAGGAAGGAGCACTCATTGTGTGTTAATAATGATAAAAGGAGGGACTAAGACCTGCTTTCCTCCTATAAATGCATTATTGTTCTGTGCTGCATCAAAGCAGCAGTGACCAATAAGCTGCTGCAAAACTCCAACTAATTATGGAGACAGAAAATACTGACTGAGAAAAAGGACAGGTAAGAAGGAAAACACCAAGATAAACTTCTCACAAAATCAATATCTTGCATTGACAAGACCTTTTGTGAAAAGCTCCATCTCTGCTCTTTATATACATAGAAAATTAGCATATCATTTGATGACCTATCAAAACCTATGCTTTGATTACAAGCAGCTGCTTTTGATTACAATCAATGAATCACTAATTTGTGCTCAACCACATAACAGTTGGACTCCATCTATTATTCATTCTTGAAGTGGAGATCCTATTTAGAACTGGATTCTGAATTTGACTGGAGCTTTTTACCCTCTTGGCTATTAATAATTTTGTTTTGAAGTTAGGTCTCTAAGGTTTCATGATGGCCCCTTTTGTCATGATTAAACTCTGAAATTATATGCTCAGCTGTTGCCCAGATCTATACACCTTTCTCCCTGACTGTATGTGTGGAATGGGCTTACTTAAGTTTTCTAACAATCACGTGAAACTCTTTTGATTTTCAGAATCTTTGGCTTTTATTTCCAGTGTAGACTGAGCCACATTCACAAGGGAGTGCTAAGACATTTATTGTCAGTGGTTGTATGACATGAGATCTGTAGATCTCTGGATTTCTTTACAACAAATATATATATATGTATACATATGACATGATGAAAAGATACACAAATGTCACATGGCTTCTCAGTTCAAGGTATTTAGCCTGCAGTCATGGAAAATAATCTACTTTTGTCATTATATTTTGTGTGCATAAACAACCACATTCTTCAGATAATTCCAAACCTTTCAAGCTCCCAGATGTCATGTTCAACAGCTTTGATTATATTATTGGTAGTTCAAGATAAGGAACAGTATGTTTTTTTTCTTAGGTTACCAGTGATATTGTTCATAAGAGTGTGTGAATGACTTCTATGTGGGAAAAAACCTCTCTGGTCTGAGGTGCTTTCAGAGTAGAACTGTCTGGCCCACAAATCTGTGTGACTCCATCAACCAACACAAAGTGACACCATATTTGATAAATGATGATTAGACTCAAAATGAAACTAATGCTTAATGTGTGCTGGTTTTCTATCAATCCCAAAATAAAAATAATTTACCATCAAGCAAGACAATTAATTTATGAGCCTAGAATGTCAAAAAATGCCCTGTCATTCTGTTTGGGTGGTGGAACTGGTAGAGGGAGCCCTGTAATTAAAAAAGATCTATTCTAAAATCTGTTAAACATGTTCAGTCTATGCAGAAACATTTCATAAAGGTGCTCATACCTCAGAGCCTGAGTTCTGTCCTTAGTCTAAATCTGAAGAAGGCAGCTCAGGATTGGGGATCAGCCTTGAAGAGCATCACTAGTGTTTAGTGGGGGTGAACACAACTTTGCTTCCCAGTCATGGGTTCTCTTACTCCTCAGACCTCTTATGAAATGTGGCAGAAACTGTGGCCCTGAAATGCAGCTGTAACCAGATCCAAGTAACCTGGGGTGATTTCCAAAACTGTAAACCTGAGGAAAGAAAATGTTAATATCTTGCTTCTAGTGGGGGAGTAAGAAAAAAAAACAACCCAGCTTTTACAAGACAGTCTGCTTGGAAAACAATATTCTTTCTTAGATTTACTCTTGAATTGCACTCTTCCTCTGTGTGTGAGATTAACCACCCACGAGAAAAAGCTGAGTGAAAGTGAGATACCTTTTCAGTTCAAAATGATGAGCAGGAGTAGTTACAAGTGTGAAGTGGCACCCACAAAACCAAAGATGCAATTTAAAAATCACACTTCAAGCTCGACAAACACAGGCTCCCAGGGACCCCAGTGTAGTCCATGTCTCTAATGAGTGCCTCCTGCTCCTCCAACCTCTGCCCATTGACTTCAATATGAATAGTTCCTCATGATTTTTTAAATAGTCAACAGAATGCTGTAATCTGTAACTCTTACTCATGTTAATAAGTGATTAATCATCTCAACAGGATCTGGATACACATTGGGACTGCTCCTGAGAATAAATTACTTCCCATTGAACATAAGGACTCAGGCCCATTTTTATTTACACATTGTATGTGAGATTCACAAAAAGCCTGTGAAAATTCAGCCTGAGGTCTCATTGCAAGAGTTGCTGGGAGCTAAGTGCCTCTGAATAGCTGGCACGTAGCACCAAACAGCTGACAATCAGTGAATCCATGAGACAAATTTTGCCCTCAGATGTATGTTGCTTCCACTAAAGTCAGCAAGTGACACATACTTTACCAGGGAAATTGATCATAAAATAGCTGCTAAAGCAGACTGGCATTTGAGAATTCATTTTAAGCAAGGTGGTTGGTTAGAAAAGTTGCCATGTAACTAAATGTTTAACCACAACCACATAGATTTGAAATGTCAGGGAGGAATAAGACTTTGCAAGTCTTTTTGCTTCCCAGGGAAAGCTACATAACTCACTAGCCGTTTTAAAAACCAACCAACCACCCAGGAAAAGAAATGGCTGCTTGCTCAAAAAAAAAACCCTCTGTAAGAGAGAATGGCCGAGTGGAGCCACACACCAATTCAGCTACAATGGCCAGTAGCAGTCTGACATATTTGCAATAGAGTTGTTTCTATTAAGATTCAACATCACCATATGCTCTAATTACTGTTAAAATGCATTTTATCATGTCTGAAATCTCTCAATTCATAAACACATCCACAGCCCAAGGCACAGGTGGGCACACAGTGGCAGCACACATTGAAATTACCAGCAAAACAAATGTTGGAGGGAAAAAATCCTCGCCAAAGTAACAGATTTTTGGTGCCCTCTGTATGGGACCAGAGCCCAGGCAAAACCACAGCCTCTGCTTTGTAAGACATCTCCTAGAAAATAAAGCTGAACCTCTGTGGCTCATTGCACAGATCTAGGCTGAAGGAATCAAGTTAATGACATCTTTGTGTTGAACAAAAAACTCTCTTCTAAATGTTTTCTGGTTTAGGTGAATTTGCCTGAATGCAAGTGGAAACCAACTTGAGACCATGTAAAACTGAACTCAAGGATTCTTGAGTGACTCATGCTGTTTCAAACATATAAAATATAAAAGATATAAAGTCTTGGTGTGATTATAAAGGTACTTTCCTATGGAGACAAAACCTAAAGTGAACAAAATTTTCATTGATGTGAAAGAAGTGCTATGAATTATCATTATTTGATGTATATATATATATATGTACATATCCTCAATGCTAGAAAATATATATGTACTAAATCTATGTACTCAATGGTGTGTATATATATATATATATATATAAAAATATATACATTCAATGCTAGAAAATTGGTAACCCCATCAGACAACCAGGATCAAGTGAATTCACTTGAAACCAGGTTCCTTTCAGGTTTGCAGGGGCACTAAAGAACTCTGGTAGGTTGAAGTGTGGGGTTTTACTATCAAAACATGCTACCAAATGATGCAACATATTTGTGGAGGAACTGCATTTCATTATTAGGATTTTAGATTATGGTAAGTCATTCCCTAAATTTCTAGAAGCCTGGTGTTGATGAGACGTGGCTGTCTCTTGAAATTTCTTTTTTGTCCATTTTAAAATTCAGTTTCTTTAAATGAAAGGCAGACACAGAAATATCTACACACAAGATACATTCAAAGTTTCATTCAAAGTTTATTTTTTTCTCCTAGTTTTCATGAGCATATGCAAAGAACTTAAAGACAGTGAAGAAATAACAAAATCATGTAATTAAAAATTCAGCAATTGCTAAGTTTGAGTGGTGCTTTAGAAGATGAGTGGGGTGATATTTTAATGCAACTATTAATGAAAGAAGTCCTATAAGTTGGATGAATATGATATGCAGCAGTGAAAGACAGATATTTTCCAGCAGTAGCAATTATCTTGCATGAGGTTTAAAAACACCGGTGAAACATATGTGACTTGACTTTCACATGAGAGGTAATTGCACCTTCTCTAAAGTTCACTGTGGTTCCTGGTGTTCTGGTGCTTTCCTCTGAAAATTGACTTCATCAAACTAACTATATGAAAGAACCTTTTATTTAATAGCTTTCCATTAACTATCATTTTGTCATCTCAGTATAATCTTTGCTAACATGTCTGACCAATTTGCCACAGGAATAAGAAATCGTGAACTGGGAGAGGCTACTGAGAGGAGCAAAGAAGTTTCAGAACCTACAGGTATCTCCATAAGATATTGCCCAGTCTGCTGTATGCCAAGAGACTTCATTCCTTTGTTTCCTTTATATCTTTACTTCTATTTAGAGCGTCCTTCTGAAACTGAAGATCTAGGGGTAAACCAAGCTTATCATCAGATATTTTGTGAGAATGCAAGAAAGAGGACAGGAAAAATGCGGTATATGACAAGCGACATAAAAGCACAAAGCAAAACGGAATGTACCTTCAGAAAACAGAATTATTCCCAGAAAAGCACTTTCCTGCACCTTGATTAGTATCAGTCTTTCTGCCATCCTGCCACCCTAGTGCTGGCTGGTTTTCCTGGTGCTATGTTTGTGGAGGCTTCTGAAGGAGACAGAGTGCCATAGCACAACTATGACATAATTCTGATTTTAAAAATTCCTAATACTATTGTTCCCTGATAGCCATGGATTGGACTGGTTGTGAGTGAGAAGGATATAAATTAAAGTTGAATTTTTAAATATTAAACCTGCAAAGATCTGAAAAGCTGGGCAGCAGGTACCATCAAAATGGGCAGACTTCAGGGATACCATTACCAGGGGTGGCATGCTGCTCTTCCTACTGATTTGCATGCCTGGGAGCACTTTAAAAACATGATGAAGAGTTCTAGAACTGTCAGTATTCACTGCCTATTGCCCAGGGAGCAAAGTGAGTGTATCAGCATGTGCAAAAAACTGGTTGTGACCTTCATTTTCCAAAGTTTAAACCTGCAAAGAAACACAGTCACCATTTCGTTTCACCTTTGTGGAAGCACAGATGAAAGATCAAATCCAGCTATGGTAAAAGTTTAATTAACATAATGTCAGCACTTCATATTGCCTTTCCTTTAAAAAAGAAGATGCACCAACTAGCAATCTCGAATAATCAGATAGATTTTTTTTTTTTTTTTTTAAATCAGCTTGTATTCTGATGCTTGAATTAGTTTCAGGACCATCTCCCTTTTATTATAATTTTCTTTAACTGAGGGAAAGGAGGAGGAGAAGGCACAGGTTTTGAGAGAAAAACGAACAGCAGAGATTAAACTTAGGTATGTGTATTCCACCTGTGATGCCAAAACAAGCTGATTACTGCATAAAGGGAACTAAAGGCATGACCTATAAATTTATTTTTGTTCGTGGTTTTCACTGTTCTGTTGGTTTTTATTGCAAGACTTAATTAAAATTAATAGCAAGTCAGACTGGCTTCAGATTGTTTGGAAACACACCAGAACAACTGGATTGTATCTCCACCTACTGTTAGTACTCAGCTTGAGAGGGGTGTAACTATGGCATTTTAAAGCACAGGCACAAATGATGCTCTGGAATACAAGCTGGGCAGGTCATGAGCAAGAAAGCAGCAGACTGAAATAATGGAGAAAGTTGAGTTTTGGCTAAACTCCATATTTTATTATTACTGTAAAATATGCAACTGGGAGCTTTGAGCTTCTTCTGTCTACTGTTTCCTTTCTTGTGTCAAAATCAGGTGCATTCATGCAAAAGGAACAAACAGCCTTTCCTCTTATTTCCAAACATTACTTTGGAGATTTTCTCCTTCTTTGTATCTATGGCAAAGCTTCTTGTGAAGCCAGGGCTCACAGAAGCACCAGCACGCTTTGAAGTGCATAGTTTGAACACACTTCAGAAAAGGTTTCTCAGGAGCAACCTTGTATTTTACATTAATGAAAAGCTTTCCTCTGAGATTATGCATATTTCCCTGCAGATGCTACCTAAGAATGCGTGGACTACATCTTGCCATCTCTAAATATCCCTTTTTTCCCCCTTAGGCTAAAGTAGCCAAAGGGCATTTGGCAATTTCACTGCAATAACTGCCTCCTAGATACCATCCTGCCAAGGGCTTTTCCCAGCTTGAATTAGGCATTTTTGGGGTAAGAAAAAGGCCAGACTGAAAGGTTCACAGCTACCACATCATTGGATCTGCCCAGCCTGGCCAGTAGAAGAACGGTATAACTTCAGCCTGCCTCATTCAGGGCCCCACTTGCACAGAGACAGCTGCATTGAGGGCTCAGGTTGCTAAACTTATTCTTCAGGTAGGCAAAGGAGGTCTGGTCTTCTCTAAAAGCAAGATGATAGTTCCCTTTTCACTCAGTAGCTCAGTATTTAAAGCATTTGACCATATATTGTGGGCCCCTGCCTTGATCAACCATCTCCCCCACACCTCAGGGATCCCTCCTGCCAGAGAGCTGGAGCCAGCACAGCTGGAGTGTCCCATGGAAGCTCCCCTTGGTCCCTTGGTCCATTCTGATGGAACTCTCACTTTGTAGGGCCCAATTAAATATTCATTGGGCCAGAGAGTCATGAGCATCCCACTGTAGCTCAGCAGTTTTGTCAGCCCCCAGGGACAGAGTCCCATCTCTGCTCACATGGATGTTGAAGTATTTTCTAGGATGGGTTTCCCAAACAGACACGTTCAGGTCCACGCACACCCAGGGGGGATGAGCACATGGGTCAAGTGCTGTGATAGGAGGGGAATCTGGGCTTTGCATCCTGGATCTGGGATGCAGGTTGAATCCATCTGTATGCCCAAGAAATGAGGGGGTTTTTAGATTTACCTGCTGCTCTCACTTGGACCAAAGAATCCTGGGAATTTTTTTTTTTCATTATTACACTAAGTTTGAAAAATAAAGCACTCAGTGTCAGGAAAAGCCAGGATTATGGTTGCCTTATCAAATCTATCTTGCCCTCTACATATATTTCAAAATAGTGTTTCATAAGGACTCCTCTTTACTCAGGGCACAGTATTTTTTGCGCCCATATTTGCATTTGGCCAATGGCCTTATTTACCTCACATTACACAATGCCCTCTGTGATGACAGATGTCAGCTCTAAGGATAGATTAATAATTTTCAATATTTTCATTTCATTCTTTGGTACTCATTTTCCTAGTATATAAACACTACATAATTTTAATGAATTTCATATCCTGCAAGGACATGTGGGCATTATTCTCTCTGTACAAAGTGGATTTGAAGCACAGAGAGATTTATGTCAAAAGGTATTCATTAATTTTGGGTACAGTTTGAGCTATCTATTTTTTAGTATTTCATGTATTCACATACACTTCAGTTCATACATTTGCTGTGTGAGTGCTCACCAAACCCATGGGTCAAGCCCTATATGGAAGGTCTTGTACATCTAGAAAATGAGAAAGAATTTGGAAAACTGTGTAAGAAAATTGCCTACTGTCATAAAAGTCTCTCTGGTTAAAACAAAATGAATTTTGCTGTTTTAAGCAAGAGACTGTCCTGTCTCATTCACTCTATACCTTCTGACTTACTTAACAAAGAAGGTGGGGGACTTTTAATCACTTGCTTTACTGCAAAGTCCTAGTTCACTGCCAGACCCGACTCCTCCTGCATATGAATGAAGCATGAGTCTGTAATTAAACATGCTAGCTTAATATATAGGGAAAAATGAGACAAATTAAAGATGTACAAAATAATGTAAGTCAGGCATTAAATTTTGAGGGCTTAACTTTGCTTTTTTTTTTTTTTTTTTAAAGAAAATATTCTTTTCAGAATTAAAAAGTACATCCACAAGATTTTGATTCTGAGAAAAAGGCACTCTCCCCTTTGTAGTTTAAATCTTTGCCTTCATACCTACACCAACATAACTTGTCACTTGACTTAATATCCATCATCCAGACCTTAGGCTGGATCCATCATCCAGTCATTTAGGCTACTGGAATAAAGTCCAGAATCAAAGAATCATGGAGTCCTTTAGGTTGGAAAATACTTCTAAGATACTGACTCTGGCACCGCCAAATCCAAGACTAAAATGTGTCCCTGCGTTCCATTTCTACACATCTTTTAAATACCTCCAGTAATAGTGACTCCATCACTTCCCTGAAAGAGAGCCACTGTATTATCATTGACTCCATGTCTCTCTGCTGATGCAGGGAGTCTCTCAAACAAAAACCAGTGACTTCAGAACACATTGTGAAGAAATTACTTATGTAACATCTTCCCCATCTGAACCCATCTTTTTCTAGACCCTTGGTTTTTCACCTACCCAGTCCCAGAATGAAAGTTTCTCTCCATGATTGTATCTTTCCTGGCCAATTCTCCTGCAGACCAAGGTGTGTATTACCCCTGGTGGCCTTGGTATGTTTCTTGTTACAAGATGTCATCACTGACACCTTTCCAAAATCTTCTTCACTGCTGTGTCCTGTAGAATTGCTGATGCAGTAGGGAGGTTAAGGTCCCCTCTATTAACCACATCTATGTTACAAAAACTCCCTTGATTTATTTATGATCTCTTCTATTTTCACCTTGATCATATAGTTTATAACAAACTCTCCGGATCACGGTCCACAAGCTCTCGGCAAGCTTTTTGTCTACCCTGACCAATGATGGGACGTATTGACTGGTGAAGTCAGATGCTAAAATGCCAAAAACTTCTTCAAGGCACGTGCAAACCATAGATATACACAGATTTATAACTACTTTGGAAAGTGCTTCCTGGATTTCCATTAAAAAAGGGCAAAAAAAAGTCCTTGTAGCATGGCTTCCCTTACCCATCAGCATCAAACAGTTAAAAGTTAAAAAAACAGTTAAAACAGCATGGGACAGTTAAAAGAAAAGAAGCACCATAACTTTTTCATACTGGCTTAGGTTCAGTTTTCAACAGTGCAATTTCAGAAATGACCGAGTTGTTTTTGTTGTAATTTTCTGACGAAAATTCAGCCAGAGGCAGAGAGCACGTTAGGTATTTTCAAATTATTAAAGTTTGCAGCTGAAATTTCTAGCAAGAAGTGCCAAGAAACTTTAATGGTTGGTAATACTGTCCAAGGTATAAGCTATAAAAAATAACTAAAAAAGAAATTTCAATATGCTTGTATGTGGCATCTTTTCACCATATCCTGAAAGTTACCATGAATGGAGACAGTCTGTACCTCCATCAAAAGTGCCTTTTATCTTCCAGAGAAAACACACATCATACAAATGTATCCTCTGTTCTGCTTCCAAAGGCAGAAAAACTTAAAAAACAGATTTTTTAGAAAAAGAGGAAATACTCAATAGAATTGCACAGTTTTGAGCTTATGTGCTGCACTGTTTCAGATTCAAGCAAATTCATTTAGCAAATGCAGTTGTCATAATTTTCTGTTAAGCTCTCAGGACTGGTAGGGACAGCCAGCTTAAAGGAAGACTGCAGCATATGTAACATCAACTTGTACTTCTGTCAGCCCCAAAATTAAAAAGAAAACTTCATTAATTTTGTGGGGCCATCATATCAGCCTGCTCTTTAGTATAAATATGATAATAGATTTAGGATTTCAGTTCAAAATGGGTGCATACCTTGCTTTTTATTTATTGGTTATGTTTCTGGGTTATCTCTTTCAAATTAAGTCTGTGATTAACTTTGATGTGTCTATCAACGCTAGATCATAGGCTTACTAATCCAGTACTGCTGGGAATCTGAAATATTTTAATGACAATCTAGAAATGAGAAAAACATTGAAGAAAAAAAATTACTAAGGCTCCAAGAAGGTAACATTACATGAAAGCCTACTTCTGAGATGTCCATGTACAACTCAAACATGCAAAGACAGAGATGAACTTTAAACTTTAGTGTTGCTACAGTCTGTCAGTTATTGACTACCATTGCTATCATGGAAAACATGTGGCTTGAATGACTAATAGTCCAAAAATTTGATCTTTGCTACAATATTACCAGATCACTACAGAATTCGTCAATTATGAAGGTATAACCCAACTGTAACATCACTTACATTTTCACATCTTATCCAAGCAACAGTCTACAACTTTAAATAATTTTTGTGAGAAAGTCAAACAAGTTGAATTAATCTGCTGAAGTGTCCTGGAACACGTATTCCTGATTGTCTTCAGCAAAACATGAACTATCCTCACAAAGAGTTATTTCAATAGTCACAAGAGTCAGTTTTATCTGCATAACACTTTAAAAGAAAACTGAAGAAGCTAATGACAGTAGAAAAATGTATTTTGTGTCTCAAAAGTGATGCAAAGATGATTATGTAATTATTTACAGGTTAGGGTTTTTTTGTTTTTAATTCCCACTATATCTTTTAATTTGAGCATTTGGTATCTCCCAATGTGCGAGGCAGGGCTTCCTCCTCCTGCAGCCTTCTGCTCCAAAGCTGATTCAGACTTATGTGCTGGAGCCAGGAGTCTGTAGGAAATGCAAGTCCTTAAGAAAATTAGCCTTGTTCTCAGGAAAAAAAGTTCTGACTTAAAAGTGCCCCTCCCCTGATATTGTAATTGTATTTTCAAATGTGTATGGGATATCTCCTTTTATGTTTTCCACTGATTGTGCTGATAGTGCAAGATAAAGAAGAATGTTGTGTTATTGCAAACAACTATAATTCTGATTTATATAATTCATTTTTAATAAGGACAACTTATTAAAATTTCCCCACATATTTCCCCTTAGAAATGTATTTAAAAGAGACTGCAATAAACTACATTCTACAAAGCAAGGCTATTTATAGGCAAAAAATCTGAAACCCAAGTATGCTGGTTTCAAAGAAAATGCTTAAGGAGGTGCATACTAAAAAGCTGAGCTTGTTTGTGCACAAAAGCTGAAACAAAGATTTTTACTGGTAATTCAGAAACTTGGTGTGCATGTAGGTGGGCTAAAAAAATAGCAAGTATACAGTATTTCCATATCAAACAATTTTTGATATGAAAGATTGCTACTGCAAAATGTAAAAAAATAACAACTTTCCCTATAAATAGATATCCTGTCTTCAGAAACAAGTTTTCAGAATTATTTTACTGAAAAAGGAGGTAGGGGACAAAGGATCTCAAATGAGATGTCCAGCTAGAGCAGCTTAGTGTAGCATTTCGGTGCTGCTCCTTTGAAAGCTACTCCTGAATCTGAATTCCTCTCCAGAGTACCTGATGAGAACTGTATTTCTCCTGTTCACAGCTTCCACAGAGGATGTAGAATACAGTGCTTTATGCCATGCAATGATGTCCTTCCACCCTGACTGATACCATCAATAAACACTCTTTACTGACACTTGAACAATCAGAGGGTTTAGGTTTGGATGTTAACACAGACAGAAATCAGGCGTAGCTGTACGTCCATCTGCCGTTAGGTCATGCCATCCAACCCCCTGCTCCTCAGCACTGGTTAGGAATTCATTCTCTGATGAGTGTGAAAAATGGAGCCCTTTTCAGCAGATCCACTCAGCCTGGGCTGGGATGACTTCCTCAGAGGTCCACTCCTTGCAGCAAATGAACATTGCAGCAAAGAGAGAAGGGAGAATGTTGCAAGAGCAAGGAAGGTATCTATTTTACCCCTTCTCATGACTGAAGAAATGAGAAATGTCATATTGGCATTCTAGTTCTGACATCCCCCTTATAACAACTGTAAAATATACCCCAGGATTGCCTGCTCTCTGTGTCCTGTTTCTAATGCCTGGGCTTGGCCCCCAGCCTGCCAGGCTTGTATGCAATTAATGGACAGGAGGTCAGTGTGTGATATGCAGGGCCAGCCAGCAAAAGTACATCAAGTTCCTTGGATGCTTGAAGGAAGAGAAATGGATGAGACATCCATTGTGGCCTTCAGCATCCATTTAAATTGGGATGATATCAAGAATAACAGAATAATAGAAATTTAAAGGGGAATGAATGATGACTCATATGGGTTAAACTCAACTTCTAAAAAATACATACTTGACATATCTGGCCTGTAGCCTGCTGTGCATTTTTACGTTGTGTTTTCAGAAATAAGAGGATTTTTTTAGGTTGATCAGAGGCAGCTGTACTTTTTGAAATGGCTTAAGTACTGTATCTGTACTTTACACTACACTAATGGACTTCTCTGATGCAGCAATCCTAATCCATTTGGGCTGCTATGGATGGCTACATTTCTGTAAACTGGAGATAGTTTTGTTCCCAATTTAAACATGGATTTGAATGAACATTAGTGATGGGCAAACTGAAATTCTAGAGCTGCAGTTCAGTTTGAAAAGGACTGAGATGTTTGTTTATCCATACTTCCTGGCTTTACACAATGCATAACTGCAAATGACCTCAGGAAGAGAAAAGCCTCTCATGACACTTTCAGCACTTCATGTATTCAGTGAAAAACTAAACCCACTGAGGAAGGAAGTGCAAGAGGATGAAAACACATAGTCCAAATGACTATTCTGTTAAAGTTTTGGGCTACACCAGTCTGCCCAAATTGGAATTGTTACTGGCTCATTTATTCATACTTCTATTAAAATGTGAAGGCTGGAGGTTACCAGAAAATGTGCTGACAGCATTTTCATGCTGCTTGGCTGTACTTTCTAGTTTCACAGGTGTGCTCTATTGGTCTGAAAGCACCTTCTCAAATATACCAACAAAACTTCTGAAACTCATAGCATTATCTGAGGGCAGTAAGTAATTTTCTCAGCACTAAACACTTTCAGCACACACTATTATAACAGAATCATAGAATATTCTGAGTTGGAAGGGATCCACATGGATCATTCAATCCAACTCCTGGCCCTGCACAGGACACCCAGGGAGTCACACTGTGTGCCTGAGAGCATTGTACAGCTCTGTCAGGCTGGTGCTGTGACCACTGTCCTGGGCAGCCTGTTCCTGTTCCCAGCCACCCTCTGGGGGAAGAATTGTTTCCTAACACCCGACCTAAACCTCCCCTGACACAACTTCAGGCCATTCCCTCAGGTCCTGTCACTGTCACCACAGAGAAGAGATCAGGGCCTGACTCTTCCCCTCACACGGAGTTGTACCTGTAAATATACATAACAATAAAATAATATATAAAATAATAAATAGTATAGGACTATATAATATACAATAGTCAATATAGACATACATTATATTTATTGTATTGATTGATTTGTTTATTGGGTTTTGGTGTTTTTACAATTTTTATTTGGAGATGGTCCATGATACCCAGGAACATATCTCACATATCTCCATGCAGTGCTGTAAATTTTTAAGAGGGATCAGCATTTGATCCTTTAATACTTGATTCAAATCTTGACATGCTATAAATAAAGTAGATCTATTGACTTCTAAACTTCTTAATCCAGGAATGGAGGCAAGAGCTCTTCTCAGAGTGCCAAAGAGAAGGAAGGCTATCCTGGAGTCACTGTCTTCCTACAGAGAAAGCATGTATACGTCATGGGCTCAGTCTTCAGAAAGATAAATGACAATTTGGACACTTGTGGAAAGAAGAAAAAGAATTAAAATTTAAAAAAATTAATAATTTCTAAACTTCTTTTGGGAAGAATGTTGAATGTGTTTTTTAAAGAATCCTTTTTGCCTTGTCACAAATAAAAACTCAATACAAAAGCAAGCTTAAATTATGGCTTTTTTCCTCCTCTGTCTTTACTTCAAATCTCTCAAAATTTTTCTTGCTTCAAAACCAGCAGCCAAGTAACTTTTGTCAAAGAGAAAGAACCAGAAATCTCAATGCTGCTAATTCTTGTTTTTCAAGTTAGGTACAACATTTAGTGCTATCTCACTGCCTCCTGTGTGTATCACTTTTTATGAAGGGCTAAAAGCAGAAGTGTGGAATTTAAAAACACAAACCAGGAATTAGAAGGAAATATTTATGCTTTGATTATTGAGTTTGACATAGCCTGGAAAGCAGACATGTGGCATAAATACACATTCATCTTTTTGGCTAATGGAAAATATTTCAAACAATTTATATTGGTTATTAAATAGAAAACACGAGTGTATTAGACAGATTTATGCCTAAAAAGACTTCTAAAGACATCAAAGATAACTGCACCTAGTTAATGAAGTATTGAAGGTACTATCAGTTGTAACTGAGGTGATTGTAACCTCTGGACACCTGGACTCTGTTCCTGACCTTGTCAAGCAACAACCAGTGTCCTGGAGTCCTCTGTTTTGTGGCCTGGCAGAGTCGGCTGCTGCCTTCTGTATTATACCTTACAAAGTGGGACCAAATGAAACGGTTTTAAAAGATCTCTTAAAAATGAAAACCATGACAGAAAAATAAAGGTTAATCAGAAAACCTGATTTTTTTCTCTGTAATTTATTACGTCTTTCATAGAGCTGGAGGTGCCCTTACTTGCCCTTACCTCCAATTTTGCACGTTTCTCAATGCTGACTTGCTGTCCACAGGGTGCTTGTAGAACAGCATATGGTGCACCCTGGACAATTTCTCCCCCTACTAGAGAGCCACAGTACAGCTTTGGCAAACAAGCATTTTAAGGATCAACAGAAAAGCTGGGAGTTTATTTTCTGTGTTGGTCCAATTAGAGTTACCCTGCAACTCCCAAAGTCTTTCTATTCTCTCACCTGCCATAGCTGTCAGGAATTTGGAAGTGTGTACTCATTTAAATCGATACCAGATTGCCTTAAAACCACTCACACAATATGCTCTAGAGTCTATTATTCTCTTCAAGAAGTTCCCTGTTCTCTTTACATAAGGGCCTTTCTCAATTAAATTCCATTTAGGCATCTTGTCTGGTGTTGATTATTAAATGAAATTGATTTTACACTACAAAGGTGATGAAGAATATGTGTATGAATCCCACATAAATATTTGATAAACAAACCACACAAGTACATACACAGAAAGAAACACATACCAAGACGAACATTTGTCCATGTACGTGCAATAAGGAAAGTAAACTGCATTTTTAGCATCTGGTTTTTTATTTCTGTGGTTTGTGCAATATTCTCATCTATAAATCCCTCAAAGCACCTCCAGGATCTTCACCTAATGTGTACAGGCATTAGCATATTGCCACTGCAGCTGATAGGAGTCCTGTTTGCTGAAAGTCAAATGTGTGTTGAGTCATAAAGGTGAGACTTCTCAGCATCTGAAAGATGCAAGGTACAAGATAATTGGGATGTAGTTAAACTGGGATTTGGAAATTCAGTTCTATTCAAACTTGTACTCCCACTGATCAATTTTTTCCCCTGAGTCTTAGAGAGCCTCGTGCCTGTGTATCTGATTTAAGATGTATGGGAGGCTACTTTTAAAAATATATTCACAGACCCAGAGAACTTTATACAAGAAATTAGACTAATATAATTGAAGACCAGCTGGCAATACATGTTGGGCAAAAAAGGAAGATGTGACAACTTCAGCTAAACCAACAGACAGAATTACTTGATTTGGTCTCTGCACATCTTTAAAATCATGCTCTGTGAACATTGTTATGACAGGGAAAAACAAGATTTTTTTCCCTGTAAAATTAAATGTCACTCTTGATAGCATAATATCTGAAACATCATCCTTCCAAGTCCATAGCAATACTTTACACAGAAAATTAAACTCTCTCTCTGTTTATTGAGTGGATAATGCTGTCTTCGAATGTGTGAGAACCCCTGCTAGGTGAGAAATTAAAAAAGAAGCACTATAAAGTCTAATGGTATGTATGAAATACAAAAAAGAGAGAAAAAGGTAACTTAATTGGTAATCAGAAGAAATCATAAAACTAATCATGCAATTAATGTCTTAAAAAGTCAGCATATGAGGTGTGTATAATTACCAGAAAACAATGCAGTGATGGTTTCGAGGATTAATGAATTAATGATTGTTGGGGGGAGGACGATTCGATCTGCAATTTTAGATGTTAGCTTTAAATCCATGCTTAAACTATTACTCTACTTTGTTTACAGGAAGTGCCCTCACCATACACATAGAGAATTTATCTCTGAAATTAGTATTTTTTCAATATTACACTGGAAACATTTTCCTTGATAAAGATGCAGATGTGTTCCCTTTTCCTTGATACAGCTCTCCATCCTCCCCTCTTGTTCATGAAAATTGAGGACTCTTGGCAAGGAGAAGAGTTTGGGCAGCACATACATCAAAATGACACAAAGCCTAGAGAAATTCACCAATTGCAGGTGCCAGAATAAATTAAAAAATATCTGGACATATATAAATATTTTAATTTTCTCTTTAAAATGTAAAGTGCTACACCACACATTATCAATTGTCCTTTGTTTTGTACACACATTAAAAATAAATTTGTGTTCTGGTGCTGATTGCTAATTTACTGATGATCTTATATATCAAGATGTTAATTTGTTGATAAAATGAGGTGATAGGAAATTACAAATGATTTAAGACTGCTGTACATCAAAACATAAGCATTCCTTTGATTTAGTTGCCAACTACAAAGATTTCAAACCATGGTACGTAAACATTGGTCTTTGTTCCCTTTTTTTTCCCCTGTCATGTGGCTCAGATGTGTGCATCTGCTGCTAGACGTGATAGTGATGCATGACGGATGGAGGGATGGATGAAAGGATTCCTTTCTTTATGACAACACAGCCCCAGAATTCAAAATCCTTCAAGGAAAGGCTGAGAGGATGGTCCAGAGAAGAGGATGCTGGCTTAGGAATGAGGAGATCTGGGATACAAAATGCATCCCCAGGGGCAATAGCCCACACCTGACTTGACTCCCCATTTGTAATTGAAGGATACATGTTACTTTCCTACCTTCACAAAATTCTATAAAATTAAATGCCTTCAAGGCTGCCAGGTAGATGGATGCTATGTTCTTATTAAAGAATAATGAAGTTCTTATAATAAAATAAAGAAAAATATGTTCTTTATATAATAATAACAAAAAAAAGAATAAGATGTTCTTATTAAAGAACAGAAGAGTGAGTAATACAGGTAGAAGCTTTAAAAATTGTACATCTAATAAGGTAGAGATTTTTAAACTAAAAAATGGGTGAATCCTTGTAAAATGTGCCACTGTTAGAAATGTAAACTCTTTCTATGCGAAGCTTGGCAGAGACTGGGTTCCCACAATGTCTGGGTGCTCCAGGACTTGAGATGTTCGTGGGTAGTTCAGGTCTCAGCACCACTCCTCTTTTTACTTCCAGATACTGCTCTTAGTTGGGGAAAGGAGGAATAGAAGGAAAAAGCAAAGAAGATTTGGAAATGAGACTGAGAAGATATCAAGCCAATTCTCAAGTGTGTTGCTGTCTTTTCACATGGATTATGGACATTCACAGTTCATTTCTACATTCCAGCTCCCAGCTGGGATTTTCTTCCTTCAGTGAGCTTGGGACTTGTTTTGGTGCAAGCTAGAGACTCCTACAGTAGTTTTGGTATTTCTAGAGCATCAATTTCCTATTTTGCTGTTGCTGAAGCTCTGTGACCTCCTGTGTGAGGTCACACACTGACTACCCTGTCATCCCACTGAAGTTAGTGGCACAAGGCTGCTGGGAGGGCTGGACAGGACCATATTTTGGTTTGGCAGAGCGATGACTTCAGTAAATCTCACTACTGAGGGCAAACATACACCTTTGTCTGATTTTGCATAGAGCTGGACTTCTGCTGTTCTTTGAAATCACAGTTTGTGTTGTGTAAACAAGGTGTATTGTTGCTCTTTCTGCTGGACACAGACAGAGGAGATATTTGGAGACAAAAAAAGACATAGTTTAAATCATATACATCATCATCAGTTTTCTCTTTTGCATTCTGCAAGATAAGCCTTGTCTTTTCTATTTTTGCACCAATAATATAAACACTGATTTACAATAAGAGGATCTGAAGAACAAGAGAAACTATTATTTTCTTAATAGCCAAAGAATACCTGAGTTGTGGATTTCTGAGCCTTTAAAAACATAGGAGTGATCTAACCAAGTTAGACCAAAAATGCAGATATTGAATCACAGGTGGGTGAACAGAGAATTTGGGATTTAATTTGGAGGCTTCAGGATCTTGAGCTCTTCTGATCTGAGCCACATGATCTGAAACATGGTCTGACATCCTGTGATGTGAAAGCTTCTATTCCTGCCTCTAAGCAGAGAGGAGAGGAAGGGTATTCCTGAATCTCACACTGTGGAGGAATCCTATTTAAATTGTGCTCATGTACTGAAGTTTTGGAGTCTCTTGACTAGTCAGAACCATCTCAACTCTTTCCAAGCTTAAGACGTTAAGAGATTTAAAGCCAATTTTAATGCATTTGCCTTTATCTCACCTAATATAACGTCCAGGAAGATCTGACATTTTTACTGATGAAAATCTTGTTTCTATGCTTTATCAAGGGGAGCTTGAATTCAATATTTAACCCCTAAGCATAATTTTGCATTTCCTTGAGATGAGAAAGCAGGGCAAGGAAAGGCTGAACCAACAAATCAATGGCTCCTGCAGTTCTGCAGTCTGTCTCCTTATCCACATCCTGCAATATGACACAAGGGTATTCAAGAAATTTCACAGAGTTCTGCTTTGCTCTGACAATCCATAAAGTCAACAAAAATTAACTCCCTCATCTTGATGAATTTCCCTTGACCAATATCCAACCTCAGGAAAATTCTACTTATAGCACTTCAGTACAAGTCTTTTTCTAGGCCTCAAAGCACTCAGAAATAGTCAGATTGATTAATTTTCCTTCTCATAAAAGTTATTAAAGTCTCAAAATTTCTAACTGTGTATTTTTTAATCAGAAATGTTAGCACTTCATCTTGAAACTTAAAAATTTCAGATCAATTTAAGTGAACTCTTTTTAAAAGTTAAACAAAAATACATGTTTTGATTAATATGACTAGGTAATGCATGAGTTAGAAAAATAGATTACTGGAATTTCTACCCTAAACCCACAGTTTACTGTATAAAAAATGTAAAGTTCCAAAAATAAAGCCTCATTTTCAAAATTGCCTGGCATTTTGGATCTCATCTGATTCAAACTGTAGCTTTGAGTACTCACTAGCTTTGAAAATCAATTGACAGTGACACATGCTAAATGCTGAGCCCTGAGTCTAAATAATTCAAAATTAAAAAGTACTTCTGAAACTCTACTAAGAGCCTTGATAAAAAAAGTGAAATAAAGTTTTCAGCACAGTGCAGAAGAATTTTTGAGTCTTCTACTAGAAATATTCAATCATGTCCACAAGACTGCTTTTACCCCCCAGTCATGATCTGCTTTATTTTATGCTAATTTCTTTCACCCAAGCTGTTCCTTAAACCCATTTTTCCTGTTTTTTTTTTTTTCAAAGCAATTCAGCATTATTTAATCTTACATGACACTCAGACAGCGACTTAATAATTAATATGCCAAGTAAAGCAGGTAAACTAAATCACCTCTTAAATTAAGAAACCAGATCCTTTCTATTAGAGCATAAACATAATTTAAAACATTGGTCTTAATAACTCATGCACTATTAAGGAAAGAGTGGCTTAGTGTTGCTAATGCTGAACTGATATTACAGAAAAATATGAGATTCTTAGGTTGGTGTATTATGTACTTCAGTTGCTTTCTAGCTGTACCATCAGCATTTAAATCATGAAATTAGATTCCTATTCATGAGACACACTCTTCTGAATTTTAACATGCATATTATAATTATTTTTAGAAATTAAGGGATAATATTAATTCCCAGTGGATACTATTTTTTTAAAATTTTATTTTATTATTAAAGTAGCATGTTTTTAAACATTAACTACCAAACTGCAGGAAGCAGGGCAGGTATCTCCCTGATAATCAGTAATCAAACATGCTCTTTCCATTAGCAGGTTGGGTGAAAACATAGTCAGTGTACACTGAGTGCCCCAGCATTAGAAGTTCAGCAAGGGTCACTGATGGGACTGCAGGCAGTTTTGTTTAGCTCTGTTTTGCAATGGCCATTTTAATTTTTTTTTTTTTTTTTTTTTTTTTTTTTTTTTTTTTTTTTTTTTTGTGCTGACAGACCCACACCATAAAGCTCTTGTGCACAGCTTACAGCAGCTCAGCAACCCTTCCAGGCAGAAATAGAGAAGTTTTTCTCCTGCCTGCTCCCCAGACCAGAATTCACGCTTAGTTTCTGCAGAGTAACATCATACATCCTACACTGAGGCCAGTAGCTTCCACTGTGATACATTCAAGGAGCTGAAAATAGGGACACACTGTCTCCTGCTCCACTATGTGCCAATTTTGCAGTGGATTTTTGCACTTTGCATCATTTAAATACACACTGCAGAGCAAGGCTGAAAGCAGATGCCTAAATGGTGGTATGTAGAATTCACTGTCACATCTTCATAAATTATGAAGGTAAATTTGTCACAATGGCCATTTACTCACAGAATTTTCCTGATTACCCCTTGTGTATTTTCAATCTTTGGATATTTATTCATCTTCCTCCTACACAAACAAAATCTTTGTTAAAATACTGGTGGTATCTGTATCTAGAACCCTTTTTCACATTGGGCACACTTAAATGATGGATTTAGTTACACAACAACAGAATGAAAATACCAGGGAAAATAAATGCCACAGGAGGAAAAATCTTTACACTGTGGCCTGCAAAACAAGATTATTCATTAAGATAAGTGTAGTTTAAAATGCCTTATTCTAAGATCTGCAAGGACCCTGTAAGAAATAAACTCCAGACTTGGATGCAAATTCAGTCATCTTTTATGTCAACAGAAATAACAGTTCAGGCTGAAGTTTACTCTTTTGAATTAAAAATAAGAAGAAAGAAAAAGTAAAAAGCTCTACAAGCAGGGATGTGCCCAGTAGGAATTCTCTAGTTGATGAGTTAATGGTATGGTCCAGGGCTGTCTTCGGACTCATCATCACCTGTGCCAAGATGATGTAGTTTTACTGCTGTAAGAGTTTCATTAAATGTCCTTGTTGATACTGAGGCTTGACAGAAATTGTTATAAATTTAACACTAGGATGGAGGCAGAGTTAGTGATCTCACAGATAATTTAACTTGTGACAAGTCCTTTCACAAGGAATACAATTTTCGAAAGACCACAAAGAGTTCATGAGTGCATGTGAAGCATAGGTGTCAGGGGCAGGTGCTGCTCACACCTGCCAGACAAGCATTTGTGTCAGAGCACACAACACAGACTTCAGATAAACCACTTGCTATTTAAATGACATTCGTATCTAGAATGGTTCAGGTTTTAGAAGGATTTAGATATACAGGCTCTATTATTAAAATTATTCACTCAGGTGCTGTAAAACAGGTGTGTAAAAGAAGGGAATGAAACCTGCTGTTACCCAATGCCAATGGATGCAGAGGCTTTCAGTTCAAAGCTTTTGTTGAGTGTGAAACGTGGCAACAAAAGAGGATCAAACATGCAGTAAAATACTCTTCTGGGAGCTAAAAACCCCTTAGTGCAGTCAGTGTTAAATAATATGCTCTCATCAAATTGAAAAACAATGTGGCCAGTGCCAGAAGAGCCGTGCATGTGACGTTGTCACTTAACTAACGAGAGAGTGCTCCTCCAGCACAGGGCCCAGGGCTGTGTGCACTCCCCTGAGGATGACAGGGAGGCTCCATTCTAAATGTCATTAGTAACTCCAAATCTGCCTGCTAGGATTTGAACACCACTTATTTGAAAAGAATAACCATGGATATCTGAACATGGGAATTGAGAGACAGGAGTCTTTGGTCCCAGTTTTGGTCTTATTAGCTTAATTTAACAAATAATTTCCCATATCTTCATGGTGCTGCTTGAAAGCTGCTTTTGATGAAACCAAAAGCAAAACACCTCCCTGTACTTTCAAGCAGGGCTCACATTCAACACAGTCAGTTAAAAAGCTAATGAGGCAGGGATGTAGCAACAGCTCCTTTCACTAGCCTGATCAACCACTTTACAAATGAACATGGTGCTTCTTTAAGAGACCCAAACATGCTGAAATGGTCCTTCAATCAATCTCCAGCTATATTTGCCCCTCAAAACACAAAGAAAGAGATGAATGATTTAAAGTTGCTGTGGAGCTGACTGAGAGAAAGAGCCAGACACATGAAAAATGCTATTTTTGTGGAGAATGGCAGCTGCCATGGTGTAGCACCACTTTGTGGTCTGAGGCTGCTGCTTAATAAATGACAGCACAAATCCTGCTGCAATCCTTTAGGAAAACTTCTGCAAGACAAAACATCCTGTATACATGCAGTGATAACCACACATTAGAGAATGAAGCATAAATAGATTGTATGGCAAAAGCCATCTGTTGTACCTGCAGTTTATATTTAGTCCTGTATGATAAAATATCTCCAAAGTCACATAAATCATTGTGATATTCTAACTCAACCTCTATGATCTCTATTCAGAAACCACAGCAGCTATCTTTAATAGAGTCCTTTCCAACAATAACAAAATCTGATCCTATTAATGAAATTAAAGCTTTAAATTACTAGATACTAGAGGATGGAAATAATTGTTCTAACAACTAATAAAATTCAATCCTTGTACCCCCATAAAGCACTTCAAATTTTATTAAGCTATAAAAGAATTGAGTTTTAGCTTACACTAATATGTCAATAGGAATTGGGTTTATGTGATGCAGATATACGTAGTCCATGGAATAGGATTTATAGCAGGAGCATAACATTTATAATAAACTTGTAATATATATTTTTGTCTTCAGTTCACAATAGAAATAAATTTTTGTACATTTATCTCTTTGTGAATTCTCATTGACCTTATAACCATTAGTAGCAGACTTAAGTCCCATTAAAAGAGACAAACAGAACAAAGTTCTGCCTGCTCCTGCCTGTGCTTTTAAGAATAACCTGCACAGGTCTGTGAGACACTAACTGCAATTTATTGAAGCTTTGAGAAAGCCCTGATTCTGAAGCAAGTTATATGAAACCTGGTCTGTGATTTTAATAGTAGCAAAGGCTGTGTGGTGGGTGTTTGGAACTCAGGTTGTACTCAAGGAGTCCACACCAACAAAATCCCAGGGGGATCCCTGAAGAGACCATGGCAATGCCATGGGCAGCTACACCACTGTTTCAAAGGGGACAGCTCTTCTTAGTAGGGTAGTGGCAAGCAAGGTTGTGCTCTTCCTTTTGGGATAGCTGCCAAATGGTGTTTATGACATGGAATTAGACCAAGGAAGTGAACCCAAGGACTACAGGAAAGTTCCTTAATTTTCCTTGTATGCAGGAACAGGTGGGTGGAGTAAACTTTGTACTATTGGTGCTTTGTCTTCCATCCTAATGATTCTTATGTGTTTGTTTGAGACCTAATCAAAGCATTTCCTCCATTTTTTTCTCAGCATTTTCGATCACAACTGTTATAGGCACATGGTCCTAAGCTCCTTCAGAGCTGGAAGCAGGAACAGGGGAATAAGCCTTGTCACTGACTGTGTCCAGAATATTTCTAGTCAATTTTAAAAGTGTGTCTAGGACCAAACAAGACTGCACACTCATGCAAAGCCCCTGGTGACACACAGAAGGAAAATAGCTACAGGGAACTCTAACTTTGTTTGTCAAGCTAGTTCAACCAGCCAGTCCACAAGGTGTAGAGAAAGCCATGAAAATGATGGCATTCCTCACCCTACACAGGCATGGCAGGACAGGGAAAGAAGGTTCTATGTGATTATGGGTGATTGCCACCCCAAAGACATCTGTGGCAGATACATTTATTACATGCAGAGCATTTGATGTATGGCTTTGAGCAGGTGAAGGAAGACAAAGAGAACTCATCATTATCTATCATGTGCCAGATGGCAGGAATGCCAGAACCAGGATGGTTCTCCTAGGGACACACCAATATCACCATCAGTCAGCAAAAAAGGATAGAAAACAAATCCTTGGAAAAGGCATGAGACCAGATTGCACAAACAAGTTAGTAGCATCCAAAGGACGATATTTCCTTACAGCTAACATTGTAATTCCTGTCCTTTCCTTCTGCCTTCAAAAATTTGTCAACATTTTCTAATGCTGGAGCTCAAACTGCCAGTGCAGAAAGGAAATCTGATACAGTGTTGGCAACCACCCCGTTTCGAGCAGGAGATGAGACCCAGGGTCACTTCAGACAATATTTTCAAGGCTTTGTTTTTGCTTCTCCAGATGTTTGTAGAAGCAAACAGGCTTTGAAATATGACAGCAATATGAGGAAAGTTGACCATAAAAACAGAAACAACCTTGCAGTTAGCATGGATGGGCATTACAGTCATGGTCATTTGGGCCGCAGGAAGAATAAGGTGCAGTGGACAGTTCACCTCTGTCCCTCTTTCGAGCTATGGACTTCATACAGAACCAAGTGCTGCACGCCTGAAGGATGGCTGGCTTACCTGGGCAGTATAAACATGTGCTTTACCTGCTAATCTAGAGAATGCACTGTTCCAAATTTCACAAATGCATCGTACCGAAAAGAAGGAGCATTTAGAGGATTTTTAGGTATTTGATGAAAATCACGCTCAGAGCTAACTGATCTTTGGGGGAAAAAATTTGTATTCACTGTCCAAAAAAAAAAAAGAAAATCTCATGGTTTTAGTAGAAAGTTATAAGGTTAAAAAAACGGGTAAAAAAGTACCCCAAGGAAAAAAAACAACATGTGAAGGGTTGTATCAAAACACAAGCACTGCTGAAGGCTTGATCTAAGAGTGTGGCAGTCATGTCCCACTTACACCATGCTGTAATATCTGAAAGAGTGGGTCATGAATGTGCCCCATGATAATGCTGCATCTGAATGATCTTCTGAATGATCTTTTCTTTCCTAGTCCTAGTATGACATGGGAGACGCAAACAGTCAGTTCATCATGCTATTCGCAGGTAAAATTTAAATTATAAAAAGTCCCAGAAAATTGCACAGATGCCGTTTTGGCACTTCATAATTTTCCCTCGGTAATGTACTTAAGTTGTAACAATCATCTGAAAGACATAAAATATGATGGGGAAGGTGGAGGAAAGGAAGCACTTACAGCTAACTCTATACTGGTGAGATAAGCGCCAGTCATAATCTGACCTGATATTAATTTCTGTATGAGAAGCGGTTTTCAGAAGAAATCAAATGCTAAATACTTCTATGTAATTGTAAAGAAAGTAACCTGTGAAGTCATGGGCTATTAACTAATCACCATACTTCAACTAACAGCAGCATACAGTTGCTAGGTAACCCCTGATAAGACGTGCTGGCTGAGAATTACTGGAGAAAAGAGATTCCCTCTGCCAGCACCACCACCACCCAAACCATCACTGAGTCAAACTGATTACAAAGGAGTTTTTGTTTTGACTGATTTTATAGGAGATAAATGGTGACTACATTGTGTTTAGACAGACCAAATCTGCACGCTGGTTGAGAAAATCTAAAAA
Organism: Zosterops lateralis; assembly: GCF_965231275.1. Classification (NCBI taxonomy): domain Eukaryota; kingdom Metazoa; phylum Chordata; class Aves; order Passeriformes; family Zosteropidae; genus Zosterops; species Zosterops lateralis. Next base: position 10,268,513 of record NC_139762.1, read on the forward strand.
AATGCAATCAATGAAATGCATTTGTTGCTTTTTCAATGGGTTCATTTACCCTTGACATCATAATGCTGCATGCTGCAATCCAGCTGATTTATTTTTATATATTGCATTATATTTCATAAGATGTAAAGAGTCAGATGACTGGAAGCTGACTCTGAAAATCAATGAGGAACAGATACCTACTGGCATATATGAGCAGTGCTTCCCTTCTACAATATTTTAATACTTTTTACTCTCTATTTCACACTATCACATCTATGTGTTTGATAGAAACCTGAAATTCAATTCCATTTGAGCATTTTTTTTTCTTTATTTTCATTCACCAAGTTAATATTAAATAAAAATGAATGCTAAGTCAATCCAGTAAACAGCTTTTGAGGAAATATCATACTGATTAATTCTGAATAGAATAGAAATGAAAACAAGTTTAAAATCAAAATAGAGAACACATCCCCAATATCAAAAGCTACATGGGAACTACTGGCAGAAAGGAGTAAGTTTAATTTTTTTATCCAACTGCTTAGCATTCAATGTAGTATCCATAAACTCCAAACTATTTTGGCAAAAAGACTTAATGACTTCTAACGATGACCTGTAATGCTTTCCTTGCCCTAGAAAATCATACACTCTCAAGTAAATTATTTAAAAGCAATAAAGATTAATTCAAAGGTATTTCATCCTTCTAAACTTCTGAATATTACAGTGTGAGAGAGTTGTCTCCCTCTTCTGGATGATCCAGACAATCTGAGGGAACTGCAGCTGCTTGAACGTAAGAAGCCTCAGGTTTGCAATGAGCACAAACAAGAGCCAGCTGCTCTCATGTATATGAACTCATACAGACATTTTCATCATGGTAAGATCTCCCTATCATCCCCTAGGAAGTGGTGAGGAAGCACTGGAAAGAAAGAACAAAAAAAGAGAGATGACAACATTATTATCTCTTTCTTCTGAGTGAGATTTGAGGACACACCAGGGGTTTCTACACTACTAGAAGAGAACCACAGTTGTTTGCATACACTTCAAGTGGCATCACTATTTTTGTAGCCCCATCACACATCTCCAGTGCTGGCATCAGCCAGGGCTCTTTCCATGGCATACATTGCTCACAGCTTGATGCAACAAACTGCCCGACAACTATATTGAGAAACAGCTTGTTTGGTTTTTCTAATTTGGAAAACAAAGGCACACTGCAAGCTGTGCTGACTGGGAAGTCATACATCTTTAACACAAAGTAAAAAGGAAAAGAAAAGAAGGAAATATCCTTTAGATACTGCAAACGCCTTCCTCTTCCTTCGCAAAGTGCCCTGTCAGCATGGCTGACCCCATACCACTTCTAACATCAGCCAAGAAAGAATGAACTCTTTATTCAATTTGTGTTCAGAAGTTAGTATTAGGGAACTTGTCTCTAAAGAGAGGGTTTCAGGCTACTGGAAAAGACTCTTGATCAGCTATGAAACCAATGCAGACTACAGACTATTCACTGCTTAAGCCAGCAGTTGTCAGAGGGTTGCCCTTGAAGGGAAATCACCCACTGGGCCATCAAGGCATGGGCTACATGAGGTGTAGGACAGAACTAAAGAGCTCTTGTATGGACTGTTAGAAATGCACAAGGGTTGGGAGACCTGCCGGACTTTGAGATCTGACTCTTCAAGCTCAGTGTGCTCACCCAATCTGTGGGCACAGCCCCAGAGTTCCGTCAAAGACAGTTGGCCACAAATGGCTGAAGATCAATCAGGAATCCCCAGGACAGGCTTATCAAACTGGCATGGAGTTCAGTGAACATTATTTGCACTATTTGCATCTTCAGCCAACACTGAAGACTGTGATACCCTAGTTTACCTAGTTATTTATATGACACAATCATCTTCACACCTTAGATGTAACAGAGACCTATTCAGTCTTCAATTTTAAACTGAATTCCATTTAACTATGCAGCCCCAGCTTTTGGCTTTCCCTCTAATCAGCAACGGGAAATAAAAAGGCAATTCCAATCATAGCTGGACTCTGCTGATTATAGAGCTCAGCTGACTATACTCCTATCACAGATGATTCAGTTAAGTGTCTGTACAACTAAGTTTGGGGTGGATAATGTCACTTTTCTAATCAGTGGGCTCATATCTCACTGGAGGGTAAGGGTGTAGGAAACTGTGAGCCAGTCTTTGAAAGCCCTGGGAAAAGCCAGAGCCAATCTTATGGACTGAGATCCTGGAAACCACAGATCTTCCACTTCCCACTCCTCCAGTATCACATGAAACAAGAGCTGGGGTAACGTTTCTGTAAATGAGCAGGACTGCACCCAAGAAATACTTTGCATGTACCATTTGCCTTCTCAGGAAATGATGCAGCCAGCCCCTGAGCATCTGCTAATCTGTCAGGTATTTAGCATGAGGGAATGCAGCCCCGTGGTTCCCTGTACCTGCTACACCACAGTAATTAATAATGAGCATATTAGAGACCTGGCACAAAGCAAGGAAGAGACCTTGTTCTGAAAGCTGTACATCCTGAATGGGCTGGGCAGGAGTACTGAATTCAAACCCTGCAAATAACCACTTTACTACAGGGGAATTCTGTGGTTCCTGTTCTCCTGAGCCAGAAAAGCCACAGTTGACACAATTTTTCATTCTGCTCTCCTGATTTGTGGTCTGATGGCAGATATTTTAGACTATGTTTTAAATTAAAGGCAGGTGCTAATACAATATATTGTTGTGACATATATTAAAGATGGCTTCCTTCCTCGGTTTCTTTGGGTTATTTGCATTCTTAATCAGAGACAGAATTTGGCTGAGAATCTGGGAGTCCCCAGTACGAAGCAGAAAATTTAGCAGAAATTTAATTGCTCAAAATGCATCGCTGCCATATTTTGTTTATTTCCTGAGATTCAATTACAAAAATTGCCAGTCTGCAACTCCAAATTGCATGACAACTGTAGAACTTACAGTCTCACAAGGATAATCACCCCAGAGCACAACAACACACACATTGCCCCACTACCATCAATTAATATAAGCTACCAGTAATTAGAAAGGGCAGAATAAACTCCACACTTCCTTTATTCCCTGACTGGTGTAATGAGGATGTCACTCTACTGTCTCCTGGGTGGGATCTTTTGGCACCTCTGTTGTTACCTTTTTTTTCAAGGCACTTTAGGTACAAACATGGTTTCACTTCACAAAATGTCTCAGTGCCCTCACCAGTCTGTTCATCCTTGTCAAATCAGGATTTCACACATTGTTTTCTGCACATTCCCTAATCTTAGCAAAAGTTACATTTCCTCAGCCCATTGCCGCTGGCTATTAGTCTGGCACAAAACTCAAGCTCAAAATGAAAAAGATAAAACAGAGAAAAGACAGCAGACACAGCCACTATTGCTATGTTTTGTCTTGTCACACCTAACAAAATATGGTTAATAGCACTGTTGTGTTATTGGTGAACCAGAGGGACAACCAAGTGTGTCTTGTCATGCTCTGTGAACATTCCTGAAATATTCTGTATCTGCCCATTAATGTTTCCAAAGTTCAACATGTCAATAGACAGAGGAACACTTCATTGTCTAATGAATATAAACCAGCAATAACAACATGGCATTAGCCACTGTGGATGTTATTGACCAACAGGGTCACAAACAACACCTGGATCTACTCCAAGTTTTGACTGTTGGAACCAAAATAATAAGGTATTAAAATGGCAATTTAAAATTTTCACAAATTAATAGTATTTTTTTAATATTATGGCATTTTGATATGATCTTATCTGGCAGACTTTTAGCATTTTTGCCTACTTGGTACCAGCAAAGTAGAGAATTGAACTAGTTTAGAAAGGAGATACAATTATTTTTATTTTATATATTTATTATAAATTTAAAGATGTAATGAAACACCATCAGTATGTCAAAAAAAATTATCTGCAGATTCTGGCTTATCTGGATGAGAAACTCTCTTCTCTGGTTTAGAAAAGAATGATTTTCCTTTTAGCATTCAAATTTGCATGCCAATATACTTTGCATATAATTTACATAACATACAATATCACAACCACTTTGCCTCTTATTGTAAAATCCAAGATCAGCTCCTAGCATTTCATAGCTAGGATTATTAAAACATTTTGTTAAGTCAAGTCTGAAGATAAGCTTCCATCCTGATGCTTCTGGAATTGCACACTAATGGGCAGGAAAGGTGAGTGTCTGGTTCTGACACTGGATAGGACTTTGGGTCGTAAAAATTTCTCATGAGCTTGTTTTTAAATCTGGGTAATTTCATTTAGTATCTTTATAGCTTGTATACTTAATTTTAAAATGAGAAAAGGGATAATTTTTATTCCCTTTCTTTCCTAATCTTGTCTTTTTTCAGTGATTATCTTAATCACTCAAAGACATAGCTTTCCTGTCACTTTATGTGTGGGCAGGTACCCAGTGAGATCCCAATCCTGTCTAGAAAGCATTACTTTAATGCTCCTGTTAATCAAAACTACTCAGCCTTTTTTCAATTATATGATTTATGCAAAGAAATATCAGTTTGCTGCAGAATTTTTTTTTTAATAGGTCCACATAAGTTTTAGGGAAACTTTGAATAGGGAATTTATTTTCATGTCAAAAGCATGATTTTTTTGTTAATATCCAGTTGACAGAAAGCACTACCACCATTTATGGTTTAGTGTCAGAGCACTCCTATGGGAAACCAAAGTCCAAGCTTTCATCCATCTGACTCAGAACAAGAATCTTGATATAAACCAAGAGCTATGTTGAACAAATACCTGTTCCAGGGTCTCATAAGCTATCCAGAATATTAAAATAGCTAAAAAAGGAGAAACAACTCCAGGAGGCTATTGTTCAGCATAGCTAATGAGGGTTCAGCCCACAGAGAAGAGCCATGCAGAAAATCAGGCTGTCCTTCCTTCTGCATGAGGGCCTACACCTCCCCTCAAATCTGGTTTCTGTTCTGTTTCTGTCATGAAAAGACTCCATCCAAATGGGAAAACATGAATGCTCCCCAATATCAAGAAGCTCTGCAGCACACAGAACTGTCTCCTGCTGAGCACTGCCCACTGTGCATGTGGTACTTTTGTGGAGGAAAATCAGAGTGCACATCCTGAAGCTGCCTGTGATACCTCAGCAGTGTGTGGTAGCAGCTCCCTGCATGAAAGCCACTGGAAATGGGACCCAAGACCACAGCTGAGGTCCATGGAGCGTCTGAAGTCTCTTTTCTCTCTCTCTCTTCACCTGTTGTAAGAACCTGAGGATATTTCTTCATACACAGCCACCTAAAAAGGTAAAATTGGCTGCAGAGGTTAGTGGTGTGACTACTCACAGTGTTGGATATATTGCTTACAGGTAGCACTACATTGCTTTTCTCCAGATACTGCTTTGAGATGTACTATGGCTTAATATATGTGTGGCTTAAATGTTTAAGACTAGGCTAGATGAGGCTTTCAGCCATCTGGTCTAGTGGAAGGTGCCCCTGTCCACGGCAGGAGGATTGGAACTGGATGATCTTTAAGGTTCCTTCCAGCCCTAACCATTCTATGATTCTGTGATTCTATGACTGATGCTTCTCTAATCATAATCTTTCCACTTAAAACAAACTCAAATGAGTATTTCAGTAGAAGCTACTAAAACTGGTTTGGTCATTTTTCCTATATATCCATCTATTTTAGCCAAGCTTGCTTATTATATATGAATGATTAGCAATTTCCCCCATGAAGAAACAATCATGAATTATGCTAAAAGTAACAGTAAGAAGGTGAAGTGAATAAAGAAGAACTTGGTTTGAACTATGCTGCCTAACCTCAACACAGGCTGCTGCTGTTCTGCTGTAGAAACTGATGAACTTCAGAGTCTATTTAATGTCTTAGGAAAAGGCAAAGAGAAAAAAAAACACTTCTCTAAGAACCACTCTGATGAAATGGGAAAGAGTTAAGAGGGACCATTAATACTCCCAGGTGTGCATCTTGCTGGAGCAGGTATCACTAGAATAATCTTTCTTTTAGGAACAAGTAATGAAATTTCCCAGAAAATATCTAACTACCTTACATTATCTGGCACCTGCACACCAGACACCTGTACAGCTGAACACCCATCTGCTATATATGCTACATGCATTTCCTTTCTCTTTTTTTAAACTTGGCAAAGGAGTTGATTAGGAAGATAAAGTCTCTGAAAAACATTTTGGACAAAGATACCAGCACAGATTGTACAGTTAAAGAAACGAGGTCTGCCAATACATGCACACCACACTCTGCAGGCTACTTATACTTACCTCATAACAATTCATTGCACGAATTACTGGAATTCTGAAACAAGCCATATCTCCATATTGCTCTTTAGTATAGATTTCATAAAGAAAGGGTGCAATCCTCAGAACAAGCAATATTTCTATTCTAACTATTCTCTTTTCTTGGTCAGTAGGAATATCCTTTCAGAGCAGGCTCTGCCTATCTTTCTTCTCTCTCTTGCTACAGGCGATATAGCTGAATGTTGCTGATATATTTTTTGCCCAGTTTCAAATCTAAAAAACCCATCCTTTTTGTATGGCAATTTCTCCAGAAATTCAATAAACTCAGTGAAGGCATTTTGAGTTTTAAAAGGACTCAGTCTCACATTGCTGATGTATGCACAATGATCAGGAATGGAACTGCCCAGTGTCCAGTAGCACCCACAGGTCTGTCAGGTAAATGTCAGAAAACACAAGACCCTTCCACAAAAGGGTGTCCTTCTTTATACACACACACGCATATATGTGTATATATGTGTGTATATGTGTGTATATATATGGAGTTATTTGTAGCATCAGGATCTTAATGATGTGTCTAATTTTTTAAAAAGGTCATAAAACCCCTGAGAAGCACAATAAAGAACAAGATACTGTGGGCAACTACTGACATGAACAATAATGATAATAATGATAACAATAATAATAATAGCATTAGTAATAGTAGTAGTAGCAGTAGTAACAGTAATTAAGAGTAACAGCAGCAGTAATACTAATAGTAATAAAAAACAGTAAAGTATTTTAAGGCAAACACTTCTTTTAGGACAAACCAGATTTTCATACTAGTAAAGACACAAAGAAGTGTGAAGAAATATTTTAAACTGAGTATTTTAACACACAAGTATATTAGTTGAACAAATTAACTGATATAGAAAACATACTAGTCTCACTTTTGGATAAATTATAATACATTTTTTCACATTATGTGGTTTTTTTCAATATGCTGTCCAATCAGTAACAGCCTGACTCTTCTGTTCAGTGCACAGCACACAGAATACAAGTTAGCTCTTCAGGCTGTGCATGTGCACACACAGATACAGAGATACACATACAAAATCCTAAAGCAGCAAACTGCACTTATCTTCTTCCCATTTTTATATCATACATATTTCATTAAGCTTCATGCAGAGTGTCTTCTGATTTATGGTAATTGTCAACAAAAGCAAAAAATGCCGACAATTTTAACCCTGCAGTACTGAGGATTTAACTGGGATAAAATTAAAATGTTTAGAGGGGAAAAAAAAAACCCAAAACACCCTAAGCCACTGGGAGCTTGACCCTTGAGATGTTGTCAATTTTTTATTTTATTTTATTGTGTTTGTTGTCTGTAGAAGCAGATGCCAGCAGCAACATCTGATGTACCGGACACCTCCAGTGTTATCCCAGCATGCTCATGGCCTGGAGGACTTGGAGTAAGACTAATTTCCATATCAAACCCAATTTAGATGAAACATCTTGGTTAAAAAAAAAAAAAAAAAAAAAAAAAGAAAAAAAAAGAAGAAGAAGAAAAAAAAAAAGCCAGTGCATCAATAGCCCCTTGATTAGATTTTCATCTCCTGAGCAGACAAATATGAATATTTATTACCATGAATGCAGATTTCCCTCTTTCCATTGCTCTGATCTTGAATATTACCCACTGCTAATTTTTATGAAAATTTGGGCAACATAATGTTTTCACATAAACTGACAGTTCTTGAGATAATCCCGGTATTGTTTGGTGGGAAATGACAGTTTCCGCTTATTCATGTGTTAACGAGGGATTAAATATTGTTTTTCATCACCATAATCTAAGATAGACTGGAAATTAAAATTCAAACATTGTGCATTAGCAGAGCTTTGAGGACCAGAATTTGTTTGCATTCACTTAGTAAAGATCTGTAAATTAACAGTTTAACAATCAAGTGAAATCCGTATCATAAAACCAGCATTGACATTTGTAAAATGAAGTCATTACCTGCTAAAGGTAAAGAAGCAGACAGATAATGACATCCCTTGGTGAGAGCAGAGTGCACACTGAGCTGTTGGTCCCTGGCCATTAATGGATGAGGTCACTTTTCCATGGCACAGAATCCTGTCCCTTTACCTTGTCACAGGTGCTGATACTCACACTCTCGATATGCTCACGTTGAAAAATCATATTGAAAAATCACAGTGAAAAATCCCTTCATGACAGTGCTCTCCACAGCACCAAAAGCAGTCACACTGACCCCAGAGCTGCTTCCAGGCATGTGCTGTGCTCACACTCTCCCCAGCTCTCAGTGTGCAGTACATAGTCACATTTAATTCTTCACTGAAATGGGTGCTTTGCTGGAGCCGCTCTGTATCTTCTCTCCTTATCTATCAGTGCCTGTGCATAATGGCCAGCAATGCAAATCAGAGATACGTGCATGTTCCAAAGTGGACACAGAGACCTGCTGGGGACATTCTGAAGTTCAGAACCACTTCATTGTTGTTTCTACAGAAACTTTGAGTTAGTAAGTCCGTGAAGTATGTTTGCATTCTTATTACAAAAAAAAACCAACAAAAAACCAACATTTCCCTTTGATAGCAGTCAAAGTACACACAGAACTAAAACTATGCTTAGTCATAGCAACTCCAACATTTTTTAAAGCTAGATCTTAAAACTATCTCATCGGGATAAGTTTGCTGATTAATGCAAAAAAGAAACGAAACAGAGCTCCAACAAACTAACTTAATAGGAGTCATCATGTTTAAATTTAGAAACTTGTTGAAAGTTTTCTGACAAAAATTTGCTTTAATATGTATAACAGATAAAGCCTTGCATTCTGGAGGAGTTTGAAGTGATGGACATTACAGCCATGTTGCCTTAGAGGGTGGAAACTTAATGATGTACAAGAGCAAAACAGTTCTGAGAAGGATGAATAAGAATGCGCTATCAGGCCTCTCCAGAAAGCAAAGATCTTATGTTTTACTTAAGTACTTAAAGCTTAGTACTAAAAAGCCTATAATAAACGACACAATTATTTTAGCCCACAGCTGAAGTTTTAATTCTATTATTCTTTAATTTTAACATGCTTTTACATACATGCTCCAAAGGTGACCACACTGAAACTGCCTGCTGTGAAAGATGCCTGGCCAGGATCTTCCTTAGATGGAGAAGCAAACTGCCTGAAGAGCCCTAATTGGCACAGGACACGATGTGAGGGACTGACAACAACTTGACAGTGCAGACAAATGTGGGAGCATGACAGGCTCTGGGTCCTCTTCCTGTTCATTTTCCCAGCTCTGATGCAGCTATAGGGCCCCTGATGTCAAGGATTCCTATAGGAAGGTTGGATGACTCAAAGTTTGGATCTTCGAACCAGACCCTTATTCTCCTGTGCTTACAGACCCAGAGCAGAGGTCCTGACAGGTGTCTTTCCACATTTACCTATAGGGGAACATTTCCTGCCTAGAGTCTGCTAGAGAGGGGCCTGAGAGGCTGGGATCTGCCACTTCTTCCTCTCCTTAAATAGTAAAATACATGTTTGAGATTACTTGAAATCCACGTGTTCCTGCCAGGATCAAGCTCCCTTTGTGGAGAGGGAAGAATCTCCCTTCTTTACAATTTCTGACCATCTCTATCCCTCAAACTTCAGACAGTTTAGGAGAATTTATTCTGCAGCTTCCCCAGCTGGCCCATTACACCACCCAAGATTTTATTTTCCTTTGAGTCATAATAACCTGGCTGCTGGTAGAAGGAGGTTGCTGAATTTCATGAATCAGTAAGACATCTAGTACAAACAATCATGTTCTCCTATTTAAAGATTTCTTATTAATATATTGAGTGCAGGCTGCCAAATCACAGTTAAGGTGAATAATAACATTGATTCTTAAACAGAATTACCCTGCAGTTTGCTCTGTGCAGCCAATGCTTGTATCTAAATCTCTTTTCTCTGCAGATTTATAATGGTTTGTAAGGGAAACTCTGCTTTAAAAACAAAGGCATGACACGGCCTAAACCCAAGATAAATCCTTAAAACAAACACACACTACATTTTAACCAGCACAATGTTAAATGAGACAAAAAGGAACAACACTGGTAGGATGCATAAGTTCCTAAAGCCACAAGGCAAAATGTATCTTGTTTCATTTTACATGATACTGAATAAAAATTGAATTGCTGTAGTTGCCATGGCAACTGCCACATCACTTGGCACTTCTGCTCCTTTAAATCACACAGTGCTACTGTAAAGGAATTCATGAACCAATGTGACACTTGAATACTTGTGCTTTATATACTGTTTCAGGAGGAAAACAGAAATCAATATAGACTGATAGTTGTCTCTGAAAATCAGGTTTGCTGTATTTTTCTTTACATTATAATCTCCTCATTTCCTTGTCGTGTTCTTTAAAAATTTGTAAAGAAGATGGAGGGCGTTGTCACAACCAGAGCACAAGAAAAGAAATTACTACTGACACATGATTTCCAAACTGAAGCTGTGACCTGTCATTCAGATGTCAAAATACCTCTGCTATGCAATATTCAAATCAAATACAGGGATAAACATTGGAACTTTGCCCCTCCACAACCAGAGACAGTGTGATATGTGACAGAAGACAGTCTCAGGAGCATCCAGGCATCTCTTTAACTCTAAACTTAGCAGCAGCTTAAAAGGAATATCTAACTATATACTTAAAGCTCAGCAAATCCTAAATGTTTGTAGATTTGGGGTCATGACTTATATTGTCTTAGTATGCTCTGTATATAACATGTAGTAGCAGAAGATAGTTGACAAAATAATGTGGTAAAATGATACACATATTTCTGCTGCATATTTTTTTGTTTTTAAACATTTAACACTTTTATTAACACTCTGGATGCAATTTATTTGAAAAGCAGCCCTCTAGTGGGCTATGTACTGTAATGAATAGTTAATAAACACCATTAACATTATCTCTAAATATTAGCTAGAATGCATTTTTCAAAAGCATACAAGGTCTTAAATAAATGAGCCATAGATCTTCATCATTCTCTTTGGAGAAATTTAATGTTCTGTTTAGCTTTACTCTTCAAATTTCTTAAAGTGTTACTTCTAAATGCTACTGTGTGACTAAGTTCTGATTAGCATAACTTTACTATTCATGTGTACTTACAAACTGTAATAGTGAGATATTATTCACTGTTAGTAAAATTTCACATAAGTAGTATATTGCTACTAGAATTCTATGTAAAACATAATCTATAAATTTTTAAAGGTTACACAGCTTTAGAATCTTTAATTTGTGTGGGATGAGGTAAGTCTTTCTCATTATGCCTTCATCAAGGATATTTCAAGGATTGTACACCTAAATTTTTTTAATTTAATGTTATTGCTCTTATTTCTATATATAGACTTAAAGTTGCATGCCTTAAGGCAAAGAACCAGATCCATGCCTTGCCCACAACAATGCTTGTGGCTCCAAACACTGCCCCTCCTGGAAATCTCTGTTTGGCTCCTCAACACAGCCACAATGATTAGCAAAAGCCAACAGTAAGAGCTGCCTGTGGGAGCTCCAATCTCACCTAACAGGGAAAAATAAACTTGTTGATCTCTAAGCCATGGGGTTTGTAAGAAAAAATGCTGAAGGCAGGCACAGGGAAAAAGCCCTCCCTGGTGTCCCCTGGTCTAAGAACGCTCACCCTGTAGTGCAGAGGTCTCTGCCCTTACATTTGCTTGTTCCTGGCTTCAGCCTAATTAGTTCTGGTAAAAGATGGGTGGGTTTCAGTGGAAGTTGAAAAACTTAGCTGTGTCTTGGGCTAAAACTCGAGTATTTGTACATGCACGGCTGCTGTTCCTAAACCATGGTCAGTCTCAGACCTACCTCACCTAAATGATCTTGGGTACAGCATCCCTTCCACTCCTGGGCACCCCTGGGCAGTACCTGCTCCAGGTCAGGAGCATTTGGCTTGCCAAGATGTCACTGTGGCAGAGACAGCTGGAATAGATCCCAGGCTAATTTGGTCTTTACACTTAGCATTTTACCCAGTAGTCAAACATCAGAAAAAAGGTTTACACCTTATTCTTCAACAATTGAAAATGATTTGTCAAGTTCTACACTCCAATTGTTTATGAATTTCCAATCCAGTATCATTCTAGGTAAAATCTGGATATATAGACATAAGTGACAAAATCTGGCAACATTAAGGAAGGCAAGAAGCTAGAAATCTGACTCCTGCCTCAGAAGCTTGCACATCACTGGAAAGTCTGTCTTATCATGTCCTCTAGCTTCACTAGAATTTTTAAATGCAGATTTCTTTATTATAGTAACATCACTTTATGCAACATCAACATTATTCTACACCTATCAAAATATCCATAAATGAGAATATCCTGAAACATGTCAAAATATCACTGCTCTATTTTAGAACATCTAGAGGTATGGTGAAGCATTCATTTTGCATATATTTTGGGTTATTTCCATTTGCTTTGGAAAACTGTTCTAATTTTTATGTCTGCCGTATGAGAGCCATGATTCAAATCCTACAAATGAAGTTATTATTCCAATGATTAGTTTCTTCTGTGCATTCTTACTGGGAAGTTGGAAGAAGTAATTTAATATACCCTATTCGGAAGTGGGTGCTGTTTTGTCAGTTCAAGACAGGAACAGTGCCGTTCCCTTGGTTTGTTTCAGGCCTTATTCATTGATTATTCAAATCACAGACTCTTATACTCCAAAACCTGATTAAACTTTCTTGAGCCGCTGGAGAGCCTGACTTGTTATTCTGAAACTGTGGTTGAAAACAAATTTCAGCCAAAAGCTGAGTAAATATTTATCCATGTCACAGTAATTCTGGCCACAGCCAACCCGAGCATGGAATTGAACTTAGAAATCCTGTGCTCCTATAATAATTCAACAGTGCTTATATGAAGAGATAGAAGTAGTAAAGTTCCTAAAGGATGCTGAAGGGATACCTGACATGATCACCCTGTGCAGGGCTCATGGTGTCTGCTGAGCTCCCTTGGGCTGGAGACAAACTCCTGGGTACAAGTCCAGTTGGAATAATGTTGGTGTGGGACTGGGGCTTCTGCCACTGCTGATTTCTGAGCTCAGGAGGAGCCAGGTGGAGCTGTGCAGCTGCTAAGGAGGCTTTCCCTTCACGTGAGACAAAATGCTATCCCCAAGACCTTGCAGGAGTGCTCAGCCATGCAGAGCAACAAGTTCAGCCCAAGTAGTGGTTCACATCAAGTTGGGGCAGAGGAAAACAGAGTTATTTGGTCCTGCTTAAATGCTATCTAGCTCTTCAGTTTTTTTACCAGTATTGTGTCTATCATGGTATTATGCAAATAGACACCTAAATAACACAACACATGTATTCATACCCTCATGGACACTCAGTTTTAGGAAGTCCTTGAACAGCTGAAGATGACCTCAGAACTTCAGAGATTTATTTCATGTGTAGGAGATCAAAAGAAAATACCTCAAAGCTTCATTGTATCTGAATAAACAAGAAGGTGTGAAGCACTCATGATGGATTTGTGTGGCACAAACCTGCATGACAATGAGACCAACAAATCTCACATGGATACCGTAGAGAAGTCCTACAGGTTTTTTTAGTTTTAGGTTTTTTTGCAGCTTCTGTTATAGCTGCTGTAAGACTGCAAATAAAAAAGAAACATTTTGGCAAATATATCCAGAGAAAGTCAGTACTACAGCAATGCACAGATCCTCAAGATTACAGCCTCACCACTGGTTTTCTCTACAGCAGTTATTCTGGTTTTCTGGTATAATAGCCTTCTTGCAAACAAGATAAATGTCAAAATAATTCTCATTTTAAGTGATACACATAATACCAAACGCTAATCTAACTCTCTGGATCTTTGTACTGTTGAATATTCTGCTGCAAATGTTCAATGTTGAGGTGCATGTACTGTGGAAATACTGGTAAAATCTGTTCTGTAATGGCCTGAAAGAAGATCTGCTTGCCCACAGTCCAGACACTGCTTTGCATTTTATCATTCACATCTTCCCATAAAATGTACAGAACTTTTAAATCAATATCCTGAAACATGAGCAGCTTCTGAAGTCGCAGCTTAGGAACTCATTTTTAATCCTGCTTGAGCAGAGCCCACCCTACACTGACACAACACAGCTAACTCAGGCCCAGAAAGAATCACAAGCTGTGGAAATCTTTTACATGACATAAAGATGATGAACTGCATTGCAGCTGTGGTAGACTCCAGACCCATGTTGTTAATGACTATATAGCACATGTTTATGCAGTGACATAAAAGCAATTCATCAGCCCTCCCTGGACTTGACTGAATGGCTCAGTAAGCTTGGTGCGAATTTTTATAATCTCTTGTTGCTTTTGAAATGTTTTTCTTGAGATAGAGGAAAGAAAGTGAGAGATTGAGGAGCTCTGAGAAGCATTTCTCATCTCCACAGAGGAAGAGACAGTTTCCTTCTAGCACAGCCAAGGCAAGGGAAGTCACTAGTGTCCACACATTCCTTACTGAGACACAAATCCTGTTATCACACATCGACACCTATAACAGATTCCACTGTCCAGAGCCACACATGAATTACTGCTGAGCTTAGGAGAGTTCCTGCATTTGTTTGGACAGCAGCTCCATTTGCCACTACCTTCTGGGCTATATTTCTCTTGAGGTATTTCAGATATGAAAATTGCTTGCAAAATCAATCCTTTTTATTTTACAGGCCTGCATGTGAAGATTATATATCCTTATATATCCATTAACTTTGTCATGCATCTTACCTGCTGTCCAAACAAAAAGACCATTTCTCATCCTCTAATAAAGTTTTTCTAAGTACTTTTGATTTGAGCATCTTGACTTTGATTTACTGTCACCATTATATATAATTCCATTCCTACTTCCAGTGTGAAGTAAAAGGAATCCTTATCAACAAGAAATTCCTTCATTATCTCTAAACACATACTTTCTATTATTTCAATAATAATTATTCACCAGGGTGAATAAGACACAAACTGCAAAACTGGATTACCATAGTTAAATTCAACCTGAAATAGCCTGAATTTGGTACTGTATCAAGAGAGAGACAGCTTGGTTATAGCACTCCTCTTTTTTTTTTTTTTTTTTGTTTATGTGAGACCACAGAAATATATTCATTATGTATACAATCATATCTGATAAGACTTAGAAAGGGGAATGTAAACAGCTGGGAGAATTCACATCCAATAAAATACATAAGCAGCTGAATAAATGTTCTTTCATCACCTTATTTGGTCCAAACCACTTGGTTCTTTCACTTCTGATCACCCTCTTTTGGATATAATCTGGAATATATTTAGACCAAAATATCTGCTTCGCTTGAATTAACCAGTTTTTATTTTTTGCCTTCTAATAATATGTATTTGGTGGGGTGTAAAGCACAAAATTCTGTCAAAATCTTCATTAATTGAAGTTGTACCTTTTTTTATAAAAAGTTACGACAGCCTAAATATATGGAAGGTGAGTTCTACAGTGACTTTTTCTAAACCAAGCACAAGAATCAGGCTGGTGAGGTCTCTGGCCTAAGAACTCTTCAGCTTTCCCCACTCTGTTAGCTGATCTTAGAACCTAGGAAGTCTTCAAGATTATAGCTCCAGCACATCCTTAGACTACCATTGTTACAGCAACCCTATTTCTACAATGGGGATTAATGAGACATTTAGCAGGTGAAAACTTCCTGCATTCCAACTCTCCAAAAGGGAATTCTTTATCCATTGACCACATATAATACAAAAACTGATTTAACAGTAAGCATCTGAAGTGGACTTTCATTCTCCAGCTGATTTCTCAGCAGACTGGAATCCATTCAATGACTGGATTTGGACAAAATACATGGAGGTATTTCATTAGCATGGATGAGTCCTACTGGGTAAAATTATACCGAGTGTGGCTTCCACAGCCTGTATCCTAATCCTGGTTCTCCTGTTATTTAACAGAAACCAGGGGCTACAGACAGCACAACCACAAGTTTCAGCCTGGCCTGAAGTCAGGACACAGCCTGAGGTGCACAGCCCCAGGATGTACTTCCTAGTTTCTAAGGTTACACACCCAAAAAAACCATTCATAGATAAATCAGTTAGGGAGAAATGATGGCTTTCATCTTCTGATGATTTCACCTATCTTTGTTTCCAAGTACTAATTCTTTAAGCTTTGGCCCTCAGCATCACAGCAGGTCTCAGTGTTATTACCTTTTCAGGACCAAGTCTTTCAATAATGGGAATGAAGTTGCACAGTGAACCTCACAAATCTTGTCAAGTTAAGTTTTAGGCATGAACTCATAAAAATCAGAAATATAAACCCCAAAAGTCAGTAAAGAAAGAAAACAACTTTATCCTTCAGTATATTAGAAGTTAGTAATTCATTTTTTTTAACACTGAGAATAATGCAATCATGAGAAAAAGGCATTTGCCTAGCCCTGTGAGCATTCACCACTAGCAAAATTACTTAAATGAAAAGGAAAAAAAAGAGATAACTGTGTACACAAAATTAGCACGAGAATTAGCAATCAACTGTAGTTCATACAAGGTTCTTAACAGATAGCATCATGTTTATTAATAAATGATGAACTGCTTAGTGGAGTTTTTGCTCAGTGATATCACTATAATAACAGACACATGTTTTATTTATGTTTCAAGTTACATCCAAAATAAGCGAGACATTCAGATGTCAGATTCTCTCTAATATCTAAAGATTCTTTACCCCAAATTTAAACTTCCACTGATCTAGACAAGATAGCACTCCATCAAAACCAAGGGGAATAATATGATGACTTCAGTCGCTGTGCTCATCTTTGGGGATTTTTTTCCTGTGATACAACAAAGCCAAAACTGCATTTCTTAAAGCTGGCTGCACTTTTCTCATAAGGATGATATTTTTTTTCTCTGTGGGATACAGCACTATTTGTGCAGCAGATTGTATTTTGACAGATGCAACTGTATCATAAAAAGGCCCTTAGCACTATGAGACTGGTAGCTCACAAACGTTCATGAGCTCCAGAATTTCTTTTAAAAATCCCAATAACTAAAATATTTTTGAGAATGTAAAATGCCTGAAAGCCACTTACCTCCCCCACACCAGTCTGCAGAATTTTCAGTCCAGTTATTTTTTCAAGCTTCTCTTTGTTTACGGCTGTAAGGAAAAATTAAGGTTGAGAAAGTTAAAGGAAAGCTGGAATATGTATGATTTTACAGCATTTCCCACCAACCTTCTTTCCTTCTTCAATATATTCATGACAGTTCCTACCTATTCCATCTATGGAATATCCTTCCTTGAGAGCAACTCTGCTAGTCAGTTTTTCGAATGCATATTTATGTTATTAATTGCTCATTATTATGTGAAAAAGAAAGCCAAGCTAATTCTATTTTATACAATACTTCACACATTTAACACAGATACACAATTTGTTTGGAAAGTTCTTTTACAAGGATACTTCCCTCTTCCTTGCATTGAAGAGCAGTACCATGAGAACAGCACTGTCACTGTGTAGGACTTTTCACAACAGATACAGACTCTTCTCTCACAGGTAAAATAGTTTATTTCACACCACCATGATGCAATGCACAAATATTTTTTTTGTAATTTAGTTTTTTCTCTTTCTCACATCTATATCAATAAAAGCATTACAAACGAAATTAAAACAAGTCAGTAGAAAATAGTTAAATAAAGGTTAATAAAAGTTAATAATCACTAAGATGACAATTATATTTGTAACCCAGACATGCTCAGGGCATGAGTTTGAGCACTGTTGTACAATTGCCCATTCTCTTAAACCTGTGGTGTGATATGATTTTGGCCTGTGACTGCTGGAAGCCTCAACAAAACAGTGCTCAACCACAACTCTGGGATAAGGATGAGATTATTCCTTGCTGGGTGTATGGGTAATGCCACCCCATTCTGGATGGGAAGATTTTAACCTTCTAGATGCAAAGTTTGTCAGTTGGACTCGTGGCCAAAACCCAGGCAACCTGTCTTGATTTATTTATGAGGAGCAATGAAGCCTTGCAGCCTTGTTAACCTCTCCTTCCTTTAGCTGCCAGTAACCCAAGTGAGTCATCTGGGTTCTGCTGTCTTTGGAAAGGGATGCACATTTAATGTGGTGAATCATCCCACACATCTTACACATATCTGCAGGCGCCTACCTCTTTTCTTTGATTATGAACAAAATTTGAAAGATGCAGCTTCTCAGTTTTGGTTGCCTAAAGCAAACCTTCCAGTCAGAAAGGTCATGAAGTGCTAGGACATACTTCACACTTTAATGCAAATTTACATGAAAATACTTAAGGGAATTAACATTTTTTTTTTCATTTGTGAAGAATTCTCTTTAATTGTTGCCTTTTGAAGCATTCAAAACATCTCAGATTACAGCAGACATTTCTTAAAGTAAGATCATTATGCATTGATACTTTATTGGGTTTGTCCAAAGTGTAACACAAATGACTCACACTTATTCCAGAGGCAAGTCAGATCATTAGGCTTCATCTCACCATTTATGGGAAGATTTTAGTAAGAGTTTTGACATGCAAAGACTCAAGAAGTTACACCTCTAGCAATTCTAACACAGAAAAGCTTTTCTCACTGCCTTCCACAAGGGGTGAATATTGCCCTAAATTTAAATAAAGAAGAAAACTCTGTGCACCTTTTAGACCCAGACAATTTTATTTTTGCATCTTTTTAATATGCTACTAATGCAGCAGAGAGGAACATGGAGTCCCAAGCTAAGGAAGCTCAAATGCATGTTTTGCTGAATGATCACCTAAAATCTGCAAGCAATGCTCACATCCTTAACGCCTGTGCCATGCTTTACACATTCACAAACATTTATTCCACCCAGAGCCAAAGGGACCATGTGAAGGTGAGTTGAAAAATGAGATTTGAGACTATGTTTTGCAAGTTGTATATTTTGTGCAGTATGAATTTCCAAAAAACCAGTAAATCTTTGCAAAGATATCCATGCTACCACACTGACCACCTCACACCCAACAAACACATTAAAGGCAGATTTCTACCAAGAGAAAAATGTAGATTTATAAAATGAGAAAGTTCCACAGCCTCCTTCAAAGAAACTGAATGGTCCAACAAATTATTCTTTGGCAGCTTAGGCTAAAGAAAGCTGCACAGCAGAGTGGCTGCAAAATAAATGGCTATAAGTAAACAACAAAGCTCAAATCCCACTGTGTAATTTCTTACCACATGAACAGTTAATAGAAAATATTGGGTCTGCTGAATCGCTGAATTTTATAATTACTATTACAGATTTGACCTCCTTTTCATAGGTTTCCTGCAGACATTAATTATTGAAGCTTTGATATTAAAAAACAACAACAAAAAAAGGTTTATTTAATACCCCTGCTTTCCCCTTTGATATTGGCTGAAACACAAAGGACAGGTCTGACAGCCATGCTAACACAAACCCTGCCAAAATTAGGAGGCATGAAGGCACGAGGTGTTATTGATTAAATCATAACCGGAAAATGGTCAAGCCCAGGCTCTGTCAGACTGTGGAGAGAGACACAGCTGACAGTCTCTGGCGTGCTCACTCCAGGCATGTACAGGAGAGAATTTTAGCTAACCTTGAACTCCACAAGCTGCCCAGGAAGGTCAAGAAATTCTGTCAAAAATGGTGCTGAAGCTGAAGCAGCAACTACACATCAAGCAGCTGCTTCAAGCTGTGGAATGGTGAACACAACCACTTAACCTTTTCTATGTAGAACTATAATGGAGAATTGCGGACGAGAAAACACAGTCAATATAGATAGATGGAAAAAGTGCTGGGAAAAATGTATTCAGATATAAAGAACAAGCTACTAATTATCTGAAAATTGGCCCAAATTTTTGAAAATATTTTTGCTAGCTTTTATTCAAATACCAGTATATAGCAGCTGATGTTTCAGCTGAAAATTTTATGAAAGCGGAAATTACAATTCTGGGTAACACAGTATATTGCACATTTCATCAGTTATTTTTATGGTCACAGTTTAAAGTCCTATAATACTAATGGAGAACTGACAAACTCATCAGTAAAGAGGCATAATGAAAACAGCTATTCAAAATTAAAAAAAAAAAAAAGAAAAAAATACCCCAACAAAATCCCCCTCAAACGAGTTAGCAACATATAAATCCATTTTTTAATCTTCCATTGAAACAAAAACAGCTTCCAAACACACAAAAAGGGAGGCCTTTAAATTAAATTCACTAGATGAAGGATATGCAAATTACCTGAAGAAGCAGAGACCTATAATGTTCTCAAAATTCTGCAATAGCCTATTTAATTAGTATTTTAATTTATCAGAATAATTCTTTGCACTTGACAATTTATGCAGTATTCCATATAATTAAGCACGTAGCTACAGTGGAATAATTTTGCCTACTCTCTGTATACCAGTTATTTTAACCTGAAAGAATCTGTGGAAGTCTCTTCTGTGATCTAAATTACAATGGGGACAATTTAATGGCTTTGCTCTATTAGAGAGCATGATGAGGGTGTTACTGAGTGTTTAAGGGTAGGGATTGTCACTGCTCAGTCTTCACTAACCTGAGGGAGGTCTGATGTGTTTTCTGAGGGCAAACGTTTATTTCCTCCAGCAAAGTTATCTGTCAGTGGCACAGTCAGGAATTGGAGTGTGTAGGTTTGGCAGGTTTAACCTCAGAGTCCATCAGTTATTAGAAGGAGCAAGTTATGGAGGGCTCTGAGCAGAGCTCCAGCCTCATTACCACACTTGTGGAAAAAGGTTTTCCATCAGGCAGGCTGCCAAGCACAGCTGCACCCTCCAGCTGGCTCCTGGGAGCACACACAGGCAGGAGCGAGGGGAAAGGAACCAGGGAAAGGGTTTCAGCAGGAAGCCTCCCCAGTTTGTCTCCCAGGCTGTTGCAGGAGTGACCTGCCACAAAGTAGAAACCACCCTTAAATATGAAAAAGGTTTTTGGGAAGATGGCATCACTCACAAGGAAAACTTGATTTTTGGTGTGCATCTGACTT
This sequence comes from Zosterops lateralis, assembly GCF_965231275.1. Lineage (NCBI taxonomy): Eukaryota > Metazoa > Chordata > Aves > Passeriformes > Zosteropidae > Zosterops > Zosterops lateralis. Next base: position 10,289,704 of record NC_139762.1, read on the forward strand.
TGAGGTTGTGTTGTATTTAATTGGATGTATGGGTACACGATTCCCCTGACCTCTATTACCTGCCCATTTTAGAATGAGCCAATTCATGTTCTAAACTTGCTAACTATATTGACTGGATCTCCAGTCAATAAACTGAGGGCAACTAATTCAGATTTACTGTAGGCTGTCAGAGGAATTCTACAACCACTGTTTTCTTCCCATCAGCTTGTTGCAGAGCTCCTTTTAAAGAGCCACACTTAGAAGAATTTAATTTATTTTTTTCTCTCTGAGAAAAGGAAAGAGAAAAGAAGTAAGGGAATTCCAGAGAGATGGTGCTTACTACAGTTTTTAGCTTTTTAACAAGTATCTCTAAGACAAGAGAATGTTACATTTATTTACATCAAGTTAGACTTTTCTTTCTCCTCCACTACAAGGAACCTTTGACTATTTGGAAAGCTTCTTCATAGCATGGTTAGAGAGAGTGCCTTTATCCTTGGCAGGGCCATGCACTGTGCCATGCATATACACAGCAAGTCAAAAGCACAACATGGAATATTCAAAATATTCAAAATGCATCAGCTCAGAATGACCAACTCAAGTGGCCAGATAACGTGAAAAGAAGGGTGCCTGTACTAAATTTTACGATGGAATTAGTGAGGAACAAGTACACAAGCTGCAGGCAGAAGGTATTTTGTCTTCCAATCTTTACAGGGTGATGGCACAAGATAGCTGCTTCATGTGTAATTTCTATTTAACTGGCAGCCAGGCCTGGAATGGAAATGGTTGCAGAAAAGTCAAAACCACATTGCTGTGCTAGCAACAGCTCGCTAAAATACTATGTCATATTCAATTTTCAAGTCATTTTTCAAGTGATTTTAATTAGATATTGTTTCAATCTCATGTGCATTAATTTAATTTCTGATATCAACATTTCAGCTTTCAATCTGTTCAGACGCAGTACCTTGCTGCCTGGAGTAATTTAAAATATTGTTTGCATCTCCAGCAATTTTGAGAGCAAACATCCTTTACAACCTACTCTAGCCAATAAAAGCAGCAGATGGAAATTCAGACCATGCTCACCACCCCCTGTGCACCTTCGAGTTCTCACAGATTTTGGTGTGAGGCAGCTAAATCTCCACGCTCACAATCAAAGAATTTTCCATCTCTGTTTGTCTTTAATTCTATACAAAAAATACACACAAAATCCCTTTGTCAGGGAAATAGCAACACTGCATGTTTCCCTAAGTGAGAAATTGGGCCATACTTGAGTAGCTGTCAAGATTTTTAAAACTTATTCACTGAAACAATTTCACTTTTCCCACTCTAAACCATCTATCTCTTTACACCTCTTTATGCCCAGGTAATATTCAAGGAGAGGACAGCAATGATTTTATACAGCAGGATCTCAGGTCTTTGCATAGATTAGGGATGTATTTTAAACACATTCTTTCTGCATGACTGCTTGTATTGACTTATTTCCACTTCTTCAATAAATAACTGCTCAATTGTATGTCTTCCTTTAATTTTCCTTTAAAACAAACACACGGGTATTCCAAAATCTGATATTTATATGGTAGTAAAAGAGTTTGGGATGTATGAAATGACATTTTTTTATTTCTCTGGAGCTGTTTTGCTTCATGATGGGATCCATCTCTACAAAATTTGCTGTATCAACTTAGAAATCAGTCAAATTCCCTACCTTGTCAAGAGAAGTAAATAGTTACCACCAGAGATTTACTTATCCCATCCTGAGATCTGTATAGTTTATTTATTATATATACACAGATAAATATATAAATATATGCCTGGAAAGGCCTGCTGTGTCAACCAATCCTATTTTTTTTCCACAGGCATTTCCTTATAAGAAACGCATGTAGACAAGCTCCAAAATACTTCAGCAGTAAAACATTTCAATAGACAATGCCATGGCTCCAGAGAAGGATTTTCTAGGTATGGTGTGAGGATGATTCAGTTTCTGAAATATGAACAAACCCAGCTTACATGAATTAGAACTGCAAGAATGAAAAACATTTATCTGTCCTAAATACTTCTTTTTGGCAAAGCTTCAAGGACCCATTATCAAAAATATTCTCTTAAACAATATAAGCAGATTGGTGTCCATCAAAAGAAGACTTTTGAGGAATAACAAAAATAACCATGCTTTGGATATGTGTCTTCTGTTATATGTCGTATATATGCACATATGTGTGTACATATGTATATGTATACATATGTATATGTATATATATGTTGTTATATGTTATATATGCTTTAGAAACAAAATATATTTCAATGAATGTTTAACAGTGACAATTTTTAATGCTATTGACCATTTTAACAGTGACAATTCAGTGCTGTACATTACTTGACCTAGTGCAGTGCATGTATGTGTAACAACTCACTTGCATACTTAAAACACTTATCCATTATTTATAGCAAAAGTTGTACCAATTCAGCCAGTGTTAGGAGAAAATGAAAAAACAAGAAGTGTCATTCCACTTTTCACATCAAAATTTGTTCACATAAATATTCCTTGACAAGTTTCAGCTCTGAACAGAAAATTCAGATGAAACAACTTGTGGGATGTTGAGCAGAAACTGGAGCAGAGCAGGTTGAGGCAGACCAAAGTGTTGTGACTACCAGGGCAGTGCTTCTCTGCAGAGTTATTTCTGGATGATTGCTGATGTCTATATCAACTATTAATTGTCCTTTTTAAAGTCCCACTTAGCTTAATGCCAAAGTTCATTATCTTATCTCCACCCTTAACATTTAAAAACTAGAAAACAAGATTTGTGGTCCCAGGGGATGGGTGGGCAAGAAAGACCACCTGGACCTTTCTTAGCCCTTCCCATGATGAGCCCTCTTGGCCTCCTCACCTTCACCACACTGTCAAAAGCAACAGTCCACAAAACAAGCATAAGGCTACAGCTTTTTTCCTTTTAAATAGAGAAGTTTTTGGAATAACAGTATAAAAGAACAGGTGTCCTTCCTTGTTTTATTTATAGTCAAGAATTCAACAGATTGCTTTAATTCTTCTGGGCTGAAAATACTACCTCTCAAAAATATTTAAAAATCAAGCAGATATTAGCAATAACTCAGCTTTTCAAGAGTAGCTAATATTCTAGTTTAGTATCTGCTTTTTTCCTTCTATTTGAATAGTCTCTCCTTCCATATAACTAATTTTGATCTCTCATTGCACCTCCTCTTTGTGATTATTTTTAAATAAGCAGAAAGAACCACTCAAGTCATCCAGAGGTTGATAGTTATGGTTGTAGCTTTGCAGAAATTCAAGAAACCCTGTTATCTGGAACTTAACTGACCTTCTATGGTTTCTTTAGAAAACATGATGTGTTACTGGGGCAAAGGAAAGGGTTAAACCATCTCTCCAGAAGTCTACAAAATACTTTTTCTAGTTTCCTTTATTTTTTAACAAAAAAGAAACGGATGGACTCAGCAAAACACATCCAAGAATAGTTGCACTTTTAAAGCAATTTCTCCTTCCTAGGGTATCCCTGGAAATTACACTGACCCTCTTTCACATTATAATACATAATATTTTAAAATACCCATATTAGCATCTAATTATAAATCTTCATCTTCATTATGCTCTACTTTTTTAGCTTTCTCCTGCTTGCACCATTTTGAGTCTTAGCCTGAAACAGTAAGAAATGTATGAATTATTCTTACACTTATTTAAAATCTGTCAAAATCTTTGGATGGACACTGTGGTGTATTTGCACTGGTTTATGAAAAATTTAACAGACACTACCACTAATTCGCAGCATGCCAAATGTTATTTTTAATAAATACACATTCAAGAACTGTCGTTTTTTTCCCAGTCATTTCCTCAGTTAATAAAACAGCACCCTGTAGGTTCATTTCTTTAATGATCCAAAACACAACTTCGAGACACATTATTTGTTATTCATCTACGACTACACTTAATGTCATCCTCGTGGCACAAATGTAACAAGACTGAGTCACAAAAACATTAGCAATATTTCAACTGACTGGCTCACTAAATCATGAATAGCACAGCTAATGCACAAGGTCATTCACTAACAAAATCTATTTGCTGTGCCTCAGAATAAAATGAAAATATTTATTACCAAGGATGCCACTAGTAACAAGAGTCACAATAAAGCTTTCAGATGAGAGTGAATAGGGACAATGTTCACTTGCCCATTGTTTTTCAGAACACTTTTTCATAATTCTGCTTTCATGAAAACCCTGGAGGAAATTTAAAAGAAATTCTTGAAAAACAGCAAGAATGGAAGAACCCTTATATTTCAGAAATAGAGGCCAAACACTTTTTGAAGAATATAAATTTTTATCATGTAAAAAACCCCATTATTTTTATCCTTGGATGGGTGAAGTGCAAAATAAGGAAGATAAATTCTTGCCTACAAGAGATAACAGTGTCCTAAATGCATTTACAGGATTTGAATGTGCCTGTGTCTGCAGGTATGCACATTTGATGGAAATGAGGAGAAGGATATAACAGGAAAGATCTGAGTGTGTGAAGGGTGGCTGCTTTGCAGCACTCAAAGTATTATGATTATTACAACCTCACCTACAATGCTTTTCATGGCCAGAATCACTGTGCCAAAGGCACTGTGTAAACATGCTGCTAAAAGGTGGTTCCTGTGCAAAAGAGCTTATATCTACCAAATGAGTGGAGACAGTAATTGGTGGCAGAGGGGTACAGATAACAAGGAATGGATATTAGGCAAGAGAATAGCAGAATGCCAAAGCTGCCTCCATCCACGCAACATTCTTTCTCTTATTTTTTTGGCATGGGAAGTGATGTGTTAAGCTAAGCCTTATAAATCCTTTAAAACCTGCAGCACTTTCACTGTTTCACTGTTAGGGGCAGAAGAGACTTATTGGCAGGGTTTAAAATAAGGAGAAATGGCAGGAAAGGACACTGATCAGCTCTCCCAGAAGTGCTGGAAGCAAAGGCAAAGCTTTCCCATTCTGTAAATGGTGTGATGGAGAAGTCTTTCCTTTGTTGTAGGTTTAACCCAGTGCTCACTGGAATGAGTTTCTGCTGGCACTATCCCTCCTCTAAAAACACCATGGAAACATTTTTTTAGGAAATCCCTTCAAGGTGTAGAAAAGGCTACCTGGGCTGTGCCACACCCCATGGTGCCAATTCCATCTGAGCAGGTTATAAATCTGATTACAAACCTCTCATTGGGCAAAGTGCTTTTATGTGTTCCAGAAGTCCGTATGCTTTGTGTGAGAATCCTACACCCCAAAAGAAAAGCATTTTTTCATAGTGCATGTTTAAAAAGAAATCATAAGCAATTGCAGAAATATTTAAACTAAGGAAGACAGGTGAATTGACTGTGAGAGGCTGTGGACTAATGCTGTGAATCAGGAGCCTGCCCTGCTGATAAAACTGTTCACTGTCCATCAAAATGCCAGCTACACCCTCTTATGAGTAGCCCCTTATCCTTCGTATTTTCAAAATGTGCATCATTAGCAAAAAATCTGTTATTTCAACTAGTTGAGTCTACTTGGTAAATTTTGACTGGCATGGCTTAGAGACTGACCACAGCAGCAGTTCCACCATCAGGCCCATGACAGCAGTAACCTCTCTCAAGGATATGATAACCTCTTTGATTGGCACTGGTACATTCAAAAGGAGACATTGGCCCATAGCCTTTATAAGACTGTCAGACTTGTATGGATTATGCAATTTAACACATAGGAATCATTACTGCATATTATTTTTGAGAAATGTAGATGAAATGCCTATCTGCTTTATGCATACATGGGCACAGGTCACTATTACAGTGCCAGCAATTTCAAGCAATTTCTGCATGCTATTTTTGGAAAATAATTAGCACAATAGCACCCTTATGGGGTGAAAATCTATAGGAGAGTTAAAAGCTCAGGGAAATGTTTTCTGATTTCTGTCTGACTGCTGTGTTTGTCAGGCAGACACTGTCCTACCAAGACAGGCTGTAAAGTACTGTAAGACTGTGGATAAAGTCATGCTTTCATCTCCCTGACACCATGGCCATAGCACAGGTTTGTTTCCAGAGTCTCCTCTTTATGGAAATACATGGAAACTGGCCTTAAAAGAAATATTTGCTACTGAAAAGGAAAGGTCGCTATTGCAATGGCAGTATAGATAATTACTTCCTTGGGAAATTATTTTCTGAAAAAGTGGTTTGCATATTTCCTGACCCTCTTGCTTTTGTAGACTGCTGGACCCATGACTGATTAATAAAGGAGAGCATGCAGTTGTGAAGGTATTTTAAAATTTCTTTATATATCTGTATCATCTATATCTATATCTACATGCCTATATATCTATATGACACACCAGGGCCCTGTATTTATAAATACCTACAATAATCTACACATAGACACATAACATGCATATCTCAATATAAGATGCATACATATAGCTTATTCCACACTCTACTCTTCAAAAAGGAATACAGAACTGTAGTATAATCATAAATTAAACATGAGGTATACATCTCTACCCATCAAGATTAATGTATATTATTATCCCTTGACCCCTCCTTAATGTTCCATTTTACCACGTTTCTAAAATATTTATACCATACAGGGTGTTAAATTATAGCAATTAAGACCATAGTATGGTTTTATTAATATTTCATCAAGAATGTTTCGTAATTTGAATTTCCTTGGTGCCCTTCTGTTGCTTTGCTGAACACTGGGAATGAAGGGCATTTCTGTCTTGTTCTTCATCTTTGCAGAACTTTACCAGAATTTTGCTTTATTTATCCAGATGCAGAGCTTTGCAGCTGCTGCCTTTTTACCTGGTGACTCATTCATGTAACAGTTTCAGGTTTGTTATGGCCAGTTCTGTGTCTCCAAAAAAATAAAGATATCAGCAAACCAGAGATGGTCCAGAGAAGGGCCACTAAAGGGACTGGAACATGAATGCAAGAAGAGGGTGCAACTCCGCCTAGGGACTCAGCCTGTTCAGCCTAGGGAAGAGAAGCCTAAATTGTAATTTAACTGCTGCTGGCTGCTGCTTAGGCAAAATTATAAAAGAAGAAGCAGACAGAATTTTGCTGAGACTCACACCAAAAGGACTTGAGGCAAATTACTACCAAGGAAATTCTGGTTTGACAGAATAAAGGATAAAACTATTTTCTTAGCAACTAAGATAAATAAGCACTGGGACAGGATGCCATGAGAAGCTGTAGAATTCATTGATATTTTCGCAATTCAAGTGGAACAGGGACCCCAGAAGACAAATTTCAGACTTGGCACTTCTTTAGACTGGTTGTTGGACCCAATGACCTCCAGAGGTCCCTTCTGACTACAATTTTTCTGTGATTATAAATACGCATGTATAAAACACCATTAAAGACAATGATTCATTACAAGAAACTGCATGATTTCTTCCCAACATTTCTGAAGTACTGACAACTCTTCCTTGGAATAGGTACTACATGCTTTTTTCAGGAAAGGCTGCTGTCCTCAAAAGTACCATCATCTGTCAGACCTGGGATCAGCAAAGCATTTTTATTTCTGGATCAGTTTGTTCTTATCAGCCAAGCATGTTCAGCTGATGAATCACAACCCAAAAACACTGGTGAGAAGAAGAGAAAGTGAAAAATTTGGGAAAATTCAAAACCAGATAACATCTGGGGCATGCAAACCTTCACAGTCATCACAGCAGAGCTGAACTCTGTTATGATAACAAAACTGGAGTCATTGCAAGGATTAAAAATTGGAACATTATGTGAATAGTGAAAAAAAAAAAAGTTTTTTTAGAGAAAAGAAAGGTCTCTTCTTGAGGTAGTGTAATGTCACTGCATAAATGGCAGGTGGTTAAAGGACACAGTGAGTTTTATCTCAGCCAAAGCACAGGGCAGACAGACACTAAGGGAGAGGAGAAATAGAGATGAACCCATGGAAACACAGAGGGATGGGGTAAGGAAAAAACTACACGGGACTTCAGATTAGGTTTGGCTACTCCCTACACTTTCCAATCTGTATTCAAAGGTGGTTTCCAAGTGTAGTTCTAGATATCTGAAAATTAGGCTTTTAGTTAAATTTCTTCGCTATTTCCCTTATAGCTGATAGAGGCACTTCCAGAGAGCACTTCATCCTCTCTGAGTAAGACATAATTCACATACAAACGCAATGTCACCATCCACTTGACATGCAGCCATGACACCCCAAAAGCAGTTGGGGGTTGATGCAAAGACTCCAGGAACTGACTTTGATGGTACAGAAGTAGGTAGGTGATCTTTCGAGGAAGGCAGATATCAAATTAATGGGTAGAAAATCAACATGCAAAGAAGGGGAAATCTCTCCTAACCACAGGCTGAGTCACCCAGACTAAAACAAAAAAGGTAACACTTTAGAGTGGTGTTTTCCTGTGATTCTGAAAGTGCAATTTCAAACACAAAAGTAATTTTGGATTTTCTCCTTAAAAAAAACCCCAAAAAAACCCGGTATTTTTTCTCCATTCATATATATATATATATATATATATGGTTTAGAATATAACATGGTAGTGAGTAATACTAACATAGAGTGATAAAATTGACCTAGAAAAATTCATAGTGAGAATAGAAGACTTGAAACGACAGTTGTAAAATATTTCATTGATTTTAAAATATCAAGAGTGTTTTTTACTAAGTACAGATTACAGCATCTAATTTTTGTTTTCTGAATGATTAAAGTGCTTTTTTTGTATTGCAATTATGTTACAAAATACTTCAATATATGAATTGTTTCATTCAGTACTCACAGCCTGTTTTGAAACTAATTGAATGTTAAACTTTTTTGTATTTGCATGGGGGTAAAAAAAAAACCAAAACAAAACAAAAAACCAAGCAGAATTATGTGTATTACAAGAATCAGCTTTGATTGATAAGAAGTACAAAAAACTTCCTACCCCATAAAATTTGCTGAACAGACAAAGTTGACAAATTATCAGGAGGAACAAGTACTTCCAGGATTATGCTGAAAGGATTTGGTTGTTATGGGAATTCATATAAATGGGGGCCCCAGCAAAAGAGCAGTTCTCTGTATTACATTGTCACATCACTGGAAGGCTTGATGCTCCTTTAGGTAACATTGTGCCAAATATAAAAAATGAGCAATTTCAAGCAATTAGTTGCACCAAAGTCGAATGAGAAGCTGGATGTCCTACTGCTTTACAAGTGGGGGATAGAAAGGAGAAAGGAGGATTGTTTTTCAGGTGGTTTTGATGGCTGAGGAGATGAAGGCAAGACAATTTACAGATTGCTCCATTGCTAATTTAATTAGATGTTCTGTAATTTTGTATCTGGGTAATTCTTTGGGTCAAGTTAGAAACACAAATCCTACAAAAACTCATCTTTAATGGATAAAAACACCAAGGTCCTGTAAATACAGATAAATGTAGGATGGGATTATATGTAAGGTGTATGTGTTTTGTGTGTATGATGTATGGTGCTGCAATAGGACTTGCATATATTTGAATATTCATTAGATCTTCAATATCTTGTGAAACAAAATGCAATAAAGGAAGAAAGAGAAACAGAGATAACAGGGAGAAGATGCATCTCTTTCATTTCCCTAATTTCACAGTGTATAATGATATTTTCTTATTTAAAAATACCAACAAGATATTTGGTATTATAAATTACATTAAATACTAGACATTAATAATGCATTATACTCTTGAATCAATTACAATCTTTAAATTAAATCCAAATATATTAATACTTAAATAATAATTAATATAAAATTAACTTTTAAATATAGCACTGTATTACTTGGTGGGAATTATATTAGTAGTTAGAATACTTTAAGGACATAAGCCTATCTAAATCAAATTACAGGCACTGCTGACAATTCATTAAAAAGAATTAGAATATACCATCTATTAGATAATTGCAACATATAATTCCATTATTATATAGATCACAGTATGGCATCTACCTCATTCTTTTCAACTGCCACACTATTACTTGTGCAATTTTACTATGTACTCTGCCACACTTTAAAATTATTTCAACAGCAGTGGTGCTAAAGGAAAAGAGCAATTTTATAAAGCCTAATACATCTGAAGAGGAAAGCACTCAGAGTATCTAAATATGTTTTCTATGCACAGTTTGAACTGCAGTTGTTCAAAGTGAAGCGTTGCCTTTGGTGTGGAACATGAAGTACTTGGGAGAGAAGAGCAGAGAGGCATCAAAGGAGGGCCCACCATCTGATGCCACAGAATGCATGTATTGATTTCATATTTTGAAAGGCTTCCTTTACCTTGAATACTTCCCAGATCCAATGAAAGTCTGAACTGACCCCAATGAATTTAAATCCTGCTCTAACTAAAATGTAGTATTTGAGAAGGACATACAAGTTATTCTATTAGTAGGCTTGTTATCCACAAGCATGGTAGTAATTCAGAGACAAATATATGACACATTGGGCTTTTGGACCAGAGAGATGAAAAAACTACAAATATTACTTGCATTTACAATTGTCAGTAGAATTTGAAGAAGAAGCATATAAGGTAGGCAGAGGTTGCTTTTTTTAACAACAATTAAGTTAAAATACTTTAATAGCAGATTTTTCTGACCAGTTAATATTACACAACATGTTTTCAGCCTTCAACAAGTCACAAAGCAATTAAAGTGACTTTTGGATTTGACTTTGGCATTAGGTCTCTTCCACACTTGCAGCTTTTAATTTTATACAATGTTTAGCTTAATTATTAATTAATAGTGACTTTCAAAGGGACCATGATAATTTTTTTACTTGTAGCAGAATCAAGAGATTCTTGTCATAGTCAAGATGCTGATCCCATTTTAAACCTTGGGTGCTAGATCATCCCACATGTGAAGGTGCTCCTAGTAAGGGAGGGAATATTGCACATTTGTTAAACATTAAACATTGCACATATGTTTTTGAAAACAAAATAGATAACTTCTGTTGTTAGGTTTTGCTTAAAATTTGTTTTAAAATACCTGTTTCTAATGAACACAATTCTTCCCACTGCTCACGTAGTCAGCACCTGACTCACAGTCAAGCTCCCTGGCACAGTCTAGAGCACATACTTGAGGGAACCTAAGATGTTGCTAATAAAAGTTGCAGCTGGTACTCCTCTCACAGAAATGACTGCTCTAGAGCAGAACCCGTGTTTGTGTCTGGGCTGCCAAGGTGGAATGCTGCATCTTGGCACACTCTGCCCTCCCTGGGCCTGGCAGTGACAAGGGACAGCTGGACACATGCCTCAGCCTGTTGAGCTGCCATGGCAATGATAGCCCTTGGCAAAATGAATGAGTAGGAGCCATACATAACATTTCCCACTTTGCAGCTAGAGCTATCAGAGCGTGTCTGCCTCAGTCCTGTGGCTGAAGCCATCCCTGTGCATCCCTGCATCTCAATACAGCCCAATTAATCTCACTTTATTTAGAATTCAACTCTGAAAAAAGCGTATTTTTCCTACTGAACTTGCATTTTTGAACAATTTTTTGGTTATAGTCACAGTATAAAACAGTCATAGTATAAAATATATAAATATGAATTAATATAAAATTCTCATATGTATTTGCAAGTTGTCTCCAACATCTTGATCTTACACCTTTGTCAGACTTAATTTGAAGAACACTTTTCTGTGCAAAACTCTTAGGTCATAACTCAGAAGTTCACCCAGGGCTGAAACTTGGAGTGAGCTCGTAACCACCTCACTGATTTCACTGCCATGCTCTGTATCAGTGCTGTCAAGGGGGAACCAAACCCTGTTGATTTTATAGGGTCACACTTTCATGGGCAGTTGGTTTGACTCCCTCAAAATATAACTGCTGGGCATCAATTTCAGCTAGACATAAAAGTCATATCAAGCTGCTTCTGCTTTGTGATTGGAAAGAGATTGCATAATATAGACAAACTCCCTTCATACAGAAATACCTGCGTCAGTAAAAGTCTTTGTCTTCCATATAAGACAGGAAAGTTGTGAAAGATTGAGATAAAAATGATTTGTGTAAGTCACCAAGCAGCCTACTGCCAAAACCACAACCCCTCAATGTCCTGTCAGCTATGAAAAAATATAATATTTCTAAATATACTCCCAGTTTAACATTACAGCACGGAACCTGTAATCAAATGTTCCCAGGGGTGCAGGATAAAAATAAATAAGTGAAAATAAAATAAGAATATAGAGCTAAAGGAATCAGCTGGGCTAAATATTTTTTTTCTCTTGTTACCCTCAGCTTTTTCCCAAAGAAAGGTAAGGAAATTTTCTGTGGGAAAAAGAGAAACCACCTTTGGGAAAGCAGCAGCAATCAGTGCACAATAAAATAACAGATTAGGTGAAAGATTCTTTATTATAAATACATCTAACAATTCATTGTACTTGATACTTTGGCCCATTTAAAAATGAGCTGATAAAGCAACATTATTTCTTAGACTGATAACCAGCCTATTGGATTTCAGAGAGGTCAGAGGCTTCCTTGTTTATTTAGCTGAAGTAGTCTTTTAGCTCTCTGATCTCCTCAGTCTGTCATTATTATTAGTCTTCCTTGAGTTCTGGTTTTCAAATACCTTGTCTCCAGCTCACTTTGCATTTCCTATTCAGCAATTTAACCCTACAGACAGTTTATAAAACAAGATAAAAATCCATAAATTAGGCGTCCATGGGTGCCTGTGCCCTATATCTTTGTCAAGGATGATCACAATCAAATGCTTGTTTCTCGAGACAGCCTGTCAGCGAGTACAATTACAGGTTTTCAACTTGCCCTGCCATAGCACAAGGCAGGAGACTCGTGTAGCAAGGGAAATAGCTTCATATCATTCTTCACCTGTCTCTTTTCTGTCTCTTTTCTTATTTCTACTTATTTTCTTTACAGATTGTCATTAATACTTTTTTCAGAAACTAAGACTTTGTTAACAATGCAATATTATTCATTTATATTTCTGTATAGGTGCAGTTATTTCAGAGATCGTGTAAAAAAAAATGGAGATTTTAACTCAAGGAGTTTGGCAACTCTGCCATGTCACCACAGCAGCGTGGGGAGGCCAATGAAGGGCACGGGTCCAAGGTGCCACAGCTAAACTGTGAGCATCACCCCCAGTAGTGCAAACCGTTTGAAACACTAACATCCTCAGGATCCTTTATTTCTAGAGATGAAGGGAAAACCCTCACACCATTATAGCAGAAATTTTGCCATGGACTTCACTGAAATCTTAATAAATCCTAATTGTGTAGGGTTGTTTTTTTTTTTTTTTTTTTTTTAGGGTTTTTTTTGTTTGTTTGGTTTTGGTGGGTTTTTTTTTTGTTTTTTGTTTTTTGTTTCTTGTTTTAGTTTTGTGGGGTTTTTTTGTTTCTTTCTGGTATTTTGGGGGTTTTTTTACAGCTGAGGAAGATCTGCTAAGGACTGGGAATGTGACTTACAACTATAACTCCTGGCCCTTGGACAGCATGAATAGTGTATTCAGAAACATCTTTCCTGTGAATAGTGGCAATTTTTGGGTAAATGCTATGGACGACTCATCATCTGAAACACCACCTCTTATAACAAACTCCAAATTGTGCTCTATTGAGCGAGGAAAGATGATAATGATGTATTAAAAGCCTGCACACCTGCCATGGTTTTGGAACTCCCAGGTTTAGTGCTCCCACTGAAACTGTGCTGCCAGTTGCTTGCTCTCCCTTCCCTTCCCTCTGCCCCCTGCAGTGGGATGGAGAGGAGGATTGGAGGCACAAAAGGCAAAGATCATGGGCTGGGTAAGGACAATTTACTGAAAACAGCAATGATATAAGAAAGACACAAACAGTGACAGCAACAATACTAATAACAAAAGGAGAGAGAGAGAGAGTAGATGTGGGTGAGGTGGGTGTGCAGATGTGTGTTTATACAAAAATTAATCCTGTCCTGGGGTTAATTAACCCTGTCCAGAACCAGGAGAGCACCACAGGTCATTATCATGCAGTTTAGTGACAGGAGAGAAAATCTTTAGATTTCTGAGGGAAAATGAATACATATTTAAAGACTCATCCTGAAGTGAGCCTAAGTACATTGCTGTAAGGAAAAATAGGATGATGCTATATCAGTTTAGTGTTCTTTCCTTTTAAATTCCTTTGGGAACCATGATATATTAGGAAATTCTGCTATGGTCTGAGGGCTTCCCTATGCCTCAGAGCCTCCTTCAGGATGGTTCTGTCTTAGAGTTCTATCAGGAGCACCTACATCACATCATACTTTGCTCCTATCTCTGATGTGTCTGTCTCATCACCCTCACCCTAATGTGGTCCCCAAGGAACAGTCACTGGCCAGGCTTGAAAGTCTCCTATCAGAGTCACCATGCCAAGAATCTCCAGGTACATGTGGACATTTAAGACACCTTAACTTCTTTCTCTGCATGCAGCAAAGAACTCGATATTGCAGTAAGACTCCCACCTTAATTTTCTATTTCTTTCCTAAAGAAAGCAGATCTATTATCTCAAATATGAGCAAGCATCTAGACAGCCAGGCAGAGCACTGACACAGTGGTACATCTCAGCCACTAATTCCAATGCTGTCTCCTGGCTGTCACATTTTCTGCTTTTCTAACAAATATTGCCACTTGCACAAATGTTATTCCACTCATAACAGGCCTCCAGGCAGATTACAAACAATTAATTAGTTCCCTTTGATTCCAACAATTCAGGCAGTTTTTCACCTTTGTACTAATATACTCATTGACACTGAAATGTCTGAACTTAAATTCATGGAAGCTACAGGAGATCACGTCAAAAGCCTTGTTTAGGTCAAAGTAGGTAACAGCCACTCTTTTCTGGTTATCCACGGAGCTTGTCATTTCCTTGCAGAAGGCAATGAGGTTGGTCAGACATGGTTAGCCTGTGATTAATTCACGCTATCTAGTCCCAGTCATCATCCTGTCCTTCATGTGCCCAGTAATAGCTTCCAAGAGAACACACTCCATAATTTTCTCAGGGTTCAAAGTGAAGCTGACCAGCCTCTGATTCCTGGAGTGTTCCTTCTTGCTTTTTCTGAAGATATGTGCAACACTGGTTTTCTGCAGCCTTAAACCCCAGTTTTCAAAATTTTCAAAGAATATAGAGTGACATCAGCTACCTTTCTGAGCATCGTTATATGCATCTGTCTTGACCCACGGACTTTCATGTGTCAAGATTTCATAAGAGCTCTTTGACTCAACTGTTTTGTACTATTGCAGATTGCAGTCTCTCTCCTTAAAAGCTCTGTCTGCATATATTGGTTTGGGAGACCTTATTTTTGCTGCAGGTCACAAAGGTGATACTGAGTATCTGCCTATTCTGCATTTGCCTATTTGTACCACTGGCTCCCATTTTTTTTTTTTTTTTTTTTTTTTTTTTTTTTTTTTTTTAAATTTCTGTTACCCCTAATGCAGTGGTAGAAGTTCCTCTTTTTAGCATGTCCTTCCTGTATACACCCTTTTTGCACTGGAACTGAGTCCCTACTTCCCAAGCCAGTTTTCTGGTACATCTCATTTTCCAGAGTACCAGGAAAGATCATTGAGCTTTCTGTCTTAGATACCTGCCAGCTCTCCTGAGATGTTTTTGACTTTATAGTTCCCTCTCACTGGATCTTGCCTACTAGTGTCCTGAAAAGCCCAAGACTGACCTTCTCAATTCTAGGGCCTGGTACATGTTTTCCTCATTCCCCTATCTCAAACTGCCTTTTTGCTAAGTCATTAATTAGCATAAGTTTAATATAATTATAGATGTTGAGATGAGTGCAGAAACACGATTTATCGCATTCTACATGGATTTTCACTTTTACTTTTTGATTCAAATTGTGCTTGGACAGGATTCAGGGAATCCTGTGCCCAGGAAGGACCATGAAGTTTAGGCATCAGGTTCCTCATGTAAATTACTTACACTGCAGAAGGGTACAGGTCTGGTACAGCCTCCTGCTGTCTTAAAAACACCCTGCTTAAGGGAACATACTCCTTAACTCTGATTGCACTCCCTCTTTGGCTCAATGTTCAATGTTTGGGCTCATTCACTGCAGTAGTCCACACCTTGGCACCACATGGTGTCATTTACAGTTTCTGAAAGATATTTGCCTTTAAATCATACCAGCTGCACAGCTATAAATTAATTAGCTGCGAGGCAGGAGAGTATTAAATCAATGAAACACAATGCTATCATGACTGCTGGTGTCTACATTTCAGAAAGTCTGTTTTGTCCTGATGAGGCTGAATCCATCCAGAATTGCTCACAGTTTCACTGTTTTGGTGATTTACCTTCTTGCCTTTCTAAAGAGCTTTAAATAAATTTCTGTAGCTCACCATAGTTGGGGTGTCATAGACTTTATTCTCCCTAACTTAAACTTATCCCTTGTGAGGATTTTAAGATTTTTAAGTTCAGCATCCTCTAAAATAATCCAGGCAAATAACCCAAAGAAAGCAAAGGCAACAATATCTGGGGTCTCAGAGCTCTTGTGGTATCACAGCATTGTGTCATCTCACAGCATTTCAAAGTCTTCAAACAAGTATTCAGTCCAACAGAAAAATCACTTGGTTTTCAGGAACCAAAGCTCTGGGGTTTTTCATCTCAACTCTTTTTAAATCCTTAATCTTAAGGCTTTAGATTTGGCAACTCCTTCTCTTTTGATGGACCTTATTACTAGAACATGCAGGGTCAGAAACTGAGATGACTTTTTTCACTTTGAACGACTTTATCTGCTTATTTATTTATTGCAATTACTTTTTTTTTTCTGAGAACATCAAGGAACTGCAGAAGCATTACTCCTTTGGTCTTTCATTACATGAAGCTTGCCAAGAAGTCATTAAAGCATTTCAAATAAATAAATGTATCATTACAGTTATCAGCATGTGACCCTTGATGCTCTAGCAGTTCCTGTAGCCTTTTCATCAGATAGGAATAAATAGTTGAGAACTGTTGTATAAGGAGCTGCTTAGAAAAGACAGATAAATGACCTTTTAGACAAGCTAAATAGTTGTGGTGTGGTTTTTTTTGGTTTGTTTGGGTTTTTTTTTTTTTTTTTTGGTTTTTTGTTGTTTTTTTTTTTTAATTAAAGAAATAAAACCTGTAAAATAAACAGTTAGGAATTCCAATCTCCAGAATATAAAGCATTGAAGAAGGAAAATATATGGACCCCTCCCTATGGGTCAGGCAGGAATTGTTCCATGTTGATCTTCTGCTTTGAGTTTATTTTATAAACAACAATTCCCTTCAGAGCCTGCTTCCATCCCACAGTGCTCCTGATTGATGGATCTGTTCCTGACTGGATGGGCCAGCAACGGAAGAAGCAAAAGGCACAATTTCAAGCTGCAAATGAAGGACCATGAGGTTGGTTTGGGAAAGGAGAACCTTTGCCAATGATCTGAAAGATACGAGTAAGTGTGAAGAGAAATTATCCAAAGAAATCTATAGAGACTTCTATACAGTCTTGGGGTGGAATTCAGACAAGAAGTGTTAAGTTCAAGAAAAAAAATAATTCCTGAAGGTGAGATCTATCAGACTGTAGAACAGTCTCCTGCTAAAAATAGTGAGAGCAGAATGGTTTGAGCTACAGCATTCAAATGCTTCACATGATATCATATTTACACTGTCAACAGAAAGCATTTCCATTTAAAAAATTGCTGCTATATATGTGTGTCAAGTACTTTACATTTAGAAAAGCAAAAGACAATATTCACTTTTTCACTTGTTCTTTGTTTCTTGTTATTATTTTCTTACTATTGGGAACACTTGTATTGCTTTTTGTGTGTTTGTTTTGTTGTGTTTTTATGCAGGTGGCAAACAGAAGAATAGGAAAATGCAGAGTGTTCATAATGTGGAGTTTTAGAGGTGTTTTTTTCATCCTTCAGAGAGTAAAGATCAGAATAAAATTGTCTTCAGCAATTTGAATGTGGTTTTTTGTTGTTGTTGTTTTTTTTGGTTTTTTTTTTTTTTTTTCTGAATGGAAGAACATCTGAAGTGCTGAGGTGTAATTTGGTGAAGAATATGCATTGTTAAATTGCCAAGAATATATTTCTCAAGGACCTATTCTCCTCTTATGTCAGATAGAAGGACACTAATGACAACAGAAATTACACATCTGCCTTAGGAAACTGATGGTTCTTGCCCTGATATGGCCATTTTGCTATGCTGGTATTTCAAACACTCCATATCTTTTACTAACCATGGGGCATTTCATAAACACAATTTTTACTCACCAAAATATACACATATGGAAACACAGACATTGTTGCATATCAATGCCTAGACTTCAGCAGCATAATTCCTAAGGGAAAAACACCTATGTGTATATATAAAAACACACTTAATATAAAATTGGACTGAAAACCAACAGGCCCTTCAAAGCTCAGATCAGTTTGAGCAGGGGTGTATCATTGCCAGTATACAGCCCCTTGACAGCTGAGGCTTTTGGTGAAGCAGAAGTGCTCCAGAGACAAAATAACCAAGTGTAGCTCAGCTCCCTCTGCCAGCCTAGCTCCCGTGGCTGCTCGAGGGCCCCAGCAGCACTTTGTGGTACCTGGTAGCCCAGATGATTTCTCACAGCAAGTTTGGCAGCAGAGATATGTGAGGTATCTTTTAACAGGCTACATTTTGCAGCCAAATCACTTAACCTGGCACTTTGCCTGGGCTAATTAGTCCTGCAGAGAAGATGGGCAACCCCGTTCAGAGCACCATAATGTAACCAGCCTGCTCCTTGAACCTGGCTATGAAATGCTACCTGAGGCTTCTGTTCAGGGTGCAGCAATCATGGGATATGACTTAGTGATGTTTCCAAAGTCATCAGCCCACAGATGAGGGGGCAAATGAAAGGCGCTAATGAGAGTGCACAAAAAGAAGTAAAAAAATATAAATTTCTATCGTGTTTAGTGTGTCAAAAAATATCATTCTCTTTGAGTAGATAGCTCTTGACAGGACAAGCCTATTTTCAAGTCTTAGGGTTATATGAAGACAAAGTAGTGCAAGAAGTTCTATGAATACTTATCATGGTCATGTAAATTATTTATCTGAGAAAATCACTATAGCTATTTCAAAAATATCCATAGGTCATATATTTTCAGGTACACTAATCTTGCCTTAGCACCATTGCTAAGCTTTGCTTGGCTTATAATGCTGCATTTTTTCAAATTCACACAGAAAGCTGTGTGAAATAAAAATCAGAAATCTCTTTCAGCTAATTCACTTTCTAGCAATGGAATTCAATTGTACTATGAGAGAATAGGCTGGACATAAATGATTTTGAAGTCCCAGTGAAGTCAATGATGGGCACAGAACAGAAAAGTTATCTCTTTAAACTTAAAAAACAGTTTTTTAGTAGTTAGTATTTACAGTACTGACAGTTTTAACAGTTAGTACTGTAAATACTAACTCTAGTCTAAAATCACAGAAGGGAAGAGGCACTAAAAGTGTACTTCTCTTTAGCTTTATAAGATGCAAGCATCCTGTATGATACTGCTGGGAGAGAAACATGAAATTGGAGATGGCTGCAAATGGTAAAGTTGTTGTGCTCCAATATTATGCTAAACTATCCCAGCAATTCTTTGCTCTCCTTCTGCATTTGCCATAATAACTATTTATTCCTTAAAAAAAAATATGCTGAAACTTGTAAGATTCTTTGGTTTAACTTAATGTTTGGTTCATAGTCATAGAAAATATCTTAGAATGCTGCGTTGCTCAGCAATTTGTAAGAACAAGGTACCTCACCTCACACAACAAAATTATTATTTCTTACTGGTTATTTTAGTATCTGTTCAGTATTTTAAAAATCCAACTACTCTGCTAATTTGTCCACATTTTTCAGTTGTGTGGATGAAACATGTCTTGCACAGATCATCTAAGACTTCCTAAATGCTTTCATGGTTTTACTGCTGCTGCTTCAAGTCAAAATGCAACAAATTGCTTGGAACAGTATTTAATCTGTTCATGGTCTTTAATTCTTTGCTTCAAAGAATGTGCTTGTATCAGAAGATAAATGCTATGACTTCTCTAAAGGCTTTCCCAAAAACAAGGCGTTATACCTCTAACAGTAGGGTCTCATACTTTCCCTTACTAGCACTAGCATGGATGTACACTTAGAGCACCAATGTGTTCTGCTCTCCAAACTCAGAAGAAGATGGAAATGCCAAAAACTCTTTGGCACAGCAAATATTAGGGCTTTTCATGGATCACCTTTGACTTTTGC
The DNA here is from genome assembly GCF_965231275.1 of Zosterops lateralis. Lineage (NCBI taxonomy): Eukaryota > Metazoa > Chordata > Aves > Passeriformes > Zosteropidae > Zosterops > Zosterops lateralis. Next base: position 10,309,827 of record NC_139762.1, read on the forward strand.
ATGAGTTATACTTGTCACTTCCCTGGCCCTGAGCAGAGGAAGTGTGGAGTGGCAGAAGGAGAAACCTCACAGTGATCAAGGCAGGCACATTTATGTCCTGATTGCAAGTTTCCTGACAAGGAGTGGCGCATAAAGAGACCACATGTGAAAACTGGCCCTAACTAGTAATTATGGCTGACATTTTAAATTTAGGTGTTTTATACTGTTTCATCCCTTTCTTAGAGAAAAGATACTGCCGCCGCCATCTATTTCTACTGCACTCAGATTCAGAACCCTATTGTGCCAAATTATGCAAAGATCAAAAAAACCCCAAAAACTTCTAACTGTAAAAGCTGGATCATGGATTCACAATAAACCACAGTTCAAAAGATGGATGTTCAAGCCCCCACTCTATCATCTGTGGAAAGACATATGTATCTTTAGAAGGAAAAGCTCTGAAATATCCTGGATCCCTATCAGAAAAAAAAAAAACAAACAGAGGTATCTACCTCTCTGTACAGACTACAAGGATGTATAAAGTGACTAACTCTGACTTACATGTCTAACTTTTGATGTGTAGATTAGGGCAGATAAACGCGCCCCATACTGTGAAAGAAAAAAGTGACTTAGAAGAATGGAGCAGAGTACAATCAAATATACGCATCATTATTTTTTATTACTATATAAGAAGAATTGTAAACACCATCTATACTCATCTCTCTCCAACCTGCCCACCGGTAAGTGATTTATGTTGACACATATTATGAGACAAGATTTGTAAAAGAAGGCAACAGCTTTAATTTGATAGATCATATAGTTGGGGTTTTTGCAGCTACAAGAGTGGGCCCAAGAAAAGTATTTCCATCATCAGAATCCTTCCTCCTCTCACATCCCTAAGGATCAGAACTGTAGAAATATTGCCACACAGAGAAGATTTATGATAGCAGAAAAATCTTTGCAAGAAGCAAATACTGGCTAGCGGGTCAGTTCTAGGAGTCCAAGTCTCAAGTTAGCTAAGGAAAAGAGTTATTTTTATAAAAAATAGAAAATTGTAAAATCAGTCATTACAAAATAACCATTCAGGTTAAACATTGATTATACAACCTTGTGAGAATGATTTGCATTCTAGTACATGCACACAGTTAAATTAGAGATTGGGGTGCTATCAAACACAAATTCCTAAGAGGAATCATTGAATTTGCTGGTTCTCATCAAGTATTCAATCAGTGCAGAGTTCAAACCAAGCCAAGCCTTGACACAAAAATACATTGTTAGTCCATTACTGAAACGGCTCAAGCGAAGGCTGACCTTCTGGGAGTTGCACCTCCAGTCATCATGGCAATCTTAGCTGGAATCAGAGTTAACCAGACAAATCATAACATCCACTCTGAATAGTCATGCACCACTTCCCTATCTCTGCAATCAACAGAGCAATCCCTTCTGTATTCCTTCCTATGGGACACGTGAAAAAAATGCACTTGGGCATGCCCTTGTAACAACCTGCATTTGTTAGAACTGCAGAGTCCAATAAGCTTCAGTGCAGACGAAAAAGCCAATAAAAATACTGATTAAAGTGAAAGCAATGGATTTGCCAGTAAAGCACACAGGAGAACTAGCACTTCAGTCCTTGTGTGCTGATTGCCACATGTCTGATAGAATCGTGCTTCATCATTGGCTTCTTTATTGTAAAACCATAGAGACAGGATAAGAGAAAACAGCTGGGACTTTGGTAAGAAATCTAATATGTAAGAAAAATTGGAGCACAAAATCAAAAATAGTGACATTCAGAAAAAACCCCCTGAACCTGCTTTAAAGGGGAAGGTACTGGGTTATGGGGTTTTTGGCTCCCAGTGTAAACTGAAAAGAAGAGGATAAATCAATCTGCTTTAGAACAGAAAGATGTTTGTGAAAAATGGAGATGGCAATAAAAAGGTCCTTCAGCATTTCCTGGAGAAGGTGTGTATTTGGTTTGCATGGCCAGGTTTTAGTAGAGGGAGGCTACAGGAGTGGCTTCTTGAGAACCTGCTGGAAGCTTCCTCCACGTCTAGCAGTCAATCCCAGTCAGCTCCAGGATGGACTGGCACACCACTGGCAAAGGCTGGATCAATCAAAATTGTGGTAATACCTCTGTGCTAACATATTTAAGAGGGAAAAAATTAATTACTGCACAGGTGTAATTGCAGCCAGAGAAGAACAGAGTGAGAACATGTCAGAGGAACAATTCTGCAGATGCCAAGGTCACTGGAGAAGGAGGGGCAGGAGGTGTTCCAGGTACCAGAGCTGAGGTTCCTCTGCAGCCCGTGGTAAGACCATGGTGAGGCAGCTGTGCCCCTGCAGCCCATAGAGGTCCCTGGGGATGCAGAGATGCACCTGCAGCCCATGGAGGAGACCATGGAGAGGACAATGTGGCCCTGTAGGAGGCCTGTGTCTTGGCAGGGACCTGCAGATTCATGGAGAGAGGAGCCCATTCTGGTTTCATGGTAGGGCTTGTGACCCTGTGGAAGATCTATGCTGGACCAGGCTGTGACTGCACCCCATGGAAGAGTGACCCACATTGGGGCAGCCCATGGAGAACTGTCTCCTGTGAGAGGGACCCCACACTGGAGCAGCAGAAGAAACACCTTGTGATGAAGTGACTGTAATCTCCATTTCCCATCTCCTGAGGGTTGGGGGTGGGGGGGAGGCAGGGGGAATGGAGAGCCCAGGGAGGAAGGAGGGATGGGGAGAAGGTGTTTTTAAGATTTATTTTACTTCTACTTACTCATTATTGCCCTCATGATCTCGTTATTTTGTTAGAAATAAATTCAATTAATATCCCCAAGCTGAGCCTGTTTTGTCTGTGATGCACATGGTGAGTGACCTCTCCTGGTTCTTACCTCAATCCATGAACTCTTTGGTCAGTGCCTGGCCAAGTCAGAAACCTGGAAGAGCAGACCAGTGATGGTGTAGGAATTACAGAGACCAGAAGCAGCAGTGGTGGCTGTGCTCTGCTGGCTGTTGGTGACCCATGGGACACCTCCATCACCAACACCTGGCAGCCATGTACTGTTGTTCAGTGACTTGCACTAGTGGTGCTGAAGAACAGCACTTTCTGCACTCTCCAATGGGTTATACAATTTTATGCTTCATCCCCCTACCTCACATCCCAGGGATGACATCCCCCAGAGAACACAAAAGCAGATAAATGTGAAAAAAGTTACTATATGAGGTTTGGGAGAAGAGTTTTTTCCACTAGTGTCAAGTTAAAAGAGGTTCCAGGTGAGAGGAAGCCAGCTGCGGCTGCCAGGATAAAAAGGCAGCTATTTGAACCTAATTTGATATTTTAATTCCAGCAGCCTAAAAAGCTTTCAGTTAACTAAAGGCCAAGTGATTCTCAGCAGAAGAAAATTAAAAAAAAAAAAACCTGTACAGAGAGAAGGACGCTTTTTAGTGCCTCTAAAGTGAAATGCTGTGAACCATACAATTCCAATTTCAACCTCCCACTTAAGTATTCATGTGGATATCCTTTGCACTGCAGAGGGAGTAAAGGCACTCCCAAAGTCACAGTAATATAGCTCTTTTTCATGGCAATATACTTCAAAGGAATAGGTTTACAGATCTACTTACAGGTGCTTAGGATCGATTTGAAAATGTGTGAGGCATCAAGGCTCATCTGACCTCACAGATTAAATATGATATGTCATTTCTACAATAACTTGCAAAACCTTCCCATGGATGCTCTCATCCCCATAAATCTTGGGGTTAGCTAACCGAAGAGTGAAGAGGAACTTCTGTTTGCCAAAGTCTCTGTAGCGTATTTGATCATCAGGGGTCTGACTGCAAAGTCTTTCACAAAACCATTATAACAACAGCCAGCAATGCAAAAGAAGAAAAGAACAAATATGGAAACCTAAACTGAGGAAACCACTGGTTGTTTTTTTTTTTGGTTTTTTGTTGTTGTTGTTGTTGTTGTTGTTGTTGTTGTTGTTGTTGTTGTTGTTTTTTTAATATTTTGCAATCAGTTCTATGTATTTGTGATCTAAGAGAATGAGGCTGGGAAAGATGGATAGAGTAGGAAAGAAAGGTTCAGAATTAGCAACATTGTAGCGTTATGTTCTGTAGTTTATGACATTATTTCTCACAGGTAAGTAGAAGGTAAAAATGATTACACAATCTAGAACTTAAAATTGCTTCAAATATTTACTTTTAACAGTATGAAAAGTATTACTCTGTAAGTTTATTAGTCCTCTTGAAACGTGTTTTTAGGCATATGAAGAAGGACATGGATCAGTCAAGGAATTCACCAAAATTAAAACATGCCTCACCAACCTCACTGCCTTCTACAAAAAATGAATTTGTGTATGTGCAAAAATGTGTTTCTGACTTTTAAGTGCAGCATCACCAATAAAGTGAACACACTTAGAAATAATGCCCATCTTCAAATTGTTGGGCATGATTTACCTTCAGATTTCAACATCTGTGAGTTATTGTAGCAAGCAGCTCTGCTTCATGGCACCCATGTGGTGGGTGTCAAAACTTTGATATATGTCACCAGTGTCATGCTATTGCACAACAGTACATTTCACTCCAAAACACAACATTCTGTTCATATTTTTCCTTTCATGAACACTAATATTAGGGAACTCTGATGGTTGGACTGGATGATCCTGAAAATATCTTGCAAAGTCAATGATTCAACGATTCAATGATTCTATGAATGTGAGTGGCTCTACTCTCCACTTAAGGCACTCCTTTTCCCCGGGCTCTGCAAAACTTGGGGTGCTACCTCATCACCCTCAAAAATGTAATTTTGGATTGTGTGAAACATATTCAATCATTTATAGCCTTCAAGGATTGTAATTTCATCCTAGACAAGGTATTAGCCATATATATGAGCCTATTGTGTTAGTCACCTCTTGGTTGGCTGTTTCGATTTCCTGGGTCTGAAACAGAATGTGAAAACACGACACCGCTCTTTGAGAATTACAAAGGTATTCAGCCACACATCAGCTTACATTATATAATTTTAAATACAGAGTATTTATAGGATTAAAAAAAATAGTAATTGAAGAAATAGAATGGAATCACCAAGAAATGCTGATTATTTTGCACTGTCAGGATGAAGCAAAGCATCCACCATTTAAAAACCTTTGTCTTCTGCAGAACAATATTGTGCAGGACCCCTGACAGTAACACAAACGCTTAATTTACATAAATGTTAATTTACCCAGCGTAGATGGTACTCTTTTTTAGACATATGGAGGATAACAGAAATTAAAAAAAAAATTTTTATTCTACATTTGTCAAAATTCTTCACTAATATTGTAGCACTTGCTGACCTTGTAAAGACTGAAAACTGTGAAGAGTTGCTTTACTGAAGTAACAAGAGCTACAATATTGTGAAAATTAACTGAATGGAAGGTGAAAAAAACAGTCTCAGACCATCAGCATGAGAATACACTTTTTCTGGTGATAAGGAAAATAAAATTTAAAGGAAGAAATAACTCTGACTTCCTGTCACTATTAATGAAATTTCATTTACCTTTTCTATTTAGCAGCTATCAGTCTTCATATATCAAATTTAATTTTGCACAGTTATACATTATTTTTCAGTTGTATCAAGAAATTAACCTCATGGATTGTAAAGCCAGATGGGACCACTATGAGCATCTAATCTGACCTCATAAACCAAGGAACATTTTTCTTAATTAAGTTCAAGCTGAGTGTGTGTGTGTGCACACATATGCATATATATGCATATTTTTTGAATTGAGTGTCTGCAATTATAACGACTCAAGTCCTAATCTAAACCCAAGTCTGCTTAAACCACTGGATTACGGATAAGAGCGTGAAGGCTGACACTTCCAAAAACTAAAAATGGTTTCTTTTTTTTTTTTTTTGGTTATTTGATTGCCAGATTGGAAAGATGGTGTCACTCATCTTTTAGCGTTCAGCAAATGTATTTCAGTATGGGAAAATAATCAACATTTTAAAATTAAAATTCATCGTTACCTTTTACTTACAGCACCTGAATAATTGTTAAAAACAACTAATTACCTGCATACCAGAAAGCACATTTAATTAGCTGCTCATAAACAGAATACATTTCGAAAGCCCTCCAGGGGGATAGGTGCAGAAATTCCATTAACCAAAGTTGTGCGTGAATTTGAGCACTTCGAAACTATACTCTGGAGACTGCTTTTATGCATATTAGTTTTTCTCTTCAAAGCACTTTCCCCTCTTCCATGTGTGCATGAACGCATGAATGAGAAGTTCTGTCCACCTATGGGTATGGGTATGGGTTTTATGAATGAAGGAACAGTGGGGCTTTTGCCTTTTGTAACTGGGGGAAACAACACTGACGTTGAGGGTCTTTTCTTTCATAGACTCAGGGAAAAGTTATGGAAATTACATCAATAGAAAACAGCAAATTTATATGCAAGAAATGAGTTTCATTCAGAGCGGGACAGAGTTGGCAGTCACCGGGTGTCTGGCTTTGCCAGGCAGCTCTGTCATGGAGTGTGAGTCATTCAGAACCTTCTCTTCCTGTTTTGCTACAATATTAAGACAATAGCAGGAGAGTGGAAAAACACACGAGCTCCCCCTTGCCCAGCAGTATCAGGGAGTCACACACAGACTCACACCCCTGCACCGTCTCTCACATGCATCCACTCCATCCAATTTTCTCTTCTCTCCAGCCCGAAATGAAGCTGCAGCCAACTTATTGAAGCAAACAAATGCATGGTCTCTTTCTCTTTTAAATAGAACAAGTTTTCTGGGTTCCCTCTTGATGAAGTAATGTCAATCCTCGTCTAACTTATTTCTTTACTGCAGAAATTGTCACCTTCAGAATTAATGGTCCTTTTCAGAGAAGAGTGCCTATTGCCAAGCATTTATCTGATAGAGCTGGCAACATTTCCCAAGAACCATCTTCCATCAGGAAACAGTTTTTCATTGAAATTGAAGGTCTTACATGAACATGTTGATTCTTATAGCATTTGACAGAAAAATTTTAATGCTTCAAATAAAACTGGAACATTGAGCTTTCTTACTTGATTTTGTTGTGATGGTACAGTCTTGTTCTATTTCTATTTGCACTTGCTTCAGAACTTAATTTTGAAATAATGCAATACTGTTTCCTATAATTAAATATTATATTCTAATGTTCTGAGATTGCCAGGCTGAACTGTTTTGACACTGCTGAAATGGAAGTTTTAGTAACAGTTATATAGATGTCTAGAAATATGTTTGCTTCAAAGTTTCTTCTTGGTTCTTCAGTTGCAGTGGTTTTATTCAGCGTTAAAATATTGATATTTCACTGAAGAAGGAATTCATTTTTTGATAAAATGTCTAATAACTATGTAAGTAGGTAAGTACATGCAGAAAGTTTTATACATAGTGTGGGTTTTTCTCTCTCTTGGCACAGGGAGTTCAATGTCTTCTGAAATACATATAACACATGGACAACTTTCACATATGTTCAGATATGAATTACCTAAAGGCTGCACACATTACTAGTTTTCTTGCTTACAGAAGAATTTTAAAGTGAACCTAGTTGTACTGGTTGTAGGAAACCGTTTAAAGCTATTGTACATATATTTGCATTTGTGTATGCCTCTCTGTATATGTATTCATACTCATCCAAACCCTTACAGTTAGTTTTCATTATACAGTTATTCACTTTAGTAAATATTTCCCTCACAGTTTTATATATGATGTAATGACTTTTGAATTGTGATGACTTAGGAAAAAATTAGGTAAATCCAATGTAGAAAGTCTTGCAGTTTAACTCTCTAAATGATATTTCAGAAGCTGAAGCCAAAATTCTTCCAATATTATTGATCTGCTGGATCCAAAGCAGCTGCACCTACGGGATCACATAGGTGGTATGTCTCATGTGATTTCTGCATTAATACACAATTTTATGGTAGTCTTAGACACTGCTTATATTGCAATAATGGTGTCAAACAGCCTAATAATAATGTGATTGATTCCCTGGTCAGAAGAGGTGAAAAAAGACATTGAGTAGCCATGATGATGAAGGGATGAGACCTCACCATGTGCCTGGAAATACTAAATCCCTCAGCAGACTCCTGTTTTATCCTAGGTGGCAAATGGTGAAAACATTTGGAGAAAGCCAAGCATTTAAGGTATGATTTTGCCAAGTTCCAGACACCCACTGATGGTGCTGTGGCCCAGTCTCCCAGTTGGTACAATGTAAACAGAGACAGTTCTGTCACCTCCGTTACTTTGCCTTTGAAACATTAAGCTCTACACATATGAAGCCAAATCTTCCCATACTTCAGAGGAAAGATTTGTTTTTCTGCCTTCATCGTGCCAAAATTCATGTTCCTTACCCTTAGAAATGAAAAATTAAAAAAAAATAAAAAAATTAAGGATGGGTCAGTCCAAATACATCTCTGGCCATGAATTTAAAAATTCACCTTTTTTTATATTCTAGATAGTGCTGGTGAGCACTCACATTCTCCAAACTGAGTAGAAATTTGATTTTAAAAGCTTTACTGTTTCTTTTGCATAAAAGACAAAATACTGTAGAACACAGAAAAAATGTTTCTTGACATTTTTGAGTATATATAGAAAAGAATAATGAGCTTTTCTTTTATATTTTTAAAGGTGCTTTGAAATTATGAAAATAATTTCTACTATCTGGTATTTCTTATAGCATTAGTCAGGATGAAATCATTTATAGCAAACAAGGAGTTCCTTATGAATACCTTCATGGTATTTCCATCATTTCCACAGTATTTCAGCATTAAGTGACTGTAAAGTATCAGAATTTTTAGCATCAGCTGAGACAGTACATTTCACATCTGCATTAAGACACATGGATTAAAAAAAAAGGAAAAAGGTGTTTCATGGTTGTAAGAAAGCCCATGGTAAAACAGCAAGGCTTTTCTTGCCTCAGGCTACAATAGCTACTAGTTTAACTCAATGGTCAGAGCACTCCCTGGAGAACAAAAAGCCTTAATTCTATTGCTGGCAGTAACTTCCCCTTTGTTAGTGGCACATGTACAAAATTATTTTTAAAATAACACCACATGTATTAAACACTCACTCCAAGATGACTTATAAAAACAATGTTCCATATGTGCAAATGAGATTTTGGCAAGCACAAAATTATACGCAGAAATTACATTTGGGCATGGAAAAGACTCTTTTCACTAACCCAGATAGATATTTAATTTCTGTGGGATAAATTGCACGCTACCTATTCACTAACATAATTTTCCCGCTGATGATTGACATTTAGATATCAAAGAGGAAAAAAGATAGCATAACATTAGATTGCACATCTCGGAGGAGTAAAAGGTATTCATTAGACTAGGTATGCCAGCAAATGGCATGCTAAAGTCTTAACAAAAATCATGTCAAAAGTCATGTCAATCTTTTTTTTTTTTTTTTTTTTTGCTACTTCAAAAGCACATCTGTCTGTGGATGACAATCACTCATTCTGGCACCTGAAATATAACAAATAATATCCACACTTGAAAAAAAAAAACTGGAAGCTGGAATCAATGTGCGATACCCGACATTGCTGACCGGTATTCAAGTACATGAAAATGCAAATAGAGAGGGCTTGCTATTCCCACGGGGAAGGTGTGCAGCTGAGGGGCAGTGTGGAAAGCAGGAAACCATGGCAAAGGAACTCAGGCCTTCACAGGCTGTTTAAATCCCCAGAAGAGTGTGATGCACAAACAGCAGCAAAGCCCCAGAGTAGAGGGCAATTGGCACACCTTCCTCCACAGGTCATCCTTCAGCCTGTTCAGAAATTGTGTATCCTGGCTCCAGAGAGAACCCCAGCCAGTGCCTGCAGCTGAAAAGAAGATGGTGTCTCTGATGAAACAAAATATTTGTGTAAGGGTTAAATCAGAGGGGAAAAGGAGGAATAATTTTTTAGACTTTATACATGGATGGAAAAAAAATCAGACTTCTCCCAGTGGGATAAAGTCAGGACCTGCACTGAGAAAATAAAAAGAGATCTGCATTGCAGAGTAACTGGGCAAAAAATTACTTTCTCCCACTAGACTGAACTATCTGGATCTAAATATTGTGGATCTAAATATTTGGAGGAGATGCATCACATACGAGAATGTGTACCTTGCATTTGTGTCTAGTTTTGCTTCCCTTGAAAAGAATAATGCTAGCAATATAACAATAGCAAAATAAGGGAAGGAGGAAGATTTGCATTATCTGTGTTCATTAACCTAAACTCTAATGCTTCTCTTAAATATTAAATACCTTTCTATGATGAGAAATACATTGTGAAAGGCTAAAGAAATAGATGGTGGATTTTTTTAAAGAATATTTCTTTATGAGACAATGAGAAAGGCAACACAGCTCCTTTAATCCTGTAATCTCTCTGGTAGCAATCAGCTTGGGGTACATTTCAGTTTGTTCACTTGTCATCTACATTAAGAGTCCTTCAATGAGCTTTTCTTTTAAAGTAAATACAGAATGACACATTTATAATTAGATCTCCCTGACCATTCCTTTCTAGGTTTGAAGGATATGAGATGTGGACATGTCATGCAGACCCTGCTCCTGATCAGTGTGCTAAGGAGCTTAGACTTTCACTGTTGATTAGTGAATTGTAAAACAACCAACAAAATACACCGTAGGTGCTGTTGGTTCAGATATTGTAGCCTCAGTTATTCCCTGCATTCAGGAACAGTCAGACACTCAAGAAATGTTTTGAATCACACTGAAAAATAAAAGGAGTTCAAACCATTCCTGAATTTCAAGTAAAGATTATTCAGACATTTAAGAACATAATCCCCTGTGAACACAGCAGCATGTAAACCCCCTGTTTCTGTTGAGCCTAAGAGCAATAAATATGTTTTAAGATTATTAAGACTACAGTATAGTATTATAAGTTAGTGTTCATAATTCCTCTTGATATTTAAATAATTTCTTAAACTTCATGGCCATTCAAAATGTCCTAAGACTATTTCTTACTAAGGGATAAAACGAAATTGTCTTGTTTGTTCCCTCTAGTTCAGATTTCTTTTTAATCACTCGTGTCTTTGGTATTGATGAGAAAATTTTTCAACAAATATATTGCACAATTTTCCTTTTAGGAATAGCCTAACGAAGATGAATTTTCAGTAGCTTTTCAAAATAAGAACTGTGTTCCAATATAGGGATCTATGTTTGCCTGCTTTCTTTCTTAATATATATATGATAAAGAGGTGGGGTTTTTTTACAGCCTTGGAAAAAGAACCAGAGATAATTACCCCACATATGTTCCTTGGTTGTATGTATTCACTGATTAGAGGAAAATACAAGAATCACTCCTCAGTACTTCAGCTGTGCAACGCTAACTTTACTAAGGGAAGACGACTTTGGGGATTTAGTGAATCAGCAATGTTCTTGAGCTTTCTGATTTTTAACATGACTATTCAGCACTAATGTGGACCTCCTGGGGCCCCAACTCTTTCACTTCCATCATGATTATAATGTTAAAACAGACAACATTTGCCACTGTTCTGATCTCCCTCGCTGTACCAGGAAAACAGAGAAAATTTCCCATCTTTTTCTTCACAAAGTAAAGTTTTCCATCCGTATTTTCTACAGTTAATAAAATCTCCCTAGCCTGTTTTACTTTGTTCTGCTCTGTATATTTCATCGGGTTTTTATGTTAGGTGAATCACTTTACCAAATCTCCACCCAGTATCACCTAGCATTTAAACATCTATGTTCCGGTTTTGGCTCAAACTGATTATTTACTAACTCTTGGCCACCAAACCTCTTTTCAAACAATAATATTCTTGCAAATTCTAAGAACCCTTATCCTTCCTTTCTCATAAGTAAGTATGGCTGCTCCAACAGTACTAAACAAAACATGGTCAACGACTGAACTTTAGCCTTGAGGCACTACTTAATCTCCTTCACACATGGCCATGGGCTTCTTCTGGCCATTGCACTGCCCTGTGACCATAACAGGTAACTATTTAATATTTGTAGGCTGGGTTTTGATAATCTGGAAAAAGGAATGTGTGGTAGCTCACCAGAGCTTTAGTTGAAGTATCTTAGTTGGCACCAACTCTCTCTCACACTAACTAGACCCTGAAAAGAATGATTACACCATCATTATGTAGATTAGATGCCATCTACTGTTTGGGATTCTGAGAATGCTGCATTCAAGTCACTAGTTTTGTCACATACTGTCAACTATTCTTAATCTAGCATTATGCTGCAAAATTAATTCTCAAGCAAGTAAACTTTACCACAATGAAATATTTTACTTCTAGTTCACAAGAAGCAAGAGAAAATTGTTCACCTGTGTTCTGTAGTATTGATTTCCTTGGACATCATAAGCACACAGTTACTCAAAAGAGAAGGTTTTTTTAGGATGTGGATATAAATATAGATTTGGGAGCTTGATTTCACACATTTAGCTTCACAATAGGAAGACTAAAATTCTTGGAAGATTTTGAAAGTAGAAACAGTAAGAACCATTGTCAGGAAAGTTGTAAGGGATATAACATGACATAGATAAAAAAATACAATCAGGTAAACAGGAAATACAAGATCAAGAATTATAACTGTGTAATGGAACAAAGGAAGTCTGTACAGATACTTAAAGAGAAGAATGAAATGGTCAAATCACAAGCTACAAAAATAAACCTGACAGATACACTTGGTAAACATTGCAGTTATGGAATTAGGTCTGAGAGCAGATGGAAAGAGAAAATATTTGAGAGTTAGCAAAACTTCTGCACAGCCTATAGATAAAAAAAAAAAAAAAAAAAAAAAAAAAGGGAAAATAAAGGAAAATGACACCCAAGTCTGTGGGGAAGATGATGTTGTCACCAGCAGTATGCCTTAGCTACCTACACAAATCAACTCCCTGGAAGTTACAGGCCGTCATCCAAGAGAAGAGGTTCAATACATTTTCATTTTGATGTTCAGTTTTTAAGTCAACTCTGGGGTACAAACTGCATAAATTAAATACAATAACTGAGCCAGAAGATTTCCAGCAAATACTGAGTCATCATTCCATGGGAAATGTATATTTAATAGTTCAAGTGAAATCTAAGACTGCACCACTTGTCAGCAGGACACAGTCTGATTACACTAGGCAAGACTCTGTGTTAGCAAATCTGATAGTTCTTTCCAAACCAAAGCAGTAATTGACGTTAAAGTACAAGAATCAGAAAACAGAAAATGAAAGAGTCCAGTGACAATATATGGCATGTAAAAAAAGGCAGCTATTTTCTCTTCAATGTCTTATTACTAGTAAAAACAGTAATAAATTTCAAAGGACACTGATTTTCTGAATTAATGGAATTACAGATGAGAAAACATTGCACTTTATTTTACCTTTATAGCATTTAATATGAGATCTGAACATCTCATACTGTTATAGCTCCATTGATTTCAATTAATTTAACTTTCTGGCTAACTATAAATCAGAGACCAGAATCAGGACCAATTATCCTCAATGAGCACAAGTATTGCAAGGAGCCAGCAAAACTCTCAGGACTACTTGTAAGGGAAGAGCTTTCAATCTAGGGAATATTTCATGTGTCTCAGTGGGAGTCACCAAGCAGCCAGTGTAATCTTTGCATGGATTTTTATAAGACCATGTACTAGGGGAGAAAAAAACACCTTAATTGAGCTAATTTAGAAATGTTCTCTCTGATCAATTTATTGATTTAGTTATAATTTGATTCTTAGCCTGGTGATCATCTTTATGTAGCTCTGGAAGTGTATTGTGAATTTGAAATGGACACAAATATCTAATGAAATCCATTAACTAATAAAAGAATGATCAGTCGATTCATGAGAAATGGTGCAGATTTTTAAGATGAATGGCTAGTTTTACACAAACATTGCATAATTTGTTGCTACAGCATTGTCTTGTTTAATTATGAAAGAACAGTGGTGCTGTAAAGGACATGAATTTGATATTTATCACTACTTTTGGAGGAAAATAGAGTAGCAGGGGATTCCTGTCAAAACCAAAAGGAGAGCTGAATTTGGCCTTTTTTACTGAACTCTAAGCACTCACCAAAACACTCTATTTCTAAATATATATTCTCTCTTCACTGGACCTTTCATCATAAAAAGTTGTGTTTTCAAAGCAATGACTACATTTTGAATCACTCATGATTGTCTATATGCTTGTGAATCTGGTTCAAAATCTTAAAGCCTGGTCTTCTGCACAGGACAATATCTTTGTAAGATGTGTCACAGAAATCCAGTTCTTAGAATGAATAAAGTTACTCAACCAATATTTAAAGGATGAAAACTAATGGATTCCCTGTGGATGTATTCTCATCTCTTATATCACCTTAATTCAAATCCCTCACACTCTCTGGAATGAATCCAATTTAAATTAGATAATATGGCTGTCCTGATTTAAATTAGATGATATTGCTGTCCTGCTGTCCTGATCAGTGTTCCTGAAGTATTTCTGCATAGTGGAAAACCAAATGATGTCCTGAGAACACCACAGTGACTGCAGATCTGATACTAGTTCTTTCCTCTCTTGGGAACACCGAACAAAATTTACCAACAACCAGTTTTCTGTAACACACAAAAAGCAGAAATGCTTCCTTTTATTTATTTTTTTTTAAATAAACTTTGTGTGTATTTTAACAAACAGTGGAATTCACTATAAGTAGAGAACTTTAAACTTCCTGCACTGTTTTCCAAAATCTTAGTTCAACTTGAGCTAGAGGCAAAGATTTTCATTTGCCTCATCTTTCGAACACTTATTATTTCCTTGCTGGCATGTGTTTGCCTATTGTCAGCTAGAATCTCCATGTTCTTACATTTATAAAGAACAGCTAAACAATTCCACCAAACCCATAAACTTTTTTGTTATTATTTTTCCTAGGGACCAAAGTGGCAGCTTTCCCATTACATATCAATTTACAGCTCAAAATCAGGAAGAGATCAATGAAAACCATCTGCACCTTGCAAGTTTTAGCATATCTCCTTTTCGTCACTCAGAGTAAAACAGAGGAAGTTATGCAGAGCATGTGGTCTGCTTTCAAAAATAATTTCTATGGAAAACAGCAGTCAGACAGTAATACAGGCCCAAGGTGACCTCATTACTGAAATTTGTTCTAGTTGTCATTAGACATATCACACTGTGTCACTCAAATCGGGAAAGGAATAAGAGATACTGACACGCAGCACCAGTGATTAGAGATGAAAAATACTGTTACGCCATAAGAATCCCTTGGTGGAAAAGAAATATGTACAGTGTTTAAGATTAATTCACCCCCCCGATCTGTCACTACTACCTTCATGGCTTTATTCTTTTTCTACTTGTTAGTTCTCCTTCACAAGGGACAACACCTTTTCTTGAAGGATATTCCAGAGGCCAGTGTTCACTGGCTGGCAACCTCGCATAAAACATTGCTGAATTTTTGGTAGTGACACCCTCATGTTGTCTATGGATATTTGCTGAAGTTGCAGCAGGACAACTTGGACATCTCCTTTTTTTGTGTTCATCAGTGCAGACTCTTGTCCCTGCCTAACTGCAGTCATGGCCTCATTCCTCATGGTGGTGAGTTATGGTTAGATCAAGCCAAGTTTTGCCACGATCCTTTGTAAACTGATAAGCTCCAAGGGATGATACCAGGAACTCAGGAGATGATATCTCCCTGGCCAGAAGCCAAGTGTGGTTGGCAAAGACCCTACTGCTCCTACAAAGTTCTGACTTCCAGCTTTCCCACTTGGTGACCAAAGATCTTGGTCAGTCTGGCTTTTGGCTCCTGCACAAAGGATGCACTTCCACCCTGGATAAATATTTTACTGCTGTGAGTCCCCACAGAGACAACATCCCATGGGAGTTTCAGGACACACCTCCTGAAGCACAATAGTTTGGATGAGATTAGTGCCACATACTAAAGTTTAGCCAATTAGAGGGGAAAAAAAAAAAAAAAATTCACCTCAGTCAAACATAAAGCTAAATTTTAAATGTTTGATCTTCCATGGCCCAAATATATATTTAATTATTTTGCATCATCCTTCTCATTTATGTCCTGATAAATTCTTCATTTCTTTCCAATGCACTTTGCACTTTGTTAAATCTATAGTGAAGAGGAATGCTGAGCCTGATTTTCTTACAGAAATTAAAATATTTGCTTCTTCAGTCTCTCTCAAAAATATTTCTTTTGCCATTCAGACGTCTGCTGCAGATGCATGTTTTCTTGAAACAAATGGATTTACAGTTAACCCCTTCTCTCTGAAGTCTAACATTTTAATTACTGTTTAATCACAACTGTTTAATCACTTAAAACTGAAGTTTTCATCACTGTCTTCAGAAGGACCACAACTAGATTTTCCATCAAATATAAATACAATCTATCTAAAGCTTGACATATTGTAGAATTTTCCCTTTTCACTAAAATTCCTTTCAGTGCTAACAGTACTTACTGCAGAGTGTGAAAATATGTAATTGCATTCAATCACAATGTTGATAGGTTAATTTTTTTCTCAAGATGTATACTTTTTACCCATATACTTTCTGATTGCTGCCTACTACATTTATTAGTCCTTTCTGGAATAGTGGCAGTCCAATTCTACTATTAGCTTTATCGGTAAAAGAAATAGGGCAATCTAAAAATGAGAAGTCCAGCCTGTGACAGCTCATCATACATTATAAACCAGCCTCAGCACATCTGTGGGTAAATTGTCTCTTGTGAACTGTTCTACAGCTGTTAGGGTTCATGTTGTTCCCTTATAAACCAGAAATAGGAATTTTTATTACCTCTGGCCATAATTTAAATTACATGAGCCCAACTCCATGATGTAGATTAGTGTACTGTCATGCAGTTCAGCTTTTATTTTGGCATACTACAATGCAGCTCACACAGGAACTCTACCGTCAGTGGACATGTGATAGGAACAGAAAGGATAAACACACACAGTATTAAAAATGCTAGAACAAAACCTTGGGTCTATAAAGAATTATTACTGTACTTGCACTGATTCACATAGGTTATATTCTTGGCAGCTTTACATCACCAGAGTGAATGGTTTGAGCACTTCACTCATACTCAACAAACACTCTAAAGGTCAGTGCTGTCACCCTTTCACTAAACATCACCAAAAATAGCTACATAGCTGTTCCAGGAGTTCTTACTTTATTTATTAAATAAAATTTGGGCTATAAGGTTTTTTTCCAGGCCTCACATTGCAAAAAATGAAATCAGTTTTTTTAACAATCATTAAAAGTTAGCATTTTTTAGTAATCTGTCCAAATAAGAAATTTATTCCACTACAATATTTAAAAAACTAAATTTACTTTTCAAATTTAAAATACATCAGTCTTAAGAATTGCTTTACTTGTCATAAAAAATCTCACACACTCTCCCTCCTCCCTACATATGTTTCTTCAACTAGAAAAAGGAGTACTTTAAGAAATACTGAAATCTCATAAAAGAAATAAAAAATTACAAACCCCAAAAGGCAGAGTTATAAGAGGGGAAAAAGAGAAAATAATCTCATAAATTCCAGCAAGAAGCTCAAGCTGTCCTTGACTAGATTTAACCATAAACTTGTACTTTTCCAGTAAGTTGCAGGCAGAAACATTCATTTGGCACATTATAATTCACGGGAGAAATACATACATTATAATCTGACTCTTTCTCTAAGTCATATTCATTACATTCTGTTGTTAAGTCCAACACTTTGATATACCTTAGAGTGAGCTGCAATTTATAAATTGCCAGGATGCAAAAGAACATGAATGTTACTCTAAGCCGGTTCCAGCAACTTGTTTTAGAAAGTCATAAACATTATGGTTAATTAACAACCTAATGGAATGCTGAGAATGAAGGTCCTGCTTCTCTGTGCACTTCTGGGCTTGCCTTTAATTGGTAAGAAATTTCCAGGGCTATAAAGAGAACACAGCATCTAAGAAAAACTCAAAATTTACTTCTGGCTTTTCATCTCAAATAAAAATAATCATTATAATTACCTTTCTGATTAATTTTCATAAATCATCATGGCTTGAATAAAGAGTTGCTCAAACACAAGACTTGGATTAAGGATTTTTGCATGTCTCCTCTTTGATTTCATTCAGTTTATCATTGTAGGAAACAGTCTCTAAATAAGTAATTAATCTTTCATTTTGGTTGCAGCACAAAATACATCAGACAATCATGGGATCATATCAAGGAGCTGTGATGGTTAAAATGTGGACCTACATTCAGAAGCTCTCAGGAGCCTCCTTTCCTGCTATGCCCCAGGTTGAACCACATAACCTTGAGCTAACAGCTCAGTATCTCTGCCTGCAAGAAGTGTTTCCATTCTTAGTCTCTTGACACTGAAAGCTCCAGAAAAGTGGTGGTGGTGACATCAAGTCTGGATTTGCAAAAAGCTCTGGACAGCCCAGTGTATCACTAATTTTACTAAACCATTCCTTATTCTCACCCTCACTATAAATAGCAAATTAATTCAAAAACTTAGTCCACAAGAATTGTTTCCCACATTTCTTTAACCTTTCAAGACATGACATACAACAGAAATAAGCTGTGATTACTTTTGGGACTGAATAAACAGGAATATAGCTCCAACCAACCAAAGGAATTCTTCCAAGGTTTGAAAATAAAATGTTTTTAATTTTAGTTTGGGGGTTCTTGTTGGGCTTGTTTGTTTCTTTTTTCCCCCACAAAGAGGAACACAACTAGCTATTCCAGATGTGAGCTTCCCCAATACTTGTTTATTAAGTGCCAGGCCTCGCTCCAGCAATTAAAACCTCTGGGACTGTATGCAAACCAGAACATTTGCATTTGGCCTTGAGCGATCTACCTCCTGCACAACAGTGTGCTCCCCACAGTTTTGAACATGCTGACAGACAAAAGTAACCAAACCACCAGAGAGCCAAGGACTAGAACCTGCAGTAATCCAATGGGAAGGGTTACAGGCTTTATAAATAATAACAACATGGCAAACTAGCACAAAGTCTGTGAAAGAATCAGGCTCTGAGGTGACCATTACTGCAAAGTTGGGAAGGTTTTGCCATGGATACCAGCCAGCCAAAGGTAGAATATAAAAAACAGGGGAAGACTCATTATTTTTAAACTGATGAATGTGATTTCTGTGATTGACCTTTCAAGGCCAGATTCTGCTCTTGAGGGAATAGCCTGGGTGTTATCAACTACATGGGCTCATGGAGATCTAATGATAACATGCCCCCATGACCTGTCTGGCCAGCTGCTGTCTCTAGTCTTGTACATAATAGTCTCTTGACATTAAAATACAATTAAACATCTTTAGAAATAATTTAAATAATTTTTAAACAAAGTAGCTTGCATCACCCTGTGCAGAATCATAGCAATAGCTTTCATTTAAATACAAATCAAATATAGGGAAAATTTGAATCTATAATTATTCTAACTTTCATTTATTTACATGTTAGAAAATTGTTTTTTTCTTTTCTTTTTTGCAATCTGTGGACCTCAAATGGATAAAATCTACTCCTAGATAAGACTAATTTTATTCCTGCAAAATCAATCAGAACATCATCTTCCTCTTTTCACAGCATCTTCAAAATAGGACTTGAGTGGACACAAGTGCTGGGGGCTGTGCCAGCAGCTTATTCTCATATCTGTGTAAACTACATCTCTGGGGGACAGAATTAATTTCTATGCAAACCATTCATTTTTCTCATGATTCACCAAGAATTTTATAGTATATATCCTAAAGTAAATTTTTTTAAAAAAATACATATAAAAAAATCTCATTGGATCAGAATAAATCCCTAAAAGAAGTTTGAAGCGATGATATTTTTTTTAAGTTTACAATAAATTTTTGCTAATTTTCAAAAAATTATGTAACTGGATTACAAACAAAGAAACCACAAAAGAAATCAAGATCAATGTGACTAATCCCTGAGCATAAATCAGGAGAAACTCTGCTTTCAAAAGCCAGTAAGGTTTTTAAGAGTTACTAGAAAATATAAAAGAAATCCTCTTTGTATGTGAGCTACAGCTGCAGCAGTCAAATGGAGAAACCTGGGTAAGTTTGAGGGAAAATACACAATATGCAAACAAGCCATAGCTTCTTTTGCGATCTGACATGCACTAATAGCTAACAAATGAGAGGCTCTTTCAAATGAGCTGGTCCTGCACAGCTGAATTATGATAGGCAAATGGAATAGGAATGAATTAAAGAGCAACACTCCCTGTCACAATATCCCTTTGCAAAAGCTACTTCCCTTCAGAAGTTATCGGCACCTGCCAAAGCCACAGGGATTACCCGTCCAGGATATAACAGGAGAGGAAATTTTGGCTTCTGACCAAGAAGCCAGAAACTGAAAAAATGTGAAGTGAGAAACTAACAAGTGAAGTGAGAAAGCTAAGCAAAAATTCTTTGGGAAAGTAATAGATTTATCCCTGCCCAACCCTGATTCCTCATTGACATTTAGCCTCTGCACTGCAGCATTAAAACTGCTCACAGAGGACTTAAGAAAATGGCAAACAAATCTGGGCCTAACAGGGTATGCTTCATCACCCAGCCATGACTCACTGAAAAACAGCAAATGCACAGGGAAATTTGGCCCATCAATATACTCTGTCCCACTGGCAGAGAATTGTCAATGTATATGTCACATGGCCCAGAAAGCCAAGAGCCAAAGCCCAGAAGGAAACTCGGTGCCATGGGGAGTACAGGCTTGCAGTGGGCTGCAGCAGATTTCACCTGGAACTGCTGCCTCGAGTTGAACAAAATACCCTGACACAGCCTGGGACATGTGTCCAAGGAATAGCTCTGATTTTCTGGTGAAGAAATCTAGGTCAAGAGACCTAGGCACTTTTGGCAAGAATAATAGTGGTTGCCCAATTCCATTTACACTCCTCTACATTCCAGCCTCCTGACAATTGTGAACAACCTTAAAGCTCTTCAGCTCCATTCAGTGCTCTTCCTAGTGTCCAAATATGGTTATTACTTGTAATATCTTTGTGACCTCTCTCTCTTTACTAGCTCTTTTAATTTGCTAACAAATAAGTATACACAGCCACAGAAAAATATTCTGTTCTGAAGTGTGTGATGGCAAAAAATAGTGAATAAGGGGGCAAAACATGAGCAGGACGAAGGGACAAACATATACAAAAAGAGAGAAAGAGAGCCTAGACATAATAGAATTGATGGGTCTGTTCTGTATGTATACACCAAGGTCCTCCCTAGACATGTATTTGATGGTAGAGATTTAGTACTTTATGGGGGGCTTTTTGTGAAAATAAGGTGAACTTTGTTTTTACTCTAGTAATTGATTCTTATAAAAGTTAAGTAGCCATCTATGAATAATGTTTACTTTAAGACCTCAGGTGCTAGTTGTCTCTACTATAAAGATGAAGATATAAATTCTGATCAGCTAAGCTCAAGGTCAGTATTATTTATCACAGTAGAAATTCTTTTTTACTATTTCTTTTAAAAGCCTTAGAAATAATTACTGAAGACCCCATCAAAATTCAAGTATTCCAGAGGTGGGGAATGCAAAATTAAAACTGCTTATGGAACACAGTTTGGACCTCTTGAATACATCTGCTATGAAACCATCTTCTATTATGTGATTACAGACTGCTTTTCCATGGCATAGCTGCAGTGCTTTTTGTGTGCACTGTGCATGGTATTCTGAGAAATGGTATTTTGGGGAATGAATCAGGTTTATCTAGTGAATGAGGCTTTCATTTCTCTCTGCCTCATTTGTTTCAGGAACTGGAAGGTATATAATGAACCAGCAAGGGACTACAGAACGAGAAAATAAGATTTAATGGTTAAGGCAGCTGCCACCAAACAAGTGAATTCCATTTCTGGATCTGCCACAGAGCTCCTATGTGATGTTGGACAAATTACTTCACATTTCCCAGAGATGACCATTAATTTGATGTTCCTTGTTTTCTGGTCTCTATACAAGACGACTGAGCTGAGCTATTGAACACTTATAGCTGCAATTGATGTAGATTAAAACTGTGTTCACATACATATAAAGATTGATTAAAATTATAGAGACTGTGAAAGAAATGCTCTTTGGAAATTAGCTGATACATTGTCAACTATTTTCCTCTGCCACCTATAGGGATAACAAACCCATGAATGGCCAGGGTATTACACAGGTAATTTCATTAATGGGTGTGAAGCACTCAGGTATGATAGCTGTGAGAACAAGGAAGCAACCAATAATTTTATATTCAGTGCAGGTTTTGAATGATGTGGTGGTAAGGAAAGCCCTGGGGCCACATCCTACATGAAGAGGATGGAAAGAAACACAAGCTAACTGCTGATGAAGCAGGGTCATGTGGAAACAAAAGATATAAATTTTTAAAGTATGTCAGAGTTCCTGCACTCCAATGGGCAAAGTTCAGTTTCATAAGAGCAACCTTAGGCCTGGTAGCACCTAGTTTCTGCATGGACTTGATTTTATTCTTTTCATGTAGATATAGAGTTGTGTTGTCAAATATATATTATAGATTTTATGTGAGAAGAGAAGAATCCAGGTACCTGCCCTCTCTCCCATTTCTAACCTAAGCCACAGACGAATCTAAATCCATATCTCAAAGTGGAGTACAAGAGGTGAAAAATGTGGTAAAGATTAATGA
Organism: Zosterops lateralis; assembly: GCF_965231275.1. Classification (NCBI taxonomy): domain Eukaryota; kingdom Metazoa; phylum Chordata; class Aves; order Passeriformes; family Zosteropidae; genus Zosterops; species Zosterops lateralis. Next base: position 10,332,368 of record NC_139762.1, read on the forward strand.
TTTAGGAATGAACCTCCAGATTGACATGGCTTGACATGAACATGCAGATGGGTGTGGTCCCACTGTCTTAACAGGCTGTGTGCAAGCTTGTCCTCAGAAACAGGCCTGACTGCAAAATTGAAATGTTCCTGCAGGGAGAGAACAACCACCTGTTATCAGGACAGGACCCACTGTCTCAGCCCTTTCCTTCAGGAAGAGCACTCAGGCTGAGCAGCAATGCCTGAGGCCACCAGTGGACATTCCCTGCCCAGTTCCTGACCCAGAGGATGTTAAACCTCAGCTGGTCCATGGGAGATGGAGATGGGCAGTGCAGGCTGAGGTGTGCCCTGGAGCTTGGCTTTTACCTCCCTGCTCGTCTGAGCTGGGCAACTCCACCACTGTGTCTGCCCAGTCTGGGACAGGACATGTGGCCAGGTGACCCTGAGGTGTGACCTGGCTGACTTCTGTAAATGCACTAAAGCTGTGCTTGTACAGACTGAAAACATGGGGAGAGTTGGTCTTTCCTGTTAATACAAACAGATTCTGCTGGAGGAAGAAAGGGACTGGACATACTTTGGCAATTCACTAAAACTTGGAGTTATGATAAGGAAATCACAGTGCAGGGAAGTCCTATCTTGTTACCACTTTCCCTATTATATGAAAGGCATGAAAGAAATGAATATTGTGACAGGGTCATGACTTTGCTTATAAAACCTGCATATTAAGTGGTGGAAAAGATTACTGCCAAATGCCTTGTTTTACTGTTCACCCTCTCTTGCAGTCTCCTATTTTCTGATACCTGCTATAGCTGACACTCACTTCACCAAAATATATTACAGGCCACATGGAAGATCATATATCAGCAAATAATGGAATCAAGTTAAAATGCAAGTTTCCTATAATGAGCTGAGCCAGCCCATTTCACCATTATGTTCAGGTGTTACACTGGGAGAGAAGATAGGCTTTAAGGTACATTTTAAATTTGATTGCCTGCGAGAAAAAAAATATGCAACTTCAAAATTTCACAACATGCCTGCTTTTTAAAGCTTAAAGCAGTTTCATTCATGAGGTTTATAATTTGTCAAAGTATTTTCACTAGATTTGCATGCAAATTATGAAATACAAAACCAATTTAGTACAGCAAAGAAAATGATTTCAATCACTAAGGGAAATAAAAGTAACTTTCACTTAGAGCATGAGAAGAAAAGAAAAGCAAATAAGAGATTAAAAGTATCGTCTCTTGATGAATTCCATTGTTTGGCCTAGAGAAGATTAGCCAGAAGAGTAGAAAATATTTAAGAATTTATTCATAAATATTACCAACCCTAAATCCACATTCTGAAAAAATTAAACATTTCTAATCTCTCATATCTTCATTCTAAGCTTTCCTGATCAGAGCAGAATAGAAGTTATGAACCTGGATCTTAGGACAAAGCAGGTGTGAAATTTCCTCATTCCAAACTCCGACGGCATAAATTTTCATGGACTCATTGAAGTCATCTCAGTTCTGCTAGTTTCCACTGTGTTAAAATTCAGCTCCACATTAATTGCCTCTATAAAGTAGTTTATGAATGCTTATTTTGGATTTCACCAAACCAATAGGTACGAGTTTAAAAAACAGTGAGTAAACATAGCCGTGATATTCATAGATTATCTGGAAGATATTACATACAACAATTCAATATTGAGGGGGAAAAAGAAGTGTTTAGCAGATCTATATCTGGTCCCCCATACCCAAGCCAATGAAGCCCTTTGGTGTTCATGCCTCAATCAGGACAGCATTTCAACACCCAGGCTGTAGGAGAACATACTAAGGTGGTCAGTGTAACATTCAACTGAAATCCTTCACTCAAGTATGTATCTCCACATACAATGTAACTTTCTCACCTGGCGTCTTATTGATCCTACGGAGAAAACACAATTCCCACTTTAAAAGTAGATCTTAGAATCATAGAAGATCCTGAGTTGGAGGGGACCCACAAGGATCATCGAGTCCAGCTCCTGGCCCTGCACATGACACCCCAAAAATCACACCATGTGCCTGAGACCACTCTCCAAATGCTTCTTGAAGTCTTGTCAGGCTGGTGCTGTGACCACTGCCCTGGGCACCCTCTGGGTGTTTCCAATGTAAAAACACCTACATGAGAACTCTGAGCACAGCAGAATCCAGTGAGGGAACTGAGCAACAGCAACTAAGTACCTCCTATCTAAGAGCCCATGTGAGATATTTTGGAAACAAGTATTTTTAGATATTCAATAGGATCTTTCCTAAAGGAACTACATAGTTAAAAATACTTTGAATCATAACTACTTAAAAGGGCCTGGTGTCTCATTGCCACTTGAGTATCAGGAAATCAGAAGTACATAGGCTATTTTTGCTAATTTGGCTGATCACCTTGCAAGCAATGAATGATCCATTAACAAGAGGTATAATTCCTTCAAGGATTCAAACTAGCTATTTTTCAATTGACAGAGTCAGATCCAGATAAATAGATTTCTTTGATTCTTGATATTCTTTCATCCAAGAAAAAATTTCTGAGGATAGAACAAACCAATTTCAAGCTCCTGGACAGAATATAAACATATTCAGATATAAACTCCTAATATCTGGCTTATTTTATTTTTTCTTTCAATAAGACCAAAAAAAAATTTCTTTCAATAGGACCAAAAAACCCCCCTTTCTTGTATTAAACCCTTTTTCATTTTCTATAACCTGTTTGTGACTACACTCCCCAGTGAGCATTATGTTTACATTCTGGTATCTGTCATAGGGATATGGAAAACCTCAAGATTTCTCTGCACAATACTGTCAGGATTCTTCCTGATTCACCTGATATAGTAGAAGAAGAATAGAGGAATGATGCTGATTATGATGATGATGATGATGATAATTTCGCAAACATCTTAGAAAACGCAAGGTCACAACAAGAAAATTTTAAGAAAATGAGAAAACTAAAAGAAGTAGAGGGCAATATGAGAAAACTGCACAATTACATATGGCAGTAAATGCAGAGCAAGAAGAGCTTTAATGCAAATGAATAGTTTTGTATGGATCCAACTCAAATATAGTGAAGCAAAAAACATTGTCTTCTACCACAAAATGCTTTGGGGACCAAGAGCAAGATGTGATGCAGGAAAGACCCACATCCCTGTGCTGAATTTATTCTGAAAAGGAGAGAGCATTTCCATACAACTCCAGAGAGCCACTGGAGTGGTGCACAGGTGTTGATGTGGCACATAAATGTGGCACAGCACTGCAGAACCCTGATCTCTGTGCACCACTGCAACCTGAGCTGTTTCCACAGGAACTACTTACTCTTGGGGAGTAAGGAGGGAAAATTATGCTTCCTTCATGGGTGAGAAGGCAGAAGAAACTCACACCTACCCCTGACTTTCATTTTACCAACAGCAGGACAAAGAACATTCAGGAAGCTTACATTCCAGTCAACAAGGTAGGAGGTGGTATCTGCAATAATTAAATGTAACATTCCAGCATATGCACATCAGTCTGAAGACAGACATAATTGACCCATTCCTTTAGGCAGCACCTTGTGAAGTAATGCAGAGGGGCTTGCAGACACAGCATACCATCTCAGTAAAACAATTAATTTTTGTTTCACCAAAGCAATTTCTTAATATATGCTTCCTAGAATAGTGCTATCATCTGATAAATGTCTGGAGTAATAAATAGAAAGTCCTGATGTGCAAATATCCAAGCTCCCTAACACAACTGTCACATTGTTTTGGATCCAAGTGAAAACACTGCTCTGGGGACATTTAGCTTCATTTGATAAAGCCATGATATTCACCAGTTCACAAGGATACCTTCATGCCTAGGGTGGGATACTCGTAAAACTGTTTCAGAAAACAGCTATCATACATTCAGGCTACAACTCAGAGCTAAAAATCTGGGGATAGGAGCAACCTGCACTACCTACTTCAAAGTCTAGACCAAGCCTCTGTATAACTCTGCTTTCCAGGAGCAGAGTGGGACATTTTTTTGTTGTTTGCCTGCCAACTTCTTGTTTTTCTTTTCTAGTTAAGACACAAAAGCTCCCGAATTCAAGGATTATCATCATCCCATATACCTGCAGCTCTCAGCCCCATCATGCTGCAGCCTTAGACTGCTGGAATACAAAAAACAGTGTTTTGTATTGATGTGCAGGAGTACACAGCATCACGAGGAGCTCAATGTGCATAAAGTCCTACAACACGAGCAAGCACAGTTATTTCATGCATGAATTAAGCCTGCATGACAATAAGGAGTTCAGTTCTTCACTGCTTTTAATACTAATGGTGATACTCAGTGCAAAATGACAGCAGTTTTTCATGTGAAGTTTACATTGGAACATTTAGCAGCAATTCATAATATGGTGTATGGTGTGAATGTACTGAAATATTTCTAAATGCTCATAATTGCAAAGTGGAATTGAAGGGAGAATTTTTTATTCACTGTTTTGAAGTAACTATTGTGTACTTTTTATCATTTATATTTAACCAAACTGTTTACAAATAGGGCTGTACTTCCCTGAGATGTATTAGGCCAAGCCAAGCCTTTTACCTACAGTTAAAGTGGTAAAATATTAGCAAAAAAATAGCAATTCTTACTATGGAACTTTAATATAACTGCAGAATGATTTTATTTGCAATTTATCTTAAATGTGCAGTAGCTTCTAGAACTACAAATTTAACATCAAGGTGAGCAGTTCACTTCCCTCTAAGTAGAAACTGAAAATAGATTTCTTCAGATAAGGAGGTGCTGAAGTGGGACTTGAGTGGTATAACTTAAAGAAAACCATAAAATGTTGCCAAAAATAACAAATAACTGTCCCTGAAGTCAATGCCTCAGGAAAATACTAATGAAGTACCGATGGAAGTGCTATTTTTCATACAAGAAATAAAATCTTCTGATCATTGTGTAGACATGAATGACCCTGAGTATTTTTTGCTAATGCTGGAGACCTTGGCCTCTGAATTTGTGCTGAACTAATTTGATTTAATTGCATTCTGCACATCTAATTCCTCCCACAAACTTCTAAATTACTCTAGAGTGCTAACTTTTCCTTCCCAAATACCTGTTACCCTCCACTCTAGAAATTTTTTAAATTCTCTGCCTGTATTTCTGGGTTTGATTAAGTGTATTTCTTATATTTTGGGGAGAGGGGGAAAGGTTCTTTTGAAACAACTGTTTTTCAAAATGTAAGCTTTTAAGAAAAGAACTGTGAGACTATCAAACTAAATACAAACAGGAGTCTCATAACACAATATGTGTGCAAGGATTTTTAATTCAAGAATTTGTTTAACATTCTCCTTTTGTGTTGGCTGTTTCTTAAAAAGTAAACGGTACCATCTGTATAGACCATCTGAACTGAACGGACCCTGAACAGAAACATGAACAGAATGAACCCACAGATAATCCACAGCAGTTTGTTAAGCCCAAGGATAGCTAATTTACTTCCAGAAAATATGGACAGGCAATTATTACCAGAAAACTCCAGTGAAAAAAAAAAAATAGAAGAATTATTTTAATTTTACAAGCATTACTTTCCACAGGAGTTTGTTCTGTGGCACAGTTTTCAGCAGTTCCAAATTATAAAGAAACGAGTCATCGGGGCTGGTTCTGAAACCAGCATCTGTTTTCCTACTCCTGTCAAAACCATTTACCTTTATTTAGTGTGAAGTTTGGCTTCTACACGAGCAGTGCCTCCGATACAGGCTATCAGTACATGCCTGTAAGAATTGTGTGTGCTGCTCAGCATCTCTGGTGAGCTGCCTGTCCAGTCCCACATATGCTGCTGCTTCCACATATGCTACCAACAGCAGCAGATAACAATCAAGGAGTGGCAGATGAAAAAGAATTATGTTTAAGGAAAAAGGCAAGAGAATGAAGAAAATCAGAACACATCAGGACATCCTTGAGGAGATATTGGCTTCCCAACCATGCTTTCATGCCTGCTTGGTCCTCAAGAGCTCCATCCCCACCTACCCTCTTCCAGCACCCTGCCTTTGGGCACTGGCCCCGGCAGCACTGGAGACACCATGGAAATCACTGGTACGGCTCGACATCCTAATTTGCTCCAAGTGCTCAGCTGCTGCTGCAAGACCAGCCCTGCACTTCTGGAGCTTGTCTCCCCCACAGGGAAGTCAGGATAACTCGATTTGCTGCTGTCAAGGAAAGGGGTGCCAAGCCAAGAGATCTGCTTCTGCTGAGCCCTTGGCACTGAAATCAAGCCTGTGGTTCTGTCATGCCCTTTTTGTTGCTTGGATTCATGAGGAACTGCTTCCTCTCCCTGCACAGCTAAACTGTACCACCGTGGGAGGCTTGAACTGTGTTTTTAAACAGGCTCCCTGCTGTTCTGTGTCACATTCTTTCTTCTCTTTCCACAGCAATTTCATATATATTACATTCTAAAACAGAGGGCAAACTCCAGAAACGAGCATCCTGCACACAATTTTCCAACGTTCATGGCCAATTTGCTGCATTCTGCTGTGAATTTCATGACAAGGAATTCAGAAACTATTAATATTGCATTTGATCCTTTTTCCCTTGTACCCACTGAGGCTTGTGTATTCTCAGTATGTGAAACAAAGAAGGGGGGACCTTCAAATTCCAAAATCTTCCTACTTACTCATTTTTACATAAATGAGATTAACCCTGACTTCTTGAAAATGTTGACTTCAAGAAAAAAAAGAATTACAATTTGAGGATATAACTAAGCACTACAATGGAAACACCAATTAATGTATTTAGTCATGTCCAGGGATTGATCTAACGAAGAATTCAGATTATGTTACATTAACATTTTTACTTTTCAGTCATTTGGGTTATATAAAATAAATGTTGTGTTAGATTAGCTTCTTGGCTTGCACTAAGTATTACCATGTATTTTCTTATAAGGAAGTGTTCTGAAAGAAGCAGTAATGATAATCATTAAAGGTAGCAAAAAGTTAAAATTCAAAGGAATCTCTCTGTCTTTAAGTCCCTCATTCTTTGCCAAATGCACACATACCTTCATATATATATATATATATATGTATGTATATAAAAATCAGAGGCAGTGAAATAAAGTATGTCTTTGATTTCATTTCAAGAAAAATGTCAAATGCAGAGATGCATCCACTATCCTTTCCTAGATATCAAAGCTATTTTCAACAGAAGGGTCTCTGCTAAGCCAAAAATATAGTCTGTTTCCATACTGCAGATGAAGTCTGCAAAAGCTCAGAGAAAAGAGGAGGAAAAAAAAATCAGTTTTCATGGCCATGTACCAATTTTTACAGGATGAAAGATGAAAGCATTTTTGGTTGAATCAGTTGGTATCTTTTAATTAGAAGAAGCCTTTCCAAAAGTGTCTAGTTGTCTCTAGGAACACAAGTCTCGGTCACTGACTTCAATTTTGGTACAAAAATTATACTATGACTTAGTGACACCTTTCACAAAAACAGATCGATTTTTCTTTCATAAAAAATGCAAGAAAACCTGACTTTCAAGTCATTTGGCCTTTTATTATAATATATTACATCCCATGCACTGTCTTGATGACATTTACTGTTTCCTATGCAGGATCCCACAGTATGTATGAGTTGTCCGAAGTTCAAAGAGGGCAATCATTAAAATTTGACATTTATGTCAATGTGTGCACAGGGAGTTTACCTTTTCATTAGCTGCATATATATATTTTAGATTTTTTTCCTGGTGGAAAAAGCTGATTATGAAGTCATGAAAGACTTGAAGTGATTTTGTGTGATCCCAGTTGAGACTAATGGGTAATACTTTATGATCACAACTGAGATTACTGGGTAAAGGAATTGATTAAATATAAGGTTTTTTGTTGTTATTTGCTGAGTTGTCAGGAGATGTTGAGTCATGCTGTGAGAAGTTCGAGTGCTGAATCTTCTGCTGTCATATACAAAAATGTCATGTTATATTACACAGTATGCTGAACTAAGTTAAAAAACTTCTTTGTATATCATACAGTAGTTTGGTAAACAAAACATATCAACCTCACAAATCTGGTTCCCCATCCACTTGTATTTTAATTTTCATGCCTGGTAGGCTCAGATTGTTTTCAGTGCACAAGCTCCAACATTTGTCTTTCTCCAGATGAAGAAATTAATTTAAATATTGTAAGGATATGACTGTTGACAGCCAAACTGTAATTGGTCTTCTTTCGGTGCAGAAGTGTTTATCAAAACTCCTCCTGATAATGAATTTCATCTGTTGCTATTTTTCCTTGTTTAACCAGGGTACAACAGTCCAGATAACTTTTGCCTCTCAACTCATCCCAAAATATTTTTTGTAATTGCATTGTGACCTTACTGAGAAGACAGAAAGATAATGTGATAGCCAGAATCGGCTTACAGACCCAAGGGAGTTTTATGCCTGGTCATGGCATGTAGTCAACATGAAGAGGAATAAATGAATTTTTGTGCTGAGTTTTAATTTTAACAAGTTTAGCTGTGTTGCAGTGAAGCCAAAATCCCATGTAGGTGGGTCTTGGCTGGCATACGCCTGTGGTCCCAAACACTTGGGACAAAAAAGGAGAGCCACTCCAAAGAGTAAAACTGTCTCTGGAAAAAAAGCATCCTGACCACTTCCCCTCCAAAGCCTGGCATGAAGAAGACCAAGGACAGATAAAGACAAGGCCATCAACACTCCACTTACAAACTCTTCTTGAAGGGTTCCAGAAGAGGCAGTGAAACCATCATCCATCAATATCAAGCCAAAATTTTGGCTTTAGCTCTTATTTGGTTTCACTATGATCTTGTTCTTTAATCCTGTGATTAAAAAACAGCTAGACTCTCTGGGTCTTTAGGAGAAGTTTGCTAGAATTATCTCACACTAAGTGGAGGCAATGAGCAATAACTGCATGTGGTATTTTCTCAGCACTGCAGGTACCATCAGCTATTTCATGGTCTGTTAAAGTCAAGACCACACCATGTAAGAAAGCAGTGGCCACACATTTATGAGGAGTAGGACAGTCAGAGGTCTCAGGGCTTGCTCCTCAGGAGCCTGCATTTAGTAGCTCTTTTTCAGGCTCATTGAGGCCAAATTTGCATTAGAAAAGTGGACCTAAAGATCTTTGCAGAAAACATGAGAAGGAAAAGCCTATCCAAGGTAAAGAGGAAATTCCCGTCTTCTAAAATCTTCAAAAAAAGGAGATTTTCCCCAATTACAGTTGTACAAATGTCTTCTAGATCTCCATTCTGAACTTCTATCTTTGCTAATCATTTGGGTGCTCAGTTAAAACAAAAAAATTACGTTTTTTTCCTTTTCATTTTTATTGATGTAATTCACCTCAGGAATGAGAGGCCCTTGATAAGACTATTTCATTCCACAATGCAATGTCTTTAAGGTATCATTTGGGCCAGCCCACCACCCCCTTATGTGTTTTCCCATCTGTCTCTTTAGAAATACACAATGTAATGTAAGTTATGATATTTACCGAAAGACTTCTATTGCATCTGTGCTGAAGTAAATACTCTGAAAGTTCTTTTGCAGTATTTATACATAATTATTTCTGTAAATATTTTAAAAGCTGCCCAAAATGGGAAGGAGTTTTAAAAGGTTTGTAGCTGCAGGTAAAGGTTTTGCTTTGTTCAGCTTTCCAGTGCCCTTTTTACTAACCAGCCTGCAGCTTCTAACGCACTGCTGACAGCCACCTTTCAGATTTCTGTACGTCTTGTAAAGACAATTACTGAATTTACCCAATGAGCCAGACTAGGAGAATCCTAATAAGTGTGTGAAAGGCTAACAAGCTGGAAGCCTTTGAGGTGGTGTCAGTGTCTCACATCCCTTGATGGCAGTGAGTTGATAAAATTGTTACTAGTTCAAGAAGGCATGCACCCATATGGGGTTTCTCCTTTCAGTCATTCCTTTCAACCAAGGCTAGATAGTTAAGGCTTTGTTTCTCAGATGTGGTAAGTGGGCTGAAATGCCAGAATTCACTCCTCAGGAACTTCACAAATAAGGGATTTTGTGTTACAAGGAGGACTGAGCTGTTAACAGGGGGAGAAACTGTCTCATTTCCAACTCACCTATTTACTATTATTATTTTTAATAAAGGGAATACCATCTTTAGCCCACATTCTACCCATAACCTGAGGAGGATGTTGATGAAAAGATAAGGCTTCTTTAAAGATCATTCTTTCTCGGAACCACCAAGCACGATGCAGCTGTTACTCTGTCAGGTATGACCTGACAAAGTTCAGCTGTGAGCAGAGATATCCCACTCCTTGTTCTGCCCAGGAAACTGCTCAAACCTGGGGAAGAAGCTCAGGGTTTAACTTCTCAGAGCTGGCAGCCTCCTAGCACTGTGTGGAGTCAGCCATTCTCAATTCCCACCAAGCTGAACATACCTAGGCTGAACGGGATGATTTCAGCTACAGGCAGCACTCGGTGTGAGCCCAAACAGCAGAACTCACCCAGAGCTCCCATTAGTAATCATTACAGCAGTAATAATAAACTCACCAACTTTTATGTTCATAAAACCGTGTGTGTACCCATTATCACAAAAGAAATAATGCAGTAATGAATATCACCATCACTACAAGCCATTAAGAGTTCAGGAGAACACAGCACTACAGTGTAGTAATCTAGGACAGCATGTAGAGATTAAACAGTTGAGTCTAAAAGTATCATTTGCATAGAGGCTGCCTACTGAAATTGAGTGTAAACAAAGATACGGGTCCTGATATCTGCGTAGAAAACCACTGTGTAAAGGCCCGGGTTCAGACAGATGCAGAGCAAAGAGTGCCACCTACAGAACTACTGGGAGCAGTCACTTCAATGTATTAGGTCCCCTTTCCATCTGCAGACTATCTATGATGACGTTTAGTTAGCACGTCTGGTGAGATTAAGTCCAAGCTGCAGTGCTCTCAGAGCCAATAAATTAACTGAAAAGTGAAGCAACATAAGAGCAAAGCTGCTAAACAAAAGAGATGTTTGAAAAATTCGCTAATACTGCAGCTATAAGAAATCATCTCGCCAGCCCAGAACAAGCCTGCTTTGAAGGTACACTTCCCACGTGTTTGACATCCTAATACGGCTCATTTAATACTTGCACAGAATCCATAATACACAAGAAAACCTCAGAAATGCTACTGCTGCCATTTTACTTTCATAAGGGTGCCCTCGATGAGAAGCAGCACAGAAGTTAAAATCTGTGCATTTCTTCCTACTTTGCCTCCATCACTCGAAGTCCAGGAACGTGCTGCTCGCTGGGATTAACGGGATGGCAGCTTTTTTGGTAACTAGGGGCTGGTTGGCAGCTCAGAAACAGATGGCAGGTTAAATAGTCTCAGCTGGAAGGAATTTTTGCTTTGGCCTGTTCCACCTCCCTTTAGACTAACGTGATCATATTGCAACAGGAAGATTTTAGGTGGTGGTCAAAAAGTACAGCAGACATTCCTTATCCACGTGCAATTTATTTCCCTATCCAGCCTATAAACTGCTGTCATGCATTTAATGATGGCCATGCAATTGACTATAATAATATGGCTGGACTGTGAACTCCCATTTCTATTAAGAAATATGCTTGTTCTGGGAGTGTTAATACTCAGATATTGGGTCTACAATAAAAAATTAAAGGAGGCTGCTGTGGCAGTGGTGAGAGTAAAAATGTTTTTTTCCTTTCACACCTGATATTTGTAAAAAGTTTTAAAACCCTTTCGTTTTGTGTGTCAGATGGCTTGCATATCCTGAAAAACCAGACTATTTGGGGCTGAACCTGGTCAGTCTGCTCAGTTCCTGTGTGTCTGCCAAGGTTTGAGCCAATAACATATTGCAAGAGCCAGTGCAGTAATTACACAATCTGATCCCTGCATGCTACCAAAATAAACTCATAGCTAATGATGGCAGCGCTACCATAATTTAGCAGGGTGAAGAAGTGTGCCATATTTAATGCTTCCTCATGAGATTGCCCTCCTAATCTGAAAGAGATTTAAGACACTTAGAAACACGTAGCTTCTCCTTTCTGCTTTTTCCCAACTGCTCCTGGTCACATTGGGCCTCTGCTCTATCCCTCAAATAAACAGAAAAGCTGCTTTCACAGCTCATCTCCAGATACGAAATTACTTTCACGGTGGCTGAGTGCTCTCTGCTATCCAAATTTCTCACAAAAAAACATTGCTTTCATTTTCTTGTGCTACTGAGCTGAACAAAGATAAAAGAAGTCAAATAAAGATTATTGATTTATTGTTATCATTTCTCATCCCTTCTCCTCCTTAGGAGCATCATTGTGTATTTTATACCAACATATGCAGCAGCAGCAGCAATGGCACAAATGAGTCAGGTTTGTGACTCTTTGCAAGCTCGAGTTATCAGCAGCCACCTGTGCCATACGCTGTACTGAGGAATTAGTGATTTGGAAAATTATCCAATCCATACTATCAAATCAAGGGAAAGATCTCTTGTTTGCAATTACTCCCTCAGAGCTTGCTACTGCTCCTTCCTGCATTTGATAAAATTCAGGTAATGGAACTACAGCACTGGACCTTTACAGTGACAGTTCACTGGGCTTTATAAGTATATTCTCAATGCCACAAAAGATGATAGAATTATTACTAGAGGGTAATTATATTGATTTTTTTTTCCTCTCAGGTTGAAGGTAGGTTGTATAACTGGGAAGTTACAGTTAAATTCCCATTCCTACCATGCATACAGCCCAAAAGCAAGGGAAGTTTGAAATTGAATGTAGCAGAAGCTAACACCCTCTGCCATGGTAGTAACTACAAAACAGCAGCTTTCTCACACCTCCTATAGATGTATCATAAGGCAACTTCTCCAGAACTAGAATGGGAGCAGACATGAGGCCTTACAGATGATTTTTCAAAAGAGCTATTAACATGGATTCATTAAATATTTCTATGAAGGGCAGTAAAATTAGGCCCAGTCCCCAGCTTGAAATTCTTTTTTTTTTTCTTTTTAGACACAGAAACTTGAAAATGCCCCTTGCAAAGTTGATGGGTCAGCATCTAAAATCTGCACAATTCAAAAAAACCCCAATGAACTAAACAAAAAAATGCCACAAAATTATCACATAGTAACAAGACTTTGAGAGCCCCAACCAGTAAAAGACACCACCCGTACCTCATGAATGCAGAATACCTATCAACATCTTGGAAACAACTGGATGCTGGATGCTGTTTTCAGAACAACAGAGTTTACATTACTGTAACTAAGTACTCAATTTATCCTGCAGGATGTCTTTTATGACAGATTGGGAATAGAAATAGGCTAACACAGTTCTCCGGTTAGGACAGACACCTCAGGCTGTGGTAAAACATGACCTTTATAGATATCTAGCAAAAAAACATTTAAGAAACAGATATAACATCATGACCTTTTTAGATACATAGCATAAAACGTCTAAGGGAAAGTCCTGCCCCTCTTCCCTTCTTCCACAGAAGCCACGGACACAGCAGGAGCTGCCCAAGGCCAGTGGTGGCACTGGGAGCTGCAGGTTTCACTGAGCCCTGAGATGACAGTAATGGTGGCACTGATTACACTGAACTTTGCCACCTATGTGCCTTGTTATTTTGGCTCTCCCTACAGTTGCTGGAGGGCAGGCAGGCAGCTCCAGAAGTGGGTTTTAAAACAAATTTTTCATGCAGAATACAGGAATTCTAAAACATACTTTATGAATTCTTCTTTGGGGACACTTCCATTGCTTTGACTACAAAGGGACTACTAATTAGTAATGAAAGTTCATTTGGATGAATGGCACCTCAAGGGATGACAAGGGACTGCTTCTGTGGCTCTAGCACACAGAAAATATCACATTTTAGTGGAATTAGTGCAGGATACAGAATTTCCTCTTTCAAACAGAAGCCAAAGCTTAACACTATTGCACTGCGCTTTTGCTTCTTAATGGAAAATAATCTTGAAATTACTTCTCTGACAGATTTTTGTTTTTCTCACATGAAAATAAACCAACATTAAAAGCACAGAGTTGTTTTCTTTAAGACTGAGCAATTGAAGATGTAGCACTGCTGATGACAGTGTCTTGCTGCTCCTATGGTCCTAACACAGTCAATCCCATTCCAGATACAGTCTGTGGGGTAATTTTAGCAAAATGCCACATTAGTGAACTTTCATAGGAGAGTTTTGGAGGAATGATAGCCCAAAGGCTAATCAGAACTGGAAAAACAGAAATTAAATAAAATCTCCAGGAAGGAACCAAGTGCATTGGAAATCAGGAAGAAAAGAATAGTTTTGTAATGGGAAGATTCAAGATGCCAGTTAAGTTAGATGGAAGTTAATTAAACTCTGGAACAAAAGTGTAGAGCCCCAATGGAAGTCAAGAGCCATGGCCAACACCCTAAAAGAGGAAAATCTGAGAGTCTTAAACCATCTTATAGTGAAAACCAAATAAGAGATACTCAGAGGACACTGGAAAAAGGAGAATGAGAACAATTTGCTAAAGACTCTCACAGGTTAATGAAGCAGTTAAGGAAGAGAAAGGTCTATCCAAGAAGGCAAATGATCCTTTGCCTCAGTGAAACAGGAGACCTTTGCTCCTTTCCACTAATTAAGAATAAATTCTATCAAAAGAGAGGTGCCAGGAATTCTGGAACAAATATCAAGCTTCTGAAAAAGCTTCTAAAAGTCATCTGAAGTGTATAAAATACACTCTCTGTGCTTCTCTGATGTGTGCAGCACACTGCAGCTGTATTTAAAATCAGCGCAGAGATACAGAATCACTTTGGGGGATTACTGACCAGTGAATGTAAATGGCAGCTCAAATCAGAAAAACAAAACACTTGGAAGATGATGATGATGATAATAAAGGGGCTAATCAGTGCTGGTTTTCTGAAGAAACACCATATCTTTTCTCAACACTATATCTCTGTGAGTTATTTTCTAGAAAAGCCATCTGAAATGCCCCCTAACCACCGTTTCCACTCCCCTCACATATATTGTAATATCCTTACCAATGACTGTGCTACTGTAATTGTTGGAGAACCTCAATTAGATTACAAGTACAATAAATTTTCTTAAAAACTATATTTATATTTAATAACAAAGACTGTATACCCCAACTCCCATAATGTTTACTATGGAGGAGACAGCAACAGGGGCACAAGGGAAAAAACAAGATCTTCAAGTTTAGCTTAGTGTAGAAGAAAACGTCTTGGAGTTATAATCTTAGAAGCCTTGTGATGCGTTGATAAAATAATGAAGAAACAAAAAACTTTTGACAAACCTTATTTGGATTGCCAAAATTATTTCTCAAGATCTGCTACAATAGATGAGTATAGGTAAGGAACTAGAAAGTAAAGAGGAAAACGCTGCCCCAGAGAACAAATGACCAGAGGAGAAAAAAACCCCAAAAGATATGATTAAATGGTGCATTTTTATCATGGTGAAAGGCTAATGACAGGGCATCCTGTGGTTACTTTCTAGATCACTGGCTATTTAATAGATTCATTAATAACCTAGGAAGGGATGGTGTGTATGTAGGCAGAAAAACAGGCACAATGTAATTTTTCAGGTTATCAGGGCAGAGAGGACTGAGAAGGGAGTTCAGAGCTTTGCCAGAATATAGGCTTGCCTTTTCCTGACAATCCTATCTTAAGTTATCACCAACTAATACAGTATTAAAACCACAGGTCTCCTCCATATAGAATACAACAGTTTTATCATCACTTTATGCTTTTTGAGTTAGATGTTATTTTTATTTTATCAGATAAGTCCACAAGTTACACATATTTTTTTATTTCTTGTTCTCTTTTTTTCTTTTAGAAAATCTCCCAGAAAAGAATGTGGAGTTTAGCAGTAAGACTAGTAAAATACCAAGAAAGTCCAGAAATCAAGCTTAATCCAATAATGTAAATTCATCAATGCTGAGCTTGGACTCATTTTTTATATACCAGTACTCCTCATCTGGCCTATCCTTCTCTCAATGGAAGGGAAAGAAAATAACATATTTTTAAAATTAATTTTTATTCCTTAAAAAATAAATTAAAAAGCAATAATCCTATTTTTAATTAAATGAAACACAAAAATGGAGCTTTTATGCTTAATATCACCTAGAAGTTGATTTTTTAAAAGAAATATTCACACAAAATTATTTTTACAATATAAGACCCAAGAGATTTGCCATCATTCCATTTTGTGCAAAAGTACAGGTACTAAAGTATACCTAATTTCTTTGTCCCTCACAGCCCTAAGAAGAGAAAAATTGTCAAGGTCTTGAAATCCGCACAGCAGCCGTACCCTGTATACAAGTGTGGAATCATAAGACTGCTTCTTAAGGTCAATGCAGCTTATGGTAATGAATATGGAAAGGTTACTATTGTTGTCTTTTGTTGATTTCTCCTCAAAAAATGCAAAGAACAAAAAGGTCACTAAGCAATGTTTCTAAGCTACTTTGGAATTTACTAATCTATCACTGAAGAAAATAAAAAAAAGGGTTAATAAAATATACTCTACACACAGAAAAGCAGATTAGAAGTGGCATTTAACTGTGAAACCGTCTTTAGACAGAGAAAAAAATAACCCCAAAATCAGAAAGGAAAGCTACTTTCAGGCTTTGATCACTAAATAAATATTTACAAACTGAATAAAGCTTTTTAAAATACAACACTGGAGCAGCATAACACGTCATTGAGGAATACATCTGTGACAGCAGAGCTGACATCTATCACTGTAATGAGTGCTAGATGCAACAGTTCTATGAAAACTGTGCTTGTCCAGACCAGTGACAGAAATTACTGTGATTGAGTTTTGCAACCAGGCCTGTACTGGAAGTGACTGAAAAAGCAAACAGGGTGACAGTGCAATGGCGAGAAGAGACCCCAGCATGGTGTATTGAATTAGCAAATTGTGAGATATCCAGGGGGGATACAAACCTGCATTTTCGAGCTTGGACAGCGAAGTGCTTGAATTAAGGGAGCATAGAGATGAGAGGAGAAGCCCTGTCAAAGACAGTCTGGATTGGCAAAGGGATAAAGGAACCAGCACTCTTCAAAATGTGTCCAAAAGCACTGCTCAGTCTTGGGTCCAGTCTGGGGGAACTCATATGTAACATAAATTTAAAACAGTAACTCTGTTCTCTGACATGCTTTGGTTCTAAACAAATTATGGATGGGTTTCAAGTCAATATTTGGTTGCCACCAGTGTCTCCAAGCGGAGGGTTTGCAAGTCAGAGCCACTGAAAAAAACCCTGGTAATGACTAGGAGCTGTAGGGTCAGGAGATTACCTTAGAGAGGGATAAACCTGTAATTTGATCTCAATACACAGAACTAGGTTTAGATAACCAGAAGTGCACTCCGAGATGTACATCTGAAATAGTATGAATAAAAGGTAATTTTTCTCTAAGAAAAAATAGTAAGAAATTAATGGTTTTTCTATATGGCTATTCCAATATATCTGTCAACAGGATACACGCATTGTATATTCTAAATTATTGCACATATTTGTATTTCTGTGGTTTTCTCATGTTGTGTGGCCCTTTAGCTTGGCAGTAACTTGACTACAGTGTTTGTGCAGTGTGATGACAGAGTGGAAGAAGCAGCATAATCTTGACATTTTGGCATTACTCTTCATCTATCTTGCCTTTTGTGGAGGTTACTATATTATTTAAAATGCCAAATGCTCAGAACAATATAGATAAGCCAAATTCTATGAATTTTAATAGGACTATTTTATACTTTAAATTCAAAATAGGCTTCTTGTTTGAGAGGAGGATCAGCTTTGAAGATAACTGTGCAAACAGTGACATCGTCACATTGAGCTGTTTGGTAGAGTAAGTTTTGAATGAACCAGAACATGTAAGAAGTATTTTCATGAAACAGCCCTTTCACTGACAGGGGATAGGTTAATCTATTTTAGAAATTTTGAAGTCACAAAGCAATGGATGTTTCCTATGTAATGGATGGAGCTGCTGGACTTACTGTGATCATTTGTTCGTATTTTTATAAAAATAGAGATAACAGAATGAAGGGACATAATTACACACATTGCAGAGGAAAAAAGCACAACTAATTTATCCATTTTCTGTTACAGAGAATGACATCTTTAACAAAAGGAAATTCAAATAGAGTTTTATAACCAAAAGGCCATTTTCTCACGTGAGCATATTCTTTTGTGTGGGCACATATGTAGGCAAAGGTTTGAGTCTGAATTTGCTTCTCAAGCCAATTTTATGTTGGAACTACATATGTTGTTATGTCCAGATGGAACACAGAGAGAAAAGAATTTCAAATTTCATCTGCATTTTCATTTCAGTATATATGACAAATGCTTTGCTTTCTTTAAATAAAGGTCAAGAAAATACAAAGATTTCCTTTTTATCCTAAGAGATTCTGTAAAACAAAGAAGATGTGGGTGGAATGATTTGGAAATTAGTTCTTTTTGAAATTCTCTACTGCTGTCAATTCAAGAGTAATGTCCTGAAAAGACAGTTTAACTGTTAGAAAGTTAAGCACACAATTAAGAATGAGATTTTGGAGAAAGTTAGCCCTGCATATCATCAAACAGTATCCAAAAATACGGGAATTATTTATTTCATAATTCACAAGGCATTGTTTTTGGCAAAATAAAAGATATTTTAAAAAATTTGGTTAAGTTAGTAGAAGACAAATATTTAAGAACCCAGCTGAAGGTCAGCCACATCCTGAAGACAGATTCTCTTCAGATTAACTTCTTCATCTCTCTGATATTACAAGAGGTCATCTCACTTTTTCCTGAAACAAATATGAGGTTGATACTTGTGGCTGTGGTTACTCCGAGGGTGATGTAAGGATTGGCTAACTCAGCCTTGCATTAGCTGGACAAAATCAGCGAAGCACTACATAACTGATGATGGTAATGACTCAGAAGTGACTCACTGCCACAGTAGCTATCAAGGTAGCAAGGAATGAACAAACTGCTCCAGCACTCCTGAATGTCATAATGCCTTTTCATTTGATATAGGTAGAACAAAATTTAAAATAAAAAAGTTATTTTGGGTCTTCTCTAAAAAAAAAAAGCCAGTGTATAAAATATAGAAAAATACCTAATCCTCTTTTACAGATTGTTTTTGTCTCTATAGAAAAACTGGAATGAAAGCATATTTAGAAAGGTTTAACTAATGAGATTTCTAGAAATAATTATCACCAGACAAAGTGAATAACAAATAACTTCATTTCAATGATAGCTAACAAAAAAAAAAAAAAAAAAAAAGTTCAAATTCTTTCCACACTTTAAATAAGAGAGGCAATTTCCAGAAAAGACTATTCAGGTGAACTAGAAACAGATTTTTTTTCTTTCCCTTCCCAAATACCAGAGAATTCTATAAAAAACCTGAACTACTGGAAGAGTGAAATCAGTTGTGTCAACAACTACATGCTCAAGAATAAGAATACATGACAAATTTGATGCAACTTCTTCCACAAAAATGTCTCTTTACTTTTTACTTTTTAATCTTTACTCTTTACTTTTTAATCAGATATTAAAAAAGGAAAAAAGGACTCTGAATTGTGAAAAATGGCACTTTTTTTCTCATTAGCCTGAAAACTGAAAGTGCTTGGAATTCTTTGTGAAAGTGACCTTAATAAAATATTTTAGATCAAATGAAAGAGTTAATTACGTTTTTATTCCAATAAAAATTATTAATTTTCCATAAAAACACAAGACTGGAACTTTCAGCGCATCCTGATGCAGGTATCCTAATATTTGACAAAAGGTTCAGCTATGGTCTGTTCAATTAATATCAGCAGAAATATTTACAGCAATAGAGACATAGTACACATATATTTTAGAATCAGATATGTAGGAAAGATTTTTTTACTGAAATATAGTATACCCTTTTGCAATCTGTAAAAAGCAATAGTACTCACATATATCCTTTTCTCATTCAGGGGACAAAATTCAGCTTTCCATTTCTGCTCCCTGATCGCTTTTAAAGTGCAAATACATTTCCTGTAACCACGCTTTTCAAGCATAAAACAGCCAATGGATTGTTTTTTAAAAAAGGAGCTTTTTCAGAGCCAACCTTAACTAAAAGAAATGGGACAATTTAGAACTTTGTCCTTCTGCACTGAAAATTTTCAATTGACTTCACTTGCATTGGGATTGGGGCTCTAAAAGAGATGTAGAAATTAGCTTTGAACAGCTTACTAAGTAGCCCTAACTGCACTCCTTACTGAGATACAAAGCTGATCATTAATAACTTGGTAATTTAGGGGAAAAAAATCAGGGTTCTCAAGCACCTTTCAGAAGCAGACTGGAGGACTGCATTCAAGGAATAATGACAGAAATTAAAGAATAAAATTGCAACCGTCTTTCTTCCATTTCAAAAAAAAGAGAAAAAGAAAATCAATTTCTGGATAAGCCCAGGGTCCTGGATACTCTTCACACAACAGAACAGAAAGCATTGTCATTATTTTTTTAAACATATATGAAGATAAATGTCTTAATCGGTGAAAGAGAAGCACACGATGGTGATTTGAAGATTTTTGTTTTTTTGAACGTAAGTCAGCTCTTGTGAAGAAATTCAGCAAAACTTCAAAGAGATAAAAAACCTAAACCGGTCTAGCCTTTACTTTATGTATTTTTCTATCTCATCAAGAGAAGAATCAAACTCCTGCATGAAAATACCTGTTTTATTCCAATAACACATAGCAGGTCCCTTCCTGAAGCCCTTGCACAGACAAACAGCTCGGAATTGCCTCAATGGATAAGTTAGCTCACGGCTCTGCTCGACTGGAGCAGCTGCAGCCAACGGCTTAAATCAAATTCATAAAATGCAGGGACTGATATTTTCAAAAGAAAATAACAGCTAATATAGATGAAAATAAAAGAAGGCTTGATATTAATCTCCAAGTTATTTAATTTTTAAAGATCAAAGCTTGGAACGGGGAGAGGGTCAAGCCTAGAAATGAAGGATTCTGAGGACAAGAAAATCTGATGCCACAGTCAACGACCAAATTTTGGAAAAGAAGAATAGAAGAGGAATGAGCAGGACGGATGGAAAGCTCCTTTCTGAAAACGTTTATAAAGAAATTCTCTACACTAAATCAATTTGAAGAACTGACATAAATGCCTGCAGCTCAGGCAAAGAAACCCTGATACCCTAGCATGGAGACTGGTTTTATACCTTTTTCCCAAGAAGGTGGTGTTGTAGCCCTGTGGGAGAGGTGGAGCGGGAGAACAGTGACTGCAGGACCACAGATTTAGGCTGGTGCTGCTTGGTGAGATTTGCAGATGTCAAGATCTCACTACTAGGAAGGTGTGCAGGTCTGTGGTGTTTCCACTGTCCTAAGCTCTGACAGTAATAACAGGAAGACAGAGGAGACCACAATAACAGAGATGTACCCCGGTATGCTAATTATCTTATTTCTTCATTATTAATGCATTTCTGCATTATTAACAATAAGGATCAAAACTTTGGAATCAAAGATTTTAAAGTGAGGAAATCAAACTTCAAGCATCTTGGTAGTCAAAATAATTCAGATAGTTCCCTCATTTAATAGCAGTTTTCTTTGAGCCTCTTCTATAAATTTTCCTCTGCTTCAAGATCTTTCCTTCATTCTTTTTGGTGGTCTTCACCATTCACTCATTGAATGTAGGTTAATGCAGGTAGCTTTAACACTTCTGATTTTTTTTTTAATATTTCTTGCCTGTTCTCATCCACTATGTCCCTTAACTTTCTTTTTTATTTATGTTTTAAATCTTCAGATGTTGCTCTGTTGGATCTTTCTACCTTTGGAGACTCCATCTGCCCCTTGGGAAGTCTGGGATCAGCCTGCAGACAGGGAAGGAGGACAAACATGGCAACAGATTTATCTCTTCTTGTCTGGGCAAAAAGCAAAAACCTCAAGGGCTGGCAGTAGCCCAGGGCAGCACCCAGCCCATCTTCTGTACCTCCAGCTCTCCCACAAGCTCCATGCCATCCCCCACATCCAGGAGGCAGGAGATGCACAGCCTTGACAGTGCTCCTCTGGCACCTTCCCATTTACCTCAAAGCTGAGGATTTTTTACTAGGTTAATGCTTACGTCCTAAAGGTTGAAATGTTACCTGGCGGAGGTTGAGAAGAACAATGTGCACAAGGCTGAGGCGTCATTTGGTCTGCAGGATTTGAACATAAACCCACAATCCTTCTCTGTATGACAGCTCCTGTATTAATTGGCTATTGTACAGCACCCATGCATGCAGTGCTGGTAATTAAGGCAGAGCCAACACCCCCAGATTTAAAGAAAGATTGCTTGGTTAATTAGGATACAATTTGTTTTTGTATGCTTCTAGAAATTGCTCCAGTAATAAGTTTGTGTACTATTATTACAAAATTAAAAACTGTCAGCAAAGCTGCTATAATTAATGTCTCTGACTTAAAGGTATAACTCTTGAATTTTAAGAATTACCTTTTCTAATAGTAGAAGGAAAAAATATTGCCTAGGTTTAAAAGATTGAGTTTAAATCTGTTTGTTTATCAGGAAGATGAATATCACATTTCCCCCTATTCTGCCAGGATAGCACATCCTATTAAATTTATCTCTTTTAAACTTTTTTTTTTAGAATCACTGCTATTTTGAAGTAACCCATTATTAGAGACAGAAAAATGACAAATTCCCTCAGCTCAGCAATACAAGAATTTCTGGCTTAAAGACCTCACCCTAGAAACTTTACATCCTCTATCTGACACACGGTATCTGCTACCAAAGCTATGCATCTAAGCACTGCAAATTGTCATTTTTGGGGCAATGCATAGCAGGGAACAACAATAACGAAGGGGAAAAAAAACCCCAACCCACCTGACAACAGTATAAGCTACAATAATAGAGTTTAGGATGTAATCACTTAGCTGCTGTCTCTGACCACAGTGGTAGAATACTACTTTCCAGCTGAGTTTAGGCTCTGAAGGTCATTAGAGATGTGTACCAATAAACATACACTCTGCTATCAGATTAGCAGACAAAACAGTTTCCATGGCAACCCTTGGACCAGAGAGCTTGCCTGCATTCAGCATTCATTTAAAATATTTTTTTTCCTCCCTCAGTCTCCTCGGAGTCAGTCCTGTGAAACACAAGTGCTTGCAAGCTCTCTAATCTGCGGCTGCCTTTGAAAACCCATCCAACGGGTGTTGAAGCTGAGCCAATTAACAGGACGAGAATTGGGTGAATTGCAGAGAATCTGGCAAGGCTGTGTTTACCAATTAGGGTTTTTTTTATGATGCAAATGTTGCACACCATGCAGCAGGAATAAAAGCCAGCTATGCTGAATATGAAACTGTTAATTGCATTTTTCAGAGACACGGCTACAAGGTGAAACTAATCATACAAATGATAACTGGGTTTTACCACCTACAGTGCTTTGGTATTGCACTTGCACTAATCTGTATTAAAATAGCCCATAAATTTTTACAGCAAAAGAAAAAGCAGGCCTTAGTATACCCTCCTGAATTTTGGGGGACACAAGGAATCAGAGAAATTAGATATAGGTAACAAGGAAAGCAAAACAAAATATTGCTAACAAATGAAATAGCAAATTTTTAATCATTATTTTTAAGAAAATATACGTTTGCTACAAAACAAAGAGAAGTATAATTTAATCAGCTCAAATGAAAATCCTCCTGGTAAAAGAGACTGGTAAAGATGTCAATGAATATGAAATTTTCTGAGGGAATCAGTCCAACAGAAAATTGGGGATGAGGATGTAAAATGCTTGAATCAAAAGTCCTAAAGAAAAATGGATAGAGTATATTTATGGAAAGGTTTACTACTTTATAAACAGCAGGAGAGTCCAATATATAAGATCCCAGATTGCTGACAGGATTTGGAAACGCTTTAGTCTGAACAGGGACTTATGAAGAGGACATCATGTTTAACTGGTCCAAGCTTAAATACAATAATTCAGCATAGGAAAGGGCAGGCAAATTAAATTTTTTCATCTAGACTTCCCTATAGGTTAAGCCTTATTTCTCCAAGGGTAAAACTCACCCCAGTTACAGGAGCCCTCAATGTGGAATACTTAGAAAAAGTAGTTAAATTAAATCCTTCAATAAAATTTTTGATGATACAGCAGTACCTGGAAACAGTGAAATTTGATTTTATCCTCAAGGATTTCTCGGTATGGAAAAATAAACCTAACCAATTTTCTACCATTTCCTCCTGTAAATGAGATGCTGAAGTTTTATCATTAGATAAAATTATGAGATTACCTTTCTGATATGCACCAGGTGAATATTTAGACAGAAAATATTGCCACTAATAACACTAAACCACAAACATTGCTATTACCATTACCTCATCCAATTGGAAGTACAAGGTACTTTGAGCATACTTGGATAATTTTTTTCCTTGACAAATTAAATTAAGCAGCGATGAGAAATAAAACAAAGTCCTAATGACATCTTAGTAAGTATGTTCAGTTGTCTTCAGGTAGGATAAAAACCACAATAATTTTGGGATCCAGATTCCCATAATGCTCTAGAAAATTTAATCAGTTCTTCACTGAATCCTTATGAGAAAAATAAAAATAGTATGATCTTTCTCATTACTTAGATAATTTGTCAGTCACACAGAGTTAGAAAGAGACACAAAACCTCCTGTCATCAATTAGTTTGTCATAAAATTATCTCTATGCCTGTACCTTTGTGTCTTAGAAGACAAAGCATGCAGCACAGCTAACATTTGGAGAGCACAAATATTTGCTAAACTAATGTATTTTGTGGCCAGCAATCACGTGTACATGGCACTTAGATAGAGAAGAAAAGCATCAGGCAGAGAGGGTTTTCAAATGTTGCATTTGAAGAAGAGGATCAAAGTAAATGCTGCAAAGAATAACCACAACTACAGTAATACACTAGACAACATCAATTGAAAGTGGCATGGCTTAAAGTAAGATAATGGGGTTGAATAATGCAAATGACCATATCCCATGTGGGTTTGCACAAGAGATCCTAAAACCACAGAAAATTAGGAAAAAGGCATTGAAGAGCAGATTCTTGAAGAGATTTTCCTAAAAGAATAGAGAAAATGAGGACAGCTGGGAACCTTGAATGCACAGCAGGATGAGGGGCAAGGGAATGATTTGTTCTGTAATAAGAACTGAGGGAAACAGTGACAATTGTAGAAAGTGCACGAAGAAAACTAGCCAGGAATGAATGGCCCATGTGTTTCTGAACTGCACTGGCAATCAATCATCTGTTTTCCAGCAAAAGACAAAATAGAAATTTGAATCGCAACTGCTGCCAGGGTGTGCTTAGCCCACATCAGTCCAGCATTAAGACAGCAAGAGAAACTCTGTCAGACATGATAAAATGGTTATTAGAAGGGACGAGTTTTCATGAGCTCCAGAAGACAGATGGGTCATGTCAGCAACAAACTGCATCTAAATGACATGCTTCTCTCCATTCCTTTGTGTATTTATTTACCTGAGCTTCTTATATTCATGGGCTGATTCACAGGATGCTAAAGACATCCAATGCCACTGGCATACCCACATCTGATAGCTGAACATCTGAATTCTCTTCAGAAGTTTCTTCTAACCAGGAATTTACTGCAGGTCTGTTCACTTCCATAGGCCATAATGTTAAATGACACAGATTCATAAAATCTGTTTTGCAAGAATTTAGCAGCTATTCAAATGCGGCCAGAAATCATTTTGATTTCAATTGTTGCAATGTATCAATTCAAAGACATTGGATCTTGGGATTAAAGTGAAAGAAGAAAAATAAAGTAATTGAGATAATGATTAAAGGATAACAAAACACAATTGTTGCTGAAGATTATGAAGTGCTGAAAAATCTGACTGATTATCTCTGCAAACAAGCCATCAGATTGCTGGAAATTATTGGAAGTTTGGAGGCTATTAGGAAAAAAAGATAGCTTTGCAGTGAATGACAAAATTAGGATCTGCCTTGTATTCCTGAAGTTGTAGATAGATGAGCAACAAATCCTCTGATTCCTGAGAAAGAAACATTACTTTAAAATTACTGCATGAACAGCAGTTCAGTACCACAGTATAAGGAAACTCATCGTTTTTGAGTAAATCTATCTGGTCACAGAAGGCAACTGTGAGAGTTAGGAGCACAGAGCAAGTATTTCAAGTTACGGTTTTAGAGTTATAAGTGAGATGTAGGACAATTCTGAAAGCTTAATTGACCAACTGGGAATACTTTATATGCTCAGGCTAATAAACTCAAGGAAACAATTTAGAGCAGAAGATCTCAGAGATTAAAACTGGAATCTTTCAAATTGATCCTTTTTTCAGGCATCCTTTTTGTTTAGTTTTTTGCTTTCTTTTTTTTTTTTTTTTTTTTTTTTTTAAATTTTTGCAAATAAAAATTCTGGTTTCACATTTAAGATCCTGTGTTTTAAAGCTATAGTGTTACCACAGTTGCTATCACATTCAGAATACATGTACTCAAAAAATATTCTCTTCCTTGAAGACTGATATTATAAAGACAATAGAGGAGGGAAAGGGTGAGAATGAAACAAGAAAGTTACTAAAATGGTAACTGGATAGAGTTTTGTCATTTTGTTGCTTATCCGGGAACATACTTGGCTTATCCACCTGCCTGAGGATATCCTGGTCCTAGTTCTTCCTGTGAGTTATTTGCGCTTTTTATAGAAATGATTCAAAAGAAGAAAATAATTCACATTAGTGACCTAAATTAGGAAGAGATATTCATCCTCCTAAAGAAATCTGAGAAAGGTGTGGCTACAATAACACCTATGACATGGATAAATCAAATAACAAAATAGTAATAGTAATAAATCAAATAGTAATATTTTCTATTGCTGGAACTCTGATGCTTCTTCATGTTGCTCCAGGTTTGCAATCCCATCATAATGAAGTAGGTACACACACAACAGGTATGCATTTTGAGTATACTGGAAATCTGATTTTTTTATTATTTTCTTCTCAATATTGCTACTTTTAAGATGTGATATCACAGATGACAATCCTTACTATGTCAACAGGGAACTCCTACAAGTTGTTATCATACCGAAATGTTTTCTCCCTCCCAGGCACCATGGCGACTGCAGCACTAAAAATAAGCACCGTCTAAAGAGACATGAATGAAAATCTGAGCATAGCATCCTGCAAGCCACAGCCAATAAAATAACTGAAAGTTGGATTAAAATTGTGTGGAAAGAATACTCACTGTCATTTTTTTAACAAGCATTTGATATGCAGGTATCACAGAGCTGGAGCCACAGCAGCATGAGTCAGGAGTATCCTACCCATCCTTCAACCAACTGGGACAGTTTCAACAGACTTCTACACACAGTTGACATAATTGTGCTTGACTCAAAGTCCAAATGCTGTGGTAGCCCTAGGGGTTGTAGTATCCTAAGGTTACAAGATTTAGCCCAATAATCATGATAAACCTGGTAAGAAAAACACCCAGACTCACCACTGCCCCAAGGTGAACCCCATTGCCATGACGCATCTGCTTCTCCTGAATTCTGATTGACTTGAAGAAAAATTCGCATTTTCTGAATTACAATGTTATGTCCAATATGTGTTAGAGCAATTCATCTGATGAATTACATAACTCCAAACAACTACAGGATGTCCAAGTGGAAAGAAAATCTGAAGCCTGCATATCTTGAAAAACATTTTAGTCAGGAAGTATTTTTTTTTTTTAATCTGACCCATGTTAATATGTGTTTACTACTTGTTTCTTTTAAAAAGTTTTCATAATGTTAATGTGAAAAGGAACAGTTTTTTCCTCTGTGGATCACTGGGACTCCAAAGAGAGTAAAATCAAAGTCTAGGATAAGTCTGAATAGTGTAATTTACAATAAAAAGCAGTAAAGTATTTCTTAGATTTACAAAATAATCTTCTATTCCAATGTAAAGTAATAGAGGAAAATAAAGCCCTGGTTTATCCTTGCAAGGTTTCCACAAGTAGAGTTCACCACATTCATCCCTAATGGATAGAATATCTTTATTTTCTCACAAAATAGAAAAAAAAAATCCTTCTGGGTTAAAAGTAAATGAAAATAAAGCATGCAAGAGCATCCTTTAGTGTGTGTTCCTAGACCTCGGTTAACATTATGCCTTTCATTCCTGCAAATGATATGGCTGCCATGTCAAAAACAAGCTGGTTTGCATGATAGGTGAAGACCATGATATTTATCAAGAGTCTGAAAGGCAGAAACTTTTCAGAGTGAATATTTCCCATCCTAGGTATACAAAACTCTATACAAAGTGATGCAGTGCTAACTTGCAGTTTTGCAGTGATTGAGGGGAGAGGGCCAGCCAGCTCAGGCATCCCCATGGATGTGAAGATTCAGGAGCAAACCAGCTCAGAGAAGGAGAGGACAAACCAAGCCCAACCTGAGGGTCACTACATGGATCTGCCAGCACATGTGATGAGCCTGGTGATGATTTGGTTGTCTGGGCTCACTGTAAACAAATGAACTCATGGAATTGAGACCATCAGGTGAGATGACAAAGACAAAATAAACCAGGCTTTACAACAGGGAACACAGGTAAACTCAGTAACCAAGTTGGAAATACATTGGTCGAGGTGTTGGTATTGAAGATTTAAATTTGTATTGAAAATCTTAAACCTAATTTTAGAGTCTATAGATACTTTAATACATTTTATAATAGATTCAGTTAAAATATATTGGTTAAATAGAATTGTAGTCATCGAACATGCACGTAACTTAGATAACATCATGTAACATCTTTTAGACTTAGCAAAAGGTATGACATATAAATACGGAATTTTTAGTGTAGATTTTTCTAGTTAGCAATCTGTAATGTTAATTGTACATACAAACAATACTTCTTCATTTTAGTCTTCCCAAAGCTACCAATGAAAAGAATGAAATGCAAGTTTTTAAATAGCACACTGAAAACAGATACAGAAACAAAAAAGAAATCCAAAAGGGAAAAAAAATTCCCTTTTTCCATTTTCTTTCCTTTGTCTAATTCTTTTTAAAAATATCTTCTCAAATAACAGCAGAGTGCATAGACATGATTGCTAGAGTGGTTGCTCAAAAGTTGCAAAAGTATTTTCCGGCAATGGTCATGAGATTTAGAAAGTAAAAACAAGAAGAGATGTACAGTACATTTCATGTATTGATTGACCTTTGTATATGACAGAAAAGTACCTTTGCTTTGTGAGCACAAATTACAAGAAGAAAGTTTAAGGCAACATTTCTACCTTTGTACTCACAGACCTCAATTTTCTTTTCAAGACTATAATAAAGTCCAACCTGCAGTTCCACTACCCTAGTGTAAGCACAAATTGGCTGAAGTTTGACGTTTCCTAGGGCTTCCCAGATTTTGGAAAGAAATGCATACTGACAAAAGTGTTATCACCTCCCACATGTTCCACTATATCCCAGCCCAAGTAGAAGTGGTGATCCCAGCCCTCCTCAGGGAAATAAGAGCAGAAGAAAATTGTGTGTTCCCAGGGCACTGGAGCTGCACATTGGCTGTGGCCAAGGTTGAAAGATGAAACTTGCCCTCTTCAAGACACAGAAGAGGATACTTTCTAAATAGGCAGGGCAGGTTTTTTGAAATCTGGATGACAGAAAACAAGTTGTTCTAATTCACAAGTTTGTAGCTGGAACATGAGGTAATATAACAAAAACATGTCCCCTGGAAGTAGAGAAATATTATAGGATCTGAGAATCATAGAATGGTTGGATTGGAAGGGGGCTTAAAGACCCTCTAGTTCCATCTAATGCCATGGGCAGGGAAACCTCATACTAGTCCAGGTTGCCCAGAGCCCCATCCATCCTGGCTTTGAACACTTCCAGAGATGGGGCACCCCCAGCTTCTCTGGGCAACCTGTGCCAGTGTCTTGCCACTCATAACTGTTGGGTGGTTCTTTAAGGAATACTCTGAGATTTAATAGCTATGTGTTCAGCCACACCAGGATGTCTTAAAAAGGAGGAAGGAAATCAAATTCACCTTTTACAAAGCTTACCCAGGAACATTTTTTTCCCTAGTAATATAACCATTGTATTTTTGCCAGAGGGAACATTTTCAGGCTCATTCTGTCCCCCATACATTTTCAGCCCTGGCTGAAATAAGCATAACCACATATCAGTTAGGAAATCCTCATCAATCCCTGAATTTCAGACAGAGCTAATATTTTTATTGCAGCATCTTGTAAGACATGTCGCTAGCCATTACATTTTATTTCCCTGTTTCCATTTCTTGTACTGCATACAATAATTCAAATTTCCTCATATTTCCAGGAATGCAGTCAGGTAGAGGAATGGATTTGTAACTATACTTTTAATGATTGGCTCAAAATCAAATCGTTGCTGAAGATATGGATGTTTCCTCAATATATTGCTAAAAAGGGGAGGGAGGAAAAAAAGGTAAACCAAAGCCTGGGACTAAAACAATTTCAAAGATCAAATCCACTGATTTCTAGAAGGGATGCATTATATATTACTTTATATAGCAACAAAGATAAAGACCAAAAAGAAATGTAAATAAATAGAGAAGCATATATTACCAAACTTAAGCTTTCTGGATTAGTGAAACAGAAACCTCCCCACAGATCTAGAATAAAAATTTCCTTTCAGTTTATTTTCTGTTGTATAGGTTACTTTTCCATTTCAGTGACTTCTGTAACAGAGGCAATTGGTTGTTATTGACCATTTGTATGGGGTTTCATTGGCAGTAGCATTTTGAGGGAAAAAGTGCCTTTCCAAAAGATCCTATGTTGCTTTAAAGCATGTAACAGTTTCAGTATGCCAAATGCAGGTCGTGCTGTGAGCCATCACAGCAGTACACAGATATTGATTTAGATAGAGACTAGAGAGCTGGGGAAGATAGAAAGGGCACAGTGTGCTTTCTGATGTGTATGCATTATTTAACTTTCATAGTTTCATCTGAAGTTAGTGCCTATTTAGATAAAATTATAGAATCGGTATCACTGTGTTCAATACAGGTACATCAAATTACCTCTGAACCAAAGAGATACAGATGATATGGCTTATTTCTCCTTGGAGCTACTACAGAAATGGCTTTTAGTGATGATCCATTTTTTTTTAGCTTGAAAAATATACCTGGAAAAAGTACCATGTTGTGACAAACAAAGAAAAATATCATCTTACTTGCTTGGTTCCCAGAGAGTTACACCAGACAAAGCTATCACACAAATTCCACTGATTCTAGTACCTATGAATGTCAAATGATTGACTTGAGACTAATTGGGACATTCTCCAATATTGAAACATGCTAGTTTTTACAGAGCAAGGAAGATAAAAGCAAAAGAAGAATGCAAGGAAGATTTATTCCACTAATGTAGAAAAGAATGGAGAGGTCACAAGAGATCATAACATTTACATTAGTAGCTTGGATTATAGTCCCAGCATTTTATTTTTTACTTTGGTACTCCATATGCCTTAAACTGGGACAAAAAAAGAGTAGACTCAAATCACCATAAATCATAATTTTGGGGGTCCAAATCTTGTACTTGAAAATGAAATGACAATAATTTGTGCAACATTTTCCACATGCAGAAATAATCACAAGAAAAAGCTGAGACCCACATATGCCACTGAGAAATATTTTAAATAGAGCTTGCTGTTTAGAGATTCATATTTTGCAATTCTTTCCAAACTTGTGTACTATAATAGGGCCATGTGGAAATGACTGGCAAATTCTAAAGTTTCAGAAGACAGCCTTTATCCTTATATTCATCTGTTCATTCTGATCCTGACCTACCAGCCATTTGCACAGGAACATCCCTAATTAGCAGTATTAGTATCAAAAGGATTATTGTGTGAATAAGCACTTGCAGACCAAACTGAAACACTCACAGTCTCTGATAACAAGCTGAAAAACAAATATATTCGCATGGAATCATTTATTTGACTTAGCAGTGCAGAAACATCTACTTCCAGTCAAACACACATAAGCAGAAGATTCTTACCCAGGAACCTCTGAGAGCTGAAATCTTCTAACAACAATGAGCCATTTTCTAATAAACAGATTTAATGTTTCCTGTCATATTTTTCTACTAAAACAGATATTTAGTTGATTTTAAAGATTAGCTTATGCTTCACTTGACAAATAAGTTTTTCTTTTAAGGAAAAATGACCAGCTACACCTATCACAAGCATCATCACCAACTGTACTGCACATATATATTTAACAGAAGGTGAAAAACCCCAACACAGTAATTCCACCAAAAATGAATGTAATGGCAGGTGATTTTATCACTGATAATTATTTATATTATTTTATAATTATAATTTTCTGAACACAAAAACTTCCAATTACATATGGCACAAGGATCAGCCTAATTTAATCAAGAAAATAAAAGTTTCCAATTATAATTAATACTGATCATTGTATTTTATAATGTAAATGATATCTACATCTAAGGCAGATGATCTACCTACATGTAGATGAAACATGACGTTGTCCTGGGCACATTTGAAGTTTTATCTTTAAAGTTGCAATTCTATATTTACTAGAGGGGGTTCTGACACAGAAGGGCACAAATAGACAGAAAGATTACATTTTTTTATGGAATTACATGCATTGCTAAAGTGGCTTCTTTCCTATTTTCCATTGCTTTATTTAAAAATTCCTTGAAGACTTGGTTAATTCATGAATTGATATCAAGCAAAATTTCAAAATCGTATTTAAAATATCAAATAAGTAGTATTTTATTATTTATGTGTGGATTAAATCCCATTTTGTCTCAACAAACCTCCTATGTGCTACATACAAATAACCACTCACCAGACCTTAGCAAAAATTTATTGAGAGAATATTTCTGATAGCAAGCCAAAGTCCTGAAAGTAGTGCTCTAAATAAAAACTAAGGAGATGCACAAGATGCACAAATCAGGAGTGGAAGAACACTCCTTCCATCTTTAGGCCTTGGAGAAACAACTACAAGGGACAATTCAGCAGCATCATAATTTGGGGCCCAGGTCCTGCTGGTCTTTTCTGCACAATTTCCTGCTGAAAACTTCACAAGGACAGCTGCTTTCATAGGATTTTTCATGGAATCTCAGGAGATCTTCTTGTTATGTTACTACAGTACTTTGAATGACAGCCAGGCAGCAAAACCAACAATAACAAGATCAAAAGAGAGGAAAGAGTAAGGAAAAACAGAAAATAGAAATTAAGTGAAATGGTTTACAGTAAAGAAGTTTTTAGGGAGGGAGGGAGGGAGGGAGGGAGGGAGGAAGGAAGGAAGGGAGGAAGGGAGGAAGGGAGGGAGGGAGGGAGGGAGGGAGGGAGGAAGGGAGGGAGGGAGGGAGGAAGGGAGGGAGGGAGGGAGGGAGGGAGGGAGGGAGGGAGGGAGGGAGGAAGGAAGGAAGGAAGGAAGGAAGGAAGGAAGGAAGGAAGGAAGGAAGGAAGGAAGGAAGGAAGGAAGGAAGGAAGGAAGGAAGGAAGGAAGGAAGGAAGGAAGGAAGGAAGGAAGGAAGGAAGGAAGGAAGGAAGGAAGGAAGGAAGGAAGGAAGGAAGGAAGGAAGGAAGGAAGGAAGGAAGGAAGGAAGGAAGGAAGGAAGGAAGGAAGGAAGGAAGGAAGGAAGGGCCTTAACACAGAGGAATTAAAATGGATTATTTGAATAAGGCCTGACTGCAACTTGCAGTAAGAAGCCAGAGACGAATATAAACCAGATGCTGTGTAACTAGGACAACAGAATAGACAAATTATGAGTAAATGGCATTTATAAAGCAAGTCCAGCTTAGAATGCATGTGTTATTTTATTTTCCATTAGTAATAGAGACATGTTGAGTTTGTAGTATCTGTTTATAACTTCACTAAAACCTTGCAGGAGCAGGTAGGACAAATAAGAACTTGCCTGGCACAAGTCTGGTAAACAATGATTGATTTTTCTGTACTCACATGCTGTATTTTTGGTATGCGTTTCTTCTCTTTGCAATAATGTTGACATCAAGCTAAGAATCACTCTCTAAATGTACATACAAACACAGACAGTAAAGATGCAAAAGTGTTTGCTTTTTCGCACAACTAAAAATATTCATATTATATAAATGATGCCCATGGGAGCCTGTTTCTCCAATGAGACTGCATTTAAAATTTGATTCTCCTCCTTTCCAGGCACTGGGGACTCTGCCATTTACGTGTGCAGTGACCATAATGGTGGATAT
Source organism: Zosterops lateralis (assembly GCF_965231275.1). Classification (NCBI taxonomy): domain Eukaryota; kingdom Metazoa; phylum Chordata; class Aves; order Passeriformes; family Zosteropidae; genus Zosterops; species Zosterops lateralis. The sequence continues at coordinate 10,366,399 of NC_139762.1, forward strand.
TCAGATAGGAGAGGGAAGAGATGAGTCATGATTTGAAAAGAGGACTTAAAAAGGAATTAAAGGTAGCAGCAATCATTGTGTGCTTTAAGCCTGACCAAGGGCCAGGGATGTCAAAAGGAATGCTTTCATTAGCTTCAGTGCCCTCTGACTCAAGTCCTTTTACATTCTAGAGGGCAGGAAGGATTATGTTTTAGAAGGATACGAGATTGAAATCATACACAGGCATTAAAAATGCCTCTTCTCTGCCTCAAGTGTGGCACAGTAACAATTGTGTGATGGGGGCTGAAATAAGACTGGCAACTCAGTCATGAGAGCACAATCATATCACTTACCAGAATTGAAAAACATTATTATGCTTTTCCTCAAATCACCTTGCTACTTATTTTCCCCATTCCTTTCATTTTTAGGAATTAAGCACTGAAGAAAAAAAAAAAAAATCCTAAAATGTCTAGTATTCTGGTATTTCTATAAAACAATCACTCCATGTAGACTCTTACAGTTAAGTAATGTTAACTACAAGGCAGTATTTTGACTAATTGGCAAAATGACATTTCCTCAATATTACATTCTTTCCTTTCCCCTCAATATTGCAAAAGAAATGTATGATTTTAATAGACAAAACTCCTCAAGTCTCCACAGACAAAAATAGCTTAATAAGATGATGTAAAATGTTATACTTCTTCTAGTCTGCCTCTCTTCTCTTTCTCATGTCCAGATCCCCAGAATACAAGTGAAAAAAATTAGTGACAGCATAAACAAAATAGTATGACTACAATAATGCAGATGTGTAATTTTCTCATTTGTTTTTCTCATGTAGTTTTCTAGAATTAGCTTTCTAAAGGAAGAAAAAAGGAGAAGTATTATAACTTCAAATCTCTCTTATCCATCTTAAAATATTAAAATATTGCTAGTACATGAACTGAGAGGGTTATGTCTATTTTTACTTTAGAGAACATAGATAAAAGGCAGGCAAAGCATTTTTTTTTCTTGACTGCTTCACATGCACATACACCCTTTTCCAGTGTTGTTTTAATCTCAACTGGAGGTGACTACTCATTTGTAAAAGAAAAGAGGTTAAGAGGCACTAAATAAAGATGACAGATAGCTTCATAAAATAATTTAAATTACTCTGAAAAAGAACTGTGTAGAAAACAAAGATGACGCTGTTTACAGTAACAGTATTTAAAATGTATTAATTAAACCCAGAGCAGAACTACAAAAGGGAGAGGTGCTTTGAAGATGGAAAGCTCTGAATGCCACAGAAAGCTTTGAAGTTTCTCAGTTTCCTTTGTTTCTCACTCATAATACATGAGGACACTCTGCAGTGGCTAAGCTTTAACTTTCAAGGGACCTTTTTCTGTTTGTTCCACCATTAATGAGAAAAAAAAAAAAAAAAAAGAATCATACCCTGCTCTTGCTAGCTGTCTTTAGAATTCATGGCAGAGCAATCCACTGCTGCTGTGAGAGTTTCTGGTTCCTGTTTGGGAAGGCTGATTTAATCTGCTGAAGGTTACACTGCTGTCAGTTGTGCCAAATCTGTGCCAGGCTTTAGCACAAATTAATCAAAGCAGTCACTTGGTACAACTTCCCTTACACGGCGGAGGCAGCAGAGCCACAGCTGCAAACCTGTTCTTAAAAGTGAATCTAAAAGTTTTAGTTTCATATTCTACTACTTGATTTTCTCCCCATTCCTTTCCAAAATGTTTTCTCTGACAGCTATTCTAGCAGAAAGTTAGATCAACAGTAGGACAAATTTTCTACTACTACCTTACTCCTGAATGAGGATATAGAAATCAAGGGAAAAAGAAGAGTTTGAGGAGTTTTTCACTTGGTGTTCCTGGAAGCTGTCCTTGAGTCCAATATTTGATATATTGAATCAAAAGGATGCTTCACACACATCTATAGGTTTCTTGACCTTCCAAGAGGAAAAAATAACTTAATTTCCTGCTCATAATTCCTGCAGCAACAGAAGTGACTCCCCCTCCCCTTCCTCCATTATACTTTATAGATCTAGGTACAGCAGCTCCACTATGTATATTACTTGCATTATCTCCTGAGATAACACAATCACATTGTCATGCAAACATGCAAATCACCCCTTCTAGTTGCCATGGTATTAAATTGAAACACTGGCACCCTTTTATCATGGCCCAGCATAACTTACTGTAAAAAAGAAAAGGCAGCAAGGCAGCATCTACAGGCCTAGCCTGCATTACACCAGAGGAATTCAGATAGCTCTAACCCACCTACTATTTACAGGACTAAACCCTAAGTATATATTTTTAAATTCCTCTACAACTTCTAATGCTGCATCTGGGTCCTGTTAATTAAAACATTTTTGCATAAACTGGCTCACATTGCCTCTAATTTAAAACTAAATGAAAGGAATGAACGTCAGGTTCCCAGCCACAACACAATACCACTGGGAATCTGCAGCCTTCCAGTTTTAGCGCTCAGAAAATACTGCATTAATGTGGTCAGAGCAGATTTACGTTAAAAAGGAAATTAAAAGCAAAGTTTTACGAGTCTACTCATTGACTGCTTTTGCAAAGGCTTAGGAATGAAATACCACAGAAGAGGTGAAGTCCGAGGAGGAGCAGCACAAAATTCTGTGTTGTCCTGCTTGAGGTGCTCCTGTAACCCCCACGTATGAGCCACAAACAGCACCCTGAGGTTCACTGCTCTAACTTGTGCCAGCCCTGGATGAATGGCAGGAGAGATGTGAACATATCTGTTGGAAACAATATGAAGAACTCAAATTTTCCTGTATAAATTACCCAACAGCTGCTAAAAGTTTTGAGTGTCTATTAGCAAAAAACAGGTTCAAAAGAAGAAAGTAACTGCTGTCTCATGTCTCAGCAACCTGTGCTTCACTGCTGGACAACTCATTACTGATTAATTAGATTAACTCGTTAATCTAATTTGTGGTGTGTTTATGAGAAGGTTAAATTTCCAAAGACCTCTGGAAGAAAATGGAGAGAAAGAACCTCCTACACAGGGTGAGTCAGAGCTGCATCCTAACTTAGATGCTCTGAATTATCCTCTGGGGAATCTTCCCTCAGCCCAAGATCTGTATAAGGTGATTGTGCCCCTAATTGAGCCATATGAACTGTTTGGCCTGAATTATGGGATCATAAACCCCTTCCCAAAAGCTCACTTATACCTGTCTGGACAGGAACCAACATACAGAATCAGCCAACAGAGAGATAAAGTGTGAAGGCCAGGTCAGACAAGAAAATCCTGCTTGTGGTAAGCTTCAAGAATGAAACCTGGGAGCCCTGGTTGTCCCCTTCTCAGAATAAGGGAGCCCGGACTTGATCCTCTGCATTAGTGAGCATGGAGGAGCTGTTGTTACCCATGGATGTTTCTGTCTCATTCCTGCTGCCTGTCCCAGAGCAATGTTTTCTACAGGTATGTGCTTCATGCTCCTAAAGTGTAGGAGTTGTTTGTATTTCACCCAAGATAAGGAAAAATAATATCAGGCAGGCAAAAGTCAATAAAACCCAAATGTTCTACGTTTAAAAACAGAAAGTAAACTAAGATTTAAAGTATTTGTTGCACAAGAATGCTCAGTGTTATCTTCTCGCCATGAAATTAATATTTATCGTACTTAATTAAACTCCCTTTTACATCCATATGTACTCCACTTCAAGCCTGAATACTAAATATTATTAAAAACTATGGCTAGTACACTGACTCATGCAAACACAAGTCACACATCTCTAGAGTCTAGAAAGGTAGTCAGTTTTCATGACAGGAAGTCCCAAGACACGAGCTCTGGCACTCCAGATTTTATGGAAGTTTCCCATGTGTTTGTGACTTCTTTCAGTAAGTTAAAATGGAATGTAACTTCACATCATCTTGAAGCCTCTGTAGCTTATCTACAGCAGCTTTAAGGAGACCTTTCTACTGCCTGTGGCACCCTCATGTCAGTGCCAGAGAATGTTTGCTGTTGTTCCATTTTATGATTTTTAGAGAAATGCGACCTCTTTGTTCATCATTAAGACCAGAGAGTATAGTCCAGAAGTGAGTATTCCACCAAAAATTTCAGGATAAACCGTTTGCTTCCAGTGTAAGAAGGCCTCCAGTGGTCTTTCTATACCTTAATTTTAAGAATTAAAATTAGGAAAGATACTAGGAAAAAAATGCTTTTCCACACATAGTCTCTCATTCACAGGTAGCTTTATGCCTCAAACAAGAATTTTGACACTTTAGAAACAACCTATATCAGGTGCTATTCATAACAAAATCTAGGACATAACATAACCTATAGCTCAGAAAATCATAAATCTATTAAAATATAATTATTATTTTAAAATAAAATTTCAGCAATTAATATTCACGGCTGTGAAATCACAGAACCCCAACTACACCTTGGGGCTTTTTATTACTCCCTTTGACTTGTATCATTTGCTTTCAGCTGTCATTTCTCTCTCCTCAAGTAAATACCTTTGTTGATAGTCAGAATAAACCAAACACTTCTTGGGGCCCAAACGAAATTCTGATTTATGGAGGCTGGGCCTTGTGCACTCAAGAAGCCTCATCATACTTTTAAAGAAGAGTTAATGAATTTTTCACACCCAGTAAACACACATGTAAAATCCATGTATCCAAATACTAATTTATTCTACTTTTACTTTGACACATGATACTTTCTCTGGGAAAAAAAAAAAAAAAAAAAAAAAAAAAAAAAAAAAAAAAAAAAAAAAAAAAAAAAGTAGCATATGATTCGTCGTAAGTAGGAAAAGCAGCATAATTTTAATGTCTATTTTTGTATTAAGTCTCCTAAGAAAAAAATGTTCTGCCCCATCTGCCAGCATAAACTGAAAGGCTCCAAAGTCCCCTCCTCTCCATTTCTCACTGATGTTTATCTCCCTATGTTTTCTGTGCACCTACTCTTTCTCTGCAAATTGTGCTGGTCCGATGATTTGGAAATATGTAACCGCCTCGTGGCTACTTTGTTTGAAGTAGCTTTGACATTCACATCTCTGTAACATCTTAGTCTTTGAAATCAATGGAGGAAAAAATATCCTAAAGGAGACTTTATTACCATCGTTACTTCATTGATTTCAGATAAATTCAAGTAGAAATAAATCTGGACCAAGCATCCAAGACAGCATTATTCTGTTAGGAGCACTTAAGGATGTACTAATTAGTCTAAATTGTTATTATGATATCAAGCTGCAAATGCAAATATCCCTTGAATACAAAGACCCAAATGCAATAAAACAGTGCTAAAAAGCCAAAAGCAGGAAGAATACAGTAAGTCTGCCACCTGACAAAACACTTGATATCATAAATAATTTGCTTAAAACCCCATCCCCAACAGTGACTAATCCTAAATACTGAGGAAAGCCTATGCAAAAACGGGGCCTAGTAGAAATGATTTCCAGAACAGTGCTGCAAAATAAGTCAGGAAATTTCTAAGTCAGAGGTGGTGTTTTGCCTTTTAGCAATTAATGTCTTTTTATTTATACTGACTTGTGCATCAGGGATTTTTAATCAACATAAACTTAAGTGTTAAAAACACCCCAAACTTTGGCAAGTCTTTGCTTGATAGTGCACTGTTTGCAAAGCCCCTTCTTTCTGCTTGTTGACAGCTTGGTTTCACACAGTTATCAATGAGGACACAATGTTAGGACTGTTTACTATATAAAACATAACAAAATTGAAGGGTTTTGGTTCCTGTTCTGAAGACGGAAGAAATATTCAAACCCTACACAATGACTGCATGTCAGTCATGATTTCACAGGCCTCTAGCATATCTTCCCATCAGTCATATCACTTTTAGCAGGCTCCTATTCTATTAAATCTTTCCCTGCACACCAGATGTTCCATACCTTTGATCTTCCTTGTCACGCCTCTCTCTATCTTTGCCCATAATAATATACTTTTTGGAGGGGAGTGGAACAGAGCTTCATGCATTTAGGAACTCAAGCACAGCATGGTTTTGTATGATCTGCTCTCCTTTTTTCTCTCTTTCCTTCCGTAAAAACGAATTTGCTTTTATTGCTGCTATTGAGCACCGAACTGGTATTTTCATAGAACTATACATTAAAAGCAGAAATATCATTCCCAAGTACTTATAGTTAGCTCACTGTCCATCACTGTATATGCAAAGTTAGAACTGAGGATTTTTTCACCCCTAAGTATCCTATAAGTTTATAAAAATTGAATTTCATTGTCTAATTTATTACCCAGTCACTCCTATGTCCTTCTTCAATGTTAAACAGTCAGCCCTTGTCTTGAATATCTTGAATATCTCAACATCCTCCACAAGTTATTCTGTCCTTTTCACAGATCACTTATGAATCTGTTGAAGAGCACAAACCTCTATGGAATTCAGCTGGAGACACCTCTGCATTGTGAAAATGGAACAATTTATTCTTACCGTCATCTGCTTCTCTTTTTACTGACTATTTATCCATGTGAAGACCTCCCCATTATCCCACAGCAACTTAGCTGCTTTGTTGAGAGATATTGCTGAAAGCCTTTGGAATTCCATGGGACCCATTATCAATAGTATCTGCCTCTAACACACAGTTGTTACTGAATTCAAAGGCCTGAAGCTGAGAGGCAGGACTTGCCTTTTTAAAAGTTGAACCATTCCTAATGTGCCATACACACCTACGTGTCCACTGATTTAGTACTTGGAATAATTTATAAAATTACAGATATTTGGTACCGTGATTTGTCATTTCTGTCAATCTTCTCTGTGACCTTTTCTACAAACTATTGTTATATTTACTGTGTTCCAGCCTGTAATGATGAGGCTTCCCCATGTCACCTATTGACTCAGCTATTTCATTCCAGAGAGTTGGAATTATTTTGAGCAACTCTAATCCGGCAATGATGACCTATTATTTTTAAATTTGTCTATTTGTTCCATAGATTCACTCTCAGATATTGTATGAGGAATTTCTCATAAAGAAAGGCTCATTCCTAAAAACCTTCCTAAATACTTAAATAGTGAGCATAGCCTTATGAAATTAACTTCTGGTTTTTTTCATTTACAGTGTCCTTTTCTCAGAGCTACCTTTGATCCTATGGGACCTGTGAAAGGCTTCCTGTCCCCAGTGAGTTTCAAAATTATTTACTATTCGTTTCTAAGAATCTGTAAGTTGCTTGTTTGATCTTTTTTTGCCTACTTTACTATGTTTTTTATAGTTCTTTTGTCATTACCATCCTTTCTCATTTTTCCTCTTGCCTCACATTTCTTGACAAATCTTCAAGTACCTTCCATTTTCATTCTGTTTTGCCATGTTGTCTGGATTTCAGTCTTCTTGAAGTATTTTTTACTACCTAGTAAGGATTTTGCTGGAGTGCCTAATACGATGTCTTTAAATAATCTCTGTAGAACTGCAACTCATCTAATATTTTTCACAGCTTCTTTTGTATATTTTTAGCTATATATATACATATATATATATATATATATATACACATATATATATATAATTTCCACTTAATAGGTTTTCTGTTTCTGAAATTAGGCACAGGAATAGCAGATTTTTTAAAAAAAACTGCATTTGCTGGCATGTTGAATCTGAGTAAAACATGGCTTCTCTTGTAGAGCAATTATTGAGAAAAACATTATCAATCAAGTCTTTTCACCAGTGCTCAGGACCAAGTTGAACTGTTCACAGATTCCCTGACTGCCTACTTCCATCAAACAGTCATTAATGAGGTCAAAAACCACAGATATGGCAATTACTCCAGACAGGACAGAGCATTTATAATCTCATTCAGCACATCACTGTATCCATTGTAATTCTATCGTATCTCCCTACCATCTTTCTTATTTTATTGCTTGTTTATGTATTTTTAATTTTTATTTTTATTCTGTCTTCTATATTCTATATTCATTTTCATATGTAGAATGGCATTTCAGTCATAACTCACTGACATGGCTTTTCATGATGTGCTAATCTGATTTGATCATGAGCTTTCTTTAACATAAAAACTCGAAACTAGAACTCCACAAAACTCAACAAGGCTTGAACTGTTCTTTGCACATTTGGTATCTTGGAGTCTTAGAATCATGGGATTCTTTTCACCAGATCAGGCTGCTCAGGGGCCCATCCAGCCTGGCCTGAAAACCTTCTAGACAAGGGGCATGCACAACTTCTCTGAGCAACCTGTGCCAGTGTCTCACCAACCACACAGTAAAGAATTGCCTCCTGAAATTTAATCTAAACCTGCCCTCCCTCAGTTTAAAACTCTTGTTCTATCACTATCTGCCTGTAGAAAAAAATCCTCTCCCTCATTTTTATTACCTCCCTTAAGGTACTGAAAAGCTGCAACGAGGTGTCCCCAAAACCTCTTCCCCAGGCTGAACAACCCCAGCTCTCTCAACCTGTCTCCCCTAGGAGAGGTGCTCCAGCCCTCTGGTCATGCCCATGATCATTTATCTAGACACAATCCACCAATAGAAACATTTAAAATACTACTTACAGTTTAGAAAACTATAGCATGACACAGTAATTTTAATAAGATTGCAGTCAGGCAACAAATATGCAGAAGCTGAAGCAGGGCTGTTGAATACAAAGAAGCCTGAGCAATTTTGTGCTATTACCACACTATGGAAATCTCAGTAAGATCCAAATGGTAAAATATATTTTCCATACATTATACATGCATACACAATGTGCTGTTTTCCATAACTTGAGCATCCTCACTTTTCAAGAGAAAAAAGACGAATACATGTTCTGGCTTTACCTGTGTTGAAGGAGATCCAGACTGTTCACTGTGAAATATTAAATTGTGCAGCAAACCTTCCCTGCACTTTGTGGCATGCAGAGGAAGTGCTTACCTTCCTGCCACCTAAGAATGCTGAACATGGACTGCTGCGAGCAAAGAAATGTAACCATTTACTAACCCTGCTCAGAGAGGGTGAGGAATAAGAAATAAAAGCCAATTACTGGTGGATGTTAAGCATCTGGGCAACCAGAGACGTGCTTTTCATCACCCCAGGTTACAGTTTCTACTTCAGAACTCCTCTCCTCTGTGGACTGCACAGCTTTTCACAAACTTTATTAAGACTCATAAAACTTTCTGTGTCAGGTCTTCTGTTATTTTTTCCACTCCAAAGGAGATATAGGGGACTTATCTAAGGCCACACAACTGACACTGGTTAAATTAAACATATTTGTGACAAACCGATTGAGTTTAATATCTGGAAGACTGTGATGACCTCCAAACATTTATTGTCTTCTCAGCTTCTCTGTCCTCAGCCAAAAAGCAAAGAGAGCTACTGTAAACAAAATAATAGTGTCTAGAGCAAAATCCACATCAGCTTAACTAAGTAACTTTAAAAATACTTAATCTTATACTTCCTTATTTTATATTTCAAATAGTCTTTTACTTTCCTGACACATATATTGGTAAAGAGTAAATTAAAGCAACAATAAGAAAATTAAAATTATATATGATCAGCACAGCACATTAGAGTTATTACCAGAAAGCACTGGAGTTCTCCAAACCAAAAGAAGTAAAAATGCAGCAACTCTCTTCCTCCTTCTATCTTAGTAGTATATAAGGAACAGCTTTTCCTAACACTCCTCTAATTATAATTAGGGTTATTAATACAAAGACTACATATGTATTCACCTGAACTGTTTCTATATTACAGTCTGATCCAACATACACAAGGATAAATTACTCACAATATGAATGTAAGACTGAATGTGGGAGGAACTATAAGTGCATTCAAATATTTGGCAGTTAGGACACCCAACAGTAAAGGAAAATCATTCCTTTCTCCAACAGTCTCTATATATTGTTATGCTCCATCCTCACTGAGAGGCACAAAACCAGTACACACAAGAATCAAATTTCTGAGTTCTTTCCTATTCCACTTTGACAGCCCCAGCCCCCAGGCCAGTGTTTGGCTGTATCAGGCTGGGCACCTCTGTAGTGCCACTACTGCTCAGCTCCCCAGTGTGTGGGGCAGGTTTTACAGCAAGGATAGAAAAGATGTTTTCTCTTCCCCTTTTCCCCCGTAAATTCCCAGAATTCTGCTCTTCAGAGCCAACTTCAATGGAAACTGTGGTTTCCATTCTCCCCGAGGTGTGATATCTGTGGACTCTTGAGGAAAACAGTTCTTGAGGAAGAATCATTATGTTTATTCTCAGAAAGAGCTCTGTTCCCAGGATTCTCAGTAAACATTATTTTCAGCTCTATCCAGGTAGGTAAACTCTACTGAGGTAAGAAAACTGAGATAATCTATTTATCTGGCTTGTACTGGTGGCTTCCAGCTCATTATTTTAAAGTTTTGCATAATTTTCACTGCTTCCACACTCTTGGACTAAATTCAGGTAAAAGGCTTCCTTTTCCTTCCAAGGTAAATCCTTAATTTAGAGATCCTGTGGCCTTACCTAGTCTGTAATTGCCTGTTTCTTGTGCAGTCAGATCTAAGTAAAATATTAGAAACTAAGATTATTTTTAGTAAAGGCCAGAAATGAGTAGTTGAATCAGTCTGGGAATCTAAGTGCTCTAAACTTATGCTTACATTGTTTTATGACAGAAATCATGTAGGTATAGTGATCCCCAAGAGAGAAATTAGAACGAGTCTGATGTGATCATGAAAAAAATGGATCCTAGGGTACATTTTTTAAAAAACTGATAAAGATTATCAGCTTTAAAATTTTAATTACCAGGGAAATTCAGGTACATAAACAGAAGAGGAATGGGAGAGTATTGTAGGCTCATACATGTGGATACACAGTAGCTGGTTTACACTGGCATGGCTTGCTCCTGCTTGAAAGTGAACCACTGGCACCTGAAAAAGTCAGAGCTGCTTATAAAAATATATCGTTTAAAAAACTATATTCAAAATGCTTGAGCAAATCCCTAGGGCAGACAGAGCTGAAGTCTAAATGTCAGTGCTCTTTGGGAGACAAGATCAACCTATAACCTTATCAGAACACAAATTATGTCAGTGAACAACATCCAAAACCTGCAGAGGCATTTGAAAGATTTTTGGCATTCTAATTTATGGATTTCAGTTGCTGTTTTCTAACTTTCAGACTGCTCAGAAAAAGACAGTTTTTTCTTTAGTCCATTTTTTTTAAATTGGTTACAAAAGTCCTGGAAATCTATCACTTTTATCCTTGTGCATTTTGATGATGCATAAAACTGATTAGGAAGTGTCTCAGCTGGTAATAAGTTCCCTTCATAATTTTTTTTTTCAAATGCTGTTTTTATGCAGTTCATACAGGAATCCAATTAGCATATCATTGCGACTGATTAAATATGCCTCATGTAAATTTACATGTCAAAATACATACTGTACTTAAACAAACAGTCAAGGATGCCAGTCTTCTGTAAACAGCTTTGCATTCATAAGCTAACTCAGGAACACAAAAGCTTATATTTAAATTCTCAATGACTACCTGAATAGAGTGAAAGGAAGATAGAAAGGTAATGTTACTCATGCATGAAGTGAGAGAATGAATATAGACATTTGTTTCTCTTTGTCTCTGAAGAAAACTATTGACAAGAGATTCCCCATCTGCATATGAGGCTGTCACGTCAGATTAGCTCATCAGGTAATGGAAATTTGGCCTCTGATCCAGAAAAGGTCCCTATGCACTAAGAATCAAGACTGTTTCAAAGAGATTGTATTATCTTAGACAGCAGGATTAAATTAATATGGGAATGACTTCTACTGGAGGAAATTTTTTGTTAAACATGTGCTAATGTTTATTATGCAGAGCATCCACTTCTCATAAATGATCTTTCTTGGCATTTATTCATTACTTGTTGACCTTCTTTACAACTGAAAAACAACCAGGTAAGTGGACCCCCTCCAAAGCATGGAGCCAAAACCTCTAAAGATGCATTTGTACTAGCACAGATTATGAAACAGTAGAAGAAACTACATTGTTGTCAGGTAGATCAAAATGATCCCTCAAAAGTGGAAAAATTCTTGAGGTCAATCAGTAGGGACTGGGCTCTTAAATGGATGTTGTAGCTACTCTCCTTAACCAGCAAAGAGAAGAAGTCAGTTTCAATTCTTTTTTTCAATGAATAGTTCACTAATTTACATTAAATATACAACAAAAGGAAGGACTTGGAGATGACTCATCAAACTGCTACAGTGCAGTGTTCCCTTTGCTCTCCTGCACTCCAGGTCAGTGACTGTTCAATTATTCCATGCAAAGCCTAACAGCTTCTAGAGGAAAGGCTGAGAATCTCCTCCCAGGATTTTACTAGCATTGTGATTAAAGGTATAGGTTCAAACTTGCTAAGGCACATGAAAAGGGTAAATTCATATATTCATCCTGACCATCCTGATTTCTGGTAACAGATTGAGACTGAGACTTCATCCATAGAAATGAATCAGGAAGAACTGATTATATAGATTTGCATTGTGGTTTGTAGTACAGGCAGGAGGGAATAAACACACCAGGAAGAGTATCAAGTAGTTGTAGAGCGAAGGTTTATGTATGTGACTAGGTATATTCAGCAAACAATTCAAGTTGAAGTCCAGTGTTTTCGATGGAAATCAGATTAGGATACCACTGAGCATGGCAGGAAAAAAAATGCCACCTTAGCTCTGAAATTAATGATGTCTCACATGTAAATAAAATGCGGTTAATTTGATCCATATAATCTCCTTTTGATCTCACACAAACCAGAAGAGGGAAGGGAAGATCAAAACATAGCATGGAGATATTTTCTGCACAGCAATGGTGTGTCTCTACCAGAGAGATAATCTATCCAATTGCATGTGCTCATTACTCCAACTTACGTGTATTGTAGCACAGAGAGATGAACTACATCAATCACTTAAGAGTCTGAAATAAGAAATGCAATTGAGAAGGATTTCAAAGTAAATGTAGGATGTTGAAATAGTGAAATAATAGAAATATCTGGACAATGAAATGTCATCTTGATATTAAAATTACAAAAAGCTCAGGTCTCATATAGTATAAAAAACTGATATGTGCCTGTGGTTGTTACTGATTCCAGGTACTGTTTCTGTTACTTCATTTAATATATATTAAAAAATTAGAACAGATTTCTGCATTTTCCAGTATCTAAAATCAGCAATTTAGAATGTTTCTTTGACAGATTTAATATTGACAGGATTACATTCAGATTATTTTTAAACTGACATGTGAAAAAATGTTTTTTTAACAAGTTTCAATCTACATCACAAGCTTCAGTCTATATTAATAGGATTCTGAATTGTGAATGCACTAAAATAAGTTGAAAACAGGAAATTGTTGTTTAGCTCTGACTGCTGCTGAAGCGATAACATTATAAAATTAATAGTAATAAGTGACTTCTTGATATAGTATTTTCAAATACTATATCAAGAAGAAAACTGTTATTTTACTACATTCAAATCAACTACCTATCCATTTATTTTATCTTTGCTGGAAACATGGCACATGCTTAATAAAAGTACAAAAACAATTGTTACTCGAAAACATCAGGGAAAAAAATAAATCACCTGAAGAAAGCTTTTTGGTTCTTTTACCTTCCTAAAATTTAAGGATATCCCTTTATGAAACTTTATTACTAACATCAAGTACCTATCAATGTTTTAATTATTGACAGAAAGCAGTAAATGAGCTCTTATTTAGATAATTATTTTCATTCCCTAAGCCTCGTTTAAGACTAACTCGCAATCTGAAATGTGTCTCTCACAGTTTGTGCAGAAAAGTCAAGGCAGACCTACACTCAGTAAACACAGCCAGCTTTTTTGGTGCTTATAACTGAGAAGCATTAAAGTGCCAGGACATCAAATTCAGAGAAAAGTATGTGTGGAATTCAGTTCTCAAATTAAGACATCTAAACCTAAATGTCTGCAGAGACATCCTGACATATCAGTTGGTTGCATAAGCTCCAAATGCATTCAATTAAGGGAAGAAAATGGTGGAATAAATCAGTAAATATCCTTAATGAAAAGAGATTTTCTTTTGTTTATTGAGGGAAAAATTCCACTATTATCCATATATACTGTGAAAAAGAAATGTACGTAGACAATTTTCTAGAGGAGTTTTCTCTTTCACAGCATTGTGCAATTGCATATCACATGGATAAAAAAATACATCATTTCAGTCTATCTACAATCATGATTTACCTTACTCTATGTAAAAGAGAAATTAAGACAAACAAACAGCTTCATTGGAGAAAAGAAATCTTTCACATATTAATAAAGCTGTATAAGTTGTATAAATTTTAACTCTCTGTTCCATAAGAGTCATACTGTGTACTTTTCAAAGAATGTATAAATTTTTTCAGCTGGTGACTTTCAGACTCCATTTGCCTGTAAGAGGGAGATGATTCAGTCACAGTTCAACCAACAATGCATGCAATATTGTCTCTATTAAAGCTGAGAAAAACCACATGAAAATACTGAAAAATTGAAAATCACATTGAGTAAAAGTGACAAATATCACATCTGTGATTTAGTAGCATATGGCTTTTTCCTTATTTTTTAAAGGCAATGACATTTAAAGCTGCTAATTAAGATATGTCCAAAACGGCATTCCTTGAATTTTTTATTCACAACACAACTAAAATTGAAATTATTCTTAAAATAATGAAGAAGATTGTTTAATAACACAGTGGATATTTTAGGAAGTGGCACAAATAAAAAGATGTTGCATAGTCAATGAAGCTAATTGTCTAAGTTTAACAGCTGATAGAATTACATTCACTGAAATATTTGTTCTCCTCAAGTAGGACATCACTTTCCCTCACTCTCCAAATTTAATGCTGTTGTGTTTTGTGGGGTTTTTTTAAACAAAGCACAAACCAGAAGGTCTCACAGAAGTTCTGCTGACCTCCAAGCGCCTCCCTAACAGAGGCTGAGCTAGACACACCCCTCCAACAGATTTGTAATGATGAAAGAATAGTTTTCCTTGGCAGTCTGCTTCGTGCCCAACCTTTCTTCAATGTAATGGGTAGGGTCTGTATAAAATAATTCATGCTGGGAATTAAGGAATATAGAAATAAGAAAGCACAAGCGGCTACCGAGAAAGCTGATTTACATCTATAAGGGGACGGGCGGCTCCGAGGAGGAACTATGGAATTTGCAACAGGAAAGAGTTGCAGCCACAGAGATGGGCCATCAAAGGTGATCAGCTAGGCTACACCTAAGATGATTGATACCAGATATGCATCAATAACTAGACGCCCCACTCTGACTGAGCGTATCAAAATTGGGCTTCTTGGAAATCTTATCAATTCCTTCTCCCCGCCCAGAAGGCTGTCCAGGAGAACTGAAGTCCCAAAAGAAGACGCATGAATATGCAATCTGAGTAGAAGTGGACAAAGAAACCCTGCCTCAGGGAGAATAAACTGTATATAAACTGCACTTTTAGTGGCGGGATCTGTGAACGAGGGGGACCGGTGCGATAGAGCCAGTCCAAAGTTCACCCAGCTTTGATCCCGGGGTCAGAGTTGTCTTTTTATTGTGGGATTTCCGAGTTTGCTGTTACGCAAAATAAATTTTATTTTATTATTTTTCAAATCCAGCTATCTCATTTATTACATTCAATATCCAGGAAAGGGGATAGACAAACCAAAGTTTCTCCTAAAAGGACAAAGAAAATGGGAATGCTATGGTGTGATGACAAGCAGAGACTCAAATTACAGTCTAGTTAATCCCTGAAGGGATCTCCTTGGCTTTATTATAAATATTGTCAAGAAATAACAAAATAAGGATTATTTATCTTTTAAAATCACAAGAGCCTTTGCCAAGAATCAGGAGCAATTTGAGAGGAGAATTTTAGAATGTATGCATTTTGGATTTCAAATTTCACTGTTGTGTTTTGCTGTTCTTGTCAGCAATTTAGACAGAAATTTGCTTATACATATGCAGTTTGTGCAGCTAACAGCATTATTCATCTATATTAGATAATTTTGTAGAATCAGATGCTCCTAGAAAAACACTCAGAGATGCTCCAGGCCACAATAATGCAAAGTGCTTCTGCAGAGGTGGAAGGAAAACAGGCTGGGGGAGAAAGGTAAGAATAAGTGACAGTTTATATCAAAACCAAGGTAGCCTTTAAAAGAAATCAATTTAAATATCAGTCGCAACCTGGCAGAAAACATTTTTCAAAGACCTGCTGTTCCCACACACTGATGTGCAAACTGGTGATATTACTTCCATCACAAACTTCACTTGCCAAAAAATGGCAGCCTGCTTGGAGAGGAGTCAAAGGCAATGACTGCTGCAAAACTGAAACTGCTACAGTCATTTCTGTAAGAGGGTTATTAAGTGCACTACTTATTTTTTTTAATGTGAATGGAGTTTGCTCTTAGCAGAAGCTAGATGTGCACTGAAGTAGAATAAACCATTTGAAAATTACTTTTAAAAGCCACTGGCAACAAAATATTTCCCTTTGCCCTTTTCCCCCACTTATTTATTCTGTTGACTAAACACAGCAGTACATGCCCTTTGAGGTGACCCAAGCACCTAAGATATCAGTATGGGGTGGCCAGAGGTGACTGAGGGCCATGAGAAACCATCACTTTTCTGAAAGAGCTTCTGGCAGCCAAAGTATTGCTCAGTGCCTAAACTACTGCCAGACCACGCTGAGTTTAGTGAGGTACAACCCTTTCTTTGCATAAGAGAAGGTGGAAATACCTTGCTCCAGAAAATGCTGCCCTTCCCTTAGCAAAAGATTTCCATGGCCACATTAATTCTGAAATGTGCTCTAAGGGTGCTTGAAAGAGATCTGAGGGATTTGCTTTCACTGGGAGATGTTGTTTAGTGCAAAATCTAAGCAAGACTCCTGTTGTAGCTAATGGAGAATAACAGGATCCTCAGGGGGATGATATATACTTGACCTGTCTTAGACACCAATCATAAGTGTGATAGACATGTATGAGATAGATGAGACAGAGGAGCTCCAGATGAGACAGACACCTCTCATGGGATGAAATGTATTACCCTCTGGAAGCACTTATTACACTGCACTGATTGTAACAGGAGCCAAGGTTGACTTGCTTATACTTAAAGCAGCTAAAACGAAAGACACCTGAGTTAGAGGAGACAAAATCCACTCTCACATTTAAATTTGATTACTAAGAATTGGGTTAGCTGACACAATACTGACCATGACTGATTGGGTCCGTGCTCAGAAGGACAAGTCCAATTCAACACTGAGCTGCAAGGTAGTCACTGTAATTAGTTGGCACAATGCTAAACACACTTGGTTTTTTTCCAGTGCATCCAGTCAACTCATTTTTAACATGAGCAGAATCATTTACCAGTCAAAGGATGCAGTCTCAGAAATATTGGACAGTTAAGAATGATACACCTGAGATATTTATGGAAAAAAAAAATTACAACTCTATTCTGAGCACTTCAAAATATACAATGGCAATGAAGAGAAAATATTCATTCCCATTCTTTAAAATAGGAAATTACATATGTTCTGATGGATCTATGAATTAGATTGAAATAAAAATTAGAATTCTGCATTGCTAAACTGAAAGCTTTTTTTAAACAGCAGAAGTGTATGAATGAAAAAAATCAACACATTCTGCCAATGTAAACTGACAATATTTGAAAGTGTTCTCTTTAAAATAAAATGTGAAATTAGCCTGTATACTTTCATAAGTTCAGTGAAGCTAACCTGATTTAAACCACCAAAATTTATGTTGCCATGACAGACAAGGGAGTTTATGCAGGTATTGAAACTTTTAAATTCCAGTACTACTTACACATATGAAGATATTTATGTAAAATAACAGGTATATAATTATAAAGAGAAAAAAGTGGCAGCAATAATACATGAATGATATTTTATGTTTTGCTAAAGATGACTAATGAATTGAATTTCTATGGAAATATAGTGTGCCTGACATTCTCATACCTACCCAATGAGTTAATAATGATTACTGCTATTACAATGAATACAAAATTAATGAATAATAAATTAAATCCTTACACTAAATTGATATTAGGAGCCTCTTTAAGTCATTTTTTTGTAACAGTCAAGTCACAATCCATAATAACCTTCTGAGAATAACAAGTTATGGATTTAATTACAGATAAAAAGAAATATCTTCTATTAAAATGTGGGAAATTATGCCCTAAAACAAGAAGGGAGCAGATTTTGGAAAGCAGCAAAGAACATTCATAAACTAAAACAATATTAATGAAAAAAGAAATTAGAATGTCATGTTTTTACTTGTAATATTTTCAAAAGAAATATGCCAGGGTTAGGATAAAAGGTGAACTAGCCAAGCATACTTACAAAAATTTGACAGGTTTATGACATATAAATTTAAAGGAACTCTCTAATTTCTATATACAAAAATCCTGTCAGAAAAATTTAGCTAACAATCAAAACAAGTGTCAAGTCTAAATTTGGTAATCATCACTCAGGATTCATCATAAATCTAAAACATTGAAGAGAATTTTTGTTCTTATAATCTTTCCAGAAATGTTCTGCAGAAAAAAATAATTGCCAGCTCCATAGATAAATAGCATTTTGAGAGTTTAAAGACTGTTGGAAATAAAAGATGGAAGATATTCCTCTGTGTCCTACCTAATTTAGTGTTAGAGGTTCTGTATGACAATATTTCATTAATCTGTGCATCTTTCAGAATTAAAAACAAATATTTCACTATAAATCATAAACATTTTGATTTATCATGATAAATAGCAGCCACTAAAAGATGATTCTGACAAAGTCACTGTGGTAGCTTGGGCTTCCTGGCATATTGCTGGAGACCTGTGGCTTCCACCTCCCCTGGCACAAGTGGAGAACCCATCTGCACATTCTGGAACATGTTCAAGAGGTCTTTAAGATCTCCACAAATAGAAGATGTACTCAAGTGAATTTCTATCAGGTACAACAGAATGGCGAAGAATGGAAATTACTCCTATAACTAAAGTTTCAGATGTGAAAAAAAGAATTCAAGAAAGAATTGTGTGTCTCAACACAGAGAAAGACACAGTACATTTAAAATCTGTAAAAATGATGTTGCCCTGGAGCTGGTTTTTATATGAATGGCTGTATCTGGTTCCTTTAGCCATGCAGCATATCTCCAGCAGTGCTCAGAAGGAAGAGTATGGAAATCAAATACAACTGGTTTCACCTTTTCCAAAAAATATGTACACTGACTTCTAGGAATTCTCTCTTTAATGTGATATAGGTGTCAAAATAATGCAAAATATCTTTAAATATGAAGGGTATAAATGTACTATCTAACTTTAGCATGTGTAAGCATCAACAAAGACAGTCTCTTCCACATAAGTGCCTGGGCAAGGGCAGGGCTTGACCAGCAATAGATTTCATATTCCTGCAGGGATCTACCCCAAAGTCAGTTTTACCTCTTGTTGATACCACTGTTCATTAAAGCAATAACAGTGGCTTGATGAGCATGTGTGAATTGCAAGTGTTTATCCAGAATAGGGACTAGGAGCAGGAAGGATGATCATCAGTGGCACCAGTGATAACCTATGAGCCATTACCAGATACACACTAAAAGCCACAGTGAAACCTATTCTAGGGGTGTCAGAACTTGAACCTGAAGGTGTCCATGTGATAGTGAACACATGGAGTAGAATGTCTGCTGTGTTACTGACTTGATAGTTTCCATTTCTGCTTTTCCTCAGTGAAGAAATCTGAGATGTAAACATCTTTTGGAATGAGGATTCTTAGATGCTTACTGCCTTCTGTCTAAAGCCAAGATTTATTTAGCTGTATGGCAATATTCCACTAAGTTTGTTTAAAACTCTTAAGGGCAAGTTATAATTCATTTTGGTACATACGCCTCTACACATAAATATCTGCCAACTGTAACATTTATGGTTGTTTGCTGCATAACAGATATCAGTATATAATGGATATCAGTTTAACAGTTTAAACAAATTAGAGCTCTTAAACTCCATGATGCTCTTTACCTACATCTAACACAGCACGAAATCAATATAAAGTGAGAGATCGCTGCACTTATACACACTGGCAAAGAGTATCAGAGAAGCAGAAGCAATATGTAGAAAAATATGTAATAAATATCCAAACACTGCCTCATCACCACTTTAATAATCAGAGAAGAGAATCAGCTTCCTTGTTCATACTGTCATTTTAGGCAAACGTCTACCCACACCTACTTTTCTAGCCTTACCATATCTACCAGCTTCCAGCACTTTTTGTCCCCAGTGCTGATTTCAGATATCTAATTATTCTATGACAGCTTTGCTGCCAGTAGGAAAAAGAGCCTTGTATAGAAGGAGAGGAAAAGTGACCATTCAAAAAGCAGAATTGCAGGACTGATAAAACCATTGCAAATGTTTGGATTCATCCATGTTTACATCAGAAAGCCTGAGAGAGGCATCTGATTCTTCAACATAAAGTTAAAAATCTATTAACTTACCAAAAAATAATAGTCATTAGCATGTTTTAATAAGCCTTAAAGAAAGCAGAGTATTGGGAGCTGCCAGGTGAAAACAGCTTACTTGCCTAAAATGTGACCTAACTTTGAAAACACTAAATTGCAACATAAAATAACAAGTTCTATAGCAGGTGGACTTCTCAATTTGAAACAATTAAAAAACAATGTTAAAATACTCTAAATTTAATATAAAATAATGTAATAACCTCTCTGACTTCCCAGTTCTCAAGGGGAAATAATTCCTGTTTGAATGTGCAAATCAATTTTACAGCCAAGGGTAGTAACTACACCCAGAGAGGTTGATTTTAGCTGCACATTTCCCATTAATGTTAATGTGAGTTTTCACAGTTATATTGCTGCACATGGGTGCAGGATATACCCTCAAGTTGTTAAATGAATGAAGAAAATGAATAAATGGTGATTCCCATAAAGAGGAAAAATTCCAAGGAAAGAAATGTCAGAAAGAATAATATAATACACAAAATCCATTCAGAGAAGGAAGGATGGGGAGGGGGAAAAAAGGAAGCATTTTTGCTCTCTTGATCTCTTTCCAAAATCAGTTGTGTTGTGGGCTCCCTGCAATGATATAACAGTTGAAAAAAGGCTGAACCATAAAAACTCATTCATGAAATCCAGAAAAAAAAATAATTTTCTCAATTAAAGTCTATGTTTCAGATTAACCTACTCTTCTTTTGACCTAGATTTAAAGCTTTATCTCTTTTTGCTCTGGATTATATATAAAGTCAAAAATTGTCAGAGGAATATTTTCTTCAGTGCTGCAGCCCCATGGGTCTTCATTGGTAACAGCTCAATAGTTCGTGTGGCAGAGGTGATCAAGGTTAAAAACCACTCAGCAAAAAAACAGTGCTACCAATGAAGTTCTACTCCAGCTCCAACTGCAACCACTGAAATATTGCAACCTTCTCTCATTAGGTTTAGGTCTAAGATTTGGCCATCAAATCCTGACCTCCATTTCCACAGTAAACACCAATCAGTCCCAAACCATTACTTTTTGATGGTCTGCATTCTTTCTCCACATGCAGTAAGAATTTCATGGTCACCAAATACCTATATTGGATATTTTAGTTCATGAAGCAAAATCAGGGGGAACGAACACTTAATTGTGTGTGAAATCACTGCAGACCTTAGGGGCTGTCTGGACTTTAGGAGCACAGCTGAACACCTTGTACTCCTCTGAAACATTCTCTGTTTCTGTCTTATATATATTTTAAAATATAAATATATAAAAATATATATTTATATAAATACATATATATATATATACAGATACTTTCAATAGCACAAAGAACACCAAGATAAGCAAGAACAATAATTTTTAGTTTAATCTGATAAAGACATGAATATAACACAAGGAGATGACAATCAATATTATTAAACAAATTACATATATTATAAAAATCTTAATTATTTTTATAATTGTATTAATACAACTATTTGTTTGGGGTTTTTTTTTCTTTTTTATTTTCTCATATCTTGCTAAAGTACTTTAGCAGTTTAAAAGCCCTCTTGATTAAACAAATTCATTCAGAGAATAGTAATGGATGAAGTGAAAATGCCCACAAGAAAAATGGGAAAAATTTTCATGCATTGAATTTTTGCATTTGAAATTTCCAGTAATTTATTTCCAGCATTTTTATTAAGTACAATAAGTGCATCCTCTCCTCTCCTCTCCTCTCCTCTCCTCTCCTCTCCTCTCCTCATTTTTAATGTAAATTAAAAGCACTATCATAATTTATCTCTGTGTACATGTATAGCCAAATACACACACACACATAATAAACATGTATGATGTATATGTGTGTGTATATATATAACACCACACATACATATATATGCATACAAATATATATTTACTCTGTACCACAGATTTCCCATATTTCTCCAATTTCACATTGGATGTTTACTCCTAAGCACCCATTTAGCTAATTTTTGTGAACTATGATAAATGAAATTGCTCTGTATTATTAGTTCACTTATGCTCGGTGCAAAACTACACTGAAAACTGGTTTCCACAACTTCTAATTACAAAACATTAGCTACCTGAGACTTCTCCAGCTGAGCAGATTAGCATAGATCTTCTCTGCTGACAGCTTTGACCTTCACTCCAGCAAACACTTGTCAAAATGCCAGAAGTAATTACCTGGCTGTTTAGGAAGGAGTAATGGGGTGTAGCTACCTACCTTTTCTTGTTACTGATCTAAAATGTCTATAAAACTTTGCCAAGAGGCACCCTCTGGATTTTGGCATATACATTTTTTTTCTCATCTGTCTTTTTTGTCTTTTTTTTTTTTTTCTTTTTTTTTTTTTTTTCCAGTAGACTATCAAATATTTGCTATATGATCTCCTGCCAACCAATCCCATCACAATTCTAGGGGACAGTCTAAATAACCCACTAGATGGATCTTTCAACCAAAACCATTTTATGACTGCTGTCATCCTGATTTTGTTGCACTGATGCAACCAGGAAAAATATATTTAAAAGCAGCAGAAGCAGCACGGAGACAAATTATCATAATTACACTATGGTGATGGTGCTGTCTATCCTCTGAATTAACTTATACATTATAGCTTAATTTTTTTCATAAAAAGCCTTTTACTGTTCATAATTCAGATTTACAATTAAGAAAACTGAGCTGCAGAGAATTTACAGATACTACTTGAAAAATCTATGGCTAGATTAAATCTAGAGATGTCTTTTGACTTCAGCCAACATAAAGTCACACAGTTTCTCTTAATTTGGAAGGTTCAAATTTATGGAAAATATCTTTTAAACATAACAAAAGGATTTAACATTTTCTTGAGGACTAGGTAATGCTAGAAAGATTTAAGTATTTTTAGATTATCACAATGGTCAATAATCTCTAAATCCTGCAAACAACTTTCTGTCAGACAATGGAAAACATCATCCCCAAATCAGAACAAGATCAAAAGTGATAAATCTGACTCCATCTTATCTTGCATTTCAGAACGGATATGTACAGTTCAGGAAAACCCAGGGAGGGGATAAAAAAGCCCCTTCTTTGGCTATACATAGTCCAGAAAACAAACAATTCATGCAAATCAAGTCCCTTGTCTTGTATTCACAGCATTCCTTAACAACTGTGCACAATATCAGGCAGGAGCAGCAGCCTCTGAAGTAGCCTTCAGTCTATAGGAGAAAGACTGCTTAAAATGAAGGCAATGTTAACACACAGGTCTGAACACTGCTGACAAGTGTGCTCTTGTGAGCACTGCCAAAAAACTTCTCTTATCTTCAAAGACTCTCCCAAAGCTCTCAAATAATTCCTAGTTCCACCATCAAGAGCTCATTACTTTCCTTCTCAGATACATCCCTCCACGAGCTATCAGCAGTAGAAGGTCATGCAAGTGCCTATTTTCAAGACAGATGATATGTGAATCCCCTGGACCTTCTAACTAAGCCTTTTTCAGCCAGAAACCCCCCACCTGTCCTTTCACCCAGGGTCACATTTGTGCCTCCTTCCCAAGATGTCAACCTATAAATCGTGTTCTATCGAGAGAATAAATTGTTCCCAGGTTCAGGGCAGCAGTCCTTACACACTGTGACCAAAACACCACACTTCTGGAGAAGGCCCTTTTCCTGTTATTACTTTTGTCCAGGTAAAAGGAACAACAGCCTGATTCTAAGACAAGTATATTGATTTTCTGGTTTTTCTCTTGTGCTTTAAATAACAACTATTTTTCATAGACTCCTGAAGTAGCACTGCTCTCATGCACAATTTTTATTATTCGGCTGATATGAAAGCTATCAGCTAACATCACAAGACTGCTTATCATCCAATTTCATATATTAAAAATAGGATATTTAGTTACATCAGATAAAGATTATTTTCCTGTTTGTACCAACTAAAATAGAACACTATCTGTTCCACATTATCCCTGTTCCACATGGTGCCTAGTGTTTATTTGCATGCACAGTTTAAAATCGTTAGGTTAATCTTGTTGTTCCACGTTTTGAGAAGCTATAATCAATCTGTCTAATAGGTGGGAAAAAAGGCACTGACTATTCTTTTCAAGGTAAAGATGAGGTTACATGCTATCTGATCTAAATCAGGGTTTCTTCAATTCCCTTCTTTATGCTTACCTAGAAAGTTACATAATCATCAAAAATATTACACAGCCAAACTATTCTTTATATAAAAGCTGCCTGGTATATACTTGCATTACTAGATTTCTTTTAACTGTTGCATTCCTAAATAATTTGTTTTGATATGCTTGGGATCTGATGTAAACAGAGATATCATCCTAAGTGTACTGCACAAAACTGCATAAAAGTTTATTAAAGGACTATAACACCCAGAGATGTCTGGAACTGTAATTATTACTGCTGTATATGTCATAATGCATACATATTTTCCTGGAAAATCTGCTGTTTCTCATAAAAATGCAAAATAGAAGAAAGTTGACTAAATAATATGGTGAAATACAACATTAAGCTATTGTCTTGGGTTTGGGGATTTCTGCTTGCTTTAAGTCAGAAATAAAATCAGTCTTCAAATAATTTTAGTGTGGGGACTTTTTGATGCTATGTCCACAGTGGGACCCCAAGTACTGCTGCTACACAAAAAACTAAAAGTGTTTTGTTTCAGTCACACATTCTCAGTGCCATGGATTTTAGAGCAGCTATCTGTTGATTTGCAACAACTGAAAAACGTCCTACACATAAAATGTACGGGTCAGTTTCAAACAACTGTGCGTGGAAATCTGCAGCAAGTTTAAATGGAAAAAGACATTTCACTTCCATAGACAAAAACGTTGGAAGATTGGGAGATTTCTTTGGCTTGAAAGAAAACCACTTGGCACTCCCAAGTACAGGGCAGTATAATGGATTATCAGCTTTGTAGGTGTGAAGAAGTCAACTGCAGGAATTTGGTTATTTAATAGTATCACACATGGTAATATTTATCAAAATTTGAATTTTTGTATTTTTACTTGATCTTAAATTAATTTTGAATTCTTAAAGTGCTTTAAATATTTTAGCAAAGGACAACATGAATAAAGGAGACTTATGTAGAAGAAATGGGGATTTGCACCAGAAGATTTTGAGAGATCCAGCAATAGAAAAAAATATTTTTGAGCATGTTACCAAGCAGCAGTTACAAGAAGAAACTTTCTAATGAACTAAATTCTACCATCCTGACTTCCACTAATCTCCCCAGATTTACATGCAGAATCTATGTATGGCAGCTCTATCATCAACAATGTCTCAGTGATTCTGTAGATATTAGTGATGATTTCTCTCTCAAAATTTTAGCCACCTATGATAAATGTTACTTCATATAATCTATCTTTTCTCTTTGAATGTAGAGGCTATCTAGGCAACTATTTTTGAATAAATGCCTAACATTTAGACAGCTGCAACCCATTTAGATGAATTCTACCCTCACTATTAAAATGCATTTAGATATATTACCAGAGGGCTCTTTAAAAAATTCGGCTTTAAAATCTCTATTAACCTCTAAACCACAACATAAATTACTTAAATAGAAGACTTATTTTTACCAGTCTCCATAGGCCTGCTTAAAGATTTCAGAAAAAACCCACCCAACAGAAATAGATGAGTTTCAATCTAAGCTTCAATTCTGCTATTTCCATTGAACCTTTGACATAACTGTGTTGTTCAGATATTAATTATTGTATTCCACAATATTCTAATATCTATTCTACACTAATGGTGTGTTTCTGCTTATTTTAGTTTAATTGACTGTTTTCTATGAATGGGTGTAAATAAGAGGCATGAGAATGCAATGACATAAATTATCATTGCTTTAAATTAAAGACTATTAACTACATAATGCTACTTAGGTCTTTTTGTTTTCCTCCCCAATTCCACAAAATTATTAAGCAGCTTTACAATTCCCAATAGTTAAGCAGCTGGATTTATGGGTTTATACTGGAATAGATGACATCACTTCATAAATTGAACAGAAGGAAGTTCTGCAATTTTCTATTAAAACAGAAAGTGGCTTTAAAGACAAGAAATACTTCTTTCTAAAATTAGATACCTCATAGTTATTCTTAGAGGAAAGGGGTGTA
The DNA here is from genome assembly GCF_965231275.1 of Zosterops lateralis. Taxonomy (NCBI): domain Eukaryota; kingdom Metazoa; phylum Chordata; class Aves; order Passeriformes; family Zosteropidae; genus Zosterops; species Zosterops lateralis. The sequence continues at coordinate 10,392,847 of NC_139762.1, forward strand.
TGTTCAAATGAAATCCATCCTTACTAATCACAGCAATGAATAGCATAATTAGAAGGAAGTCCATGGAGAAGAGTCATAACCAAAGGTACTTGTTATTCTTCAGGATTGAGACACACTTTCTGAATGGTAGTACTTCTCATTTGTTCTGTTTTTCAACAGAAGAGCAAGGTGGGAAAGAAATGCCATCTTGAAAACTCATTAATAATTGTATCAGACATTTGGTACTGCAGGAGACGGTTCAGTTTCTGAATAATCTTCAAAACCATAATGACATCCTTTATTCAGCAACAGAAGGATTTGAGGAAAATAATTCAGATAGATTTGATGATTTCCTTTGGTGAAAGGAAATCGATCCACTACAGAGGGCTCAAGAGGTGAAAAAGGACAATGTGAACTAAGGAGGCTTGAGTAAAAGAAATCAGGATTTGCACCAAAAGACTTAAGAGAGGTAGGAAGAGAAAAAGACCTGTCAAATCTTTACATTTCACATTATAGACCGAAGAATTGTAATCCTACTTAAACCAGGGACATGGCAAGTAAAAGCAGATGAACCTCACAGCCTCCTGGCTACGTTGTTCAAAGTTTCTGACACAGAAGCTGTCAGTTCTCTTCAAAGATGAACTTCAAATCTTTCACAGACACATTCTTTGTTACCATCTCAGAGAGCAAGATATATAATTGCATGGTCTACAAAAATCTAGACAGAGGGAAGGAATCCACCTGAAGACTTCAAACTTGTTCTGTTTACTTCATCACAGCTGAACTATGATCTGACAGTGACTGACCAATGAATACTTTCAAAACAACCATCATTGCTCACAGTTGTGGGGTAGAAAAAGGAAACAAGACACTGCCAGAGTGGACAAGTTGGTGCCTGAAGCAACAGAGTTCATCTTGCTGAGACTTCTCACAAGACTTGCAAAGCTCACATCAAAAATCAACAAGAAAACCAAGGCTGGCTATAATGATTTTGCTTTTTGAACTTGAGGTTTCCTCCTTTTGATTACACAGAATCCATATCTCCTGCACTGACAGTCACCATGAAAAACAAGGTGGATTAGCAAACCAGCACAAAAAATATTTTCAAATTTCATGATGTCAGCAAGAGAAGCAGTACACTGGAGGCAGAATAAGGCTCAAATACTTTCTTCACCAACTGGATCCAGGCTCATGAAGAGCTTGGCCATTTAGTCATCCTAATTAAGAACAGAACTATGACATCTTGGACCACTCCAAAGCAGTAAGACACCAGCAGCTGAAAACACTACCCAGGGTAAGTTAACTGTAAGGAGTTTGAAGTATTCATTTTATCCAAAAGAACTGCTTAATGCTAAAAGCTAAGTTTTCTCTGTTTAGAGCTGCCAACTTCAACAAAAATATTCACATTCAATGTCAAAAAGTTCTATTGCACATTTTTTGTCAGGGATCTCTCAGCTGGGACATGACCAAAATTTCTACGTGTTAAATCTCAAAATCGGTAAGATCACAGATTTAATCATTTGCAGTCATATAAAACTGCTGAGAAATTCTATATGTTTTTTAATCTATTCCAATAACTTTGGGGCAGTGTCTTTATTCAAATTAGCTTGTTATATTGCATAATTCACTAAAATTTGAATAACAATATATTATTTTTGCATTTTTGTGTTTCAGCAGAATTAATTCTGCAATGCCTTATTTTCAGAATTAAATCACTCACAGAGAAATGATTTTTAGACAAGAAGTTTGTATGATTCAACAACCTACTCTTTAAGTCAGGATAATAGTATCTTTCAGACCATATGCAGTGTGAAAATGTGAATTTCACCAATAGAGAAACAGAAAAGTGAAAAAAAAAGCTCCAACCAAAAACCACCCATAGCAATGGTTTAGTTACAAATTATGGAAAATAAAATAAAATAATTGAAAACTTTCCTTTCTGTTCCTATAGATATACATTAAATAAATTGAAATTTCTGACTTTCCATACTGGTGTGCATCACAAGGCACAAGAACTTGCACACAAGACCTGTTAATTCCCCAATATCTGGTTATACACTGCCTTTTGTTGTGCTGTCTGTCCCCATCACTACCATGCCTCCACTATGCACACAGCCCTTTGCTTTTCAGCCTTCACCTAAACACCTAAAATGTTGCCCTTCAATACAAAACAAAATGAAATGTAACCACGACTCTAAAAGGCATTTTCAGCCGTGCTGAGCATCTGTGCCCAAAACTTCTCTCCTACATCTCTTTTTCATGTGTTCAGTATATGTATGATCATTACAGGCACCTGATGCCAAAATCTTTGCTTGGAAACTTCAGAAGTTTCCTCTTCTCTAATTATCCCTGTCCTTGCCTAAATGTTAGGATTCTGAACTACATATAAAGCAATTTCTTTCCTCATTTCTATATCAAATATCTTACAATTTCATATAGAGTTATCCTACTGATAATTGTTCTCTGCTAGGTTTCTCTTGACCTTTAAACTGAAAAGAAATACACATTTGTTTGTCTAAATTATGTCATGCCAACTGTAATTACTCCTAGAGCAGGTCACCCCTGTCTTGAGAAAGTTTATTTCTTCAAAACATTGCGATGAAATTACACTGCATCACTGAACCTGACTTATTAAACAGAAATAGGCCAGAGGACAGCTACTTAATGAAAGTTGTATTCTATCATTTGAATGTCAAAGTGTGTGAAGCTGGCAAAATGTTGGGTGTCCTGCTCTAGAACAAATAAAGGTATTGTTAGTGTGAGAAAGCAAGCTATTCACAATTTTAAATTACTCTGTTGTCAGCTTCTCCATATAATTACGTAGCCCTAGAAACTGAAAAAAACACCAAAAAACAAACAACCAAAAGTAATCAAAGCATTTACACAGAATTGGAACTGTGAATTACTGGGGAAAAAAAAATATCAGCAAGAAGAATGAACCTCAAACTTCAAGACAACAGAGGAAACCATTTTTTAAATCATACTTCTAAATCTCTGGTTTTTAGTAGACATTTTAGTCATTCACCTCCTTGCATAGACGCTAAATAGTCCCATGTCTTCTCTAACCTGCAGATTTTTCAAACTCCACAGAGGAGGATGGAAAACTTTAAATATAGTTCCCTATATTTAAACTTTAAATAGTGCAAGGAAAAAATGAAGTGTATCCATTTTGATTACAAAAATATATGCTACATGAATAATAAGACCAAACTGCTGCACGGAAACTGTTCCTGTGGCTATCAGTGAGACTTGCACGTACATAACATCTGCACAAATAGATTTCATTTTGCAAATCTGAATAATTTACATTCCTATAATTATTATGGCATCTGATTACCTCAATTTCCAAATTCTTTTCATTTCTAAGGATGTGACAGACTGTGAAATTCTTCTGTCCATTTAGTCTATTCTTTTTCTGTAAACAAGATCTGCTTTCTGAGCTCCTGGAAAGATGTCAAGTTACATAATAGCAGTACAGCATGGAATTATGCATTTACCTGTGCCTACCTTGGAAATATGCACTGATTTATTCTCCTTTGGCTTCCCTTGGTAAATTAAGTACTTGGAATACTTTTCTTCAGGACACCATTGACTTAAAAAATTTGTAATTACAACTAGAGCCTGAAAAAACTTCTTATGTAAGTATATATTGCTGTTGATTTTTTAAGAGAATTTATTTTTGGCTTAGAGATCTGGAAGTAAGAAGTTTGCTTAAAATAAATGAACTGATTAGTGAGTACATTGACAAGCACTACAACTTCATGAGTTAGAAAGAAAAAATAAGATACTTTTAAAATTTAAAAAATTTGATGGGTGGATAGAATTGTGAGCTCTTTTTCTTTTTTTTATTTTTTTGTAAAGGGCACAAGGTTTAGTTATAACAATGCTATGGCCACACTGAAATACCAAGAGGAGCTTATGTAAAACTCCTACAAACCTCTTTCTGCAGCCATCAAAACCTGAAACTTTTAATTCACTAAGCAAACAGAAGTTAGAAAATGCCTAGGGTATTAATGTAATAAAGAGTAGATAAAATTACTGTATAAAATATGAATTTAAATTGGTGAATTTAAATTGTAGAAATTTAAACTGCAGAAATTCATAGAATCATAGAACATTATGGTTGGAAAAGACCTCCAAGATCATCAAGTCCAACCTTAACCAAACATCACCATGCCCACTGAACCATATCCCAAAGTGCCACGTCTGTTTGGTTTTGAACACTTCCAGGGATGGTGACTCCATCACTTCCCTGGACAGCTTGTTCCAGTGCTTTAACCACTCTTACAGTTACATTATTCCTAATGTCCAAACTGGACCTCCTTTGGCACAACTTGATGCCATTTCCTCTTGTCCTGTCATTTGTCTTGGAGAAGAGTTCAGCCCTCACCTGGCTGCACCCTCCTGCCAGGCAGTGTAGAGAGTGATTAGGTCTCCCTTGAGCCTCCTTTTCTCCAGGCTTAACAACCCCAGCTCTCTCAGCCACTCCTCACAGCGTTTATGTTCCAGATCCTTCACCACTTTGTTGTCCTTTTTCTGGGGTGGCATTATTTTGTCCCCAGAATCTGCCTGCTTTGTCAACAGCATTTAAGCTAAGTTGAAATCAACTACTTTGATTCCAGCAGTAAGAAAAAGCAGAATGTTGTATCTTAAGAAGTTTTGCTGAAATAAACAAGTCACAGCATTTTTACTTTTCAGAGTAAGGCCTGTTAGGAACAGGCCAAGACACATCATGAACCTCCTGGACTTGACAATGTTTCCACAGTCTAGCTAAATTTCAGTGGATGTCAATTCCATTAATTTCCCTACATGTTAATTTCTGAACACATGTAATCCTCATTATCCACAACTGGAAAAACTACAAAAAAGTCAGATTTATTTTAAACCTGCCTTCTGCCAGTTTCATCTGTTCTTGTACTGCAAAAGCAATTATACAGTCCTGTCCACATTCACTGTGGAACTCAACAGCTGACAGACCTTTCTCATAACACACTCGTATTTTTAATTTTTTTTCCAAAATACTTTTCTTTCTTACTGCATCACTTGTTATGTGAAAGATATTCCACACTTACAGTCATGCCTTCTGCCTTTCCTTGAATCTTTCCATTTCAACCAGAATTTCAAATCTCTCTGAGGTATGAGAAGCAGTATTATATGTGGTATTTAAACACAGGAAAAAGACATATTTATGAAAGAACAAAAGATATTATTCTGTTTTTTATTCCTTTCCAAATAATTCTTAAAATGCTTTCATTGTTCAACTGATAATGGAGGCTGAACCGTCATTTTCATCAAATTACCTATTGCTGCACTAACTACATTACTATGTAGACCTTGTATGCAAAGCTATTTTTTCTCCATATGAAAATTTTCACAGTAATTTACAATGAAATTCATCTGCCATTTTGAGCCCATTCACTCAGTTTTATACATTTCTAAGATCAACTTTCACCTTTAATATTGTGAATAATTCAGTATTAGCAGAACTTCTCACCATCCTGCTCACTCTCTGTTCTAATTCACTTATAAGTATGTTGAATATTACAGTCCCAGTAGAGATCCTTCCACCTTTTTTGCTGTTTTAGCCTTTTAGAAAATTAATACTTTATTCCTAATCTCTGTTTCTTGCCTCCTAACCAATTAGCAATTCACCAGTTTTCTGTTCCATATTCCACATTCCATAAATTATTAGTTTCTTTAGAAACTTCTGGGAAGACCTTATCAAAAGCCTCTGGCAATCCAGACAGGCTCTACCAACAGCATCATACTCGTTGATCCCTTCAGAGAGATTCAACAAGTTTACAAGACAGGAGTGGTCACTGTTTTAAAAAAGCCATATTAATTTTTCCCAGGGAAAAAGGCATACCCTTTCATGAGTCACATAACTCAGTGTTTATTTTAAATTCTGAGTTCTGGTAGTACACCTCTAGGGCTTTGTGACATGATTAAACCCTTGCTACTCTTTAATCACCAGTTAACAAGACCCTCCTCCAGCGCAAAGGGTTCTGCAAAGGGAAGTTCTGGAGCAGGAACTACCCCAGTTCTTTCTGTGACTAAATTCATCCATGGTGAAGCAAAAGAAGAAGTTATGAACAGTTTGGGGCCTCCAGCGCTTATTTACATGAACACTTCTTGTTTCCATTTTCAAGTAATATTGCAACTCGTTTATTTCTGATGTTTAAAGCTTATCAATTCAGTAATTTGGAAGCAAATAAGTTACCAATTCAGACACCTTGTAGAAATTATTTCTTGCAGTCAACAACTCCATAATACAGTTAATAGTCAAGCTGGAAAGGAGCAAATAGGAGTCCTTAGAACAGTGGTACTTATTCAGAAGCAGCTTAATTCTAGAAATACAACCTTTACTTCCAAGGTTAGCTTTTCATTGAAACTGTTCAAACAACACACCAACAAAGGCATATTTCTACCATTTTTTGTTCCAGAAATTAAGGCTAAGGTGTAATAACATTTTTATTCCCTGAAAAAAACTATCAGAAAAGTGAAAAGTATTACACCCTCTTTTACAAATGACTAATGTATTTTTATGAGTTTTTGACAACACTGAAGAATTTTTCACCATGCTGGAACTTGACTACAAGCATCTACTTAATTTTCTTGACAAACAAGAAAGTCTCAAACAGTTTTAATGGATTCAAAGATGTTAAACTTCAATTTTTCATGTGCCACTCACCTCTAAACAGTCTCTCCCTTTAAATGTCAGTTTTCTGGGAGAACAGGATGTGTCTGTGCTGTCTGCAGTGGTACTGACTGCTAAACAGATGTGAGTGGTCACAATTTGGGAAAGGAGAACAAGGACTTACCTGCTTCTTTGGCAACATCTGCAGTTGAAATATTTTGGAGGTTTGAGTGCACTCGGAAGGTCACAGCCGGTCCCAGCACGCTGAAAGAGATTATTAAAAAAATGTAAGACTCATAATCAAGAGACGTGGTATAATATTCCTTATCAAAATAGGTTTTTAAAGAGAACCTATTAAGACACCATTTAGCTCTCTTCCTTTTGCTTCATTAGCTACATTTGCATACATTTTTATACCTCTTGTGGTTTCCTGTGTATATTTTGTGCCCGTCTGAAAGAATTTCAATGACATTAACTAAACTTCAGAACACTCCTGTAAATACTATTCTTATTATGAAGATGGCAAAATGGAGGCACTGAAATTGCTATTCACACAAGTACAGCATAGATCATCACTGAAACTCAGCATCCAAAGAAGATTACATGTATTTTCACATTTCACATTCCTAATATCAACATAACTTCAGTTCCTCTTGTAAGAACTGCAAGTCAGAGGGACAATGTAGAAACTCAGAATATTTATCTTAATCATATTCTGCAAGAGTATGTGCAGAGAAGAGATTCTGGACATATCTGTTACAATATCTGGTTTTGACCAGAAAAGTACCACAAAGTATCTATCATTTAACAGCAGAGGTGATCACCTCTTGGAAGAATTTTTGAGAGGAAATGATTTGACTCTGTGGAGACGTTTCTGCGTATAGCCTGATGGTCCTTTATGGCACGAAAATTTATTTACACTTCTTATTTGCACTTCCTATTTACAGAGGAAGGTACTGATTAGCCAGATGTAGAGTGGCAATGTAACCAGGGTTTCACCAAAAAATATCATTGGGCAATTTTAAGGAAAAGTAAATTTGTATTAGTAATGTTGCACTCATTCTCCATCCATACCAATAAACATCCCACATATACATCTGATAAAAGGAAAGAAGAAAATTCAGGTGTTATGTCCTTAGAACTATACTTAAATACTTATTTACGTAAGAAAAATACACATTAAAATATAATGAATGTATTTTTGAAGAAATTTCTGGGGAACAAGAAGACTATATAAATTATAATGAAAGAATTTACAGAGGAGAAGAGAGTAGGGTCTCAAGAAAAACAAAAATTGGCACTATTTTATAAAAGTTTACTTACATTATATGTATTATGCAAGTTCCTAAGGGTTTTTTTTAACTCATCAGTGAAAAGAATTACATTTATGTTATGAAGAGCAACCCTGCTTAAAATGTGAAGTGCATGGGCTGGAACTGTACATGTAACAGCTTTTGACTTCCTATAGCCATGGCTTAGGAGAGAACGAAATCTGAAAAATTGCTACATAAAAGAAAGAACTTGAAAAATACTTTGTTGTAGGGCTTGAAATGAAGTATTAAGTTATTCTTTTAGTAACATGTTCATCTCTTACAATCATAGAATGGAGAGCACTTAATGAAATGTGCCTAATTGCATCACATATATTCTAGACAGAAATACCTTTAAACTTTTTCCAATTCAGGCAGAAAAAACCTTTTCTTAACTATAAGACTTTGCTTTGAGATCACAGAGGGAATCAGAGTCAGAATAAGAATAAGAAATATCCTTTCATCTTTTACTAGCAAAGCGTGCACTGCACACATTTTATTCTGGAGTTAACAGGGACTGCCATTAATCAATCATTTTTCTCAAAGTACTCTTAGGGGGAGGGGAGAAAAAGAAAACAGATTTAATTGTTAAAGGACGCTCTAAAAGCCTGGTGACTAATGATCAAGAAACAGTTTTAATAATGTCATGCAATTATAAAACAATTTTCAATAGCATATTAATATTATAGATTAAAATACTGAACTATTGCAAAGTAGTTTTTATTTGAGATAACTACTTCACAAAAATCCAGACTGTCACTGGCCCTGAGATAATCAGCCATAAAATGCACCTTTCAGGATACCAAACACTGACTCTAACTAATCTTGCACTGTCCTTTTTTCTGTGTTGCCAACCTAAGAGTAATGGTGATTCCTCTCCAGCTGATCAGATATTTACAGTGCCATTAGCAGTCTGCTTTAAATAAAAGCAGCATCACCCCGATATGCAGCTCTTGCATGACCAAGATAGGAGGGAAAGTAAACCAAGTTTCAGATATTCCCCCACCAATCTTCACTGCATAGTCCATTATAGCTGATAACTTGGAACCAACACAAAACTTCAACCACAATGAAGTTGTACTTTGGCTCAATCAGCAAAACCAAAAAGTTTCCTGCCCTCCTTCCCTTACCTGAATGTTTTACTTTTATTTCTCCTCACTTCCTCCCACTTGTCCTGCCCTGCCCCACTCCCTGCAGCCCAGCACCTCCTGGGATCAGTAAAATCATATAGATTAAAACCGGATCCATTCAGTGACCCAGCTGTGGCACTGAGGGACAGGGATTCCCAAGGAGTGAAGCCTGTCAGCCTGTCAGTCACTATTCTCCACTGACTCCACCTGGATAATCCAGGAACATGGGAAGACCCCAGTCATGCCCACATCGGTGTTGTCACAAGTATTGTCATTTCTCCTCACGGCTCAGGGAAAACAAGAACAAAAAACAGGGCAAGGAAAACAATTCTGTATGGAAGTGGGATGATACTGAGTTAAGACCATCCTTTTGCAGGAAAGAATAAAGCTCAGAATCATTCAAAACACCCACTCATATGTTACTCTGTGGGACATTGTTTTCCTCTACTGTAGCAATTGAAATCTTGTATGTAAGCAATCACTCAAGCACCACATCTGCATGGCTTCATTAGGAATATTTGCAAAATACAGAAAATAAAGCGACTTTTATCATAACTTTTTGCACATTGGCATTCTGTTTATTTAAAAGCAAACAAAAGACCTTGAGATTACTTGGTCAAAATTGCATTTCTGCTCGATGTTTTGGGAACTGACTGCTTCAGGAGCTCATAAAATGAGATTTTTCTCATGGGGGGCTTCTGGCAAAAGCACTCAATAAATAAACATTTCAATAACAAAAGATGCCCTTTAGGGAATTCCTCACTGTTCATTATGTGTTGGATGAGAACATTTAAACAAAACCAGTAATTATTTGACTCCAAAATATTTAAAAAAGACTTTTTAACCAGAGGTCAACCAGCCTGTAAAAAGGTTCCAAGATGTATAAAATACACCCCGATAGAACTTTAAGTTGGGTAGATGAGATTGTTTCCCATGTCAGACTTTCTGAAACCTGGCTAACATTTAATGGCAATTGTCTTCAAACTGCTCTAAATACAGGGGCTCACTGAAGTGCACACATTTCTTTATAAACCGATGAGTTGCAAGCAAACCATTCCCACAGATGAGGGAGGTGCTGGGGGGGCAGACGAACCACTCCTGGCTGGCACCTTACCCCAGCTGGGCAGGAGAAAACTGACATGGAAACCACAATGGCCAGGCTGAAACCTCACCCACATCTGACACCTGCTGCAACTGAGGTTAAAAATGTTAGACAGTATTTCTTGTCTATCCCTCCCCTCCTACTACAATTAGCCCCAGGTAAATCTGTAGTCATTTTTTTTCCGATACAAATAGACTTGTGCTCACTTAAGTAAAGATTGTGAATTTTAGAAGGTATCTGAACTATACAATGTAATTGCACTAGTCACTTTTTGATACAATTTTTTTTGAATAAAGGTAAGCAGCTCTGGCTTCAAGGCTAATAAATAGTGATTTCTCCCCACACAAAATATAATGTCTATAAAACCTGCTAAATTTATTATTCAAACTTTACCAACTAATTACCCCCCCTGTTGGCTGTCACAACTTTTGCCTTTTTTTTTTTTACTTACAATAGTGTTGCCTTCAGTCATAATAAGGGTTTTTTAACAAAGACATTCAAGCATATTGCAAATTGTCACCCTTATGTGCTGTTGTCTTTTATTCTGTTTACTAGAGATGAAATAATTACAGTGTTTATACCAAAATGACTTGAAGGTTGATTGCTGATTTAATAATATCCCCTCCCCTTGGGTTTATATTTCCCATCTGAAGGTGGGAGGGTGCACAACACACACAGAAACAAAGAATGTTCTTTGTGTAAAATAGAAGTATTTCCTTTTGTTAATTGTTTTACAACTAACAGCATTCTTATATTTTCCCTGTCAACAAATGAATGATCTGAATAAACAGAGCTGGAGCGTGATCAATATGGCAAGGTCCATATCACTTTCAAGCCGTAGGTTATAATTATATTTATGAATGACAGGATTTAAATCTCCATAAATTATGCACCAAGCTTTTCATGCCTGTTCCTCTCCCTCGTGAGCGTGTATTTCAGTATCACACGGCATGTTCACTGAGAGATGCAGTCACAGTCTATCATACCCCCTAGTGGAAAAGGATTTGAGAAACAAGTGCCAACATGGGTCTGTGTACTCCTGAAGATGAGACACAGAGCTGATGCCAGATGGAAATGATTTGAGGTGGCATTTCATTTTTAAGATGCAGGCAGAGTACAATTTCTCAAGACTGGAGGAAGATGAGGAGATTAGGATTGGCTATTTCCAACATGAAACATTCTCTTAATGACCCTATTTTATAAAACAGAACTTGCCTTAATAAAGCTTAGATTTGAAATTAAAGTCACTACTTGTCTATATGTTCATTTCAAAATCCTTTAATCTCTGGAGGTTAAGAAAAGCAATTAGTAACGCTCCAGAGGACTGTGCAAAGCAAATTTTATAGCAGTGAAGGTAATTGTCTCAGGAAACGTTTCGTGGGCTTGAACTAATGACTTGCAATGTGTACACATTTCTATGCCTTCTGTGTTTAGGAATTCGAAGCTTATGTCCATTGTTTATATTGCACTGAAGCCGCCTTTTAACCTTCTCAATTTTGGAAAAATTAAGGTGCTCATGCTGCTGTAAATGTTTTATATATTATATTTAGAGGTATATAAACATACTTATGTCAAATCAAATCAATGGGGAAAAGCACATAATTAGCAGAGGCGCTTTTGTACTACAGTATGTTTCTACAACATGATTTACAGAGAAAAGCAAAGGCAGAAAATTGCAGCTGGACATTGACACATAATACATGAACAGATTAAGAAGTGTACACTGGCTATTTTGTTCTCCTTCTGATACTCAGAGTAGCTGTAAATCAGTTGACCACTTGATTCATGTTTGACCAACATTTTTGACCAGAACTGTTGACCAGAATTTATTTTGTGAAACATTGCATCATCCTGTATTTACATTACACAAGCAGGTACCTGACTGAGCTTCAAAGATTCAGGAAAGCTTGCAAAAGATGTGTTGTGTGCTGACCTGCTACAAAATAACATCCCTGAACTGTTGAGTAGAGAATTATTGATCATCACTCAGACTTAATACTAAAAAGGCACACATCTCTCACTCTTTAATATCTTTACTGTTCAAAGATTTGCTTCACTTTGCACCTGGACTGCAGAAATATCAATGTGGAGCTGTATGTATTCTCACATTCCTATCGACAGGTATGTATGCACAGCCAGAGATCAATTAAAAAAATCTTTTTTCTGTTTTAGCAAAATGAGTTTTTCGAACCCTTCTCAGGAAACACTCAACATGCTCCCTAAAGCGAAGAATGATGCACAGTGTTCCAGAACACACAGCAAGTAATAAATTATCTATTAATATTTATATCCTCCATGTACACGAAGCATGAACAGTTTGCACCATTCTCTGAAGTGTTCCTGCACTAAACAAAGCACACAGAGAAAATGTTAAAGGCTTGTTGTTCTGCCATTACACCTGGTGTCTGACAGTGACCAGGTACTAAAGATGGAAAAGCAAAATCCCTGCTAAGGGAAGGACACTAATTGCAGTACCCACCAGGTAGTGGCTGATTTCCTATCACCACTTGAATTCCTCACCAGGCAGCTGGGAGGCATAACAGGTAGACCACAAAGATTAGAAAGATTGACAGTTTCAGAGCAATCACATCTTGCAAGTGTAGCTACATGGAAACAAAACTTATGTCTGGATTTGACGGTTGCAGCCCAGATTTACTTCTGCAAGTTACAATCTTCATAAATCAGGTGAGGCCTTGGACACCTTGTCGTGCCCTCTTCTCTCCTCCTGACATGATAAGTGCTGAGCAGTGACTGCACAGAGCAGCATTTCAGGGGTAGAGAAGAGGCCACGACAAGGTGTTCAAATAATGAAATGCCTGACACACTAGTGTCATTAGAATAATTTCCAGACTGAACTCACAGGAAAGGGGTGACTGGTCCAGAAAGAGATGCTTTCTAACAACGGCAGTCCATGTCTGGTGGGTCCTTGATACTGATACTAAAAGATGGAGCTTTAATTATTTTACATTAATCATTAATTTTGTATTAATCATTTAATCTATATGCATCAAAATTGTGCTAAGTACACTGATCCTAATTTACATTGCAAAAGATGATGAAAGAGTATTTTAAAGATTTTACAACTTGCTTCATCTGAGGTGAAGATTATTTTGCTAAGCCTACAATTTAAATGATTTTAAAAAGAGACAACGCTTAATTTAGAGATTGATGCTACACTCAGTTTGCCCTATTTTTATTCTTCACAAAACGCAACTTTTGATGATTACTCAATATCTATGAATAATTTGCAGAGTTTTAAAATAATTTTTCTATTAATCTGTCACAAGCCATAAAACTTGACATTTTCACCACACTGAGTACATGAAAGTTGCCAGCTTTGCCTGCCATGCAAATAAGGTTCTTAATTACAGTATTTAAAAGAACAAACCATACAAGTGCTATAATTTCTTACAGTAAAAAAATAAAGTGTTTGGACCCTGTGAGGGTGGGAAAATGGTCTCAAAAAGCTTCTTAAATGTACAGTAATTTTTCTTCCACTTCCCAAGGATTAAGCCAAAGGATAAAATTTATGAAATAAAAAAGAAAAAAAAAACATTCTATTTATCTTTCCATTCTCCTTCTTTATACCTTTATATCTACAAGCAGCAGACATTTTTAATTTTTCACCCAATAAGCCTTCAATGCATTTTACTGGCTTCAGCCCTACTCACCCTCTACACACCTGTGTTGTTAATGGCACTGGCTGAAAGCACATATAAAATTTGCCTGCTGGGATGACAGTCACCTTTTGCTCCGCTTGCACAAGTGACTTTTAATCCTTAATGAGGAGCATGACTCACATGTTAGGGTTGTTAGAGAGGTACAGGTTCAGAATGCTCAGAGCTTTGATAGGATCCATGTAGGACACAAATATCTCGGTCACTATTAGGCAGCACAATGAAAGACAAAAAAACCCAAACTTTGCTACAGTCTTAGTTCAAAGGGCTACCAAATTCTGAGTGTGACAACCAGAGCTCTCCTGCTTGTCCTCATAAGGACCTGTTGGCTTCTCCTTTAGCTCTGAGAACACCAATGAGAAGATTTGTTATTGAGGCTCCCTTGCCATCTGTCAGGTAGAGATATTTCCTTGGCAAAGGAGGAATTGCAAGTGGAATTTATTGGGCTGTCTCAGTGGCACATACAGATGTATATTTGCTCTGTCTTTATGGCTCTCAAAGAACACAAACTCTTCTACATGCAGGTTGTAATTCAACTCATTGACCTGTTTATGCAATATTTACTGGCTAGGCTTTAACAAAAAATGCAAAATAATTCTTTATCTTTTTTGGCTGGGTCAGCAGGTCTGTAATGCCGTAATGGAATCCAAACATCCAGGTCACAAAATGAGAGAAAAAAAGTGTGTTTGTACTTCTAGGAAAATCAGGTAGCAAAGTCCAAGAAGATCAAGACAGAAATAGACATAAAATATTTTTTACATTTCTTCTAAGAGATTATTCTTTTAAACAAATCCCTACATGAAAACCTTTTTTAATTTCTAATATTAGTAATTCTATTTGTGGATGAAGCTTCAATTCAAGAGTGAGAATCACAGTTCTCTGTTTCTATTCTCGTATCTGTCATCAAGTCTTGTACCATTTTAGGGAAAATGAAGCAAACTGCCTTGGGTTTCAATCTACCCATCTGCAGAATGGAAATTATTACCTGTTAATAATATGTGAAGACTTGTATAAATTAAATGCAATGGCACACACTCAATGACTTACTTGAAAGGAAGGAGTATATCCTGCCTACCCCACAATGTCATGAACTTTGATTTCATTAAAAAGGGAATATGATGGCATTCTCAGTCACATAGACATGGGTAGAAGAGAAATATGAACTTAAAAAAAGATAAACTTCAGAAGTTCACATATCTATAAAAACCTTCTCCTGAGCAGGGACCTAGGAGTTCATGGAAATGTATCAATAATAGTGGATTTATTCTGCTTTACATTATGAAGGTGCAAATCTTCTGTTTTAATGAGATAAAATGTTGCACCATACATATTTGTAAGAATCTCCTTAGATTTTTACAGCCTTTCTCTTCTGTAACCTAGAAGTCATAAAATGCTGCAGGCCAAAATCTTTCCTGTTATCTTAAAGATTTTTGTATTTTTCTAGCAGGAAAGTTACAGTGGAGAAGGCAAAATTATCTTGGTTATATGCACATTCATTTAAGAAAGGAACACAAAATGTATTGTACCTCAGGGGGGAAAGCCACAAGACAAATGCAATGCTAAGGTTGTGGAATCACTAATTTTTAAGTAAGAAAATGCATAGTTTAAATTTTCACCTCTTTTTTCCCTTATCATCATTCCTCTAGAAAGTGATGAATCTTTATATTATAAATTAGTTGTCAAATAAGACAATATGTACCAGAAAACACAATGTAATTTCTTATAATGTCTGCATGCAATGAGTTTCAGCAATACATTTTTCACATAATTTGTTTCCCAGACTCATTAAATCTGTGAGAGAAGTCAAGTTTGAATAAAAGGGGTTCCATTATTTCTGAGTTATGCTTTTATAACACTTTAAACAAGATTATGTGAAATAACCACAGTTATTTGTTTGCTATTTAAAATCAGAGAGCAGATGACAAATACCGCTCAACTTTCTTGAAAGGTCTGTCTTTTTATTGAGACTAAACATGGTAGAGTTCAAATTGAAATACAGATTTTCATAATTTCTGGACAATTAATGGAGTAGAAATAAAAGAATATATCTATTTCTAGTTAATATTACAGCATCTTAAGGAGAGCAGGATGAGATAGAGAACATTCCTCTCAGTAAATTTAAATGACACAGACAGCAAAATCCAGAATCTGCCAAATCTGGAAAAAAAAATTTGCAAGAACATTAATCCACAGATGTTCAACATACAACACGAGAAAAAATTAATCACGCCAAATCAAGGCAAATGGAATCATGGAGAATCTGCACAACAGAGGGAACTTTTCAAACTAAAACCTAACATGACCTGTGCTACCTGTCCTACCCCTGATCAGTGGTTAAATAATCCTCCCTCACACTATCCTGCCTCTCAATAATTCCCCAAGTTGTTTACATTTAGAACATACATACACCACATGTCATAACCCATCAGCACAACGGAGTGAAAACACCGAGTTTTGTTCCAGGTTCTGGATGACTGAAGATGATTAACTGCTTGATTGAATTTTTCAGGTGTTATAAAAATAACACGACAAACAATGAACAAAACCTACAGTGCATGATTAGGACACTACAGGCAATGCACATGTTTATAATAGGTGAGGCTGGGAGACCCACTCACCACTCTGCCTGCCCAACACTTCCAATTTGAAAGTGTTTTAAGCTTCTTCAAACTTCCATTACTTGGTTTGATTTTCAGATAGCTTCCTCAGTTCAAGTCCTTTTCCCTGGGATGGTTGGCTGGCTTTTCAAATTGTATTTATTCCAACCCAACCGTTCCAGCTCTTCCTAAAAGCAGAGATAATGATTGGCAGTGTTTGGTTGTGTAAGGCCTATTCTTTGAAAAGGAGGTGCAAAATGTCTCTAACCCCAGTACTTGGAAACAAGAGATTTGAAGTGCAAAAAGAACTGATTTGTAACTGTCCTCATGATAAGCCTTCCAAATTCAAGCTTGTGTTGAAATCACTGTTTACACAAAAAAACATGATTAACACTATGGACATGCTACTGTTTATCAGGAAAAATTAATCTTACTTCAAATACATAAATACAGTGTTTCTTTTAAAAGTCTTTTTTTCAGTAAGATTTTGGATTTTGAAATCCAAAGATGAGTGGTGGCCAAGTAGTAGAGAAGATCAATATTTTCAGTAGCCTTAATTTAAATTTTATCAGACTTCAGGAAGTATGTTGCAAATGAAGTATGAAATAACAAAGATTTAAAGACCCTAATCTTTAAATTCTGCTGGAATCATCCACTTCAGACATAGACTCAGTCTCAGTTCATTTGAGGAAAAATAATTTCAGGAATTTATGTATTATTGTATTTACTGTATTTATTGTATTTATTTATTTTAAAGGCCAAATATCAATGTCTGAATGGAGAGCTGACTTCTGGGACTGCTGAATGCTCAGGTAACTGAGTGCTCAGAAGATTGAAGCCAATGTGACCTCTGTCTCAGTCAGGGGAGCTTGTTTCAGAAGAGGGTGAGTAAGCCATGCAGTGAGACATCACACTGGACACCTCGTGTTGGTAAATGCTTGGACATTAATCTCTTCATTCATAACTCTAGCTCTGGATGGTCCTCATAAAAACCCATATCTCATATGACTTAAATATATCAATTCATGTTTGCCAAGCATTTTGATAGTGCAGTGAGGACAGCTATAGGAAAAAAAAATCCAAACCAAACCAGAAGGAAATAGGGTCTCTGACCTCAAAGCAGAATTTGAATAAAGTGCAATAAATAAAACCTGAAGTCGCACACTGAACAATGAAAATAAAATGAAACATTGAAGAGCTACTCATTAACTGGGGATTTCTTTTCTGATCATGAAATAAAACAGTTGGCTGTAGAAAAATATATAGTTGTGATTCAATATTTCAGAAGTCTATGATAATTACAGTTATTCAAAAGATTGGTCATCTGAACAAAACAAAACAAAAAAAATGGATGGAGTTCAGTCCAAAGTCAATTGTTTCTTTATTCTCATCACCTAAATAAAAGCATTTTCCTTATAAGTCAAGCTTAGTTAAATTTTGAAACTAGTTATTACTTTGAATTTATAGTATTTTCTTTTCAAAATGTCAAATCACATTGCTGTATCTGCTACAAAATTTGAAAGACATTTTGCAGCTGAAGTCTTCATATGGTTCCCTTGTATACCTTCAGTTAACCTGCATTTTTCATTTTTCATATAATAAACTATTTAAGTAAACAATGAATTCACCTGTAGTCCCAGTGTGGGTAGGGAGCAGTGTGAGGTGAGAGCTGAACAGCCAGCCTGAATCCTGGCTGTTGGAGATTTAGACTCTGAAAGACGAGGGATTTGGTCCTTTAACTTAGCTTTGGATGCACAGTATAGATGCATCAATTCATGAGAGAGGAGTACTGGTTAAATGAAATGCCTTTGCAATCCAGGATGTTATAGTAGATAATCAGAACCAGTCTTTTCAACTTAAAAAAATCTATTTATATTAGCATTTTAAATTTAGCCTAAGTGTCCTGTTCACTCTAAACATTATATATATAGATTATATGGTTATATAGTGAATTGTTACACTTCAAAACAACAGCAGCAGATTGAGATTAATGCAATTTTATGGAATGAATATAGAATGCAGTGCTAGAGGTCTTCCCCTGAAAGTTATATATGAAAATGGAAATGCCGGTCAAGTTAGCACATCTCCTGAAAGTTCAGTTCTTTGAGTACTGAGCTTAGGTATATCAGAAAGCAAAAATGAGAAAACTGCCATTAAGATAAATGGGGGGAAGAAGCTAAAGCAGAACAAAATGGAGAAAAAAGAGACACCTAGAGCAAAATATCTTCAATGGCAATAGGGAAAATCATATCAATCTAGAGAGAATGTAATATTCAGCTGAAAATCTCACTCTTAACTGGAGGCAGAGAATGGTAGGATATAAGGCCTGAAATCCTATGAAGTGGGAATAATCTGTTTTCTTTCCATACAAAGGTATTCACCTAAGGTCAGAGCTGAAACTTCCCCTTTACAATGTTGGCAGTAAATAGCCCAAATGAGAGAACAATAAATACAAATTCAAAAATTATTTGTATTCTCATCAGAAACCAGTTAAGTCATATATTACTTTGACTATTAATTCTGTGTCCTTTCCACTACTTTCAAAGGTGAGCTGAGAGATTTTGGTATTTTTATTATATTTGGATGTTTCTTGATAAAGTCTCATGTTGTGAATAACTCAATTACATGAAGAAGGCCAATGTTGGAGATTGCTAAGTCATATCTTTTTAAAGAAAATAGATACAAATTCTCCTAAACATTAGTACTCATCTGCCTTCAATCCCTGATACCAGTCCAACAATCAATCACCAGGGGCATTGGACACCCATAATTAGATTATAAAATCATAACTATAGTAATTTTACGTCTGCTTGCATAATTACATCAGCATGCTAATATCCTTTTAATGGTCTCTAATGATGTAATAAGAAATAATGGAATTTATTTGACAGCTACATAACCATTAACAAAACATATTAAGCATAACTATTACTTCCATAAAGATTCAGGCTGTATCCAGAAGTGACAACTAACAAGTTGGATTTTTTTTTCAATGTTGAAATATTTCTAATTCTGGATTCCCTAAATCTATTCCCACTCATCTGCTTCACAGGGTGAGCAAAGTTTATGTCAATGCAAACTTGACAACAAATCAGCTGTAGAAATGGACTGGATGCTCTGGCAGTCAAGCCTGGGGATATCCTGTGAACTGAAGCCTATCAGTTAAAGTTGGCAGGACTGTGAAAAACAGAAGATAAAATCATCTGATTACTTCCAAGCACTAGCTAATCAAGAGCTAACACAGGGTATTGGTAGGAACCCATGGCAAAAGCAATTGTCCACTTACCTAACTGCAAAGCACAGGGAAAAACTAAAAATATAGGGAAGAGTGGAAGATATTTGCAGACAAAACTAACTAAAGGCAATAATTCATTAGTGAAGCAGTTCCTTTAAATCTTTTTTTTTTTTTCAGAGAAAAGGACAATAAACTGGTAACTGAGAATTTAAAGAACTTTAAAGGAACTCACCCTCTCTACTCAGTTCTTCCTCTATTCCTATTTGATGTGATGATTTTGTTTATACTCTCAAATTAACCCTGTGATTCTCATTAACATGTCTTTGCTCTGAAATCTTTGCAATGATTTGAAAAAATCCAAGTCTACACTTTACTTTCTAACCATTGGAAATTCTTGGAAAGAAAAGAGAGACTTGAGAATTTCAGACCAAGAAACTACTCAGGTCAGAGTTAAAGCAGGATAGTATGACAAATTCTCACCTCTTTTATAACTCTTTCTCCAGGCTAATGGTTTTTCCTACATAACCTCTCAATTTTTACAAAAAAAATGAACCTTTAAGAAAAAGGATACTTTTAGCTGCCAGTGAAATAAAATAAATCACCCATAACACCTTAGCCCAAGTAAGAAGCATATTTCCTGAGAAATATTTCCTGACATATCAGTGGTGACTACAACATGAAACCCCTGAAACCCCTCTCCATGAGGCCACTGAGAAGTTAGCCAGAGTATTCAAATTTGTACTGTTTTCCATTGATAGTGGTGCAATGGCAGGAAAACAACAAATCCAAAAAGTGTGAACTTTTTTTGGTAAGGCTTTGTCTAAAGCTTCTACTACTGCTTTATCTACTGGTCAGCTCCACCTTCCTTTAGTCCTTTATGGGTTTGTTTAACCTAAGTCAAAGCATCTCATTCTCTGGAACAAAGAAAATTTATTATGGGTGAATTCTTCATTGATTTGAGATTTAGGATAACCCTTCACCGATTTATAAATCTTTAAAAAAGCAAAGACTGATAAAAACATTGTATGGACAGAAAGAATGCTCAGTCCTGTTTGGATTTCCTGTAATTCATAGCACACTTTTAAGGGACTGACCATACAAATATTTTCAGTAGAGGCATTATTAATAGATGCAAAATAAGCAGCTAATTCTTCACATTAAAAGAAAGGTCCATCACAGCTGGCTATACCACTGGAAGGATATTTTTCATTACAGAAAGAATCTACAGCCTATTAGCTGCAATGTATTGTGATTTATCAGATGATAAAAAATAACCAAAAGACTTTATACTAACAATTAGAAAGGTAGGTGAAAGTCCTCTCGTACTGTAAATGAATGAAGTTAATGAAGCTGAACCCATTGATTCCAGCAGAGAAATTGTTTCATGGGATTTCTCCTTTAAATGTGCAGTAGACTTTCTCTGCTAGTGTTCAAAGTCAAGGGTAAAAATTCTCTTTACAAGAAAGATAATAGGATATATATTTTCTCTTCAATTTAAAAACTTGGTATTCATAAAAAAATATACTTCATGAAATACAACCAAAAGATGTTAATCAAAACAAACAAAATATGGGAATATTTTCCTTCTCAATAACTAAAGCCAACATTGCCTGGTATTTCCCAGGTTTCTGAAAAGATTTTCTCACCAGTCATCCATTTCTCCATACAAATACAGTTATAGAAGAGGTACAAATGTTTTTTACAATCAAGAATAAACACTTCCACTAAAGATGAAACATCATCAGACTCTGATTTAAAACAGACTATTAAACAATGAATTCCATTCTGTAAATGAAGATCAAACAGTAGCTGATGGCAGCACAGGTGAGGCTGAGAAAGATGCTGCACTTCATCAACCCAATTCATGGGCCAAGGCAAGTAGCCCCAAACTCTCTGAAACACAAGCAGAAGCTGGATGCTACCCAGACATCAGTGATTTCCTGAGTGCCCAACATGTGGCTTCTTTTCTCAAAACCCTCCCACGGCTGGTCCTTCTTTTCAATTACCTTTACATCAAACTTCTGTTTCATACAGAGAGAATGAAGTTTTGTGAAGTATATGGTTTTTCCAAAATGCCTTCAGAAAATCCTCAATCTAAAACCCTTTACTGGACGTGGCAGATCATAACCCCCTAGTTCATGAGATTAACATGCAGAGCATTCATCAGTATGAATCACAGGAGGGAAACCAGTGCTCAGCATAGCTGAACTCCCTGTGACTTGTTAAATAAGCAGCTGACCAAAAAGCATGACTGAGTGTGCCAAGTGCCAGACTCAAAGCCAGGCACCCAAGTTTTTATCCATCTCTGATGTCTCTTTTCCCCCTGACAATGCTGGATATAATGACCCTTCAGAAACTGTTAAATAAAGTTGATAATATTTGTAGAGCAATCGGAACAGATTATTTTTCCCCATGAAAGCAGAAAAATAGTTAATTCTCTATAATTTTCTCAAAATAATTTGTTCCGGTGTGTAGGGAATGTTACAAAGATCATCAATACTCTTTTTTCTCTCTTGCCCACCTTCCTTAATTTTGACAGTAAAGAGCAGATATTTCCTTGTAAGACAACCTATACAAAAATAATGAGACATCCAATAAAATAAAAAAGGGGAAAATCCCGTGTACATACTTGACATCATCGAAGACACTCATCTGCAGCTTCAGGAGATCTGCCACTTCCTTTATTAACTCCAAGCCCTTTTCCACACTCAGGGGGCTGTTGAAAGGGAGCAAGAAAACAGAGCATTAAAAAAATGGAACTCATCAATACTTGAGAGGCTAAAGGTCCCAAAAGAGTTATCACCTTGGCCTCTTTGAGTCTGAAAGACACCACTAACTGTATTCCTGTCACATAGTAATCGTGATATCAAGGGAATTGGGATCAGGTGCTTCTTCAGGCATGATGAATCACCTGAATTTTCCAGCAATAAGACAAACAATAAGGTGCAAATGGAATTGTTAGGAAGTGTAATGGGCCCATGATGCAGCAACCAGTTCATCTCAGTCCTCAATAAAAAATGTAATAAAGTAAAAGGACAGAAAGAAAGAAAAGGATTGAGGAGACAAGGAGGGAAACAAACAATGAAAGTCAAATTGCAGGCTCGGTATCAAATGGACAGGTGAAAAGCATATTTTTAAATTCATTAGATTTTAAAATGAATCTTTGCCCAGTGAAAGGATACAAAATTATTATGGATTTGAAAGTAAACAATGGAGCAAGACACACAGTCCAGAGGACACTGATTAGATACGTAGGATTTAGCTTGGTGTGAGCATACACTGCTGACAGAGCCCCCTTTAAATCTTTTTAACCTTTGTCAATGCCACATTTACATTTTTTAATTTAAAAAACAGGTTGCAATCAAGCCTAACACAAGATGACTGCTATCATTTTAAAAAAACACTTATCTAGATGCAAAATTTATATTTGCAAAAATTTCAGATTATTAGAGTTGATACAACTCTAACGGTGTATTAAGAACATTTCATCCCTAATACACAGATCATACCTTGCTTAGTTGTTGGAACCAAATAAACAAGTATTAAGAAGGTAAAAAGATGTGGAAATGAAATAACAATGTCCAATGAAAGAATCAGAGACAACATTTTCCATCTAAATCGTGATCACAGATTAATTCTCAACATTGTTAAAGCCCCAAAGACCATAAAATTATACTTTACAAGCATATCTAACTTATGCCATGGTAAAGCAGAAACAATTTTGCTGAGATTAACTCACAGGAAAAAAGGTTCTGTATTTTTTCCTTCAAGGATTTATAGTAAGTAGGAGAAGAAGGTGTCAAAGAGAGCATGTAGTATTAAACACAATCCTTCCAACTGGACTGAAGGAAAAAGATTTTTTCAAAAGCTTTTCTGAAAGGTCACTATTTCCACCTCAGAGTTGAAGTTTCTTAATCTAATTTTACATCATAGTAATTCATTGCTACTATTTATTTATTTATTTTCTGCAACACACACTGGGGGTTTGGTTTTTGGGGTTTTTTGGGGGGGATGTTTGGGGGGTTTTTTTGTTGTTGTTGTTTGTTTGTGGGGGGGGTTGTTTGGTTTTGGTTTTTTGTTGTTTTGATTTGTTTCTTGTGGTGTTTTGATTTTGGGGAGGGGGGGCGGGGGGGGGGATGGGGATTGTGGTTTTTTGCACTGGTTTCTGCATACACTGCCCTAAGGGCACCTCTATTTAAATAATGGGATATCTCATGTGGATCTTGGTTAGGATGGAATTGCTCAGCCTCCCTTCATGCTACTAGCCCAAAATGCTCAAGAGACCTCCTGTCACACAACCAGAGGTAGCCCCTCAAGGCACCAGATAAATATAGAGTTATTCTAGATGTCTAAGACAGAAATGTTCTTGTGTGAAAGTAACAAAAGAATCTGATTGATTGTGTAAGGAAAAAAAAAGTACCATAGATTATTCATAGAACTGTTACATTTCAAGGACTGACAGTGGATAGAAACGTGATTATTCCCATCACTATGAAAGCAGATTGTCATAGTTACTCTGGGGTTTATGTGTTAATTAAATCTTTTCTCCCAAAGAGGTTGGCTTAAATTTTACGGAAATGATTGGTGTCAGCAAGTGGGCTTTTACTGTAATAGCAAGTCTGATGCAGGCAAAGGCTGCTGTGTACATTGGTGCTGCTTTTTAACCAAGGGAGCCTCACTTGCAAAGCTCAACCCCCTACTCCCCTGAAAAAGCATTCCCCAGCTTCAAAAACAAGATATGCTGTAACAAGCCATTGCAGCAGCAGTAAATGGGGGGTGTAATCAGAGCATTTGAATGCTACAGACCAGCAATAATGCTGAAGGGGAAATGGGTGAGAAAATGGCATAGGAAGACCATGGTTTTGCAAGCCTGAGCATCCAAGAGCAGTTTTAGTAACTCTCATGCAATATCAAACTCAAACACAAAGGTTCACAAACTCAGATGGAGTTTGATAGGCTAAGAAATTATCATTCATTATAGCATGGGAAAGCTGCAGGATGAGTATTCTGTGGTACCAATACTATTACTGATCCCACAGTCATATCTGAGGATTCCCATTAAGAATTATTACAGACACAGTATTTTCCAAATCAATTTTTCCAAGTTCCCAACACTGATACAATCTAGTACTGTTTATTACAGTTCTATGACAGTGGTGCTGTAGGACAGTAGAATATTCAAAACCTTTCTCTAAAAATGCCAGGCCGTGATTTTCCACACTCAATTAATGCTTTGCTTTTGTTTAGTGCTTTATTTTGGTCATTGTTGCGTGGTTTGTATGGTGATTGCCTCTAACTGTGTTTACATGGAGAGTATCACACCATTTCCAGCTAAGCAAACTGGCCCACCTTGAAACAGCACCATTCACCCACATCACCCATCTGATTTCAGGCTTTCACAAGGAAAATCTTTCAAACATCACCTACTTTCCTGCCTGTGGCCCTCCCACACATCCTCAGTGCAAGCACTCAATACTTGTAGAACAGATTACATTTGTGATCTTTCACACCCTATGCTTAGTTTTTAGCCTGCTTGATTCAGTTTCTGTATTAGAGTGCAGATTTCTTAGAAATATGTTTCATCTATTGATTGTGAGGGTTCATCAGCTGTGGAATTAATTCAATGGGAAGTGTTAGACAAAACAAGAAAGAAAGACAAAAAATAAGTGTTCAGAAAGGAACAACGGTGAGACACTCCAGACTGAATTTGTAACAGTAGAAAGAAGACTATTTAAACAACCATGACTATTGAACTGTTTCATGAAGGCCAAAGACTTGGAGAAAAATTATAGGTAGGGTTCACACCGCTTCATCTGAACTGTCAAGATGGTCATTGCAGTTCCCAGGGGAGGAACTGGGAACTCCTTTGATGCTGGGCCTTGCTGGCACTCCAAGCAGTACAAAACAGAGTGAGTCCCTGTGCTGTGCCCTCACATTCCAGAGCCAAGACAGGTCCAACTCATATGCATTATCTTCCAGGAGTCTGTACATCAGTAACAGTGAACCCTTAAAAATGAAATCACAATTTACACAGGCCTCAGAGATACAAAGCATGAGCTGTAAAAAAAAAAAAAAAAAAAAAAAAAAAAAAAAAAAAAAAAAAAAAAAAGCAGAAAAAGGACCTCTCATGAATGCTGTTTATGTTTTCCAAGTTCTCTTGAGGCTGGCCAACCCTTTCTATGTCCAAGAAAACTAATGGTTTCTGCAGTGCCTTTAACACCCTGCTCGATGGCCACTGGAACAGGCTCCCCAGGTCACAGCACCCTTGGCAGAGCTCAAGAAGTGTCTGGACAATATCCTTAGGCACATGGTGTGATGTCCTGAGCAGGGGCAGGAACTGGACTTCAGTGATCCTCATGGGACTCTTCCCTCTCAGGATATTCTATGATTTGATTTGACCACTATTTTTTTAATTGCCTTGAAAGTTTCTGATCACCTTTGGTTTAGATTTTGGCCTTAGGAAGAGTCAACTGCTGGATGGCAGAGTTCCTTTTTGCAGATGATACAGATGTTGCCAGATGAAATCTTGAGACAGTGCTTACTTCAGGTTTCCTACCTTTGCTCTCATTCCATTTGCTGTAGATTTCTCTTTTGCACATTCTTTCAAGGTAACTGTAATAACAGCAGCTAAAAGAAAGTGTGATACATCTCACTGTTTAAAATTATTCTTTTGAGGTCCTTTTTAGGTTTCCACCTCCAGTTATCTTGGAAGATGAAAAGAGAGTCAGAGAGTATATAAAATTCATGTATAATGTACTTCCTTCCATTGCTTTATCTTCTAATACCATCTCTGAGTGCTACCATAATTGTTATTTTTTTTACTTGACAGATTCAGACCCTACTGAACTGGTAGCAGAACTCTGTCTCACTCAGATGCCAATCTCTATCTAATGTTATTGGTAGAATATACTTTGACACACTTATGACAATGAATAAATAAGTGGGGAATGAAATATAAATATTTCCTTTGGGGTTTATAAAGATAGATAGATTGATAGATATATCTTTAAAGTCTTTCAGTGTCATCTGCAAAATATTTCACAACTGCTTTTGTTTGATCTCACTTTTCAGGGCATGGCTCTTACACTATTATACTTTCTAGAGAATATGGCTTATATCTCTGCTAAAAATAGCCAATATTATATGTTAGTACTGTATTGACTGTTAATATTACTAAGATATGTAGTACTTATGAATGATGAAATTACTCCTCAGCTCAGTTCAAGACTCTGATGTATGATTTAACATCATGACATTGCCATGAAAAATTCTGTATCCAGTTTAATCATGTCAAAAATAAATAATCCAATTCAGATTTACTTGGTTGACCTAAAATAATCCTGAACCAATCAGTTTCCTCTAAGTTCATCAGGAGTTTTATCTAACACACACAAAAAATTCCCCCTGCAAAAAAAAAAAAAACCCAAACAAACAAAACCCAAACAAAACAAAACAACACCCCAAAAACAACCACAACCAACCAACCAAATAAAAAATGGCAGGATCTAGCCTATAAAGAAATTTTATTTAGAGATGAAACTGAAATGAAAGCACAGGAATAAATATCTTTTAACTTTAATGTGAGCTGCTGAGCACTTCTGAAAATTAGTGCAATCCATTTAAATGCTCAGGAGTGGATTTGGAAGCCCAACTTTATGTAATTGTCAAAGTGTTTCCACAAAGTGTACTGGACATTGAATACAAGAAAATTAGATTGTCTGGTGAAAATAAGATTTTGTATCTTCCAGTGTCTAGGTCCCTCACAGTGAGGAAGCTGAAAACAGAAAATCTTTTAAGGAACAATCCACTTACAGAGGTAATTTAAATAATAGAACGCAGAATGATAATCTTCCTCTGCTATTGACTATTAAGATTTAACTTTTCAATTTACAAGAAAAATGCAGTGATGAGAAGTAATTTTTAAAATCTGCTCCCAGGAAGTTGGCACAACTTAGAACAATCCCATTACATGAGTTTTTCCTTAGTTCCTGCTACAAAATGCATAGTAATGCTAGCCAATTTTTTTTTAATCTGCCTATACAATCCCACTCTCTTCAGTGGTTTTATACATAAATGAGAGAATACCTGTAGCTAAACAAATAATTAATGAGGAGCAGAATATGTCTTCATCTGGGAGAGGTCTGCCAAGTTACCTCAGTCAAGACAGCTTCCTGATCCACAATTCCACTGTCCATAAAATGAAGGCACGTACAACAACTTTCCTTGTCAAGTGCCTGGTATTGTTATATAAAAGACAATAATGTTATTATTTGACTTACATCCACATCCATTCTGGATCTAAGAATAGAAACACCAACACTATTAGCTCTATATACCATTCCCTACCAAATATGGAGGAGATGTAGTAGCAAACACTATGCAACCTGAAAATTAACTTAAAAACTTCACTCATTCCTCTATCAAAATTCTTGTTCCAAATTTTTTAGTACAGGGCCTCTGACTGGTTTTAGAGCACATCTTCCTGATTTTAGAGCATATTTGGAGAACCCTGATCCCAGTGAAGTTAACTTCTGCCTCCCTGGTGAGTTGGAAGTCTTGCTAAAGATCTGCTGTGGGCAAAATAGAGTAGGAGACAAGAGTCTTATGGACCAGATGTTTCATGAATGGCCAGTTAGACCACTTTAACAGAGGAGGAGTGCTGAATATTGGATGCTGATCTCAAGACTAGTTCAGCTTCACACTCCAATCCTCTGAACAGTTTTACAAATGGAGTCCACGTTTTCAAGAAATTCCCAAGATTAACTACAGATCTGATGAATGAGAACAAACATTTTGAATAATGGCCCATTTCTGACCTGGACCTAATGATTTATGCATTCAAGGCTCAAAGTTTCCCCTTCTGGTTAAAGAACTAAAAGGAAACATGTAAATGAAGGCACAAGAGGAGTTCTGTGGGGAGTGACACTGGCACCATGGCCAACTCTGCATGCTGAGCTAAATGGAGCTCAAACTCTAATATGAGCCAGTGTGCAATGTCAAAGGGAACAAGAGGAAAAACAGAAGCAAACAATGATGAAAACTATATGTTCTGTATTCCCCTACACGCCTGTCAAAAAAATCACATAAATTGAACCGTTTTGGTAGCAAGAAATCTGATGCAGTTACACAGATGGTTTGATTGCTGGCCTTTGCCAAGCCTGCTCTCAGCCCAAGGAGAACAACCTGCAGTTCAGTGTTATGCTGGGGTTATGTCAGTCTCACAAGCACTTGCTCTCACTTGCTTTTCCTCCTCCCAGTTGCCAAGTGCCCTTGGAAACCCACTTACTGAACTCTGAAATGCCCCCTTAATGCCATCATTTGAATTATGTATTGTCTTTACCAGACTGTACCTAGTGCCCTCCCAATACTCTGTTTAGCAATTGTAATGCAGCACTGTAATGGACATCCAGTCAGCCCTGTCAGATTAATTCAATTGGATCATTTTCTGTAAAAATGAAGAATAATATACTGTACAGAAATGGACCTGACACTAGGAACTGCGCTCTGTAAACCTAAATGTCAGTCTAATCCCCAGAAAAATCTTAAGTAAGGTAGGGTTCAATTCACCTAAAATTTGCTTAGATCAGAACACAGGCAATGATGGCCAGTTTGCCCATTTTCAAGAGTGATGAGCACTACAATAAAATTGCAAGGCATTTCTCTGTAGACTGAAAGTTGCCTGAATGCTTCACTACAGTATCCTCCCAGCAGTATCAGTAACTGTATTTTCTGGGCAGGTAAATGACACTCACACCCAGCCTCTTTTGCTGTCCAAACTCGAGCACAGTGGCATGGCCACTCCATTTATCTCCTCTGGAGAATGTTCAAAAGTTAGACTGCACTAGAGCTCAGCTTGAATAGTATTTAATACATATATAAATCAGAGAACAAAGCAGAGCTTGGAGCCAGCCTCTAGGACTTTTTGGAAGAAGACATTTTATTCAGACTTATGTTGACTTTAAAATCACTTTAAATGCACACACGCTCAAAAAACTAAGTTTGGACCAACAGTCTTCCTTACTCCTGAGTACTGCAAGTTAAGAATCAGGTTATCTTCTGTGCATTATTTATCTTTCTCTGTTGCTTTTAGGCCTGAAGATGAACCACTGAGCCATCAAGAGGATGATGGACAGTGTTATCTCTCATTTCTGGTACATAGAGCACCCTGGAAGGTCCCTTCCGTCGCCTGCTTCACTTTCCAAGCCCCACAGTAATAAGCAGAAGACAGACAGAAGATCCTGGGCACAGTGCCTGTCAGCAGAGCAGCACTAGATACGCTGGATCCCTGAACACCCTACTTGTTTGGCATGTCTCAGTGACATGGGGAGATTTTTGCAGTCTGGGCTGTCTTCTGGAGTCTTCAAAGGTCCCTTCTAATCAGTGGAGGAAAGAAGGTGTCTAACCTCCCCGTATGGGTATGTCTTCACCTGTCTCTCAAGAAGCTCAGTGATGTGAAATGAAGTGGATGACATCCTTGGGGAATATGGGCAGCATCCAGCAGTTTGGTACCTAAATGAGGCAGTCTGGCTTTCACTCTAAATTCTGAAATAACTACATTTTAACTTTACACCTAGCAATGTGCCTTAAAGGGAAAAGATATTAAACACATGGGTAACAAGACACATATCCAAAGCTCTTGAAAACAGAAGCTGAATGGATGAAATCTATTGAAGAATTTAATTTCAGTAATCAACTTTTATTAAACAATGTGAGCTACACACAGATTATGCCCTGCAGGCCAAAGTGTTGGGTTAGAATTGTAAGATTCTTTCTCATTTGGTTCTTTATTCCACAGATTCACATGTTAGCAAAAAAGAGTCTACCAGAAGATCTTTCTGGATAGGTTCACCAAATATCCATGGCTTCTTGTGGTGGTACTTTACTGTAGGAGCTAATCTGAGTTTTGATCCAAAAAACATAATTTTGTTGGTCCTGTCTACCACTATATTTATTCTGAGTGTTTATATTTAAGATTTTTTAACAGTCATTCTTTTAGTGGACATGAATAGGAAGTTCTTTTACATTGAAGATTTTTTTTTTAGTACTGATCTGAGAATTGAGAGTCATTTTTTTTCCCTCTAGCCTTCTTAAATACTGGATTTTAAGAAAGATGAATTCCAGTTCAAAATAATTATTTAAGGAAGTTCCACCTGGCCATTTCTCAGTAATATCTTTGTTTTGATTGACATCAAATCAGTTTCCTATCACTGATAGAGCAACAGTCTATAACAGTATCTCTTTCTCAATATGCAGCACATAGATAAAAAGCTAAAACCTAAAAAAAGAAAAATCAAAGTTCAGAAATATGAGTCTGGAATACCATATGGAATGCATTAGAGAGTCAAATAAGGAGTCTGTCTTTAGGAGGAGTAATGTTGAGGACGAGCTTTCTCTGGCTGCTAACATCATTTGGCAGCAGTATGGACATTGACTGGTGCAGGCAAAATCCCTGCTGGTGGGAAGCTGGGAGAAGTCTGGCCAGCTCCAGCCAAGCTGCCATCCCTCCTCCATGCCTGGAAAAGAGCAGGAATGTCTGTCACAGGCTGAGGCTGAGTGACGAGACTCTGAGGTGTGTGGAGGTATTCCAGAGCTTCTGTAAAATGACATACAGATGCACTACGAACTGTCTACTTGCTTATTACTTGCTCTAATTAATACAAAATATTAAATCCAGTAGAGGGAGGGCTGTTGGAACTGGTGACTGCAGCATTTTTAACCACCTACCTTCATGGGACAGCACCAGGCTTGGTTTGTTTCCTATCCTATCTCCCCTGTCCATGTACTGCTTGGCAAGGAGAAGCAGAGGAGCTGCAATGCCAGGACTTGGGCACTGCCTCCCCATGGCCAAGGGGCTGCTGCACACCAGCCACGATGGCTTTGCCTGCTAAAAGCAGTCAAGGGAAAAGGACAAAGAGCAGAAAAGCAATTTCCAGTTCCTGCTGCTGGGATCAAGAAGGAATGAGAAGAGCTGTGCTGAAGGAAACACATTCCCAGCAGTGCATACTAACCCCAGACCCTCAGACAGTTCTCAGCAGCAGCCACCAGCACAAGACTGGAGGTTATTTGAGGCCACCTTGGACATGCTACTGCCTGATTTTCTAAAACTAGCACTAAATACAGAATAGCCCAAAAGTAAGTGCTAAGAAATAAAGTCCAAGATAATTCTGGAAAAAGTCTGAGGGAGGACAAGTATTCAGCTGGGATCTGCTTCTCTAAGGACCATCTAAGGATCCATCTGTTCTGGGAAAAACAGTGCTTTGACAAACAGAAACAATTAGTTTTTAAGGGTTTTTTGTTTGTTTGTTTTGTTTTTTGTTTGTTTGTTTGGTTTTGGTTTTGGTTTTTGTTTTGGCTTGGACACTGTTGTGTTTACATCGTTAACAATCAAGAAAGATTAAAAGGCATTAAAAGAGTTATTCAGTAACAGTATTCAAAAAATAGTATTTCCTCAGTTCCCTGAGGGAAAACTTAAATGAAAGGGCGTCTATGAAAGTGCCATTATTCAGGCACTTGCCCAAAACCCAGTCAAAAAGTAGCAAAACAGATATTCTATCCCAGGAGTACTAGGAACACCAGACCAATTAGATGAGAATATTATACATGAAAAAATCAGTCTAACTGATTCATTCTCTACTCCAGACATCAGGAATGGTGCCACATTTTCTTTACATGATCCTCATGAAACACATGAACCTTGTGTTTGAAAATAGTATCAGCCAAGCACTTCCCATGTGTCATATATGCACTGCAGCCTAGGCCAAGAACACAGATTATCAGAAGTGAATTCCTCTTGCCTTATACCCTGCAGTGAGTATTCCTTCTGAAAATAAATAAGATTATGGTTATAATTCTACAAACAATTAGTTCATGTGATTATGTACCTGCTTAACAATTAGAAAAATCTCTCTTTTAAAAAAAAAATCTCCTCCTGAACTCTTGACCTCGGTGATATGTATTAGACTACTTTCTGTTTTTAGAAATGTTGGGAAATGGGCCACTGCCTTCAGGACTTGCATACTTTTTTCTAAATTTTCAACTCAGAAAATATGTGCCACCATATGAAGAGCAGGACTCATGTATATAGATACAACAAACCTTTTCTTCAAATTTTCCACAGCCTCAGAGCATAGACTAGGAGAGGTTTAAAGAATACCTTTGCTTTTTCTTTTCTATTTTCCCCAAAGTATTATTTTTGTTAATGTCTATTATTCTGTCACACTTATTCCAGCTGAATTTAATCTACCATTGTACTCCTTAATCCCTCAATGTATTTAAATCCATCTGTAACTTTTCTAAATCCTCCATAGTTCTTCCTAACAGAGACAATTTGCCGATGGGGTACCACTAATCTCCGCACACGCTGAGGAGCAGCAGCTCATGACAAATCTTTCTCTCCTATCTCATCACCAGCTCTTAATCCACAGTGACACCCTGGCCCTTGCTCTGTGACTCACTCTCCTTAAAGTCAGTATGAAGAGCATCCCATTTATCTCCTGTTGATTTCAAGGGTAGGTACAACTCGTGGTTTTGCTGTGGCAGCAGCTTTTCTCCCAGGAGAGTCTGATGTATCTCAGCAGAAGGTGCTGTGGACCTGAGGGTCTTCCATGTGTGGTGCTGCCACAAAGGAGAAGAGAGGGTCCCTGGCACTGCCTCCTGGAGGCCCAGGCTCAGTGGCCCTCAGATATAAAGAGCCAGGACTTAAATTGTGTAGCTTAAAATAATAGCTTATCATCAATGCAGTCTCAGAGTCTGTGATCACAGCACTCCTCCATCACAGAAAAGCTGTAAACACTAGGGAAACTTTTATTTTAAGGATTCTTTTGGATTTCCTTATTTTGCTTTTTTCTTTTTTCTTCTTTCTTTTTATTTCTGCTAAGATTAGTAAATATTTTAACCAGCAACATTATGGGAAACTCAACTACTGATGTGTGAAACATTGATGTGAAGCCCCTTGGGTGCAAACTTCAGTGGTAACTAAGGCATGGGAGGGCTGCTGATGGTACTGCAAGCAGATATAGCTTTACCAAGGTTCCACTAGAGATTTTCACTCCCCTTTTCCTACTGAATCCTGTCTCCTGGGAATTGGTTTCATGGCACTTTTTAGCACACCAACTCCGCTGTTCTCTGATGTGAAAGGTCATTTACCAAGCCTGGCTCATGTAGCTGCTACTGCTAAAATCTGAGCCACACACCTCACAACCCAAGGAAGGATGTCACTTATGCCTGAGGAGGGAATTAATGGAGAAGGGTGTCATCTATTCCTGCCCCAAGGATGGAGAGAGTGCTCCTGCCACTTCAGGTAGC
This sequence comes from Zosterops lateralis, assembly GCF_965231275.1. Classification (NCBI taxonomy): domain Eukaryota; kingdom Metazoa; phylum Chordata; class Aves; order Passeriformes; family Zosteropidae; genus Zosterops; species Zosterops lateralis. The sequence goes on from NC_139762.1 coordinate 10,426,818, forward strand.
ACACAGTCTGTTGGAAAAGTCAGGGCAGCACAGTGACATGACTCTGCCATTCTCATCAGGCTGGCAACCACCAGTATAAAGCTATCAAATCCAGCCTTGTCCAAATCCTACTCCTCTTTTTTTAGACACAAAGGAAGTCTCAGTCATCACAAGAACAATGCATATTATCCATACAATGGAGAAGAAATGGAGAAATTAGAGGGGTTTGCTGCAGGTCATAGAGGATGTAAGTGCCATGGCAAGGACTACTGGGAACATTTTTAATACCAAATTTATAGTGTTGCCATTAAATTCTTTCTGAGCCTACCAAGCTTAAAAACAAAATTTGAGCACTTAAATTGTATTTATTTCTCTTGTCTGGAAGTGCCCCTGAGAGTAACTCATCTGATAATCTAAACTAAAGTCCTGGGCACTGATGCTTTAAGTCCATGGTGTTAGAACTGCCTGCCCTGTCTGTCTGAGTCTGACTTTTTGTCCATGCTTCAGTGTAACTTCATCCATGTGTGTTTCAAGATGCACACAGCTCCAGTACAGACTTTGGGATGGAATGCATTTAATGGATTTATTTTTGTTTGAACATGGTCTGTGCCTTACATTAACTTAAATAATGATTAATTTTGTAAATCGTTCATATTTATCCAGAATTCATGAGAGCAACCAAATAACTTTGAAGCACAGAGTTATTCACTGGATTGTTTGAGAGCTACCTGACCTCACAGCACAGTTATTGTAATCATTTTAAGGACACTGCAATTTTACTGCATTGGGCTGCACTTTCATTTTTTCATGCTTGTTTCCTCAAAGGCTTTATTAGCCATAAAACCTTTTTAAGCTTACTTCTGTTTCGACAGCTCAGCAAATTCCCACTTTCTGTAATTTTTTCCCTCTTTCCCCACCATCAGTAAGTGTGAATCTAAACCTCTTAATGCAGACAGATTCAAGTCCAGACCAATTTGTAACACAAATGACACTTGCTAAAAATCAATGGCAGTGGTTGGGCTATGAAGGTCAGGGGAGATAACAGCATCCTGGAAACAGGAGAGTGAGAGAGAAGTTGAGAAGGATCAACTCTCTGGAGTTATAATCAAAGTGTGACACTGTGCCAGCCTGTGCTTGCATTACTTCAAACATTCAGTACCTCCAGCTGTGTTAATAGTAACAAATTCATACAGATGCTTTGTCGCCTGCAGAAGCACAGAAATAATGGCAATAATCTGTGCCATGATTGTTGCCCTCCCTTCTGAGGCTGAAATGGACCCCACCAAAGTACTCCCTAATGCATTTTAAGCTGAATGCTGGAAACAGCTACAGGGTTTGCTTGTTGTGCACCCTCAATCTCTGATGCAAAAAAGCCTTGAAAATGCAAACCTGTTCTTTCATATCAAGTTACTTCTTCATACAAGTAATTAGTAAATGACATTGAGGACAAATGATGATACACATTTTAATGCACTTTTGACTTTCCGTTCTTTTCCTTCCTTCATATCTTCCATCTTCCTTCAAGGCAGCATAAAGCCCAGACCAATTTATAATGCAAAATGACAAAGAATATCCAACAATACAGTGTTCAAAAAAAGAGGTGAAGGAACACAAATACTAATTCATAAAGGGACTAAAGCACCTCCCCTACGAAGACAGGCTGAGGAGGTTGGGGTTGTTCAACCTGGAGAATAGAAGGTTGTGTGGGGACCTGAAAGCAGCTTTAGAGAGTCTGAAGGGGGCCTACAGGGAAATCAGAGGGGGCTCTTCATCAGGAAGTGTAGTGACAGAACAAGGGGATATGGCTCCAAACTGAAAGAGAATAGTTTTAGGTTAGATGTTAGGAGGTGATCTTTTACTGAGACACTGTCACAGGTTGCTCATAGAACCTCTGTTCAAATTTATTCACTGATTTTCTGCTTATGAAATTACTTCATTCTAAATTTTTAGTGGTCAAGCATTTACATTTTTTACACATAATGTGAGCTAAGAAATTAAAAAAAAATAAGGCATGAAAATTAAATGATGCAATTTTTATATCTGAGCTTCCCAGGACTGGGCAGAAGAGCATTGATGAAAAAGTACTGTCAGATATCACTAACATATGACTGCACTATGGTTCAGTATGCTGCATTCCCAGGAATCCTGATCTTTGGCTTTCTTGTTCTCACTCATTTCAAAAGTTTAAAATTCATTACTGTTTCACAATGACCTGAATGGTAATTACCCGAAAAGCACTGTGATATCCTAGAAGAACTGACCATATGTTCGTGTGGGATATTGCAGCATCTCAGGGTTTTAATGACTCCACCTAGATCAGAGGGAGTCCTTGTGGTGCTACTGGGGACTGACTCCAAAATTTCCCATTTCATCAGGAACAGAGTGAAGCCTTGCCATCACTGTTGTTGGTGCAACACGTTGGCTGCTCAGCTACATCAATTAGAAAATTTTTCCTCTATGTTCCTCTAGAGGTACAAATGCAGAGCTGCTCCCAAAAGAAAATAAAGGAAAACATGTGGGAAAGCAAAGCCCTTTGAGGAGGGCAAGATGGACACTGGGAAGGACTCTTCTCTTGTGAAGTGATCTACATCAGAAGGTGAGAATCACGTTCTGTCACAACATGTTTCAACAGATTTTGAAAGCACAAAAGCTAAGGGCTGCTGAAGTAGAACAGATTATCACATTATCTCTGCACATATAACAAAATAAAATACACACATGAATACACACATCAAAAAAAAAAAAAAAGGCAGCATTTATTGCTCCCTGTGATAAGGCCACATTAACTGCTGCCTTTTTGTTATTTTCTTGTGGATGAATAAGAAGCATGAAGTGTCATTTTCCTATGGGAATATATAATATCAAAATTGAGGTGGTGAAGCAGTAAAATGGGGATATGATCTGTTACTTTCTAAGAATCACAAGAAAACTGGAGAATTATAGATGGAAAGAAGATTTTATGTCTAGAAAACTCTAAGGACCATGAATAATTATGCATGAAGAGTTTGTAACAGAAAATTCTAGAATTATGTCTCTCTACAAGTTCTGGTGCTGAAATACAATAACCAAATTGTGGCTGCTGGATAATTTCACAGGAAAGAATTTCCCCTTCAGATAGGGGGTCAAGCTATGTTGTCAGAAAAAAAACCCCTTTGGCTTTAGACCAATGATGGACATTTATGGAACCTATTTATACAAGGGAAGTAAAAAACAGAGATAATAATTTTACATGTAACTTCTTTTCTAATGTCAGCAATGCTGCTCTGTGGTGATTTTAACAGAATTCAGTAGCAACAGATTTTCTGTTTCATGTGTGCTAATAATTTCTCTTAGTTTTTAAAGATAATTGTAGAAATGAAGTGAGGAATATGCACAAATCTCTTTCCCGTGATAAAGTGTACTTGTAAGTCAAACAATGATTTCAAAAAGAGCAGTCAGATAGACAGAGAGGGTCAAATCAGACTTTCTTTTTGAATATACGTATTAAAAGACAAGAACATTCTGTTACTATTTTCTAAAAAGAGCTGCCAAGCCTCATGGAATATAAATGTTTAGCTTCTAGGAAACATCAAGATCTACTAGTAAGTGAGAATGATAAAACCTATCAGCCCTGTTTCATTGCTGTAGATATTGTGATTCATTTTTCCTATTTATTTTAAATTTAATTTTTAAATGCAATTAAAATGTTTCTACCTGGTAGGGGAAAAATAATGAAGATCATAAAAATACAATTCTTTAATGACCTGCCTAGGAAAACAGAAAACTTGAGGAATAAACCAAGACTTCTGCACAATCCAGCTTCAGGGTCCTAACCTAAATGCCATCCTGAGGAAAGTAATCATTATATGCAAAGCAGTATCATTTATCACATTTGTAAAGGTAGAGAAATAATATCAACCATTTGCAATTAACCCAACCCTTCAGCACGTTAAATGGGTCAGACTAATCATATTCCCTATCAATTTTACACTATGAACACAAGACCCATTTTTTTTTCCCAGCACCTGAGCAGAATAGCAGCTACCTCCAATGAAATTAAGAGCCATGTATGCAGGATCCAACTTGGTTAACCTGTCGTGAACAGATTTACAGCCTATACAATTTTACATAGACAGTCTGGAATTGAGAGCTAACATATGACAAAACATGAACTATCCTGGAAATGCATGATACAACAATGCCAGAAGCTGGCTCACAAGCTAAGAGAGCTGCCATGAGCTGTCTGTGATCTAGTGTTTGTATGAAAAACTTCAAGCACAAGCCTTCTGATAAATCACAAAACAGGCTTGCCCTGCATTAGATGTCCAAGCTTGGCTTCAGACAAGCATGACTTGATTTGGAAGCTTGAAAGACTGAGATAAGCAGTGGAAAGATATGAACTTTCAAACTAGGGTTTTTCTTAGGGCATTTAAGTCTAGCTACTCAATCTCATATTTGAGAAATTGCACGCCAGCTTGGCTATTTAAACTGCTGAGCATGCAGCAGCTTACGTTTAGATTTACTGGAGGTGGTAAGAACTACATGTTCTGGAAAGTCAGGCTTTGGGTTTCCTCATGAGACACTCAGGAGACTAAACACTGTGTAAATGTTTTGATTGTGGGATCTAGGCTCTCATTTTAGAGCAAATACTGCCAAGCAAATGGGAGAATTGGCATGCTTTTAAACAAAAATAAAAGTTTTCCAAATGTGAAGAACTAGAATTTCAGAAAATAGAAAGAGTCCAAATCCAAGATTTCTCTGATTAGAGAGCTCACACTGATGTATCCCAACTATAACTGAAGTACTTTATAACTAGAGAAAAGTAGAATACAAATGAAAACAACATCTCATAGATTACTTTGAAAAAATAAGATTAGAGTTTTAGAGTTAAAATTAATAAAACACTTCAAAGCAATTACACTGAGAAGGAAAGAAATCTTAGACAAATAATCCAGTGGTAGAATAGCATTTTTTTTTTGAAAGAGAAGAGAGTAAACAAAGTAATTCACCAATTTGATTGGTTTCACAGAATAATAAAGTACTGAAGCAGCACAGTGGAGGATTTGCTGGACAATTTTCTACACTGATAGTGTCAATTCATTCCGAAGCTTAGCACTGATGGATAATATGGATTGGTATGGATTGTGGTGCTGTAACCATCTGAAAGGTCACTTGATAAACACAGCAGGAGTGACCTACTGTTCTGCCATTGACAATCAGACTGCCATTTTGACAAGTCTTTATCAAAAATCTTTACTTCAAGTATTAGATGGAAATGTTTATCTTTGGTTTGTGGCACGATTAAATGCTGGAATCTTAGCATTTCATGAGGTTCACTGCAGCAGTACTAATACCTCCCTGGATCATACTTGCAAAACCCTCAGAAGCTAATAGGGAACTGTTTTACCCATAAATGTCAGATACAGCACTGAGCAGAATCATAGGATCATAGAATTATTTAGGTTGGAAAAGACTTCTAAGATCATTGAGTCCCACTGTTAACCCAGTACTGCCAAATCCCCCACTAAATCATGTCCCTAAGTGACACATGTAAATGCCTTTTAAATACCTCCAGGGATGGTGATTTCCTAGGGCAGTCTGCTTCAAAGTTGGACAACCCTTTCTGTGAAGTTTTTCCTAATATGCAATTTGACCCCTGGTGCAAGTTGAGGCTTTTGTCTCTGCAGAGCCTTCCTGCCCTCCAGATCAACACTCCCTCCTAACTTGGTTTCCATCTGAAAACTGATTGAGGACTCACTTGATCCCCTCGTCCAATATCAATAAAGATATTAAACAGAACTGGCTTCAGTGCTGAGCCCTGTGGAACAGACTTGTGACCTTCCAGAGTTACAACTATGACTGTAACTCCATTCCCCACCACTCTCTGTGTCCGGCCAGTAAAAAAACCATTAAAAATTATAAAGAAGGTAAATTATATTTGTGCATATGGACTCCGTTAGAACCAAGAATCTTTGGACAACTTCTTCGGCAAGTTTCATTGAATAATAACAGATATAATTCAGGGAAATCCTATCAGTGGGAGACTAACTAGGAAGAAAACCAGGTGAGATGATACAGTGAAGAATCTTCAGGTTGCAAACACTGAAATTCAGAATGTCTCCCATTTCACAGAGCTCTGACAGTTCTAAACTTTACCACATTTATGAGCCAAATAATCTGGATAGTCAAAGGAGATTGTGTCATTAAAATACTCTTTGGAATAAAGGAGTCTTCCAGATTGATATGAGCTACAATAGCTGGGGAAAGTAGAGAAGTAGTTCTGAGCTGGGGAAAAACTGGTTTCTATTGCTTCACACAGCACTCCTAGGCAGGAATGAAGAGGTGGAGTTAAAGGATATTTCACCAGTTTCTAGTCAATTTCTAATGTGCAGCCACATGCATTTCAAAACATCACAGTGTAGTAAAAACAAGAATCCTCCATAATCCTGTTGCCTTCAATCCCACTAATAAAATAAGACAGTCAAAAGAATCAATACATGCTAAAGAAATTACTGCCTCAGTTTCTCTGTGACACCAGACAGTGATTTGTAAGCTCATCCTATAAATTCCCAATTTCTCACAGAAGGAGTCAGGATCATTAATCAAATATAACATTGTTTCACAGAGGGGAAAAGGATGTAAAAGTGGTTCTAAAATCCCAAATCCTGTAATGAACTGTGTATCATCAGGGGGCTAAAGTTGCCTTTTTGAAAGTATAGTATTAAATGTCAAATTCATTAGTAGCATGACCTGAAATCATTAGGCCTTTCTTTCTAAACTAGAGTTTAGAAAGCTGCATATGTGATGTTTGGATTCCTATACATGTTATTTTCAGATCAAAATGAAACCATAGAGAAAATACTGCGCTTTATCATTGTGTGTCGTTTTTTTGAAAGAATGACTCAGGCACTGGTATTTAGACTACTTTCAAGTCAAATATTTAAAGCTCGCATCCCAACCATAAGCACACTCACTGACATATTGGAAGGTCACTAGAACATGGGAAGATAGAGAGAGGTCTAAGCAAAAGACCTACAAATTTAATGTCTTCCGCAAGGGAGGAAAGGCAACTAACAAAATGGAACTGTTTGCTCATATTTTCATCAAAGTACTGAACAGGTTCCAAACAGTTTCAGATGTATTAAAAATCAGGCCTGTGGCATTTTCCTCTTGTACATTCATATTTCATTAGGTGCAATGACTTTATCTTTTCCCCAGTTAAAAATGCCATTCAAATTGGCTGTCATACTTACTCTTTCACTGTCACAATATAGCCATATTCTTTCTCCTCAGAAGATTTCACTTCAAGTTGTAAACCTTGTCCTGTGTTTTTCTGAGTATTTTCATAGGAGTTTCCTTCCTGCATTAAAACATTCTTAATCCAGTAGCTGGTCTGGCTCAGGTCCTTGGAGTCAGAGTCACTGTTCTTTTCAGTTGTCAGCTCCCTCGAGAAGGTCTCACTTTTTACATTTTCCACACCAGCATTTGTTTCTTCTGAGGAAGAAAGGTCAGTTTCTTCAGATTTCTTAGCTTCTGTCTTTGTAGGTTCTTCAGGAATAAGGTCTTTATGCATATTTTCAGCTAACGCATTCTCATTCAAGAATCTAATTAGTTTTGCAGTGTTCTCCTGCATTAAAAGAAAAATATTATTTTTAAAACTAAACACAGGAAGGTTATACTCACCAAACCTGGAAATAATTTTTCAAACTCTTATTGATATGGTAGAGTCTACTCATATAACTGTTGCATGGTCATGTTCTTAATTTCTTTAAGCTGCTAGACTATGTTAAGAACGTGCTGTTTTCTCAGTAATAATAAAAGAGCATTAAATTATTACATGTGTCTGTGTGTCTAAGTATTGATGAAAATGAAACTTTGTTATCAGATAAGTTAATGAAAAGGAGAAAAAATAGAAATGTCCATCAATATGCCTGGGCTGGGCCTGGAAACTTTCATACCTCTTGGGTCTCACAAGTAAAACACCAGAAAAGGAACAGATATTATATGATCAATTCTGTTTCCCTGCTTCATCTCTAGAAATGGTGACAAATCGTATGTGAGTGATCCAACAAGCTAAATATATGATCACAGAAAACCAAAATCTGTCTAATAAACCAACAATAAGCAAATGAGCCAAAGTCAAAACAGATGCCTGGAAAAATTCATTAGCTAGTTTCATTACATAACTTTATTGCAGCCAAGCATTTGGGAGGAAAGGTTGGCTGATGGGCACTTTTGTGCTCTGTGTCACAATAATTCTATTCAAACATTCTCTATTCAAACTGTCACTAAGAAATTTACACATGGGATCCCCTGTAAATCTGTTGTGACTACAGCACTTCATTCCCTTAGGATTTTCATGTGGGTGTTTAAAGCTCCAGCCACACTGTCCGTGTGTGTTTTCCTTGCTTGGTAGAAGGGCTGAAGAGATTTTACTGCAAACACAAGAGGATTTGCCCGTTTATGAGTCTTGCAGTATTAGCTTTTGATAGAGTACATAGTAGGAGAAGTTCCACACTTTTTTTTTTTTTTTTAAATATTCCTTTGACATTTTTCTGCTCCATGAAACTGAGAAAAACAAAAATGAATATACCTCAAAAATGGCTAAACACTGGACAGCAGTCCATAAGAGAAAATTTAAAGCTCAGGAGGAATATTGCAAAAGTAATCTGGATTAAAATGCTGATTTTGATGTTACTAGCTAAGGTACGAGATGTAATGCCTAAAGCTTTTGAAATACCTCTGATGTTCCCCAGAACTAAGAGCCAAAGGAAAGGGGGAGAAAGAATTTTCAGGAACACCTCAATGCTCAAAATTTACTGATTTGAGGAAAAACCTGAATTTATCTCAACTTTGTGAATCTATTATGAATTCTGTCTATTTAAAAAGTAGAGAAAGGGGGGAAAATTACTAGATTTTGCTTTTTGAACACCAAAACTCATTTTGCTTATGGTTTAAATAAATGCTCATTTAACATTTCAGTGTATCAACAACATACCCATGTATGGTATTGAATCATAGCCACAAAAAACATAGAACAAATCTTATATTTCAGAAGCATGAGTTTGTCTTTCACTGCATAGAAACCTGATATTCTGAGATTTTTTTTTTCAAAGTACTGGTACTCTACCTCTTTATCAGTTCTCACACTGGCTTCATGCACTCCATTGTCTGTAGGATATGAAAAGCACAAATATATAGTTACAAAGGGCCAACATCATATACAAAACAAAGATTTCTCATAGGCTGCTTTTTAGCAGTGGCTTTTTTGTGTGATTTAAACATTGAGACATCAAAGCTGAAAGGGCAGAGTAAGGAGCACTGTATAATTTCTTTTCGTTATTCTAACCCCACTTTGATAGCAAATTAATGTGAGATCAATAGACAGAGTACTTCAAGAGTCAATGTAATAGTGTTATTTTGCTAATTAAGTGTCAAATCATCATATCAGTTTACCAATATCTGAGGGAAAAAAACAGAATAAAATGGCTTTAGCTTGCTGCATGGATATTTACAGTAAAGGAAAAGGAAACATATATTTCCCTCATACATATTTTGATGGAAGAAAATGACATATTTCAATAGATATCATTAACCAAAATCATGCTACAGTTTAACTACAGTGATAATATTCAGTCACATTCTTAACCTCAGTCAAATAACACTGGCTTTTTTGCTTTATGAACTGAATGTCATTCATCTTTCTCAGCATGATTCAAGATAAATCCTCAAGTTTGCTCCTTTTAATCTACAACAAAATCTGGCAATCAGAATAACCAGAATATCCCTAACTAGTAAGGATTTCAGTATATCACCATGAAAACAGACAATTTAAATATTTTTTTATGACTTACAGTATACATTTCTGGCATATTAGATATTGTAACATTCCTAAAATAGAAAATGGATGAGCAGTAACTTATGTTCCACTGTGGTATCCACTCATTAATGGCAATTACTGCAGCTCCTGAATCTGCATCACCAGGAAAATATGTGTGCAGATAGAAACAAATAACCATAATAACTCATTCCCTAAGAAGGAAAGGGAACGAGTGGGTTTGTACCTGTACTTGTCACAAATTTTCCTCTGCAAGTAACTGTGGCATGTTAAAAATTATTATCTGTAAACCATATTTTTTCCTCTGCATATTATGAAATACATCTTGTAATATAATAATTTCCATTATCATTTTGCTTAAATATCTCATTTTCAAGAATAGGAAATTAAACCACACAGCATAAAGCAATTCTTATTTCAATATGATTGGGTGTGTAGGTTTGTCTTCTTTGTGAAGCTTGAAGACCAAGTGTTCATAAAGAGCTTTTAGAAGTCTAGCACTAAGGTGAAGCAGTAGAGGAAAATTAGGGTAGCTGTCTTCTGCTGTACTTAACTTCTAAAATTAATACCTGGTATATTAACAGTGTTTTCCATTAATCCAGTCTGAAACTCTGCCCTTCCTTGACCATCTCCTTTCTTCATTTGTGCTTCTGTTTTGTCTTCTTTAGTTTTTCCAGCATTTTTTCCGGTTCCCTCCTGAATGTCAACACTTTGAATGGCCGTGGCGATAGTATCAGCGATTTCATCCAGTTCTGTTGAGCTGAGATTCTCCACATTCACTTGGTGTTTCTCTAGGTCCTTCAATACATTTTTAATCAATGTCTCTGGATCACAAAGCAACACAAGCACATGATTTAGCTGCATGCATGAAACACGTGCTTATATCTTTAAGTTTTCCTAAAAGATAGCTTTCCCTTCATGGAGAGTTTCTGCTTTTTTGAGGAAGGCACAATCATTTATGCTGTATTCCTTACAGAAAACACAATATTCTTAATGGATGTTAAAGTTTATGATGAGGTGAAATCTGTGCCAGGACAGGGGCATGTATGCTATCATAATCCAGCAAGATCTCCTATAGAGAAGGAATGAAATTATCACTTTTTCTTTACAAGAACATTCTTTCCTAGTCTAAATTGACTTAAAATAATGAAGTGTTAAAGTAGCCTAAATTTTTTTTAGATGCAAAACAGTGCAAACAACATTACTGTTTCCTAGAGATCAGTTTTCTTTGGTGATTTGCTTTCACAAGGTAAGTAGCTAGAGAGTTCTGGGGAAAAAAAAATGGAAGTCAGACATTTTATCATTCAATCAAAAAGCTCTTCCTTCAATTAGAAGGGGATATAAATATATGTCCATTATATACATGGACATGTAAAGGACAAGATTTCTAAATTGTATTAATTTCTCTTGGAATATATATGATTTCTCAAAGAGATGATAGATATAAAAGTAGATGATATAGAGATATATCCATATATATAGATAGATATAAACTTACAGATATAGAACTTGTTTTGGTTTGCCAGCTATGAATGTTTTACCAGTCACATTGAGAAAAAAAAACAACAAAACAAAATAGCAAAACACCTTTGATGTGATAAAAGTTTTGAAGATAAGGAAATTCAAGGACAATGGATATTAGAGTTGAGTCAGAAGATGGAGCATGACATCTCCCCAGGGAAGGCGCTTTTCTGACTGCATATATTGCATCTCTAATTCTCTATCAGTCTGTAGAACTCTGCAAAACTCAGCCTAATGTCCCTTGGAGTATAAGACATTCAATGTAGTGCTTACTGCAGCACACCAAAACCATTTCCAATCATGCCTCTGTTCTGCTTATTCATGTTGATAAGAAATTTAATATATTTATGCATATGCATGCAAGCAAGAAAACTCTTTCACATAGTATTGTGTAGGAAGAGGATGATAAGGGCTGCTTTTAAATCTCTGTTGAATGTATGAATTTACATACTAGCAGTTTGAAGGCATCATCCAACGTTTTTTCTCAATACTAACACTAACCATATGAAGCCCAGTGGTTGAACATGTTCATCACCTGTGGGCAAGATTTTGTGACCATGCTGTCAACTTTCAGGCTCACATAAAAGTGAATTAAAAAAGTAGGAAAACAGGGAAAAACAATGCCATCAGAAGGGTTTAAAAATAAGGATTTTTCTTTTTCCTCACAACAAAGGAGGAAGAAGTACACAGAGACTAGGAAATAAGTAAAAGTAGTCAACAGATTTCTGCTTCAGGGAAGAGGCAGTGGAACATCTGAGGCTTTGCAGGGGGACAAGCATCAAGGACTATTTTTCATTGGAAATAAGAGGACAAGACCTTGGACACATCTGTCATTTTTTGGACCCCTCAATTTTAACTGAAGAACTCACCATCAGCATCTCACCATCAGCTTCCCAATTCTATCTCAAGGCAAAGACTAATTTTCCCTGACCTGACCTAAAATTCACCGACAAAAATAATGCCATTTTCCCTTAACTAATTAGTCCATGAAAAGCAAAATAACTTCAACAGCTTAAATAATAGGTTTACTGTGAGTCTGAGAGGGTGTTGACATATGGGGAAGGTGGTCCTTTGATGTACTTTCTTCTTCAGGTAAAAAGGAAACATCTTTCCAATAATCCACCATTACGTAACTATAAAATTCTACTAAACTATTATTAAATTCAGTAATATAAAATACAAACTAATCTTATAAAATGTGAACTTTTGAAATTTCCTTTTAAAAAGCATAGTTTTAAGTACACTTAATTGTGACTATCAATAAAAAAGACAGGTTGTATCTGTGATGTCACTTCAAACTGACAGCCCAGAAAGATTTTGGTACCATACTGGAATAGCAGAGTGCTTTGTACAGGAAAGCAGGTGTTCAGAAATGTGAATCAAAGATGTAAACTCAATCTGTGCCAAGCTCTCTGGGCCAAGATATGTAGAGGCAGCAAAATTAATACTGAAGTTTGATGGAAGCTTAGCAACACTTCAGAGAAAAGTTTCCTTTCATTTTATTGTATCCACCCGCTGCTTTGAATTTAATAATATAGTAAAAGCATAGTGACAAAACGCTTTCACTTAGGAAGGTAATTTACAAGAGCAAATTAATCCAAACAGCAACAAAAGTTTTCAATACACTTGATCAACCTGAGTTCAAGACACTTTTTCAAGAAGCACAAGAGCTACGTGGCAGAAAGGTGGAAAGGATGTCACACATAGCAGCAATGCAGAAAACTAAGCTATAGGAAGAAAATAGTACTGATGCATTATCACAGGAGCCTTGTGTCTGCTTAGGTATCATTTCTGATCTCATCTTTTACAGAACTGTTGGACAATATCTTGACAGAAAAGCCTAAATTATTGAAGCAGAGCTAATAAAGTCAGCAACGAAAAGACAGAATATATGTCAGTTCCAAATCAAAACTAAAACTTTACAAATGAAATATCATTTGAAGACAAATCTTAAAAGAGACTTATATTTCAGGATATTTATAATTAAAAGAGTTATATTAATGCAAGACAACTAGATTTTTGTTTATTTCATTTGATTCACAGCCAGCTGTCAAGACCAACTACTGAGCTACCCAACAGCATGCAGGCAATGTAACCTTGTCGTTCGCATTCCATTTTTTCCAAACTAACTTTTTTTCTCTTCACCTATATTCCTAGTCCACTCTTAACTCTCCAGTCCATCTTCAGACTCATCCTTTGTCAACAAAAAAACCAGTCTTAATCTCAAACAAATGGGAATGGGGGAACAGGGCAAGGAATAACACAAAAAAAGAATGGCCACAGGCCCTGTTCCAGATAATACTGACAGGCTCACTGCAAGTTCTTCTGGTTCACTAAAACCTCAACATTATGTAGAGGAGCTTCCTGCTTCTCTAATACTGGCATTCCTGCCCTGGCCCTGGCCTGTGCCTGACCCAGGCACAGTTCATCAAAAAGACTCCTAAATAATGCATTGACATGAGTAAAACTTCAGCATTATATCTATTTTTACTGAGTAACTACAGCGAGACTTAAAATGTCAAGGACCAAAGGCAACAAATAACCACAGCCAGTAAGTTTGAGGAACGTCATGTTTTCAGTACCCTAGGAGAGACAGTCACCAAAGGGTCTGTAACAGCCTGGTGAAATGCAGGTCTACATAAAGAATCTTGCTAACTTCACGTGGCTACTAATATGATATTAATCCTTGTCCACGGTAAATATGGATATTTACGCTTCTTGTTATGGCACTTGTCCATGTTTGCAATAGTTTGCAAATTACTGGATAACACTGATAAACAGATAAATATCACTGCATCTGTTTACAAACACCTTTGGGTAATATGATGAATTTATTAAAATCAGAAAATGTTGTTGGAGAAAGACCAAAAAGCAGATGGATACTGCAATGGCACAGCACTTAAGCAGCACATGTACTTGAACATGCATTTACCTGTGCACAGCTTTTATAGTCTCCCACTGACTCCTTTCTAAGTAGACTCAGCAATGCTCAGTCATGTTTCACAGGGCTTGTACTGCAAACCAGATTTCTCCCTTAGCTCCAGCTTTCCAACTGATGAATGCAAACTGCCTTTTATAGTTACCCTGGAACCATAATGGCAGTAAAAGCATGTATGTCCAAGAAGATGCAATTTTTAATATAAGCTCCACTAGTAGAATTCCCTAGTACGCAACAATAGCACCTTATCCAGGGGAAAAAAGCTTTTTATTGTACAGCATATAAATAATCCCTCATACTCAGCTGGTGCAAGAGTCAAAGCCAGCTGGCCTGACAACCACAAGGCATGGGAGCAGTAACTTTGTTAGAAATTCCACAGCATGGTCTGTCTTCTTCAACCCATCACCCTACTGACGACAGGTAAGCTGCCTCAGCAGCTTAGCACCATAAGGAATGGTGATCCCAGCTTTGCCAGAGAGAGGAAGCAAAAAAATATATATATATATATTTTGTTCCATAAACATGGAAGTTTGCTATTTTTTTAAAGACATCTGAATTACTAATTCTGTGACCTTTTCAAAGGAACAGAGAGACATATTCTGTAATATTTAATACACAAAAAATCAGTAGACTAGAACAAGCCACATCAAACTGAGCCAAATTCTAAATACAGCTGGTGCAGAGGAGAGATTAACAATTCCAGTGTTGCACAGTGACTACAAAGGCAGTACCCACGCACATCATGCTACTCCTAGAGGTAACAACTTCCAAATCTGATAGAAAAATAACTCTGCATTTCCTTCTTTTGTATTTCTCCCTCAGGGTGCCTTGTTAGCGAATTTACCTGCCACTGTTTTGCAGCAATTCTCAGTACTAATCTGCTCAGTACCTTCTGGATTGTTCTCCCAGTCCAGTGCCTTTGTCTAATCCTCTACCAGATGGATCAGAGAACTGAGCACCCCATGTCTTCCAGTCTTTAACAGTTCTGTATTTCACAGAGTGCAAGAGAAAAACAACCCACAAGCACACAATAACCCATAAGCACAAGAGAGACTGGAGAAAGGTTAAAAGCAGAAAGAGGTTGTGTGGACAGCCTGGGAAACCTGAATCTAAACCACTTTCATTCCAATGGACAACATTTTAAGCAATGAATATGGTGGGGTCTGTCCTCACCACTTTCTTGTGAGATTATTAAGTGGCTCAAAAATACAAAGGAAACCACGTTATTTCCTACTCAAGCAATTCATAATGCCTTGTCTGTGCAACATTTAAAAGCAAATGCAATGGCAGAAGTTCCTACAGGGCATATTATGTATGAGAAGTCAAAGCAGTACAACCCAATGAATTGTGAAACATGTTATTCCCTGTAAGTGTTAAGCATTTTTTTCCCAGTTGGCTCCTACCAGGAAAGGTGAAGTGGAACAGCTGGAGGATAATGAAACCAGCATGTGCCTAGTTTGTTTTCAGTCTAGCAACAAAATTGTCTAACCTGTGCAAGAGACTTACAGTGCCACCTGGATTTGATTTTACATTATAGTTCATTCCTTGAAACCTATTATCTCTGGGCACCATACCAAGAATACTTTCACTTCTGAGCATCCTTTGGACTGCAAGCATTATCTTTCCTCTGCTGAAACTCTGAGATTTCTTTGTATGTATGTGTGTGTTCTGGTTTTGGAGGATATTTAAAAAACAAAAAAAACAAAAAAAACAAAACAAAACAAAACAAAAAAAAAAAAAAAAAAAAAAAAAAAAAAAAACAACAACAACCAAAAAACAAACAATGAAACAAATCAAAGAACACTACACGTTTTGGATAATAAAGAGGGATTCAAAGGGAACCTCTTACATATCACCAAAATCCATTGGGATAGTGGTGACTGCAGTGTAACGGATAGAAGTGCTTGACAATGGCTAGGGATCCATTCTTTCATTTTTCAGAAACCACTGAAAACCTTTCTGAACCACTGGACTTACACTGACAGTTAGATTAATTTAGAGAAACAACAAAATGAATCAGAGTTATAAAGTCTACATGATTCCCCAAGACTCATCTTACAAAGCAGCATTTTAAGTATATTACAGGATGGGGATGTTCCCCTCCATTTTCATTTAAATATTTCTTCAACTGTCATATACAGAAGAAACAGCAATCCAATCATTGTTAAACAGCATGATGAAAAAAAAAAAAAAAGATAAAAATCCAGGAAATGTTACAGAATGTCCAGACAAAACTAGATGCAACCCCACCTTCTTGAACACCCATCCATGGAACTGACAGACTCCTCCCTTCTCTGTGTTCTGCACTAGAATTCATCTCACTGTAAATTTCTGTGCTTAACTTTGAATTTTACCCATGGTCCTTGAATTTCTAGTTAAATAAAGAAATGTGGAACAAAACCAGGCCTTTCTGTATTATCTATATATATAGTGTGGGATGACTGCATAAAAACAGATTTGATAGCAAAGATATACCCATAATTATGCATTGTTTGTAAAATGCTTTGAAAATATAATGAATTACATAAATGCTATGTCTTACTAAGTGCCATATATTTCTGCACGCATATGGAAGGTGGGCTGAAGAATGTGGGTAGATGTTTGCAGGGAAAGTGTAGCTGGAATGGTGAACATTATTACCGTGTTATGGCAGATATAAATATGCCAATGCCAGGAGATATATCAAATGTCTAATTTTATTTTCTTTTTCTCGAAAATGTTCAGTAAACATGAGGGAAACTTCAGGTAAGCAAAAAAAATTAAGTATCAGCTTTACCATCCACAATGCTCAGAGGGTCCTTTGGATCATCCTGGGAAGCAGATTTCTGACTCAGCATCTCAGGGGTTGGCCTCAGCACTCCAGGCCTTGGCTGGAACAGCTTCCTCATGTTGAAATCTTCTGCTTTTCCTTTGGCAAGAGTTCCATCAAAAGGACTGACTTGTGTGGTGTACAACCTCTCAGCATAACCCTGAGACTCTTTAGTCCTGCTGTGAGGGCTTTTATCACTGCTCTGTGCAGACAGGTTCTGGGTGATGTAGGAGTGCAGTGCGGCCATCAGGCTCTTCTGGTCAAGCCCCATTCCTGGCTCTGACGAGAGCTTGTCTGGCTGGAGCTGGCTGAGTGTCCTCCCATGGGGATTCCCAGGGAATTCCAGGTGGGATTTGGATGCACGGGCCAAAGGAGGCAATGGCTCTTTGGGGTTCTGCCTCGTGTAGTACTTCATAGGGTCATTGTAGATGTAGCTCTAGAGGGAGCAGAAGGCAGACAAAAGGAAAGGTCAGAATGGCTTTGTAATTATTGTTGTGCCGGGATCAGAGGTATAACCCTTAGTGCTTTACCAACCAGGAAAACAGTCATTGCAACCATCAATGCGAAAGTTAAACTTCAAACCTCAAACTGTTCAGTGTACTTCAAAGAGGCACTACTAATGTGCAAAAATCCAGACTATCAAATTATTAAAAAGCAAGAGAAAGAGATTAGAGAGAGAATAACACAACTCAATGTTAACTCTGGGTACACTATTTGTATTCAGTCAGACAAAGGAAATTTAATAAATCCACCTTCCCTTTGGTTTTTACTTAGTCTGTGAGAAAAACTATTTTTCAGATTACTTACAAAAAACGAGTATGTCAAATTAAAAACATCATTTTTACAGGAACACCAAGTAAGTAAAGCAATTTTTTGTGCATACATTAAATACTTTTCTCTATTTTAAATGAAATACTTTTCCGCTAAATTAAATCTCTAATAAATATATCATCTGATACTATGAAAAAAAGTATAAATTACATTTAAATTGTTTTCTAATTAAATTATTATTTTCAGGAAAAACAACACAGCAAATTAAACAATAATGTTTAAAACATGTCAGTCAAGTTCAAACCACATTTTTACTGAAAAAATGCTGCAGAACAAAAAGTGGAAAGGTGGGCTTGCAGTACAGTTTTCTATTTTCAGTTTATATTTTCATGGACACACCACATGAACTTTTTTTTTACTGATTTAATCCTAGAGATATTTTTGCTATTACCACAATAGGAAGGCAGGCCTTTTCATTTTTTCAGGAAGCCAGTTGCATCCTCCTAAATAATTTCAAAAATCATTTTCCTTCAGTTCTTGCTAAATACAACTTTGAACTGAGAGGTTTGCTTCCATCCAGAATCATTCTGAACAGATTCTTTGTTTATAACTCCCTCAGGACACCTCACTGAAGTTCCATCCCATGTTGTATGTGTGTTACAGGATGGGTCCTGCTTCTCAGTTGTGCTTTCTTGGTTAAACTCTCACACAAACTATATCACAATGTGGCAACCTTAGGACAGGGACTATTTCAGCTCTCGCTGCTATAAATTATAGTGAATCACTGGTGTCCCTGTTCACTGATGACACAATGATTTAGGACAGATGGAGCTGCAAAATACAGAGGGAGTGAAGAGACTACACTCCAGAGGAGAGCAATTAGAAGGATTCAGACAGAAAAATCATTATTTTTGTATTTGTTAATGTACTTTGTAAAAACAAAACAAGTAAAATTGATAAACTCCTCCAAAGATGAATAATTACTTTTAGATTCAATCTAGGTCCTAATTTCTGGACAATAATTTTGCTCTCCATCTGAACCATTTTATTTCTTCTGATGACAGCCAGTGGATTTTACAATACATATTCACATCCATTTCTTTCCAAGAGGGTTTTCTTCCCCTTAAGAAATGACTGCAGAGGTTCATTCCATGCTTCCATATCATAGTTTAAATAGAATTATGGTATAGGCAATTTTATTACAGAGACAAAAGGCACTTTGACCACTTTGGTTTGTGACCTACCAATGCAAGGCTTTGGATTTCTGCAGCTGGTCTTTAACATAGAAATGTGCTTTGTGAAAGCCAAGAAACTGGGCTGCAGTGAAGCAGTGTCAAAAAATACAGAGCTAGAGATCAAGCAGCTTTGTGTGTGAAATATTTCAGTGTCCCCTGGGAACTGTATCAAACAGCAGCAGTGCAGCTCTGGTTCAGTACTCCAGCTGCAGGGTAGGCATTGCTCTGATCAGCTCCAAGGGGGAGCCAGTTGTCAAAATGCAAGTTGAACGCTGTTTACATGTTTAATAGCAAAGTCTAAATGTGAAAAACTTACAGTCAGATGCATTTATCTCCCTATTTGAACGGGTCTTTGCCTGGGGTAATTAACTCTCTAATGATACTCACTCCAGAGTGAGGAGGAACTGCAGAGGATGACACAAAGCAGCCCAGGACACCCTGAGCAGTTCACTGAGAATTCACATAAGCTGCCATCTGCCTTCCCCACTCCTGTTCCCTCTGCCTTGCAGCCTTCCAGAGGACCTCCTGGGCTCAAGGGAAGGAAGAGCAGGGAGCTGGGAAAGGGAGAAATGCAACAGGGGGAAGAGGACATTCCCCATACAGCCACGGAAAGACAAGAAATCACTCAATCCAATTCGGTAATTTGGATCTGTGTCCCATATCCAGCTCTCTCTTTTGTCTCTTAAGCTTTACTAGTAAGTGTTAGAGGGGAAGAAACTGCGGAACATTAAAACCATATGAAAGATTAGGTTTAGGAGAAGTGGGCTGGCTTTTGACGAGCTATTTAACAAGCCCAAATACCCTTTAGCATTGACAGATCAGTGATTTTCTGTTCTTGCAGACAAGAAACACATCAACAAAGAAAAGACCAACAACCCACCAACTGATCATACACAAATTGGATATAAGTGTGTGCCAGTCCTGGGCTCAGAGCTGCACCTCTATCAGGAAGGGGCAGCCTCTCAGCAGCTTGACAGGTCACACTTTGGGTAGTAAGGGATGAAATATTAAAAGTTCTAATTAAAGCAGAGCACTGACAGCTCAGCTGTCTTCGCTGAGATAGCAGCCCTTCTGATGTAGTTTACTCTGACTTTAATTAAAGGGGTCTCACAGCTGTATGGCAATCCTCCACTTGCAGGAGAAAAAATCCCCTTCCTTGCTGCCTCCATCTCAAACAAAACACCAGAAGTG